>NC_071483.1:6256499-6875841 GCF_028500815.1 Rissa tridactyla
TGCACTGTGCGCACTCTCCGTGCCGCCGCCTGATGCTCACAATAACAAAGTGGCCTGGGACCAGCAGTAACCACGCTGCGTTACAGACTATAAGCCAGCCGGGGCACAGCCTGGCAAAAGGGGGCCACAAATCCGCCACACTCGGGACCCTGAGGGCTGTGACATTAATTCAGCCCCAATGCAGCATTACAGGAGCTGGCAGCAGGGAGAATGATAGGAGCTATGCCCTGCATTTCCCGTTAACCTGATCCCCAAGGGATATTCTGCATCATGGAAATCCCTTGTTAAGACCTCGGGCTTGTTTTGTCTTTTATAGGCATGGATTTTACGCTTACCCAACTCCATCAATGGCAGGCAGGCCATTGCATGCGTTCCCTTTGCAGGCACTTGCTGCTCTGTCCCAAAATGAGCACGGCACAGACATGTAAAGAGACTTTTAACATCACGAACGCATTGGGCTTCCCCAGACTTGGAAAGCGGGCAGTGCTGCACAGCTGCTGGGTGGGTAGATAAGTAAAGATCTAGTAAAGATAGAGATAAAACTAGCGTTTAGCTCTTTTATAACTGCACGCCTGAATGCGCCTTCGGCAGGAAGGTATTCCCAAGCCTGGAGATGGGAGGCAGCTTGTCCCCCGTCACTAAAAGCCCAGCTCTGTCTCTCAGCCGCACGCTTTGCCACCAGCACGACGCCCCGGCTCCCGGCATGTTCACAGCCCACTCCTGGCTCACAGCGATCTGCTTTTCTTCTCCCAGTGTGACAGTTTCGAAGGCTGAATGTGAAACAAAAGGCGAAATTACTGTCAGTTAAACTCCTCTCCGTCCCCGCTCCACCACCTCTGATGTAGCTGCTTATACACTTGTATTTGCACAAATAATGAAAATCCCTTGGGGAAATCATGTTATCTCCCCCGCTGTGTAGCAGCGGGATAGCAGCAGATGATAAAACACATGAAGATAGACAAGGCAAGCTATAACTGCTGCGCTTCTCTGGAAATCTTCCCCTTTTTAGTCCTGATGGAAACACACTTTTCCTCTGGTATTAAAAAGGTGATAGGATGTTATATCTATATACATGGAAAAGTGAGACAGAAGTGTCACAGTGCTATGGGCTGTTGGTGGCTGCCCTCATCTAGGGAATTCTTGTCATCATTTGACATTCAGAGCTTTTGAGTAGCGTTTGTATGAAGAGCTTCCCTATATGGCCCAGGGAAGATGCTTTGATTTTTGGAGGAGGTGGGAGTTTACTCCTCTGCTTTCATCACATGACATTTAATGGGGGGAAGACACTTTTAAGTCATGGCCAGCCGTGTTTTAGCTTGTAGCACAGAAAAAACGCTCCCAGAGAGCACTGAAAAAATTAAAATTATTTCAAAAAACAGTAGTTTCCCTTCGCTTCTTGTGAGTAAAAGACACCAAAGCACTATCGAAGGATTCAAGTCTCCTGTGTGAATGGCACCCATCAGAGACAGCTTTCCAGACAGAGCAGGGTGCTACAGACAGACCTTTCAAGGCTGTTTGCACTGCAGCCAAGGATGATGCTGGGCTGGGATAGATGAGTACCAAGGTGTCCTAGCAAGATAAAATTGCAAAGTATCTCATGTATTTCTGTGTTTTTGAAACATTCCTGACACAACCATCTCCTTAAATCCCCCTAAAACTTGAAAAACAAAGAATGAAGTCAATAAAGAATTGCCCTAACCTTACCAAACTAAGGCACAAATACAGGTTGGGCAGAGAATGGCTTGAGAGCAGCCCTGAGGAGAAGGACTTGGGGGGTGTTGGTGGACGAGAAGCTCAACATGAGCCGGGAATGTGCACTTGCAGCCCAGAAAGCCAACCGCATCCTGGGCTGCATCAGAAGAAGCGTGGGCAGCAGGGCGAGGGGGGTGATTCTGCCCCTCTGCTCCGCTCTGGTGAGACCCCACCTGGAGTCCTGCGTCCAACTCTGGAGCCCTCAGCACAAGAAGGACACGGAGCTGTTGGAGTGGGGCCAGAGGAGGCCCCGGAGATGCTGGGAGGGCTGGAGCCCCTCTGCTGTGAGGACAGGCTGAGAGAGCTGGGGGGGGTTCAGCCTGGAGAAGAGAAGGCTCCGGGGAGACCTTCCAGCCCCTTCCATTTCCTAAAGGGGGCCTACAGGAAGGATGGGGATGGACTCTGGATCAGGGAGTGTAATGATAGGACACAGGGGAACGGTTTTAAACTGAAAGAGGGGAGACTTAGATGAGATCTGGGGAAGAAATTCTTGGCTGTGAGGGCGGTGAGCCCCTGGCCCAGGTTGCCCAGAGAAGCTGTGGCTGCCCCATCCCTGGAGGGGTTCAAGGCCAGGTTGGCAGGGGCTTGGAGCAACCTGGTCTGGTGGGAGGTGTCCCTGCCCAGGGCAGGGGGTGGCACTGGGTGGGCTTTAAGGTCTGTTCCAACCCAAACCATTCTATGATTCTATGAAAATCAGTCCCCCAGGCCTGTCCCTGTGCTTCTTTAGACACTACAGCAAACCGCAGCCAGAGGAGCTCGTTACAAGTCTGTTGGCCAAGTGCTGCTGTCATTGCCTGCACGAAGCAACAGTTTCCAAGGCTGATGGATTGAAAACAATTAGTCGCTTCTGTTCCTTTCTTTGAGGAAAATACAGGCATGAGCAAACTCTCTGGCAGTGCATGTTGATTTCTGATAAAATAATTCATCCCAATGCCTATGCAAATCAGCTCTGGCCAATAATCACTAAAAAAATTTAATGCTGTAAATATAATGAAAACATAATTAGCAATTAAAGACAGGGGTGACAGCCTGGTGCTGCGGATGGAAATAATGGGAGTGTTGTTCTGCATCTGAATGCTGGCGGAAAGCAGCAGCCTTTCAGGGCTGCTGTTTTAAGTTCTGCAAGACGCTAATTGAAAGACACTTTCCTGGGTGAAGACCTCAGCATCTCTGACAGCTCGGGGATTACTGAAGCTCTGGGGAACCGGCTAATCCTGTCCTCCCTCAGAGTGTGTTGGCACACGTGCTCATCTCCCACGTTCTCTACTGCCTGGTGCTCAGCTCCAAAGTGGGGGTGGCTGGAAAACAAGGCTCCCATGAGCTACTTTGGACAAAGTCCCTGCCCCATGGCTGCCTGCAAACCTGGAAGCAGGGAACCTGGTGACCCAAGGGGTCACCATTCAGTCCATCTTCTCTCTTATGGTTCTCTGCTATTTACCTGCTTGTGAAAATCTGAGGTTTCCAAGCTAAGGGTTCAACTTTGTGAGGACGTAATTGCGTATCGTGAAGTATTTGAGCCTGATCTCTGTGGGAAGCAAGGCACAAAGATCTCCCACTGGGACAGAGGAGTCGGAAAAGATTTATTCTCCTCCCCACCTTTAGTGATGTAGAATTAGGAATTTAAATGCAGAACATTCAACATCAGGTTTCCACATGTTGTCCTCCTCCCCTTGCTCAAAACCCTCCTTCAGTCGAGAGTAGCAATTATCTCTTGCCTCCTTTACAAGGACAGCGAGAAGTGTAATTAAGCAGGACATGTCAGTTGTGTACTTGCACCTCACATTAAAGCCGGTGGTAGCTGAAGGGATAATTGAGCCACTGGTGTTTACACAGCACTTTGAGATCTTTGCGTGAAATGAGGATGTTTACGACTGTGACTGCAGCACCAGGGGCTGACATCTCAACCTGGGCGGCCCTTTCCATCCCACCAACACCGTGCTCGAGCACAAACTCACACTGCGGTTGTTTTGTTCAATACATCGCACAAAGGCATTGGTCGGGCTACGGGGTGATTTGTGTATGTGACCTAAAAGCCCCTCTGGTTCCCTATTTTAAAAGCTCAGAAAAGATAAAATTGTACAGAGGATGGTGATGAGGGAAGGAGGGGAGCTGTGGTTTTGTCCATCATGCACTGCTCCAGCCCTGGGACCGCTCTGGGCTCAGATCTTCACAAAAGCAGATGGCAACATCAGGCTGTTCGAAGCTGAGATCTGAACTGGCCCGTTTATTGGCACTGGCTGAAAAACAAACTATCTCTTCCGTCGGAAAGTCTGACATTTTGAGCTCCTTTTTCAGTCCAAATCCAAACCCCAACAGCCCAGGTTTAAAAACTCCCCGAGGCAGAGAAGGTTCTAAAAACGTTGCTGTCGCATCGTGGAAATATTATCTTGTACCTGGCCAGGTCTATCCCAGGATCCAGCCTAAAATCTGAAGTCTCAGTTTTTAAGGAGCATGGGCTTTAGCTTAGGAGAGCGAACATTTGAGTAATGTTAAAAAAATGTCTATAAGTTATGGGAGGGAAGTGAAAAAGTTGAACCCATTCATTTTTGTGCTTTCCTGGGTGAAAATCTCTTTGCAATCCGTAATTTTCTTTGAGATTTTTGAATGATGACAGTGGCACATTCTTCCAATAGGAAACACCTCTGCTGAAAATGGCTCGGTCACCTCTCCTGCCAGGTACCCGCCCTGTGCCTTATCTCTCTCTCATCAGAGCACCCCCCCTGCCCCGTCCCAACACCAAGGGTGCTACCAGGCTTTTCTTGGTGAATGCATATCGCTCCTGAAGACCGCTTCCTAGCTTAATACTTTATGAGACTGATTAAGACTGATTGTTCTCTTTAGTAAAGAGTAGTTGAAAGAGCTTTTGGAGCCCCATGGAGCTCAGCAATGAGGGTGGTTCTTAACTACCCTACGGAGCAGATATGCCAGGGGCAAGAAAGCTCCTTGGCTGCTCTGGGGATGGAGCAGACATCGTCCCCTCAGCCTCCCTGCTTAGCAGGGTCTCATCCTTTCACCTTTCTCATCCAAGTGCCTGACCTACCCCATGGTCACCCTTCCTCCTCCATACAACTCAGCTCAACGGGACCAGCTTGCCCGGACTCTGTGTCTAATCACAGAATGGTTTGGGTTGGAAGGGACCTAAAAGATCATTTAGTTCCAACTCCCCTGCCCTGGGCAGGGAGACCTCCCACTAGACCAGGTTGCTCCAAGCCCCGTCCAACCTGGCCTTGAACCCCTCCAGGGATGGGGCAGCCACAGCTTCTCTGGGCAACCTGTGCCAGGGGTTCACCACCCTCACAGCCAAGAATTTCTTCATGATATCTCCTCCAAATCTTTCTCTCTTTCAGTTTGAAGCCATTACCCCTTGTCCTATCACTACATACCCTTTTAAAAAGTCCCTCCCCAGCTTTCCTTTAGGCCCCCTTTGGGGACTGGAAGGGGCTGGAAGGTCTCCCCGGAGCCTTCTCTTCTCCGGGCTGAACCCCCCCAGCTCTCTCAGCCTGTCCTCACAGCAGAGGGGCTCCAGCCCTCGGATCATCTCCGTGGCCTCCTCCGGCCCCGCTCCAACAGCTCCGTGTCCTTCTGCTGTTGGTGCCCCAGAGCTGGAGGCAGCACTGCAGGGGGGGGTCCCCAGGCCGGAGCAGAGGGGCAGAATCCCCCCCCTCGCCCTGCTGCCCACGCTTAATGGGTCTCTTTGCTTGGCTGGGTTCATATCTGTTGCCCAAAAGGATGCCACTAAACCCATATGACTGGAAACAATTAAAAAAGATGCATCCTGCTGTTTGCCACATTGATTAAAAGCATCATCCAGACACCATGAAAATTGAGTAAAATTGTCCCTAAAACCTCTATGCTGAGGAGATCATTTGTCACTTACACATCTCTGAGCCTGGCATTAAAATGGAGAGTTACTATATGTTGCCACAAGGGATTTATATCTAAAGCAATAACTTAACGCCACTGCAAATGCTTTAATTTCTTTGTAGTATAAATTAGCATACTAATCTGATAATAATACATTACAGCCTGAAAAAAAAAAAAAAAAAGAAAAAGATATCACGCATGGCTAATCATTATAGGAATTGAAACCAAGACAAAGGATCGCACTGTAATTTGGCTGAAATTTCATGGTCATACACCGGGGATGGTAAGGGGAGGTTAGATCACAGAAACTCTTTTAAGGGATCTTCAAAGCAAAGGCTATCATAAACATAGCCAAGATTTTGATTGTATATTTACTGGTCTCTCATCTTCTGTACGAGAAGCATTTGCCGGGGTCTACTAAAATAAAAGGTTTAACATGGGAATGGCGCCTAAGCCCTCCTGGGGTGGTTTATTCAACCCGTGGTCTGTGAACTACAGAGGGTTCATAAGGCAGGAGAAGGTGACGTGACTGTAGAATGTTATTTTAAAAAGCCCAAAACTTACACGTCGCGGTCTTGCCAAAAAGCAGTTAGATAAAGAGAAGGAAAGCAGACTCCAAGGGCTACACGGAGAAGTCTGCACTGACCACACCAGGAGTTGGACACATAAAGGCATCTAAACTGCCCATGTCCAGACACCCAAATGTGGGTACCCTAACACGGAGCTGATCCCCATCCTTAACGGCACGGCAAACTGCACCTCCAGACAAATCATGCCAGCAGAGCAAGGTCTCAACGGGGAAGGTAATTAAGCATCAGAAGCGATTACCGGGAGATATGGTGGTATCTGCATCCCTTGAAATCCTTAAATCCAGCCAGGGCAGCTTTTGAAAAGCTCTGTTGTAGCTCAACCTGTAATTACGGGCTGGACGCCCATCAGGAGATGAGATGTTGTGGTCTGTGTTTATGCAGGATGATCTCAGGCTGCTTTCTGTGCTGCTGGGAGACTCAAAGCAGCGCGAGCAACGTGTTTGTTTTCCAAGGTGAGCGCAGGAGGAGGTTGGAGGGCCGGGCTCTTTGTTCAGGGTTTTGGATTTTTTTTTGAAGGCTGTTTTTTGGGGTTTTTTTTTTTTTGAAGGGTCTTTCTAAAAGAGTGTCTATAAATCCGCCACACTCCTGGAGTGAAGTGTTTTGGCAGAAATAGCAGAGAATTTAATTGGAAATAGTTCTGAACATTTTCATAGCCGACAAATTAAACTTCCTTTTGTGGCTGTGAATTTCACAAAGCCATAATGCCAATATACTAGTTAAATTCCCCTAAATTTCTAGAGATGGACTGGGGATTATTCAGCTCTGTATTTGACATTCCTTTGTCTCTATTACATCTGTCAACAGAATTCGGGGTCCTTTTTTCCCCTTCAGTATGGAAAAAAATTCTTCAGCTCGCAAAGAACTTTCTGGTTAAAATACTTTCTGCACAAATTAATACCAAGTAAACACATGGCACCCAGCTTGTACAGAAGAGCACGAACAGCACAAGTAACAGTCACCAAACAAAGAATTCTTACTTTGGTAAGCAACTAGAACAATTGGAAATGAATAATTTTTATGTCATCCCAAAAAGCTTTATATTCCCCTTAATAAAGGGACTTCTTTTAAGTAGGAGTGATGCTTGACTTCATTTTATTTTTTACTTCACTTTTAAGACATTCAAACAATTTCTGTGAAAAATGTGATGTTTTCTCCCTAGCTGATGGAGTCTTTTTGTCATTTAGTGCTACTTTTTCCGCCACTCCATGATGCAATCTGTTGTGCCCATGGAATTTCTGCCCAGGCACTGCAGCACTCCTTTGGTTGGGTTTTTTTGGGTGTTTTTCTACCTTGTTGCAATTTTGCTGTCCCGTCAATAAAGCCGGACCAGTGGCGGCACAGCGTCCCTTTGAATCAACAATTCTTTTTTGAATTCTGCAGAAGAGGAGCTGACGCCTGCCAAATTGGAGATTCCAGGCAGAGGTTTATAAATTGGAAATACCGCCTCATTTTCCAAGAAGATCGCGGAAGTGTACAGTTTTTGCAAACGGCATGAATTCCACCTCCAAACCCCACCTGTTTCCAGCTAAATTCAGCGGTCGGGTTTTTTGAAGGTTGCTAGACAGCAAATGGTAACTCCATGGAAGGGTAAGGCTCACATTAAACCTGAACTGGAGCAGGGAGGGATTTGGTTCACACCGAAATTATCCCCCCAAATCAGGAAACTTCAGCAGAAGCAGCTGACTTAAAAGTAGGCGTGTGGGTAAAAGCTGAATTGTTGTCAGGGAGTTTGTGGACTGTTTGATTTACCTTAGCTGAGGATCTAACCTTAAATGCCTGCATGGCAGTGGGAGGTGTTTAGAGGTCATAATATCTGAGGTAGAAAAGGAAAGAAGGGAAATGGGACTTGATGCAATGGGACAAGACACCAAGATGACACTTGGCTGAGTCAAGGTCAAGGAGGAGGTCAGAGCCAGCAGTGACGCTCAGGCGGAGCATCCTCCAGATTTGCACTGCTTTTTCATTTTCTTTGAACAAGGGGCGAGGAAAAACAGCCTGCTCCCACTGAGTGGATGCAAGAGGCTCTTGTTCTTCTTGCTGCAAGGGCGTTGCTCGGGCAGAATTGCTTTCACCTTCTTTTCCATGCTTTTTGTCCCCGTTCCTACAGACCCGAACCAACCTGCCACCCGTTTTGCTCCGTGTTGCTATGGCAATTGGAGAGGTGTTGCACGGCCCTTCGGCAAACTGCAGCAGCCCCGCACAGGCAAACTGTCTCGCAGAAAGCAAGAGATCCGAGCTGGCCTTAGGACTAACCCGAGATGAAATACATACGGCTGCACTCGGCATATATCCCACCTGATGTTCCCCCTGCTAAGGAGAAGGAACTGAGATAGTCACAAGTGAGGCAGACGGACAAAACGCACCAAGTTGAGACCTTGCCTTCAAAATTCAACCACGGAGGGCAGCTGCTCTGTGGCGAGAATCTGGAAACCGCTTTCTGAAAAATTAAGAAGCAAAGAGGCAAAATATCACAGGAGAAACAGCTCTGATATTTCTGAGGGGAACAATTCATCTTGTGAAAAATGCATCGCGTGATCCAGATTTCCAGAGCAAAGCTGAGATTTCCAAGGGCATCAGAAGAGGCTCGGGAGACCTGAGCCTGCGCCTCTGAACCACCCTCCCGACCATCTGCAAAATCCTCAGCCTGAATTCCCAACCAGCGCTGAAACTCTGCGTGTTTCTCTCCGAAGCTCTCCATCGCCTCAGTGCGCTAAGCTTTCCATTTGGGGAACTTTCCAGCCCTCCCCGATTGCACGATTTCCCATGGGAGGAGATGAGAGCCAGAAGGATGGTGCATGCCATGTCTATGTTCTCCCTGCAATTTCCCGGACATGATAAGCTGGCTGTGATAC
Organism: Rissa tridactyla; assembly: GCF_028500815.1. Classification (NCBI taxonomy): domain Eukaryota; kingdom Metazoa; phylum Chordata; class Aves; order Charadriiformes; family Laridae; genus Rissa; species Rissa tridactyla. The sequence goes on from NC_071483.1 coordinate 6,265,558, forward strand.
CAACTTAATTTCTAGTTTGAGAAATCAAGTTACTGTCTTCAAAATATTCCCAAGTGCTGCAACAAAATCTTAATATGTATAAAATTCCTGAGAGCTGGAGGTCCCTTGATGGTTCCCCCTTGCTCAGCCTTGGCCCGCCAGTTCAGATGAAAGCACACCGATATTGGTCCCAGCTGGTCCCTGAGTCATCTCCAGACGTGCCAACTTAACCGGGATTAACATTAATTATTCCCATCAGCAATTTCAGCCCTGGGTTTTCTCCTGAGCCCTGCACGGATACACATGACATGGGTTAAATTTATACAAGGCCTTGGAATACCCCAAGTGCCTTTAACATCTGGCACATCTCGGGGTTTCCACGCTCTCAGGGTCTCAGACCTGTCACAGATGGGTTGACTCCTGACGATATAAGGTCCCTGGGTCAGGACCTATCGATTCTCCAGTGCTTTGTACAGCATTTGTCAGTGATTAGGGAACGGGAACTCAACCTAAGGTATGTTGATGTGGGGGCTATGTGCTTACAGACCCAGCCATCTCGCTTGAGGGAGAAGTTAGATGAAAGGGCATTTTTGTTTATCCATCCCCTCTTTGCCATTTGGGGGTGGAAGGAAGGTAAAAAGGCCATTGTGTGATTGCCACAGCCCAGCACAGTGGCTGAAACAGTGAGCAACATTTTGCTGTCTGGTTGTGGAGCGTCCTGGAAAGGTGGATGTTGGAGCCAGCAAGCAAAGAGTTCTTAAATTGCCTTTTCCATGCCTAACTCTGGGAGCAGGGGCCAAGGTAAGTCACTACCCCTATCCCTATTGTGCTGGGGAAACTGAGGCACGAGAACACTGCAACTTGCTAAACAATGTCCAGCTGGCAAGTAGCAGAGGGGGGATCGAAATGCAGCAGCCTGAGGCTGCCCTTGCCATTTTTGGGCCACAAAGCATGCGTCACAGATGGTGCCATCATAGATTTTAACTAACATAGAGGGCTCCCATGCCCTGCCGCGCACTGCTGCCTACTCTACCTCAACTTCAAGTTTTGGAAATCAAGGTACTTCCTCTTCCTCACCTCGCAATGTTCCAAAGCCCTGCACCAGACCCTGGGTGCAAGGCAACCTGTCAGCTCTAGGTCCGTCTGGAACGCCTTGGAGAGGGCAACAACCTGCAGCCTAGTCCCGTCTGCAGCACTGTAAAGGCGCTGGAGGTTGTCGTGGTTTCAGTTGGGACAGAGTTAACTTTTTTACCAGCAGCTGGTGTAGTGCTGTGTTCTGGGTTTGGGATGGGAATAGCCTGATAGAGCACTGGTGGTTTCGGTTGTTGCTGAGCTGTCAAGGCTCTGTTCTGCTCCTCACACCACCCTGCTGGAGAGCAGGCTGGGGGGCATAAGAAGTTGGGAGGGGACACAGCCTGGGCAGCTGACCCCAACTGACCCGTGGGGTGTCATGCTCAGTACATAAAGTTGGGGGAAGAAGAAGGAAGTGGCGGATGTTCGGAGTGATGGTGTTTGTCTTCCCAAGTAACCGTTATGCGTGATGGAGCCCTGCTTTCTTGGAGATGGCTGAATACTCGCCTGCCGATGGGAAGCAGTGAATGAATTCCGTGTTGTGCTTTGCTTGTGTGTGCGTCTTTTGCTCTACCTACTGAACTATCTGTATCTCAACCCACAATTTTTTCTTCGTTTTTACTCTTCTGGTTGATGGTTGGACTAGAGGATCTGAAAGGTCCCTTCCAACCTAGGCGATTCTATGATTCTCTCCCCCATCACAACTGGGAAGTGAACGAGCGGCTGAGTTCTCCTGGGTCCTCCGTGGTCCTGGTTGCTGGCTAAGGTTAAACCACCACAGGGGGGAATAAACATCCCCCGCACAGGGACAGCTCTGCAGTGGCTGAGGCATGACGAGCTTTTATCTGCTCCGGAAAGGTTATTTGTTTAAAAGCAGCACCACGTTTGCACAGCATAAAAGCTCCTCAAGAGGGCAAGCCTTGAACCAGACCTTCGCTCCCCGCTCCAGAGCATCCCTCCCTCCGCCGGCTGGCCCTGCCACGGGCCGTCAGCACCTTGACATACCGCTGTGATTAATTGTTCGAGCTCCCAGGCTCTCATCTGGGGCTAACTGACAGGAGGTGAAGCATGACAGTGAATAATGGCAAGACCTTTGGAAGTCCAGGAGAAATTAAATCAACGCAACAGTATTTGTTTGCTTTCGAGTCCCCTGTCCCCCCTCCTCCCTGCTCTCGCCCCCCATCCTAATGGCATTTCAGGCTGTTTGGCTGCATTCCCCACCTCATAAACCAGGACTCAACATCACTGAGAGCAACGACTTTAAGACTGCCATTGATGGGCTGTTGGCTGTGGTGGTGCCGGCTTTTAACCCTTTCCCTTGCCAGGAGCAGGGTAGTGCAGAGGCAGAACAAACCCCACTGTTACGGCCCTCGTGGAAAGTCGCTGCGATGAACTGGCTTTTATTTTTAACTGACTGTGAAAATCGCGTGTGCCCAAGAGCCTCAGAGACTGAAATATCAATTGCCCAGGGCAACACAGCCAGCAAACACATTCATTTTTCATTCTTGGCTGCTGGAGGGGGAAAGTCATGTTGCATACGCGGACCTCTGTGTTCCCAGCTTAATCAGTCCTTAACGGCTCTGCTCCTGGCAAGGGCACAGACAGGACCAGGTTCTCTTGGAGGTGCCCATCGCTGTCTCGAGGTAAGCAGAGGCCTCCCAAACTCATCCCCGGCTCTGACAGCACCAAAGGGCAACAGCATGATCATCCTGGATTTGAATTCGTAGCTCGATATCACGCTCACAGACATCCCAGGGCAACTTACTGAGCATCAGTGACTTTAGGGCCCGGGGCAGGGGAAAGTTTCTCTGCATCTTTGAGGTTCTGTTTTTTTCTTTGAGGTTTGGGGGTTTTTTGGGTTGTTATTAGGGTGGTTTTTTTGGAGGGGGTGGTGGGTTGTTTTTTTTTTCCCCCCTGATCTCGGTTCTTGCAATCAGAGGACACAAACTCATCAAATCTCTAGTTCTGTGGGCGCATGTAGTTGGGTTATGAATGAAAGATGTACTTGGAGTGAAAATCAGAGCTCTGCCATCAGGGTGCTTATGCAGGACGCCTGGCCTCTGCTCCTTCGGGTGACGTTTAGTGATATTGCAGGGGCACCAAAGGGATAATTGAGGCAAGAGTAGCATTTTTCACCACATCGTAGTGTCATTTCAGGCTGTTGGGCTCCATTCCCCTGGGGCTACCCAGCACCAGGCTGAAGTCAATCCCTTTGTCATTAAACATCCCAGCGTGTAAGTCATGTCTAAGAGCATCCCAGTCCGCAACCGGCTTCTTCCCTGGAGAAGGAGAAATGCATTCAGATCACAGAGTCTCTCCCCAAGGAGAATCAAACATGAGTTATCTAAAAGTTGGAGGAGCCCCACAAGTACAGAGAGAGTAAGGAGGAAATAATACTTCTTGGGCCTCCAGCTTTGTTACATACCCTATAAATGATTTATTTTTAATTATGAAAAGAGCTACAAGCAGCCTAAACCCAAACAGCTTTCTTTTCATGTTGCTTACATCCAAATTTTAATTTATTCTTCATTTTTCTTGCCATGATGTTCTAATCAGTTTCTTTCCCACATGGAAAGGAGACAATTGCAGTCCAAGGTGATGATTTAAGGGTTAAAAGAAAGGCTTTGAAAAATCAAAATAAAGTCTCTAGAGCAGGTTGCCTGTTTCAGCTGCTGTGGCTCTGAGGACACCTAATCTGGGATCTGTATGCAGAAGTCCAGCCTAGAGATGCCAAAAAGTCAAAGCCAGCACTTTCTCCAGGTGTCCCCTGTCACGAGCAGAGCGCCGTTGTTTTCTTTTCTCCTCCGTAAAAAGCAGCTGACACATATTTAAAAAAAAAAAAAAAGATAAAAAAAAAAGATCAGCGTTGCAACAGAGAGGTTTTTGGTGGAAAAGCGGTGCCTGGAATTGGTTGCGGTCTGCAACAAAACCCTTAGGACACCCGTTCTGAGCGTGGGCACAGATCTCTGCTCCCAGATCCGAGGCAGCACAGGGCAGCTGGGAGATGTCAGAGCAACAGCAAACCTCACCCCTCTGTGTCACAGGGAAAGGGAGACCGATTTCAAGACGGAGCAAGCTCCTGGGAACAAAGGAAAGCTTGAAAACCTTCAGCGAGACCCCTGAAGCCAATCCAACACTGCTATTTATATGTCGCTCTGCGTGTAAATCAGGACACTTGTGCTCCGCACTCTTTTTCCAGCTTTATATCGAGAGATTTCTAAATCCCTGACCCTTCAGGGACAAGCGTTCCTCCTGGCCACAGCTACCTGCACGGCTGCCTGCAATTACACAGCACGTTAGTGGCATTACTGAGATTATGTTCTGCCAGCTACACAGACGAGCTTCTCTCCTTCCAGCAGTCACAGGGAAAGGACCCTTCAGAGGGGGGCTCGGCAATTAAGCCAAACAACAATTTTTACCGGCGTTATGTTCATTCCTTGCACTGGGCACCCAGTTTTTGTGCTGAGGCATGCGCTACTTGAAGGACTGGCTCTGCTTTTCAAAGGAAAGCACATTCCTGAGGTCTCTCGGCTTCTGGGTGACATCCTCAGGTAGAGCAGCCTGACAGAGCTCTGCGGGAGTCAGTGGGGGTTATTGGACGTAAGTCAGCCCTAGACCCAGCGCGGTGCATTTCACATGGTGAGCACATCTCCCGGAGCATCACCGCTCTGCTGAAGCTGCCAGGAGACTTTCTGCTGACTTCTCCGTGTGCTGGCCCACTTCCTAGAACAACCTGGAGCCAAGGACAGCAATGAGCTCTTATCTATGGCTGAACCTCCGTCTGTCTCAGGACACTTTAGAAAGGGGGAAGGTGCCACACTGCCCTTTTGCAGAGGAGGAGATGGAGGATATTCCGGGTCCCACCCGGGAAGGCTGCGGTCTTCCCGATGGCTGGACCCAAAGCTGATGGTTAGAGAGGCCGTTCACGTGACAGCAGGACCAGGCTCCCTGCTGTCCTGTTCAAGCCATGACGATGGTAAATTTTCCCCACCCTTCTTGCAACCCCGTGTCAGAAGTGCTGATCACTCCGGGGGAAGCCAAGAGAGCTGCGGTTCCTCTCCTCGCCTGGAAACCTGGCATCTTAAATAGCTTTTGTCATTTCATCCGGATACGCCATTGCTGTCCTTCCCGTCCTAATTGTCCTGCAGTGCTGCTGTGCAGCATCCCACAGCTCAGCGGTAGGCAGGTGGTATGGCTGAGTGGAAAGGGCAGGAGGCAGGAGGTTAGGAAGCCTGGGGTCCAGTCCCCCGTGTTACTGCACCCCTAAAAGGGCATGATGTCCTTGTGCTGGGTGCTGTACACGGATTTTTAACTCTCCTTGTCCCTGCTTTTCCACTTGCCAATGCCGACATAGCCGGAGACAGAAAGTCCAAGGTGTTACTCAGGGATGTGGTAGGCTTGGATCGCTCCAGCGTGATGGAGCAAACCCCTGTCACCCCGTATCTCCAGGGCAGGGCTCTCGCCAGAGTGCAGCAGCGACAGGGAGGGGTGTGAAGCCGGCAGCACTGCAGGGGGAGCAGCTGCCACCTCCTGACACTGGTAAACAGACAGGGCCATAAATGCCGAGGGACCAAGGAGGGGCCAGTAGCCTTGCATGACCCTTACACCATCCTCTGGGCCTCAGACAACAGCCATGTGTTGACATTCATTTACTTGCTTGCATTTTGGAACAAGATATATAGCAAAAAGCTACTGCGAAGTCACATCTGGGGTTTCCTTTGAGCTCTCAAGTTTGAAGAATTTACCCCAGCCCGGCTGAGGTATGTAGATACAGTGCATATGCAAGTGCAAGGTAACGTATCTTACTTTTCACTTCACCAAAGCAGGATAAAACAAAGATAGACAGCCTACATCCAGGAGGCAACTGGCAAGGTACAATCCCTTACCAAACCCCCGGTGACTTTCTGGGTTGTGCTAAAGCAGAAACGAGACCCCATCCCTCATCTCAGCAGCTCCAGTTCAGTGCTATCCTTGCCGAGAGGGCTCCACCAGCCTGCCACCCGCCCGCCGACACAGCTTTTCCTCTGTGCCCTGTGGCAGAAAACAGCTCATCTCCTCTGTCCCAGAATGATTAGCGGCAGAAAAATACCATCTGCCTTTGCTATGGGAGCATCCCTGTACCCGGGAGGCCCATGGCACAACAGCCTGTCCCTGGCACGGCCGAACGGGCCAGCCCTGTCCCCAGCCGCCTCCGTGTTGCGGGGAAATGCCCAAGCCTTGTCATTACCCTGCGGCGAAGCTTTTGCTTTCACTTGGGCAGCTGGCTATTTGACCAGGAAACCCAAGCTGTGCTGTGAAGAACAGCATCGGGCCGTGTCTTCAGCGAAGTCTAATGTAGCAGAAGGCAATTGCAAGGGAAATTACACATCTTGTGGAAGCAGGTAGCCGTGCAATGATGTGAAAAGTGTTTTCCCTCCAGTGAGCGCGTGCATGCTGCTGGCGTTTTGGTTTCCTTTATTTTTTTAAAAAAGGCAGATCAGGATTCAATGCTCACAGTTTACTGCAAGGGAAATGATTTCACGGATCTGCACGCCTTGCAGCCACTTCCAGGCACAGCTGCTCGAGGATGGTACACCTCCTTCCAGCCCCTCGCGCATTCCCCTCCATAGCAGGAACATCCTTACTTGGAGCAGGGTGAATGGTGGAGGTCAGCGGTGCAAATATCAGGGCAGTGCTGAAAATATCTCTCATCCTTCAGGCCGGGGAAATGGTATTTGAGGAGGGGAAAGTCTCTGCAGGCGATGAGGTGTGTGTGGGGGTATCCACTTGCCATCCACAAGTCTGTTTAAAAGCAGAAATCCTGCCTGCACCCGTGCTCGGGGGCCTCCCTGCCCCATGCAGAATTTCACCAAGTAAAGATTTTTCCCCAATGCAACATTCAATTTCTCCTTCTGCAAACATTTAGCATCACTAATGCATCTCCCCTGATAAATGCCGAACTCTCTTCCTCGGTTTCTGTAGATCTCTTTTGGGATGGGAAGACCCACTTTCCGATGTGGGGAGAAGGAAGGGCCAGACCGACCTGCAATCACAGTGACCCACTTACAGCCCTCGCTGGGGCTGCTGCAACTTGATTTCCAAACTGTAAATAAAACTTCCCTTTCCCAGCCGAAAAAAAAAAAAAAAAGTCATTTTCTGAGCAGCTCATGACTAAGCGCGCACATTTGGGATCTCTAGGGCTGGATCTATGCATCCAGGTGTGGAAATATCAGCGCTGGGTTATAAACCACTCTGTCAGCCCTGTGGGACGGGAGATGCCCCAGAAACGTTAGCTGCGATTCTATTACTTTCTCAGTGGGTCAAGTCCAGCCTGGGTCTGAGCAGCCTCTGCACGCTCATTTGGGAATCAAGGAGCCACTAAATGAGTTTTGTGCAGTGCACAGCTCATCAAGGATTCCAATGTAATAATGGCATTTATAATGGATTTAAGGGAAAAAAAAATATATTCCCATCATGCGTAATTTATTTACTCCACATCTATATATTTATATATATGTAGTTGAAAATGTGCTGTGTTAGCTGTGAAAAGTGCACGGCCAGCAAAGGGAGAGAAAAATCCCCACCCATCCCCTTCATCTGACGGGTCAAAGAGACATTTCCAATTGTCAGATGCTACTGGCCCCGTTGAAAATTTCAGTCACTTCAGTTTGAGCTCTTGCTCAGACACAGATCCTGGCTCTGATTTCCAGGGCTGGTGCTCCTTGTGCCACATGTCACGCTGAAACCCCCCAGCGGCACGGCAGCCCCCAGCCCAGCCAGTATGGCAAACAACATCCAGGAAGGCAGGTAACCCGGATCCCTTCTGTCTTTCACCACATCGCTGTATGTGTTCGAGCAAGTTGGGCTGAGAAAGACACCGTGCCCCTTGTTTTCACACCCAGAGAGTTTAGGATGATGCTGCAGATGGGTGCCCCAAGAGCGTGCCTCCACCAGGGCTCAGGTCTTCCACTTGCATTGCACAGAGGTGTGCGTGGTAGTTTAACGTCGGGGGGAGATGCAGTGGTTGCGGAGAGTTTCACCTGGCGGATGGAGATGGAAACCACCATGGGAGAGACCTGGGGACTGGAGGGCTCGTTGCTGGTCTCGCCATTGCTGGTCTTGCACTGGTTCTTGGTTGCACAAATTAATTTCCTCCTCCCTTCCTTCCCAGCCTCGCAAGACATTTAGTTCAGTCCTTCTGGGGCTTAGTGACCTCTCGCTGACCTGGTAGCTGGGTCTCAACATGCCCCAGGGAAAAGGGAACCATAAATTTACCTTCACTCACTAAAATAAATTACAAGAAATTAATGTCCCATAATGAGACAATTTGTCATTGCTGATAGGCCTGGCTTTAACGGAGGGTATTAAAACAGCACCATTAATTTATATGGCTTTGCTATTTAATATTTAAACAGGATGAATCTTGCTATAAAGGCAGTTTACTTGGAAAGCAGGCAAAGAGCGGGGGAGGAAAGGAGCGGGGTGCATGTGTGTCTAGGGAGCACAAAACAGCCTCTTGCTTTCAGTTCAAGGGAAGGTGATTTTAGCTATGTAAATTTGGCTGACGAATGCAAGACCTCTTGGGAAACAGGCTAAGGCTCCCTAAAAGTCAAGAGTGACAATGTGTTCCCTAAAAACTGGAGCATCACATTCCCAAGGGCCCACCCCTACATGTCCGGCAAGGTGCTGGCTCCTGGTTTCCGCTAATTACTCCAAAGTTTGCCCCTCCTCAGGGCTGTTGGGTTTTGGTTAGCCCGTGAGCCAAACTGGTGAGCAAGACATTTCTTCCAGCAGAAGAATCAGGGCTGCCTGTGACGTTGACTTGCCTCCTACCCCCTTGTACAAAGCTTCTGCCTGAGGTTTGCAGGACTGTAAAGATGCAGCTGTATGGAGAGGTGTATGGAGAAGAGGATCTCAGCTCCTATGGTCAACAGTCGGCACTTTCCCTTCCTTCTGGCTTCTGCAAGTGGATTTACAGAGATGCCCACAGCAGGGTTAGTATCTTTATACTTGTAGCAGGGAACGAGCAGCTAACTTCTTTCTGCATTTTTAAGATCTCTCCCCATGTTTTTACGCTGTTCTCCACTCCTTTTACTGTCAGTCAGATGCATTCTGCACCTAAAAAGGCTGAAATGCCAGGGCTGAGGCATTTAAGCACCAAAGAACATCCAAATCCTTTCAACGGACCTCCTCCATCTCCTCTTTTCTGGAGGTAGCATTCATGTGATGGAACATTCTCATGGTCTCCTGCTCTCCGTGGGGTCTCTCGCCAATCCCTGGAGCAGTGTCCTGAGGTCACTGAGCAATCCTACAGTCCTGATCGGTGACTGTCATTTGGATCTTGCACTGCTGCAGAAACAGCTGGGCAATAACAGCTCATAAAGCAGTATGGTGCCTGCACTGCTCCATCTCTCAATCATCTTCTGTGGTTCTACGGTTTAGTGGTGGTTTTGACAACGTCAGGTTAATGGTTGGACTCAATGATCTTGAAGATCCCTTCCAACCTAGACCTTTCTATGATCCTATGATTCCATGATTCTATCTTGCACGGTAGCACAGCCAACCCCACCAACTGCTCATCCCATACTTGCCTGGAGTCGGGGCCCTCGGGAGCTACCTTTAATTACGCTCCCGTCTATTCAGCTCAACTGACTCCCTTCTCCCAGAGATCTTATTTTTATTTTTATTTCTTTTTGCATAGCCCGTTGTTATTCTAGACATATCTGCTTTAATTCTTGTAAAGGGCACGTTTGCCCTGCCAGGCTGGCCACCCATCGGGTTCAGAAAGGGAAGGGTTTGATATCAGCCACGTTGTCTGGGAGCCCTGCAGGGACTCAGCAGAGCAGCTCTGCACCAAGCCAAAGGCAAACACCCAAACTGCTGGAGGTCTTAATTCTAATCAGATTTACTTCTTACACTTCATCCTAATTAGAAATCATTTCAGTGGCATGTCCTACATTACACTCATAAATTAAATATTCCAATGCCCAAAAACGTTTAGCTCAATGCCTTCTTAGAATTACACTGCTTATGAAACAAAGGCAAAGCTACTTCATTAAAACTATTGTTCTCCTAGAAAAGTCATTAGACTTCATTTACTGCAGCGAGTTATCTTGTACAAGGACAATATGAAAATGCCCTGAAGACTCTGACCTAAAGCATATATAAAGCTATTTTACTTTCAGTGTGGACTTTCTGCTGCCTTTAGAATCATCGAATCATAGAATCATTCAGGTTGGAAAAGACCTTTGGGATCATCGAGTCCAACCATCAACACCACTCTACAAAGTTCTCCCCTACACCATATCCCCTAACCCCACATCCAAACGACTCTTAAACACGTTCAGGGATGGTGACTCCACCACCTCCCTGGGCAGCCTATTCCAGTGTCTGACCACTCTTTCTGTGAAGAATTTTTTCCTAATGTCCAGCCTAAACCTCCCCTGCTGCAGCTTGAACCCATTCCCTCTTTTTCTATCGCTAATGACCTGTGAGAAGAGACCAGCACCAACCTCTCTACAATGGCCTTTCAAGTAGTTGTAGAGAGCGATGAGGTCTCCCCTCAGCCTCCTCTTCCTCAAACTGAACAGTCCCAGCTCCTTCAATCCGAGCAGTACCTCAATAAGGGTGTTGTGCTGCTGCGTTATCCTCCACATAGCAAAGGCCCCGCACAAGACCTCCTTCTGCTCAAAGGTATTTCAACCAAGGACCATCCATACATAGGCGCTCTCCGGATGGGAAGAGACTTTCAGCAAACTATCTTTTACTTTCTCTCCTGATCTTCTACCTTTCAAAGAAGGAGATTTGACAGCTCCTACAGTGGTCCAGGCATTGTGAGAGGACCTGGGCTGGCTCATCTAAATGTCCTCGCAAGTTGATTGGATCATCCATGAATCACTGAATTCATTTCCCAGTTAGAGTTCACTGAAAACAAAGTTTTGGGACTATTACAGTTTATGAACTTCATTTAATTCTGCACTGGAATGAAAGGAAGTCTTTTTCGGTAAAAGTAATGGTGTCAGATCTTCTGTCTTGGAATCCAAAAGGCCAAGATTTCAATTCAGAGCCCCATGCTTCTCTGGAGAGGACAGAAAAATTCACCCCGGACTTCAGAAACCTTCCCCTTAGACATATGATAAGAAAATGTTCTCATCATACGTTTCAGCTGGAACAAAGCATTTTGTTTCGAGGAAAAAGGAATTGGGTCAAAATATTCTGGCTGGCTGTTCTTCTGGGGCAGAAGTGGAGCTGTTTTATTACTGCTTTCAAGGTTTTATCTAATCTCAACTTTATCTACTTCCATTGACCATCATGACAGAGGTGCAACATCTGAACCCTGTGTTTCACACATCAGAAATTACATGGGACATTACAAATTTAATCTCCAACATCTTGCTCTTAAAATGCTGGAACAGGCACTTATTTTGGGGGACATCAGGTTGTTTTCTCTACCGCAGAACTCATTTCATGTACCTTCAAGTTTCAGGGTGAGTAAACTGCCAGCATAAAGTCTGCATTTCACATTTAATGCTCTAGTTAAACTGGATTAAGATGGGAGTGAATTTTACAGCAAAACACATTTGAAATTAAAATCCCTATCCTGAACTAGCGTAATCCACTTAAGTTTCCTGTGGGGAATTTGGATATTCTTATTCCAGAACCAGGCTGTACCCACTGGGAATTAATAACATATGGTATCCTGTTTGCACAGCTTCTTTCGGGTGGTGCTTAGGGCTCATTCTGTCATTCCGCACGTATCTTTAGCAAATAAAATACTTCGTGAAACTTAATCAGTCCTTCAGGACCTTGATTTTCCTCATAAGTTTTGGGGGGTAAATTCGTACCTGATAGTGCTGTATCAGAAACAAAGGCAGCCAGTCCTAATCTGGTTCACATTCATATGATTTTTATGGCCTGGACCTAGACAGAGAACTTTGCCCTTTTCTCTTCAGATTGCACACCAACTCCATTACTCTTTGGGGCCAAAGAATCAATAAGCTTAATGGAGCAGACATCCCATTTATTTTTATGGGATTTAACACAGTGATAAGCACTGTTTCAGGTAGTAAAATTCCACATCTGACCCGAGCATTTTCCATTGGGTTCCAGCATCCTCCATCCCAAAGTGCAGATAAGGCCTGAAGCTTCAGAGAAAGGGCAAAAGCACTCGTAATGTGCTTAGCCAGTTGTTCAACGGGCAAAAGCAAATTCGTTCCTCTTCCCTTGCAAGTGTTCTTATGTCCTGAAGCATGAGGATTCATTACCCTTATCATAGTCTTAGTTTGCACAGCATCAAAGGTTATTAATGGTCATAAAATTACCTATTGCTGTTTCATATGTAACCACTGTATTTCTTTTTATGGCAAGCTTGTTCCACACTTTGGTTACCCGGGGCTCTTACAGAACAATGCTGTAATCCTGCAAGTTGGATCAGCAGTCATTTTATTCACATTATCCATGTGCACAATATAATATAAGCAATAATCTTTGCCTATTATTCTGACAACACAAAATCCCATTAAGGTCAATGGTTCAAGAACTCATTTGACTTTGGTGGAACATGGGCTCATTAAAATAAGGCACAAATGCCACTTGAGGGGGACCTAGAAGATCTCTGGAAATGGGAGCAGAAGGGCTGTATTGTTCTCTTTCTTGACTCCCCACCACTGATACTAACAAAAGGCAGCGTTTAGCAATGGGAAGGAAGAAATTTTTCACTCTGAGGGTGATGAGACACCGGCCCAGGTTGCCCAGAGAAGCTGTGGCTGCCCCATCCCTGGAGGGGTTCAAGGCCAGGTTGGACGGGGCTTGGAGCAACCTGAGCTGGTGGGAGTTGTCCCTGCCCAGGGCAGGGACTGGCACTGGGTGATCTTTAAGGTTCCTTCCAACCCGAACCATTCTGTGATTCTATGATTTCCATCCTATGAGAAATCCCATTTTTGGGGAGCTTTTCTTCAATTCGGATCAGAAGGAAATTTATGATATGTTGCACACGAAGGGATGCACACCCCGCTTTCCCCCCACGAGGCAGAACATCGGTGGCAGAGATGCCGGGCAGCTCCCTGGCAGCGGGTGAGGAGCGAGCATCAGCGGAGGAGAAAACGCTCCCTGCCCAAATGATGTCACATTCACAACAGGATGATCAAGGCATGAAATCATAGACTGGCTGTAAGGAACACAGAAGAGGAACAAGAAATGAGTCTGTAAGTACGTTAATTGATAAGGGGGAGATCAAATAAGCGGCTGGTGCACTCTTCAATGGAGAGGCACAGATGGGGACAGACAGGGCAGGTAATGTGCACAGTGCCATGTTTGCGGAGTCCGATACAGGCAAGCGGTGTTTGGCTGGGCTGCATGTGAGCGTTAGTAACAGCAGAGAATGTGCTTGTGCCACAGCAAGGGAAAGAAGTGAGCTGGGGAATATTGCAATACGTACTTTCAGGTGGACCTCGCTTGGTAATGTCTGGAGCACTCGCTGGCAGAAACGATGCAGGGTCATAGCTAGTGTGACTCTTGTCAAGGACGCATGGACAGGGGGTGATGTCCCAGCAGGCTGGAAAAGGACAAGCCTTGCGCCTGCATGTGGGGAAAGGGAGACCGCACGACCATATATCCGTTACCTGGGTCAGACCCAATACACACAGATAATCAAACCGGTCCTTTGTAAACCTCTAGAGGATAACAAGGAGATGAATCACAGCCAGAACAGATTTGTCAAGAACAATCCAATCTCCTCTCATGAGAGTGTCACAGGCTTTGTGTGTAAGGGAGAAGGATGGGCTCTTGTGATGCTTTGGATGTTGTCCCATGTTGTATGCTCAGAGGCAAGGTGGAGAGACATGACTGGCTACTTAATGAGCCCAAAATACTTAAAAAAGACCGTTCAGAGTAGCCAACAATTCTTCGGGCTGTTTGAGGCGGAGCAGGGACCCACCTTGGACCTGGTGCTATGTGAGGTGTTCATTGCTGACTCCGATTATGAACTGGAGAGTATTTAGCTTAGGAGTGGAGGAAGCTACAAATGCGGGTGTACACAATTAGCTAAAGACACTGCATTAATAATTGAAATACTGTAATACTTAGATACTATAATAATTGAAATGCTATCTCAGGAAGGAAATGGCTAGTTTCTGCTCTGCGAAAGAAAACCAGGGAGTGACGGTGGATTGCACAGAGTCAGCACCGGCAGAAGAAGATCTCTTGGTGTATCCAGGGAGAGTTGTAGAAAGGTATGGGAGGAACCTTCTTGATGTGTTCAGCCCAGAAAGGTGTCAGCTGAAGTTGAGAGTTCATGGATGGACCCAGAGAGGATGTAGACAACCTGAGGACAGCAGCAAGAAACCCCAATTTAGGGAAGAACTGGATGAGCTGGGGCTGTCTAATCAAGGGAAAATTGACCAAGGACACCAAAATAATCACCTGCAAATACATAAAAGGAAAACGATGAAAGGAAAGGAGTGTGCCATTGCCCATCACCTTTGGAGACAGGATGAGAAATAATGGGTTCACCTCCATCAAGGAATATTTATATAGGCATTACGAGAGCCTTTCTAATAGTAATAATGGCACAGCACTGACATAGGTTGTGCAGCTGATTGATTGCAAAATCTCAGTTCCTAGAGGCTTTCAGGAACAGGTTATACAAATATCTGCTCAGAAGGGTTTCTGTAGAGCAGATCCGATGTTGTATCTGTGACTAGATTAAATGTCTTCAGTCGTGTCACCGCCAAGGCTGTGCTTGTATATAAAATGTCATTCCTAATATTAAAAATCCATGTAAGATGGATGGTGTTATATATTTATATATTCAGATTTGCAAATATACACCTGAATATTAACCTTCATATTCAACAATCATATAGAAGCCCACATTTAATGACTTCAAAATAAAAAAAAAAAGATGTAATTTATTTGAAATGAGAACATCAGAGTTTTCAACTTCTCCAGAAAATATCACTGAAATAAGCGATGAAAGATTTTATTAAAAAAAAAAAAAAATAGAAGCAACCCTGCATTTTCCAATAGAAGATGGATCAGTCTGAAGTGCAGAGTCACCCTAATTCCCAGCAATTAACACTGAATGGCCTCCAGAGAGATTTCTGCTGTAAAGAAGAGAGTTAAAATATTAACTCCCTACTCTCTCTGAGTCTTTATATGTGACTTATTACTGTCATTAATAGATCCTTATCTTTGCAAAGATATTGATGAAACAGGGAAGTGCTAGCTCCATAGAGGGAAGCTTACCCACGTCACCGGAGGGGCTGGAAATCCATCCCCGCCTTCACAGATCTTTGCCTCCGGTTTTACAAGCAAAGAAACCGAATCCTGTGGAAGGGCAGAGCCTCGCTTAAAGGTTACAGGGTGAAAAGCAGCTCAGCACCCAGGGCAAGTGGGAACTCAAAATGCTCCTTCTAAACAACAGAGGATGTGGGAGGCTGCACAGGGGCATGAACTCCAAGATTCCTCCGAAGAAGGGATAGAAAGAAGGTCAGATCAGGGTTATGATTTTTTTCCCCCCACTCCAGCAAAGAAACAACTTGGTTTTGCATACTAGAGACGCCTTGCAAACATCATTTCATCCCTGCAGCTGAAATCCATCACCGGGCTCGGCAAGCCTGGAGGGCAGAGAGGTGAAATGTCTCTGCAGAGGTCACGGGGTGAATTAATGTCAAACACAGGGATGGAGCTCACAAGGCCCCCACGTCTGTTGTACGGCTCATGTTGCTGCTCTGGGCTGATACTCGTATAGTTTATTAACAAAAGACCTAGAGTGAAGTTCAAAAGCAGAGAAGTAAAAGGAGGAGGAACGATTAGTATTTACCAGCAGATTTTCCAGCTCCTGGGCTGTTTTTTGCCCTGCTCCTTTCCTCCAGCTGAGAGGTAGAAATGGCTCCTCTGTCCTTCAAGGATGTGCCCAATATTTTAATCTCAACGGTGATCCACAGCCACTCCAGCAGTAGAAGCAACGCAGACAGCAGCGATCTCCCAGCCCTGAAACAATAAACCAGGGATACAGAGCCCAAGGGTCCCTTCTTCAGTGACCTTTTCCATGCGTTTTCATCCCATCCTACCTCTGCCGCCCCCATTTCCTTTCTTGTCTTTTCTCCTGCACTCACGAAGGCAGCAACAAGTGCTCGGCTTGGTTGCGACTGCCTCTGCCGATGTACGCGCTCGCTGGTTTGATCTTTCCAGGGACTCACAGAAATAGCTGCGGGTTCCCCGTGGAGGCGGGAGGTGGATCGAGGGGGTGGATGACACAGAAGGAGAAAACGAGGGCTTTCGTCTCGCTGCACTGGGGCCGAGTGTGTGTAGGGGCTGTCGCTGGTCATACACCCTGCGTTAGGGAGATCGCTGCTAAATGGCCCAACAAATGCCAATGACGTGTTTATTCCCACATCGGAATTCCCGCATGTGCATGAGCGAAATTATTTTAAGAAAGCTTTGGGAAATTTTTTGCTGGGGTTATTTTCACTCCTTGCACTGGGCACCTTAGTGTTATAAGCGTGGATGTGGAGAAAAGCAATCAGCAGGCTCTCTTTTAGAAATGATGTGTTCAGGCTGCAGGGAAGTGTCAGGTCAGTGGAACTTGCCCTTCCTCTTACAGCAGCAGGAGCCTGGGTTTAGCTCCACGCCTGCACGAGGCTCCCCCGCGCATCTGGTCGCTGCTGGGGAATGGGACGTTCCTCTTCCGTGACTCGCTCAGCACTGGCCAAATATCAGCAGATACAGATTGCAAAGCTGACCCGCAGAGAGAAATCCCTGACGCATAGTGTCCTGGTTTGAGGTAAAACAGAACCAGTTTTCTGATTCGTAATTTTACTTTTTAGCTGGGCCTCTTCTAACTGACTGAAGCCTGAAATTAACAGCGTATTGTTCAGAAACTGTTCACTCTCAGAGTGGTAAGACCTGATTACACCAAGGAACGGTGCGCACAGAGGCTCTTGCTTAGACTTATTGCTATATCAACCAAGGTCGGCTAACATCGCTGTTTGCCCCGTTGGAGGGTCGGAAGCGGAGAAGCGTAGAGGGGTCCCACCTGCAGGGAGGAGCGGACGGGACAGGGGAACCCGAACTGACCACCAGGGTATTCCATCCCATCTGCATCACGCTCGGTATAAAAGCTGAGGGATCAAAGGGTCAGGCTCTTTCTTCAGCAGCCGACGTCTGAGAAGGACCCTGTCTGTTCATCTGCCTTTGATCCTGATCCGAGCACTCCTGACTCTAGTTCCGGAATTCAGCTCCTGTCCGTCGCTGACTCCAGTCTGGGACTTTCGCTGTGTCTGCCGGTGAAATGATCGTCGTCCTGGGAGCTGGATATGGTTTTGTATAAATTATATACTTTTTTCTATAATTTTTATAATTCTATTATTATTTACTATTTTCTTATTTATTATCATTTTCATTAAAATAGTTTAGTTCTTTTTCTAAACTCATAAATCTCCTTATCTCTTCCTCTCCTCTCTGAGGAGAGAGCCGGGGGGAGGGCCATCTGTTGTTCTGATCGGCCAATCCGGCCAAAACCACGACACATAGAAAATCCCAAAAGTCCAGACAGAGATTCCTAACTATGCAGGAAATCACTGTCTTTCAAAGTCCTTTCAAGCTGGAGGAAGGAAAAAGTGGTGGAGATCTACAGAAATGGAAGTTGTGATCATCTTCTTCCTTCCACAGGCAGCTGCTTCAGAGTCCTGCCTGTGTCAGGCTTCCCAACCCGTTTTCCAGTGTTCCTGTGATAAAAAGATCACTGAAGACTTGAGAGCAGCACGGTAACCGCAGAGCTGGCCAGCACCGCTTCATCGTCTCTGCTCCTAAATCCACCTGTAGTCCCGCACAAACACGTTAAGCTCTTTAGTTATTCTGGGTTTGTGCAGCCCTGGGGGAATTCCTCCGCACTAATTAAT
Organism: Rissa tridactyla; assembly: GCF_028500815.1. Classification (NCBI taxonomy): domain Eukaryota; kingdom Metazoa; phylum Chordata; class Aves; order Charadriiformes; family Laridae; genus Rissa; species Rissa tridactyla. The sequence continues at coordinate 6,283,488 of NC_071483.1, forward strand.
ATGGCTTTTACCAAGATTACTATCATCGCTTCCCGGAAGTGTTTTACTCACTTAAAGCATCTCATCTCTTACGCTGGGGTTTCCTTGCAAGGAAACCTGGAACCTGTATTTCTGAGGGGTCCTGCACAAAGCAGCCCAGATAAGAGGCAGAGGAACAGAAACCCTGCGCTCCACCGCTTGCACCCTCATTCATAGGAATCCAGGCTGACTGCAGCACTCGATATCTGGACCTACTGGTGTCTGCTGTATCTCAGCCCAGATAAGGATCTTTCCTCTCTGCTGCCTGTGGCTTTGACAAATAATCCAAAGATCGGCCCCTGATTGTTCCAGCAATGAAAGGACATAGACAACTCCGCTCAACTGCTCCAAAACTTCGCAGAATCCTTCCCTGCCTTCCTTTTTTTCAGCTCCATTTCTAAGGTGGCAGCCTTCGCGAGAAAGGTGAGTTGCCCTGGCAACATCTCAACACTTTGCCTAGACATAAATTACCTGTCAGTCTCGGAGAAAATGATGAACTGGGTGAATCTGCAGGGTTTCTCCTTCTAAACCAGTTTTTTTCTTCCCCTTTCCCCAGATAACTTAACCAGTGGCCCTTAAAGTCTCTAGTAAATAAAAGGAAATTAAAGAAAAAAAAGAAAGAGGTGGAATAGCCCGTTTCTGAGAATTCAGTGAACATCTGCTCTACCTGTAACCAGTGGAGCCCCAGGGGAAAGTCCTGCTGCTGGAAATCTCCCACCCGTAGAAGCTCTTGGACAGGAATGGTTGAAGGTAGTTGAGGGTAGGGGAAGGGAGACAGGCTGGTCCAAGGGGAAGGCAAGGGAAGCTGGGGTAGATGGCTTCTGCTCTAAGAGGTGCTGCATCTCCCTTTGCTCGCCGTCGCCTACCACTAAAATCAGGGTTCCTCTCTGAGCCCTGCAGGGATGGTCAGGGTGAAGGAACTCGGTGTTTTCTGCACCTTAAGCCCTGGCTTAAATCCTGCAACCAGAGCACCACAGGCTCCACAGCTGCTCCGGAATTTCTGCCAGAACCATCAGGAGTGAAGGGAGACGCAGCATCTCCCTGCCTAGTGCAGCGTAAACCCCTGGAGCCAGCGCTCAGGAAGCCGTGGGGATGCGCAATGCCTTTGAGGGATGCCCACTTCTCTGTCTCGCTGGACTTTCCTCCCAAAAGGGAGGGGTGTATGTGCACCACGGAGCGTTTACACCCCCAGGTGAGGCAGGCACAGGCTCAGTGGGAAGCCCCCGCTCGTGCACCGGGAGGGCTGTGCTCTCCGCACCAGGAAGGGCTGCGGTCCTCAGTCGGTAAATAATTCAGGAAAATTTATGTAACCATAACGCAAGCATGTTTGTGTGTCCTTGTGAGATCTCCCAGGCACCACGGATTGGATCAGTCAGGCTGGGGAACCACCGCCACAGTATCTGTTGGTGCCCAGATCCTCTGAAAAAAAAAAAAACGTTAAAAAAATATAAATCACCTCTTGTTTCTTAACCGTCTTGTCCAGTGTTTTCTCTTTGCAGGAGATTCTGAGACCCAGTCTGTGGAGAGAGCAGGGACGTGACATGCTCCCTTGGGCACACCGGGCAGGGTGATGCCCTGATTGTTCTCTGCAACTCCCTGAAAGGAGGGGGTAGCCAGGGGGGGTCGGTCTCATCTCCCAAGGAACAGGCAATAGGATAAGAGGAAACGGCCTCAAGTTGCACCAGGGAAGGTTTAGGATGGGTATTAGGAGAAATTTCTTCTTGGAACAGGCTGCCCAGGGAAGTGATGGAGTCACCATCCCTGAACACATCTAAAAGACACGTAGACATGGTGCTGAGGGACATGGTTTAGTGGTAACTTGGCAGTGCTGCATTAACGTGATGATCTTAAAGTTCTCTTTCAACCTAAATGATTCTATGGTTCTATGAAGGTCCCCCATCAGCTCTGGACGTTTATACCCCATTACCCATCCCCGCTGTGCTGCTCCACCCGGGGCGCAGAGCCACTGCGAGGAAACTCTGAAACCCAGACAACCAAAGCCCAGCACATCCTAATTCAGGCCGGCATTAAAAGGTCCCAAAAGAATGACGTGTCCAGGAGCCATTAGCGTTCAAGGGGAGTGAAAAATCACAGCCTAAATCCGCAGTGAATGTTTCCGCTGCTGCTGGAGTTTGGATGTCAGGAGCATTTCCACGGTGGCAGATAGCATGCAGGGAGATTTTAGTCCTGAACACAACTACCTTCATGGAGTTTAAATTCAAAAGTATCTTGCTTTTCTTTTATTTTTTTTCTTTTTTTTTTTTTTTTGGCCACTTGTAGTTAATAAGAAGAAAGGAAGACAGAAGGGGAACCATCAGCACAGATCCCATCAGTGCCAAACCTGACGCTGGCGAGGCAGATCGCATTAGAGTCGTGATCTTATTATTAATTTCAAAGTGAATTTAATAGGTCACTTAATACTCAATGAGTAAGAAGAAAAATGTCAAGAAGAAGAAAAACACGGTCCGGAAGCAACGTTATGGATATTGAACCTTGTGCTTCAGGGCTTTCTGCAGCCCAGCTCCTAGGCTTTTTCTTCAATGACAAGAAACAAAGGTGTTTTCCTCATCAGAGCTAATTAACTCCTAATGAGTACAGTGCAACAAGTGGCTTTGCATGCGAGTCACCAGGTCAAGGTAGGGTTTTCCTGGCCCACATCGTCACGTGAAAACTATCTGCTCCCTTCATTAGGAGCTTATCCCACGGCGCAATAGCGGATTCAAGTCACGTCACCATCTCCCTCCTGGGAGAAGAAGCCTGTAGCAACGGGGATGAAGCTTAATGAGGAGGACGGGGGACAACGTTCCCCATCTGCCCAGCGTAACGGATGCAGCGCTGCGTTCTGCGTCCCTTTCGGAAGCAGTTGGTGCCAGCCCCGTCACAGCCCAGCCGCTGGCCGGCGGGGGCGGGGGCTTTGATGCCATCTGGTCGTTTCTAAGGGGAAAGAAGCGGTTATGTGAAAAAGGAAGCAGAAGTGATGCTGTTACCCGAACGCGCACACAACGGATGGGCAGGAGCAATGATGTGAACTAGAGGGAAGTTTTCAATCAAAGCTGGGATTTTTTAAAGAAAAACAATTATTTTTTTTTCCAAAGAAAAGCTTTGGGAATGCGTGTCCTTTTGATTACCACATCTAAGAGCATGTGTGAAAATAAAACAGAACATCCCCACCCGCGCATCCCCGTGCTCGCTCTTCTCCGACCTCCCTTCTTTCTGCCAATGGAAAGGGCGACAAGGCAGAGGGAAGGGACCAAAACCTGAAGGAAACATGGTCACTTTTCAGCAGTTGATGGTCTTTTTGTGGCCAATTTTATTCTTCCATAAGAAAAGTGAAAACAATTACAGCTTTCTGGTGGAAGAGGGTTATTGCAAACCCTCCTGTAAAAGTCAGCTTGTACATGGTGGCCAGCTCCTACTATAGGCTAGTAAATTGTTATTTTCTCATTCCATGTTCCCGTAAGCGCTGTTAAATACCTTTAACGGTTACGGAAACTGAGGCAGAGAGCGGCAAGGAAAGATATAAGGTCACAAGGTAAATCTTGGGCAGTAACAGAGCCAAGCAGAGATTCACCTGCTCTACAGACAGGTAAATGTTGTTATTCAGCTGTTGGTTTTAATCGAGTCTAATGGATAGGTTCTTCTCCCCTCCACTGTGCTCCTTCCAGCCATCCCTCCAGAGGGATGGGGATATGAGGACATGGGGACATGTCCCTGCTCTGGCTTTTCACACGAATTGTTTCCATCTCCTTTTGGCTGCGTGGCCAGACAGGGGTCTCAAATGCAGGCGTGAGGCGGGCATTGCTCGGCACAGCCCTTTTCAATGGACGCAGCAAAAATCACTCAACAGTCCCGTCAGGGCCCTGTGCTGGGAGGAAATGTTTATCGGCCGTGACAGCCTCTGTCTGATAGCATAAGGAGTGGCAGGGTGACGGATACAGCCTTTTCTTTCTCTAGCTCCAAGGAGCATTTTGCTTTTTACTTGGTGTTAGGGCAGCCAGATCGCATCTGCTACAGTCTTTAGACCCCGTTATGGCGGCCAGCAGCGATCCCCTCGGGATGAGCAAGGGAAGTACTCCCACATGATGTTTCGGGAAGCTGCTGGGGTGCGATCACGATGCTGGGCATCCTCTGAACTGCTCTAGCGAGAGGCACCAACACAACCTGCAGTCAAGAGAGACAAGTATGAAGCTAAATGAAAAATGCCCAGAAATCCTTGGGGAAGAACCCACGTCCCTGAAGTCATGCATGCTCCAAATTGTCATCGCGCAATTAGTCACTCGAACCCAAAGCCCAGCAGGAGCAGCCCCAAACCACGCAGAACCCCATGCCGATGGTCCCATGGCACGTGGGAGCGCTGCCTGATCCCCGGATACCCCCTCGCCGTGGGTAGAAGGGGCCATCTGAGGCTTTTGGGGGCCAGCACAAGAATAATAGCTTGCGTTTAGCAACCAGAGAGGGTATTTATAGAAAACCATTAAAACAAATCCAATCTTCTTACGTCCTCTCTTGTACATTGTTCATCACATTTCATTTGCTCTTGAAAGCAGCCTGCGCCTGAGCCTGAGGACATCGCGCTGCAGGGACCAGATCGCGTTCATTTTGTTTTTATCTACATCTGGTAACTAGGTTAAAATCTAAAGTAGGACTAATCAGGCTAAAAATAACGCTGCTCCCACCACAGGATCAGGCCATCATTACCGTTCACGTCACCACTAATGTTAGCGTGCTCCTGACACCTGACAAATAGCATAGCTTTTAAAGGTAATTTAATGAAATTGTTAACTTTCCCTAAGCTCTGCCTTCTCTATGTATTCATTTGTATTTATGCACTGTATCAGGCACTGCGCTCTGTAGCATCTCAGCCCAGCGCTAAACATCACAATCATAGAATCACAGAATCTATAGAATCCATAGAATCAAGATCACAATGATCCTGGGATTATGAAAACTCTTAGAAAAGAGATTTAGTTGGAAAAATCAGTGCTATATCTTAAGTTTCTCTAAGTGCAGGGGTGAAGAGTGGGGAGAGGTTATCTGGGATGGGTGACATTCATATCTGGATACTTTGGTTGAGAACAGGGATGGATTTGGTGACTGGGTAGTCCTGCCCGACCCAAGAAGAAATTCCTGTCTGCTCCCATGTAATGATGACACCCTTCAGCCATCACAGCTGAGGGCTAAGAACAGATAAAACTCATTAATCCTGCAGCACCTGGAAGTTCCACTCAATTCATGCTTTTTCTTGGTGGTTCCTGGCTAAACTTGTTGCGTTCCCAGCTTGTTCCCTACCCCTCTCCTGTGGCCATGCTGGACTCAGGGTACTGGAGTAGGTACATCTTTGACCCATCTCAGCAAAGCCTCTCATCTTCTTACAAACCTTCACCCCAAATTTCTTCAGCCCAGAATTTTCACCCCAAATGGTCTTTACCCGTTTGAGTTCACTGACTTCTCTCAGCTGACTGAAAGGCAGAGGGATGTCCCACACAGACAGAAACCCCATCACGGAAGGGTACATGCACTGGGTGACCCAGGAGTACAGCTCATACCATCAAATTTCAAAGCATTTTGCACTTTTCAGAAGACACCAACCAGCAAAGGCAGAGGAAAAGACATCGGTACCATCAGTGCACTGCATTGAGCAGGATACGGCAAACCCTGAGGCAGAGATGCTGATTTTGCTCTGTGTTCGTACAGCACTGAGCACGAGTAAGTCCCCTCTGTGACCGCCACACTGCGAATTGTCACAGACCCCTGAAACCCACGTTTTCTCCTTGTCTTTGAACACACTCCTAGTCGTAGCCCTCCTCAGCTAACGAGAGCAGACCTGCATACTCAGATTTCAAGCTGTTACATACTCAGGAGCCTCTTGTGTCCTTGGATATAAACAGTCTTAGGAACAGAGCCAAATCACACCCCAGGCCACAATTTATTGTGTTTTTTTAAGAAAACGGGAGCATAATTGATCTCTGCACAAACTCTCCAGAAAAATCGGCTCCATGCGAGCCTTATCTCAGTCCTACTTACAGCATCTCAACATAATGGGGGCTATTTATGTCCCTGCCTCCTCTAAAATAAAACACATTCTTTAAGCCATTTGCAAGCGAGATCATCTCTGTTTCTTCAGCAAATGTATAAATAATGATAATGCGGCTAGAAACATGCTTTATAACTAGGTCTTTGGCAGGACGGGGAGTCGCATCAGGCTGTGCAGATGTTCCACCTCTGTGGACAGGCACATGGTGCCTCTTCTTTATAATCCAAAAGCCTTTTGCCAACAGAGAGGAGATATTTGTATTCCTGCCCTGGCTCAGCCTCTCGGGAGGCAATGGTCCGCCTGAAACACAAATGGATCTTATTCATTTCTCTTTATCTCCCACTACAGATCACCACCTGACTCTCCGGAGGTGCCAAACAATTCCAGTCCCCTTTGAATCAAGCAGGCACCCATCCATCCTCTGCCTCGCACCACCGTTTGCAGCTCAGCACCGGGCAGGATTGCTCACTTGCTTTTCATGGTGGGAATGCGGTCCAGCAAGCAAAGGGTAGAGAAAGAGAATTACCAACACTTGCATTCACTTGCATTTCACCCAGCTAGCAAAATCCCCACTCCCAAGAGAGGTGGACGGCATCAGAGGGGAGAAGGCTCTGAGGAGACCTTAGAGCCCCTTCCAGTACCTGAAGGGCCTGCAGGATGGATGGGGAGGGACTCTGCATCAGGGAGTGTAATGATAGGACACAGGGGAACGGCTTCAAACTGAAAGAGGGGAGATTTAGATTGGATATCAGGAAGAAATTCATTACTCTAAGGGTGGTGAGCCCCTGGCCCAGGTTGCCCAGAGAAGCTGTGGCTGCCCCATCCCTGGAGGGGTTCAAGGGCAGGTTGGACGGGGCTTGGAGCAACCTGGGCTGGTGGGAGGTGTCCCTGCCCAAGGCAGGGGGGTTGGAACTCGATGATCTTTAAGGTCCCTTCCAACCCAAACCATTCTATGATTCTGTGTTAAAAGCCCAAAGTAAACCTGTGGGAGCTCTGACTCCTTTTTCGGCGTTCAGCCTCACCAGGAGCGCTCAAGGTGCTTAAATTAAAACACAATATGTAAAAATTTTCAAGTTTTCCCTCCTTATGACAATATACCTATTTTCACCTAGACGTCACACAGTCCTGAATATTTGTTTCTGTTAATAGATGGAAATCTTGACGTCCCGGTCTGCTCTCAGGTGACCGCAGTGCCTGTGCACCTTCTCCTGCAGCAGCAGACGTATTTCCATCGGGTAGCGGTAGGGTAGGAGGAAGGAGGCAGAGACACCACATCATTTGCCCATGGTCCCGAAACCATATGCAGCAAAGACAGGGTTAAAGCCAAAGCCCCAAGTTGGGTTTCAGGTTTCTTTAATACTGTCAAGTATTTTTATTGTTTCTTCTGAATTTTTCACTTCGCATGAAGCAGTCTGTTCCCCAGGAGAATATTTAAGACTGCATTTGGCACGTACCAGTTGTCCCCCACCCCACTCATCAGAATCAGGAGCGCAGCCCTACGGGGACTGGCTTCTCTGGCAATGCAGGGATAATTAGGCAGGATGCAAATTGCCCCTAACTCCTGCGTACATGTTGCCCTGCATTGCTGGGAACATAAATGCATATTAGCAGTGGAGTTATAGAAAGAAGCATTAACAAGAGGTCTGGGAAGGGATGGATAGAGATATCCTTGATTTAAGTAAGGGAGAGCAGGGAAAATGCATATTCATATGAAGCCTCCTGGGAAAGCATTTTGTAGGAATAATATACATTTTCATAGTGTGTAGAGCAGCCGGCTGACACAACATATTCTGCGATGAATGGCTGAGAAAGTGTCAGAGTCAACAGCTAGCCATAATCCCAAAGTGCTAGCCATAATCCATCCCTGCTCCAAGGTACGAGACCCTTGTCAGGACAGAGATGCTCTTTGATGCAGGCCTGGGGTGAAAGTTTAGGCCAGAGACTTGCAGGATGGGGGAAACGAGACCCAGTGTCCTCACGGCGATAAATGCATTTTAGCTTTGGATTCTGATTTCGCTCCTTTCTTTCAGCAGCATTGCAGATTGCGCACAAGTTGACTGCCAGTGGTGGGCCACTGGGTTTTGGGGGAACAAACATCAAACTGTGGTATGGATGGACCCGAAGCACAAAGATGCTCCAGGCAAAGCAGCATTAATGCCAATGTCGAACAAGACAGCAACTGTAGATGCATTTTTAATAGTAGGTGTAAAAAGGCTAGAAATAAACAACCCCCACAGCAAAAAAACTGGATATACCCTGAGATTTCCTGCCCTGGTTGTGCTGGCAAGAAACACACATTAGTTGGAAGGTTGTAGCAGCAGATTCATTCACAAGGGCAAACAAGAGCTGGATGTCCATGCCCAGGGACATCCTTTTGTCTGAGAGAATTTAGGCTGGCACATTTTTCCTCGCTGCTGTTGAACCTCTGGGAAGCAAAAGCCCTTCTTCCCTCTTGGGGTTCACGATACCAAGAGGCTGAGCTTTGCAGTGACACCAGCCACTGTGATCTCTGCAGATGTGGGTCTTACACATGCACACACACGTGTGTCTATGAGTCCTGGTTCCTGCCGCTGCCATTTACTCTCTGTGTGAATAAAAGCCACCCTTTGTCTGGGTTTGGTTTTCCAGCATTCCCTCCCTCCCCGGTGCCTGAAACAATCACTAGTAGCAGCAGCCAAGTGCAACAAATGATGTTTCTCCAGTGCAAAGATGGGAGCCCCAGCTTCTAAATGAACTCAGCAGAAAAACAAACAGGAACAACCCGATGTGTCAGCCTGCTTTTACGAATCCAGCCCGTGGAGCGCAATTAAGAACAAGATCACTCAGCAGTGGCTTTCCAAACCCTCTTGCATTGCTTTCCCCGCCTGGCAGGAGGGAAGGGAAAACATCAGCCTTCTCTGGTGCAGCTCTTGATCGTGAACTAATGCACAGCTCAGAGCCAAGACGAGGGAACTGAACCAAATCTGATTAACTAGAGCATCCAGACAGGCAGAATCCTTCCTATGCTCCTCGCAACACAGCAACAGAGGTTACATTTTACCTTCACTGAACAGAGAAGGAAGAACCAACATCCTCCAGGGATGGTCCTTACACCTGCACTGCCCTTGTGCTGCTTGGAAGCGGTGCTGGCAGTGTGTGTGTGGGCAAGGTAAGGCTGACGGGGATGCCGACAGCTTTCAGATGGCGGGCATGGAATAAAACACAGAATATACAAGTCCTACTTCAGGCAGGAGCTCAGATCCACCTTCAGAGTGAGCAGAAGCTATTGTCCGTTTGCTGCCAAGTGATCTGCAGGAGACAGATCTGAAGGACTTTTCTAGCTTAGGATCCCACAGGCAGCAATCACATCACGAAAGCCAGCCCCATGGGGAAAGCAGAGATCGTGGATGAAGACTGAGCAAGACGCTTCTACTACATCAAGGCCACCGGGGGCTTCAAACCAGCCAGGATCTCATGGTACTACAGCACTCAGCACTGCTACAACTGCCACCCCTCTGCGTTAGGCAACCAGAGAAAACCTCTCCCGTTCATATGGGGCCAACTGCCCAATGTAAAGGCTACTGTAGTCTAGTGACAGGCTTCCATTAGTTCTGCTAAACCTGGATTTGGACCCTAGAAGTAAATTTCACCGGAGCTGTGCTGGACACGTAGCACCATCAAAGGGCTCTTTGCAGAGGCGGTGACAGAGATGGAGTCTCCTTTACGATGTTTGTAGAATCGGCAATCGTAAATAGCCTATGAGTGCATTTACGCTAGCCAACTTGGCAATTCTCAAGCATGGGCCTGTGCCCTTGCATAGGGCTGTCTATGCTGCTAAACTGCTAAAATGACCCCAGTAATGTTCCCAGCAAACATTTGGGTTGCCGGCAAATAGATGTCCCCGTTTTGGAAGATAAGGCCCTTTTCTTGAGGCCCCTTTTTTGGGGCCCCTTGCCTCAAGCTGTGCCCAGGCATCACCTGGGACTTGTTGGTACAGGCCAGTACCATGCCTGGGAGCACAAACCTGACAATTGTAAAGTCTACTCGTTGACAGATCACGTTCAAGAAATGCCCTTTCCCTGTCCTTGTCCCTGTCCTGTTTACCAGCGTAGATGAAGCTTGGAAAGGCAGATGGAAGAAAAAGAACTGGCCCCTGCCGCTGCCCCTCTCTGGAGTGATTTACAAACTATTTGCAGCCACTGTGGGTGCCTCCACACCTTCCAGTAAGTTTAATACCGTGGCCCGTCTTCAACCACCAGGAACATGCCAGCACAGTGGCCCGGGAACAAAGCAGGTAAAGAACAATAGGAATTCATTAAGCAGCACAGCGTGCTCCCGCGCCCGAGTGCTTGGATGTGATTTCACTCCATTCCTAAGGTTCGTGGAGTTATTAGGAGATGACTTGGTCACGTGGTAGGAGAAATGAGTTAGCTTTGAGGCTGTTGATTTGTTTTGGAGGTTTTTCTCTTCTACTCCTCCCAGCCTTTTCTGATTTCTCTTGCAAGCTCTTTCGACAAATCCATGTTAATTTGTTAACTCAGATTTGTTGACTTGGTTTATCCTCTGCCTTGGCACAATGCCATAAAGCCAGGAACAGCATGGATGGGATGGGACAACTCCCAGGAGTCTCCCAAGTGGGTTGGAAAATCAGATTATTGCAGCCCAACCTGAAAGGTCTTAAATTCTTAGAAAATGCTGAATCCCCCAAACCTGAGATACCGAGAGTTTTTCATTGCTTTTGAAAATTTTAATGTTCAGAATGGTGCTGCTTGTGGCCGGCTAGTTCTATCGTGAAATTGTCCATTTTTATAATGCTCTCTGGGGGTTTCTAGTCTGAGAAATTTAATTACCAAACTTGCTTTAGACTTTTTGTTCATATTCTTGAAAGAGCAGCTCAAACAAGGTATAAATCATAGATCTGAGGTGCTCCTTAACCAGTTCGTAAAAACTTCCAGAGCTGGCAGTTCCTTAACCGCTCTCGAGCAGCTTGAGTCTCATCCTTTAAAGCAAAACTTATTCCTTTTCGAAATCACAAATTACCACCAAATTGTTCTCCATTTCAAACTTAATAAAACACTGCGGTAACTGTGAAATCAGACAGCAGTGATTGTGTGCAAGCAATGAACTTCTTAATGATGCCTGTAGCTCAAATGGCTTCTATGATATTTATTGTGAAGGTCTTTTGGACAACCGGACAACAGAAGCATCGTGCAGCCGCCAAAAGCCTGAAAACGGTGGTGAGAATAGGTGTCTTGGCCTAAATTCCCTCGTTTTGCTCTGGGGAGCGGTACGCACGAGCTGGCAGATGCTTTATGAAGTGGGGGGACTGAGGTAAGCGGGGTCTGGGGAGCCACGGTGGCTCTGCAGGGGAAAGCCTGGGGTGGGGGGACATGGAGGGGGATGTAGTTGGAAACGGCTCCGGCAAGACAGTCTTTTCATGGAGCTGGAAAGCCTCCATCACCACTGCTGCTGCAGGATTACTCATTTTTAGCTTTGCTCTTTAAAAGGCACACTTTAATTTTACAGAGAGAGGTTTTACTCTCCGCTCCTGGGAACGCAAAGACCCACTGCGGACATGCAGCGCGATGCCGGCCCCGCCGCTCGCTGCCCGGCCTACACCATCAAACCGCACGCGCCTAGAAAACCTTTACGGAAGGCCAAAGCTGCACGAGCACTTCCCTGCAAATCCCCGGCCTGCGGAGCACTAAAACACAGCCCTCGGCTTGCTTGCAACAGCGAATGCTCTTGAAGGCTCTGAAGGATCCCGCATCCTTCCCAGCGGCCCCGAGTGATGCCGGGTCTCGCTGCAGGCGATGCTCGACGCTCCCCGCTGCTGCTGCGAGCGGTGCTGCCAAGCTTCAGCCTCTTGACTTCCTCTTGTGGCGGAGTTTCTCCTTGTCATCCTGACCCCATTCAGTCCTTGTGCTTAATGAATTCCTGGCACTTTATTAACAAGAGATAGCCAAGTGTGATAAAGGCCATTTCACAGTGTTGGATGAGTTGCAAAGAAAAGCAGAATCGAATGCTGTCATCAAAGAGATGCTTAGCTACAGATTATAAGAAATCTTTACGTAGCAGCAAAGAGCATCTTCAGGCTCAGAAATGGGACTTGTCAGGTTGAGACTCCTGTCCTTGTTTTGCCGTGGATAACCTGTATGACTTTGCTGAGCATGCAAAGGGTCTAATCCTGCGAAGTGCTGGACCCTTTTCTATTGATCCAGCAAAATTCAGCAGCACCTGACACCCAGAGCATGACAAGGGGATTTACTGAACAGAGATGAGAGTCCTGACTGCCTTGAAGGATTCAGCCCTTTTGTGTCTCCATCGCACATCTGCAGTAGCACATCTGCAGGAGAGGAACCACAGTGCTCTGCTCTCCTGTGCAGATCAGAGAAGACCTCTGCCTGTGGGTATCAGACCATCTCACAGCCACTGCCGGAGTCACTCCTGATGTCCTTGTGAGCTGGTGAACATTAGGAGATATCTCGTCTGGAGAATCACAGCATCCCAGACTGGCAGGGGTGGGAAGGGCCCTCTGGAGATCACCCAGTCCAACCCCCTGCCAGAGCAGGGTCACCCACAGCAGGTGGCACAGGAACGCCTCCAGGCGGCTTTGGAATGTCTCCAGAGACGGAGACTCCCCCACCTCTCTGGGCAGCCTGTGCCAGGGCTCTGCCACCCTCACAGCAAAGAAGTTCCTCCTCATGTTGAAATGAGTGCTTTTGCCACTTGTCCTGGGGCAACATTGGGCACCACTGAAAAGAGAAACCAAGGGGCAGGACAGACTTACCCAGAGCCAAGGAAGTGGCTGATTTAGCTGTGAACTAATCTCCATCCCCCAGTTTTGCATCCCATCACCCCAAACACCAGACTGTCACACAATACTTGCAGGTAAGAATCCAAACTCAATCACCACCTGGTGTAGGAGTCAGCAACTGCTGCAAACCCGGGGCCATCAAAAAGCAAAGAAGACGTGTCACCCTTCACCGCGCCGGGAAAACCGCAGGCACCTGGGCAGAGGCAGTGGGAGCTCAGGGTGGGATGAGCAGATGAGCTCTCCCAGACACTTTTCATTTTGTTTGTATGAAATGTGTTCATTATTTTCTTTCTGGTACAGAGCTGATGTGTTATGGCTTTGCTGCATTAATGAATTGTAACAGGCGGCTTTATCCTCGCCATATCCACCTGCATTATCTGCTCCGTGATGGGTGTTTCTGCTACGGCTCTCATCCGTGCTGTCTTTTTCACCCCAGCCTTTTCCTGCTGCGTCGTCTTTTCCACTCTGCACTTGCTAATGGGGAATATTCCTCCTTTGCATTTCTAAGGCCTCTTTCATCCAGGGATCCCGATGCACCCAGCCTCCTCAACGCCCCTGTGAAGCAGACAGCATAATTCACACACACACGACTGACGCACGGAGGAGCTAAAGGGATGCAGCCCAGATCAGGAGATGCAGCAGCAGTAGGGGTACAAAACATTAGCTCATTAACCCCGCCGAGGGGTGTCACCTTGGGCCCAGCACTGCAAGGACCAGGGGTGATGCTCTCAAACTAGCCCCGGGCTGTGCTGTGCCCACGGCTGCATCAGGCTGGGCTCGTCGGGGCTTGGCACATCCTGCTGCCCTGCCGAGAGTGAATGCGCCCTGGGGTTTATTCCGCGGCTGCAAGTTTGAACTCGGATTTCAATCTTGAGAGATGCCTTGGTGATGTAGGACCTGAAATCCCCCATAAGCTCTTAAGGGACCGAGTAACATCGTCATTGTTGCTACTGAAGAGGAGGAGGTGGAGGAACCTGCTGGAGCAAATCCTTATCGTTGTGTTGTTGCTGTCCCTCCTGCCACACAACCAGCTGGCGTCTCCACCTACCAGACAAATCCTTCAACACAGGAATGGCCTTTTTTTTTTTTTTTCCGTGCTCATAAGCCAGGGCAATGAGCAAAGGTTAAGTCATGGCTGAAGTTCAGGCCCTCTTAAAAGGATGAGAACACAGACAGAAACAAAGGTTTATTGCTAAATAAGGAGAGAGAGGAGGTTGAAATATATTTTTTTTTCCTTCGTTTCTAATTTTCATAACTCATAAAAACAAGGGAGAGAAGCAGAGGCCGTAAGGAGAGGAGAAGGGTTACACTGCTGCGATGAGTTGTGTGCGCTTAGGTTAGCAGTGTCTGCTGAAACTCATCCTTGCCACCACGGGGACTCGCAGTGGCCAGGCCAGCAGGGGTGTGTTGGAGGATTGGAGAAGGCAAATACAATGTCTGTGTTTGACAGACCCGCAGCCTAGAAGCAGAGACAGACTGATTTCCATATCCCGAAAGACCCTCAAACAAATCATTAAGCAGTTTCTAAGCATCTGGAGGATAATAAAGTGATAAAAAACAACCAATTTGTTAAAAACAAGTCTTGTCAAACCAGTCTAATTTCTTTCTCTGACAGAGTAACTGGCCTTGTGAATGGGAGGCGGGGAGGGATCTTCAGATGTGATATATCTTGACTTTAGCAAAGCTTTTGACACGGTCTCACATGGCATCCTAACTAAATACAGATTAGGGGAAACCCCCGTGAGGCAGATGCAAAATTGGTGGGAAAATTGTACTCAAAGAGTATTTATTCACATTTAGTTGTCAAAATAGGGAGGATTTCTCCTCTGGGGTCCTGTAGGAAGCTGGTCCAAGTCCAAACACTTCTCTTGAAAACCACAACGATAGCAAAGATAATACGCTTTAAAATTATTGTGTGTGATCCAAAGAGGGGAGCTAAGCTTGGGAAGTACAGGGCTAGAATTCAGGATGAAAAGGACGCTAGCAAAATAGTCTGAAATAAGTAAAGGTGAAATTAAAAAAAAATAAAGAAGAGGACTGCGTTAAGGAGAAAGAAACTAAGCACACAGAGGGAAGACGGGGTAAACACCAGGCAGCAGCACAACAGAGAAGGGACACACGTGGGCTCTATATCTCTTTTCTCTAAATGTTTATTATCCGGGACACAGCTATAGCCTGCTTTGGGGTCCCTCTTGCCAGCCTTAGCAAAAGGGCAGGTGATCAATTTGCTCCAGCTGTCCCATGGCCCGTGGGAGTAGGGGAAGATGCAACTGGAACATCCCCAACAATGACCGGGTAGGGTGAGCGTTAGGGGATGCTTCTAAAATAAGGATCACTAGCCCTGAATGAGGTTAACAGAGGAGACAAGGAAGTTTGCAGAGACCAGGGACAGCAAGACTGACGTCCTCCCACAGGACAGCAGAGCGGGCTGGTCTCCATGTTACCCTGAAGACACTTCCAGCCATTCGTTTCTGTTTCCTCCTCATCTTCCAGACCAAGTGTCTTGCAAAACTACAAGGACCACCCCAGCATACCCTGCCTTCCCCTACTAGCTAGTATTTTAGCCACGCTCACGCTTCAGTCATGCTGTGTAAATGCGTTGCGTTGATGCATTAAGGGAGGATACGACTCGAGCTGCCTCAGAAGACAGTGGGTAGATTTTCAAGATGATCCTTGCTGCCCTCTTTGCTGTAAGCAGACAGGCTTACATGATTACACTGTCAAGGCACAGTGGCCTCCTCTCTGCAGAACAAGAGGGGTCATTTAGCCAGTCAAACCACGTTGACATCAAAACGCAGCACAGGGGCACGTGTAGGGGGCAGGCAGGGAGGGTCCAGCAACCGGCTCCTTGGGGAGCATCCTCGTAAATACCAGGGACACCCACTCCTACAGCTCCAGCATCCAGTATAGCCACCCCGCTGGCCAGAGAAGAGGCAACCTGGGTGGATAGCCTGACAGCCAAAGAGGAGGGAAACAACATGCTTGAAGGGCAGCCCAGTGTCCCCCCAGTGCTTACGGGGCCAAACAAGAGCCTTCTGCACCACATTTAGGGGACAGTTTCCCAGCCAGAGAGCACAGCAGTTTGTCACCCCTCAAGAGTTTCAATTTTGTCCTTGTGTTTGTCCCATGCTGATGCATTTGGATGTTAGAAACACATTAAAAATGCAAATAGAGGCAGATCCTAGAGAAGCTGAATGTCATCCCTCTATTTAAAAATATGTCTTTATTTAAAATTGAATCCAGCTTCATTTCAATGTCCTCCTTGAGCTGGGGCTTAATAATAATTTTCATTTGTATAAATACACTCACTATATGCGTACACATATTTCTGCCATTCCAACAGGAAATAAAAAGTCATCAATAAAGCATATTATTTCTATACCTACAGCGATAACAGGAGCAGCAACAGCAGGCACCAAAAAAGACCATCTCTCTGGGGCTTTGGCAGAGCGTGGGTACCGCGTTTAGCCCTGCGTGATATTAGATCTGGGAGACAGAGCATCCTGCCTGAAATACTGGCCTGAAGAAGAGGAACTGTAGCATCCTTGTAAATGATGGCATCCTTGTGCCATCGTTTTCACAAAGTGCATGGGATGGAGCATGACATGGATGTTTCAGCCAGTCCCTAGGTCTGAGCTGCGTGTTTCAATCAGCCTGGCAAGTCCTGCCTGGGGAGCTGTTGGAGGAGAACAAACAGCACGGGAGAGGATAACCCCTGCTCTCTCCAGCTGAGCTGTACGACAGCATTTCAACAGCAGAGGATTAACAAGCTCCCCCTCCCGCTTCGGTCGGTGGAGAATTGCAAGTACCCACGCAGCTGACGCTCAGGCTGTTTCCTATCCAGAAAGGGGCACCAAGGTCCTTTCGACGTTGACGTGGTGCAACGCTTGCTCTCGGGTCTGATCTCTGGCAGGTGGCAAAGAGCACTGGCTGCTGGCTTTCTGCTCCAAAAATAGCTGGTGCGCACATGCTTTCTGTGCATTCAAATCCAAATTTCCAGGGAGGAGAGGAACAGGCTGGGTCATGCTGTCAGAGCAAAGATCAGCTTTTACTTCTATCAGGATCTTCTCTGGTCTCCTCTTCTATACGTTAAATATTTCCCTACACTACGTTGGTCAGTGTTGGCATACAGAGCTGGGAACCAGATGGGCACCTTGCCCTTAAGATAGGTCTGAAGACCACTCTCCAGCACCACTGAGAAAGAAGATTTGTGTGTTAAGAGCTCTTGAGCGCCCAAGCCCCTCATGCTCCTGCAGATCTCCTTCATCACCCAGGGTAAGTCACTTTTGGACATGTACAGAAGGACCTGGGCTCCTTTGCCCAGGCTGATTTTGGTCACTGCGAAACATTTTGGATGCCTCGTTGCCCCATCTGCATGAGGGCGATGCTACAGCTCTTCCCTCCCTTTTCCCTCTCATCAATTACTAGATTTTATGTGATGTTGCATGGCAAAGAAAGGCCCTTTCTGCCACCCAGAATCATAGAATAGCGTGGTTGGGCTTGGAAGGGACCTTTAAAGACCACCTAGTCCAACTCCCCTGCCACAAGCAGGGACATCTTCAACCAGATCAGGTTGCTCAGAGCCCTGTCCAACCTGACTTTGAATTTCTCCAGGGATGGGGCATCTCTCACCTCTCTGGGCAACCTGGGCCAGTGTCTCACCACCCTCAGCGTAAAAAATCTCTTCCTGATATCCAGTCCAAATCTACCCTCTTTTCGTTTAAAACCATTACCCTTTGTCCTATCACTACAGGCCCTCTTTGGATCCAGAAAAAAGGGACAGAGTCCTGCTGAAACTGAAATCTTGGGAACAAAGACCATTTTCTCCTGCTGACCCCTGCAGCCCCAGCAGGCCCTCGTCTTCATTAGGGCTCCAGCTTCTGCTGTAATTGAGTTACAGCTTAATGTACTGAATACAGGATGCTGGACTCCAGTTCAAGTGGAATATATCGTAACGCATTAAGCATTTATCTTCAGACAAATAACCGAAGAAGATGTGTTTCCATTATTTGTGCATGCCCTCATACAGAAATGGCAGAAGGCCTAGGAGAGGATTACATTCTTTTTTAATTCAATAAACAAATGTATAATGATATCTTCTGGGAACAATCCTGCAGAAACAAGCAGAGATTTGCCTCCCTGCTCCTAAACTCCAATGCTGGTAAAAGACACCCAGAAAAAGGTTTGGTTTTTTTTTTCCTCCAGGCTTCAAGAAGAGAGCTTTATCCGCATTCTCCTCCTGAAGAGCACCTCTGGGTTAAGCCCAGTGCTACCACTGATCTGGGATCCTCCTTTTGGGTCCAAATGCCTTTGCTCCAAGGACAGAGCAGAAGGTCCCCGTTCGAATTTGGTCCCCCACCAGCTCTGGGCAGGCTGTATTTACAGCAGAGCAGTCCGTGCTTAGGATCACGAAGAGGCAATAGGGGCTGATTCCTTCACCAGGAGAATTTAATTAAGCCCGCTGCTTAAATATGCAACTCTAAACCTAGGTTGTGCTTTATGGAGGGAGAGGAGGCAGAGACATCCTTTATTGAGATACAAAGCAGAGGTTTCTGAAGCAGAGCCTCTGAAGCTGCAATACATCCAGCTGCCAGAGGCATCTCTTAAACCAACTGTTTCTTGGTGGGAGGGAATAGTGCAGTCTCTGCTATCGTCTTCCTTGTGTCCAGTTATATTCATGAGCATCTGTCCCTTGTCTCTGCAGGAAAAGGCCTGGCTCACCTCAGGAAGGAAGGGAAAATGTGATGCTCGCATGGGAAATTGTGTGATATTTCAGTTTAAACCTCATGTTCTAGGGGTCTCCTGGAGAAAAGCCACACGGCGTGCTCTTGGGCTGCCCTTGCCTGTTTCGTACAGGAGCTGCTGGTGAAACGGCCTTGAGGGGACTGCTGAGATCCTGCCTGCAACAGCGAGGGCTGTGTGTGAACTCCACAGCGCTGCCTGCAAAGCACTTACAGCTGAATGACAAAGGTAAGGGAATTGCAGTCTGGGGACGTGTTCCCACATGCTTTCAAATCCTGCCAAAGGTGAGAGCAGCAGCACTGCCACCACTTTGACATCCCTTCTCTCTCATCCCGGTGCCCCAGGGGCAGAGGGATGGCAGCACTGCAGAGGGGAAGAGCAGCGCTGGGCTCAGCAGACTGGCTCTTCCGTGGCAAAGACCCTTTTTTTTCCTTTAAATTTTTCACCTTAATAAAGTAACTCAATTCAATAGAAAACTCATAGAAATTCACCAGCATTAGGGAAAGCGCTTAGCTGGGCACGGGGCATTACAGCCATGGGATGATAATTGGCCACCAAGCCCATCCGAATCAAAACAAGGTCCATACACTTGATACACTCATCAAAAATGTAAAGTATTTAGAAAAGCCCTCCAGGAATTTACAGCTGAAATTTATGGATGTAATTAGGTGCCTGGTACCCGGCTGAAGGGAGCTGGGAGTCGGAGCTGTTTAGGTGATTCACAAGCCCCGTGCCCAGAGCTGTGCCGTCACCCTCAGGTGCCGACCAAGAGCTGAATCTGGCCGTGGCCAAAGGACTTCTCTGAGGTCATCAGGAGACTCCGTGGCAGAGCACGAGCTTTTGACCGTGTTAACCAACCACGAAGGTTTGTGCTTTCATGCAACCAGCCTGTCTCTGAGCACAGCTGCAGCCTTTGCTGATAGCTCATTTAGGAGCAGTAATTTACCCAGTGAACAACAGACAGATGTATTTTCCTTGCTGTTATGATCACACTTGTAGGTGACAATAATAAAAAAGCCGTAGTTGTATTTCAGCTGGCTGAGAATCAGGAGAAAGTACCTGAAATGGAACATTTCTGCCTCCTGTGCAAGCCTTCCAGGTAAGACAACAGCTAATTCCCCCATCTGGCAGAGCCTTTGCTGACAGACAGGCTGGTCCTTCCAAAGCACCCCGTCAACAAGAAAAACTCTCTGCAGTGATAAACTGGAGGCCACAGCAGAGCGATGGGTTTCACTGCACGCACGGTTTCTTCAGACTGTTGTGCTGAAGCCGGACAAACCGGTGGCATCATCACATTGACAGAAATTAATTTTATACAAAACCTTAGTATTCCTCTGGCAGGGATGACGGCAGCAAGGAGGAAAGCTGGACCTGTGCTACCAACCTGCGCTGGGTTGTATTAGGATTAATAAACTGGGGAATAGCGATAACTCATGGTAACAGAAAAGAAAACTCCTCAGCACACTGCTGAGATGCTGAGAGATGGCAAAGCCAACCTTCACACTCCTTGCAGCACATCAAAACAGGCTCAAGGTCCCTGTCCTTACTTCCCAGGCAATCCGAGTTCCAAACGCCTGAAAGACCAGCTGACATCTGGGATGATGAATGCAGCTGACTGATGAACTCCTTGGCACCGCCAGTAAAGGCAGAGATTATCTGGGAGCGAAACAAGCTTTCTCAGGGGAAGACAGGCTGAAAAATAAGCTCTCTGCCAACATGGGACCAACGCAGACTGCCCTCAACCCCAATCCAAGGGCAACAGGCATTTACCCAACACACCTTCTATACCCCAAAGGTAGTGTAACCACTACAGCTCAAATAAGCAGCACGAAAAAACAGCTCATAAAAAATGTACTGAAACTTAAAAATTCCTGGAGAACATCTCTGGAGAGACTTTACATGCTCCTCATCAGGGAAAAGATGAGGAAAATTCTTATGGCACTGAAGTTGTCTCTTTTTTTTGCCTCTCAGAAATAACAAATCCTGCAAAGGAATGAATTCGGGAGAGGCGTGGTTTCCCTCAAGTTTGGAGTTGTTCACTGAACGATTGTGTTATTGCCAAAACTGAAAGCGGTAAACGGAGAAGCAGAGCAAAAACCTGTGAAGCCGGAGCCGTGTCCTGGGAGGGCAGGAAGAGCCACGCAGTTGGGGCATAGGGCTGCAATGGATCTTGCCCTCCATCATCAAGGACGGGCCACCCTTCCCGCAGTGCACCTTCGTGACCAAAGGAGCTATAAAGCAGCTGAAACAGTGACAGCTTTCAAAAGGGGGGAAGGAAACCCTCCCCGTAATCCTCCAGCTAAGCTGTCACATCCAACCACTTCAGCAAAGGCCGTCTCCGTGCCATCTGCTAGACTGCAGCTGAATCTGTGCCCCAAGCACGCTCCTGTACTTAGTCCTCAGGGAGGATTCGGGAACTAGCAGAGGACTGAGAGGAGAAAAACCCTTCTGGTGCAAACCTGCAACCTTTCACCCTACCCCAAATGATGCTTGACAGCATTTTGAAATAGATTTATCTGTGAAACCCGGCACATTTGGAGCAACATCTCAGGCAGAACAGACTCCTCCTTTCTCTCTTTCTCAACCCTTTATCTCTGCTGGCTAATGCTGCGGACAGATCTGAGCAAGCTCTGGTTGCTTCCTCCCTTTCTCAGGCTCTTGTCGTGTTCAGACGAGAGATTCAGTCTGTCCCCAGAGAACAACTCGCCCAAAGCAAAGCCGGTGGCAGTGGCAATGGCACACCTCCCGCCGCCCGCCAAAGCCTGCATAGAAAACCTGTGTAGCGAAATACAAGACGAGAGTCGGGAGAGCTGTTCCTAGAGGAGCATCACTGTGCTTTAAGAGCGGCTTTGCTCTGATGCAGGTTATAGGAAAAAAAACCCAACAAACAAAACAAACCAGAAAAGAAGAGCAAGGATGCCTCTGTGCCGAAACAAAGCAGGTCTGAGCGCCCAAAAGGATCAATAATCCTCAAAGCAGGACCTGCTCAGGACGGAGTATCCAACAAGAGGTTACAAGCTCAGGGCTTTTGTCTCCTTGTCTTTTCTTCCCAAGCTTTGCCTCATCTGACTGGTGGAATATTGCACTTGTGACAGCCCAGAGCCAGGTGTAAAGGACCCAATCCAGTGAGGTGCCCACAGGCTCTGCCTTGGTCTGCATCATCATTAAAAGCACGTTAAGCTTAAGTCAAAACTTACTCCAGTTTTCCAAGCAGCTCTGTGTCACATCACGCAATCAGAGGAGCGTCTCCACCTTAATTGGAGAAATAGGAGCGTTTTAAAGATCATCTCCCCACCCCACCATGAGCTAAAGGTTTTGGGTTGGAAACTGAAAAATTTGGTTCTCTGTATTTGACTTTATATCAGTCTCACACGTATTTCTCGTACTTGATGTCATATATCAGCACAGGGTCATCAAACTCATAGCAGCCTCAGTGTTACTGTGTAATTTCCCTCTCCTGCTTCTCCCTGTTCTCCCTGTGAATCCCAGCGAGGGTACGCGCAGTACATTTAGGCTGAAGGAAAGGGTTTTCCAGCCAAAGCTTAATCTCAGTGCAGGATGCATAAGAAATAATATTAATAAAAGCACTTCCCCCCCCCCCATTTCTGCATTATTGAAACAGTAGAGATCATGTTATCAAAATCAACACGACAACTCTGGAGAGAAAGTTGAGACAGGGAGAGAGGAGAAGGAGATTAAAAGGGAGAAAATCTGGAAGTATTTCTGCTGAATTTGCTGTAAGAGATGCATCAAAGTAAATTGCAATGAGCCCACGTCTTCAACACCTCTCAAATCCCACAAGGTCACAACCACCTAGACAGCCAAATGGACGTAAAAAATTTCATTATAAAGCACAAAACAGCTTCTTAGAAAGTCTGGGTTTGCTCCTGAAGTGAACCTGGACCATGCACTTAGTTTTATCAAGCTGAACTCCCTCTCCCTGTGTTACATCAGCTGCTGATGAGTTCCATGGCCTGAGTCCTTGCCATGCGGTAGATAATTCCTCGGAGGAGCTCTGAAATCACTGCTTGATAACTTCATGGCTGAAGGTACTTGCCCATGTACCCACAGTCAGAGGAACAGAACTTCCCCATCTTTGGAGAATTCATCTTTTTTGTATGCTTTCACCATTTGTTCTTTCAGCTGCTTAATCTGAATCACTCGTCTCCTCTCTCCAGATGCTCAGTCTTTGTTTGAATTTTCTTGGACGCGATGGCCAGAGCTGGACACCATTTGGAGCAGCTGATTTCACTCACTGCCGTGTATTTCCAGTGTTTCCCTCCCTCCTTCTCAGAGCAGAACATGCTATGGGGCATTGCTAAGACAGAGGTTCCTGAATACCTCTGTCCTGCATGGAGCTGTTAGAGGGGGGCCAGAGGAGGGCTACAAAGATGATCCGAGGGCTGGAGCCCCTCTGCTGTGAGGACAGGCTGAGAGAGTTGGGGGGTTCAGCCTGGAGAAGAGAAGGCTCTGGAGAGACCTTATAGCATCCTTCCAGTACCTGAAGGGAGTCTACAAGGAAGCTGGGGAGGGGCTGTTTGCAAGGGCATGGAGCGATAGGACAAGGGGCAATGGCTTCAAACCGGAAAAGGGCTCATTTAGATCAGAGATCAGGAAGAAATTTTTCACTCTGAGGGTGGTGAGTCCCTGGCCCAGGTTGCCCAGAGAAGCTGTGGCTGCCCCATCCCTGGAGGGGTTCAAGGCCAGGTTGGACGGGGCTTGGAGCAACCTGGGCTGGTGGGAGGTGACCCTGCCCAGGGCAGGGGGGTTGGAACTAGATGATCTTTAAGGTGCCTTCCAACCTGAACCGTTCTGTGATTCTGTGATGCACTGCAGGATATGTGCATTTGTCTGACTTAATAAATATCACCTAAGGTTATGTCAAGAAGACCATGAGGCAGAAGGGGAAGGCCGTTGACAAGTAGGATGCCTCCTGTGGAAGCAAAGTGCTCTATATCCTACTGCTTCATACCTTGTTTAGCCATTTGCTCTCCTTGGAAAGAAAATGCAAAATGCTGCCATTGCACAAGCAGTTGAAGCAGTATCAGGCTTGAAGGAGGCTCAGGCATCCCCATGTAATGAACTGTGGGGTTCTCTGCCCAGTTGTCTGCAGGATAGGCACACCTCCAAACCACTGTGAACACCTACCATCATGATTTGGCCTCCTAGCAAAGAGCCCCAGCCCTGACCCAAAGTGTCGTGGCACACTGATCCCAGTCGAGAACAGCTATCCCTGTCTAGAGCAGAGGAGAAGACCCCATTGCTGAAGGCAATGGTTGCAGCTTCTGCTACTGCTTGCTTGAGTGAGGGCAGGAATGCCACCCTAGGACACGTCCCGGGGAGGGCACTGCTGCAGACCAGGGAGGGAACGGGGATTTGGGGGCTGCTGCTGAATTCTGGCACTAACGGCAGAGAACAGATCTCAGCATGAGCATCCGAGCAGCGCGTCAAGGGCAGGGCTGCAGAAGGCTTCCAAAAGCACAGCTGACGCAAGGCATCAGGCAGACAGCAAACCCTGCCCGCACCATCTGCCTGCTCCCTGCCTCCCCGGGCCCAGCAACTTAGGCAGGAGAAACAACCCATCTTCTGCCGACTGGCACTTTAGGGTGCCAAAAGCATGGCAAGAGGCAACCGTGCACCGAGCAGAGCTGGCAACAGCCTGTACTTCTGGTCCAGTCGGGAGCACGGAGGGCAGAGGAACCTCCCATCCCTCAGCCTCCACTGAGCTGACTTGTCAGAGGCAGTTACAACCTTAATTTTTCTTTACTGGGGAGGAAAGGAAGTCCGAGACACTGTGAACTAATCTGGGCATGGAAACATTGCTTTAATTATATCTGCAGAGGGAGCTGAAAGGCCACTAACGGTCAGCCCTGGCTCAAGCAGCTCTCCTCCACTTCTAGAGCATGTTTGGTGCTTCCAGGATCTGCAAAATCAAGGGCATGTCCTAAACCCAGTGACATCTGTGGGTGCCTTCTCCAGCACACCTCAGACTGAGGAATCCCATCGGCTCCCACTGCTTTCCACACTGAAATCCCACCGAGCTGGGACTGGACCTGGGATCTGTAGCACATGAGACATTTTCCAGTTAAGTCAAGAATGCCTTTGTCCTGTAAGGGAGGTGGGAGTGGGAGAGGAAGAATGTGGTGTGGAAACCTGCCTGGGTTGCACATCTGCTTCAGGAATGGAGCCAGGCAGCTCTGCATGGATGGGCTTGCCCTTCCCTTGGCATCTGCTTGTGACCTTTGCTGGAGACACAGCTTGATGGGCTTCTGATCCAGCATGGTTGCTTTAATAGTACATCTTGTGCACTTCAAGAAGAGGGACCCAGAGGTCAAAATACCCTCAAGGGGCAGCAGAATTTGGGCCTGATGTCCACCTGCCTTTCTCTGAGGAGTTCAACCAATCAGACCCTTACTGACCCCAACGCGGGGGACTGGTAACCTCAACCAGCCTTATATTGAGTATATTCCTGAGAAGCCCCTGGAGCTACTGGTTCATTTTACAAGCCAGAAACATTACTGTGGGATGCTTCATCTGTCCCACTTGGCCCTGGCTTGATCATCACCACCAGCAAGACAAAATCCTCCCCGCGTCACGCCCACAGCGGGAGTTGTGCCCTGCCAAGTGCTCTCAAGGAAACGTAAGGCAGAAAGCCCCTGAGTTTCTTTAATTGTCTCCCCTGCTCCAGACTGGACAGATTTGTGTCACACCGAAATCCAATTAAGTCAGCCAGCATCGCTAAACCCTCCAAGCCGAACTAATGGATGTCACCGTCTCACTGAGCAACCCATCAGCTCTCTCCCGTGGGTTCTCCATGGAGACCTGCTCCGTGGGGTAGGACAGGGGCTGCCATCAAAGCCCATGTCCCATTTTCCTCCTGAGCTCAGAGGAAGCACAGGCAAGGATGTGCACCATCGTGGGGATACCGTCAACAGGACTGACCCTGAGACCCCTGAAAAAACATTTGAAGTGGGTAATTAGCTTTGATTAAGAGCCTTTTGCTGTGGCAAAGGCTTCTATAATTTGCCTGGAGGGGACAGAAAAAGAGCGGAAGGAGCAGATGTTTGGATTTGCTCCTCACAGACGGGGTGGGATTTCATCCGATTTTGACTGCCTCATCTTTTTCCCACGTCCCGAGGCAATGATGCCACGGCACTGCTCGCCTGCATCCCCTCCCCATCCCTCTGCATGGGGAGGCAGGCAATTGCAAACAAAGCTGAAAGGGGCTCCAGTTGCTGTGAGATAGATACTCCCACCCCGTGTTAATGCTGCATGCTTTGATAAGGGTCAATAATAGACCAAAGAGGCCATAGAGCCATCCCAGGTGAGGAAGAGCATCCATGGACAGAGCTCAGGGCAGGACTGAGGGATGAGTCCTTCATCCTCCTCTGCTGCTGCCTCCAACAGCGGGAGGGAAACTGAGGCAGCATCTGTGTGGCCCTACGCCACCAAATTTGATGTAACATTGGCAAGTAACTTGTCTGTAAGGCAAGGAAAGCCAACCTCATGAAATACTTTGATAGCTATAGATAGAAAGAGCTATTATTTTTATTATTCCCATATGCTTCCCTTGTGAGGTGCAGCTATTGGAGTCCTCGATATATTTCCCTGAAATACAGACAATAAAACAATAGCTGTAAAAGTTAACCGCAAATCCAATTCTGTGGTGCTGCTGGGACCATCCCTGCGAGAGGAGATAATTCAGTCATTTCCCCGCTCTTGGTCCCAAATTAAAATGAATTGATTCCTCCAACGTCAACTTGTTTATCATGTCTGCAGGCTGTTGATACACAGCAAGTTCCTCAGGTCCTACAGGTTCCTCCTACTTCGAGAAACTCAATCTATCTTTGAGATTGCCTCATTACACCAGCTGAAATAATTCCTCCCCACAATGTATATATTCAAACCCATCTTTGCAGGTGCATCCCAGACCCCACAAACCAGGCTTTCTGACCCTGTTCCCAACCAGCTCCCAGCAAGGGACCAGGGTATCCCCCAGGGAATACAGCGAGCCAAAACCCCATCAATTTATTGTGGTAGGGACCAGTGGAGAGATCAGGAAGGGGGAGAAAGAAGGGAAGAGCATGAGGTGGAGAAAGATGTACTCCACACCACAATACAGCGATATCTGCAGAAGTTCCTATTAAGGGGGGTTTGTTTCCTTGGTTTTTCCATTTGGAAACATGGACTTCCTGATGCTAATACTTTTCATGGGAGCACAGCAGCCTAGGCAGCATCCTTTCTGACAGCCAATAAGCCGGTAAACCAGCACGGTTCCTCCAGCTGCCGGAGAGCCCGGTTCAGCCCTGCTTGAGCTGCAGCGGGGATTCAAATGGGCGTTTTCATGCCCTGCTGAGCAAACTCTCGATTTGGAATATCAAGTCCATCGTGAACAAAACACTTCAAAAGGGTTTGGGGCTCATCCAGAGGCAGAACGGACCCAGGACAGTAGCGCATTAAATTAAAGTATAACTGGTAGATATGACCGCTGGGCAGATTTGGAAGGGCACGTGATAGCCAGACTCCTGCTGAACTCAGTGGGAGCTGCCGTCTCTCGCTGTGTATTTAACCTCTCTTTTGGGAAGGAAGAAAATGTTTGGCATAATGTTCTGAGTGGGCTGCTCATCCCTACCCTCGAGTCTGGGAAAAATGCTTCTTAGTACCACGAAGTTGCCTACAAGCTAGTCCGTTCCTGGATATTGAGGAAAGAACAAACCCTGCAATTTTCCTGGATGACTTTTAAAAATAAGGTTTAGAACGGGGAAAAATAAAATGTCCTCAGTTTAAAAAACTGGTCCTCTTGAGAGCTACATGCTGCCTACTCTGCCTGACAAAAACACTTCAGTCTTCTTCAGCCATTCTGAATCTTCATGAAAACGGGAAAAAAAAATATCTTTTATATGAATTTAATAGATGCTTGGTAAAAATTTCTCCCTATTCCCATGGTCATAACTCCTCAAAGGCTGAATAACGCAGGTCCCCTGTGCTGTCAGGCTTGCAAGGCTTGTCCTCAAAAGCAAGCCTGCTTTCTGCCCGCTGCTGATATAGGAGCTTCTCTCATCCATGAGGAATTGCTAGCGAGAAATGCTCCTCTAAAGCTACGTTTTCCTTTTTCTCTCCACTAACAGTAAGAAACCGCCCATGGCTAGGCTCCCTGGGGCAAGAGACGCAGGACCCACGCGCCCACGAAGCTTCACCGCCTGGGCCTGCCGGCCCCTGGGCTTCCAGCACCTCTCAGGACCCACGCTCAGCCCCCGCACCCCACGAGAGCTCCGTGGCTCTCGGCGTGGAGATCGCTGTTGCCAAAGCCAGCGTGAGGACACGAGGACAAACGCCAGCGGACACTTTTTGGATGCCCCGCCAGCACGTCCTCAAGAGGCGGCTCGCCCATGGAGATAAAGCCCTCAGAAAGCATCTTTATTGCACGAGGAAAGAGACCTCGTCGCCTGTTTAAAAGAGCCTCTCGGCACAGTAATTAAATGCAGATCTAACCGCTAACAGGAAATGCCGGCGTGCCAGGCTTCACCATTAATGAGAGCTGCCCGGAGGCTCCCTGTTGGTAATGACAACCATGGGGTGGGTGTGACACCCTCAGGAACAACCATGGGGTGGGTGCGACACCCTCAGCGCTCCCGGAGCAGGTCCCCAGCGGGACCCCCTGGGCATCAGTGCCCAGGCTTTGTTAACCCCGTGCAAGCTGTCCCTCCATGATAATCGCTGCCTCAGGGCATCCAGGAAATACTTCAAACACCTGCCCTTGTTCATACCGGCTGCCAAGAAAACCTTTATTTACAGGTCCCTATTCCCATATTCCACTGGGAAGCTGCCCTTAGGCACATCACGGCTTTGTCTTTG
Organism: Rissa tridactyla; assembly: GCF_028500815.1. Classification (NCBI taxonomy): domain Eukaryota; kingdom Metazoa; phylum Chordata; class Aves; order Charadriiformes; family Laridae; genus Rissa; species Rissa tridactyla. The sequence continues at coordinate 6,311,933 of NC_071483.1, forward strand.
TTTGACTTGCATACTCTTGGCCTAAAGAATAAGAATCTCCTTTTATCTTCTCCCCCATGATACCCATCCAAGGTTGATGAGATACAGGAGCTCCCAGCCTTCCGCTTACACCTGGTATTACCGCCCAGCCTCCCTCCACCCCGACGAAAAGCAGCCAGGACTCTTTGCATAGACATACATCTAGCGCATCAAGGAGACCCAACGACCTGGTCAAGGTAGTTCTGTGAAAATGCAAATAACCCAGGCAAGGAGACGGGAATGAGGGAATCACTGGTGGGAGACAGGGACTCAAAGCAGCATCTGGAAACAGCTGGCAGAGGGAGAGTGCTGCTGATGGGAGCAACGCAGCCGGCTCTAGATGCCAGTACCAGGGCATTGGATCAGATCCGTGATCCATCTGGCCTGATCCTGTCTCTCAGAGTCACCCAATGGTGTATAAACAGGGCACTTATGCAGTGATGCCCCTCTTCCAGAACAATTTCAACCCCCAGCACAAGCCTTTTTAAGACGGTAGTGGCGTTTCTGTGTTTGAGCCCTTCGGTGGATTCAGTAGTGACGTGAGTGGTTTTGACCCCGAAGAAACTTTCCGCCTTTGTAACATCCTGCGGCGAGGAGTTCCACCGGATAAGTGCTTCTCGCACAAGGAACAGCCTCCTATTGTTCGCCTGAACTTACTTCTTGTACTGGAATGGACCATGAACAACAGTCCCTTGTTCCGCTTCCCCCATACTCCGTCCCCTGCCCCAGCTCCTTTTCAATGCACACTTTGCATGGCAATGCCAGAAAAGAGGGTCACGAAATCCCGTGCCAATGTCCCCCTTCTCAGAGAGAAATCCCATCCGGGACAATGCGTTATTGAGTAGGAAAGGGGCGAGGAGGTGATATTCAAACCGCATGGCCCTGCAGCCCTTACAAAACCACCCACAGCTGCCGAGGTTTCCATTTTGCCCGAGGTACGTGCTCCGTCTCCGGCCGGTTGCTTCCCCAGCAGCGGGTAGAGCCGTCGAGGCTGCGGGATGGAAAAGCAGCGGAAGGTCAAGTGCTGCACAAACCCAGCTGGCAGCGCCCATCCCCAGCGGCAGGGCTGCCGGCTCCAGCTCCAAGTTGTCCGTTCAGCCAGCTGAAATGTTACTAAAGCTTTAGCAAAGCCCAGAAATGAATCTGCCAAGCTCTTGATCCAAAAGATCCACATACAGCAGTATAAAAGGGTTAATTAAGCGTTGGTGGCCATGAGTAAACAGACACACAGTGGCTGTAGAGCTCGCTGGGGCAACAGGATTTTTCTAAACAGGATTTTTCTAAACATGGATCCGCACCAGTTACTCATAAAAAAAAAAAAAAAAAATCTCTCTTTTGTCCTGCCAGAAAATGTTTCCCAATGAGCAGAGAACTGGAGGGCTCGGGGGATCGCTGCACCGAGTGCCTCTCGCCACGGGGATGAACAAGGCTCTGCAAAACCACCGGGGTTTTGTGCTCTGGCCCAGCACGCACAAACTGAGGCTGCGGACGCAAAGGCAAAATTGTTTCCACGCTTATTCTTCTGCTGTAAGTCAAGCTTGCAGGAGCCGGCAGCCCAGCAGCGCATCCAGGGTCACTTCGGGCTATTCGGAGCATGTCAAAGGAGGCGATAAGGTGATGGTGCGGGGTTCAGGAGCCGGAGCTTGCTGACCCTTCCTCCAGCCACCTGCGGTCCCCAAACGGCCTCGCTTCCTTCCCAGTTTTGTCTCCGACCCTGGGGACAAGAGCGGAGGGATGCCTGCCGCGCACCCAAGGCTCACGGCATGACTTGCATCTCCTCTGTGTCCACAGGCCAAAGGGAACTTCTGTCCCTTGGGACACCACGCTTCTCGACCTTGAGCTCTTTGGGGAGAAAAAAAAACAAACAAAACACAATGTTTTTTAACTTTTCATAGGCAGATAATTCCAGGTCGTTCAGCAACGTTGAAGTGATTTATTGAAGCTTCACAACAGACACACCATGGAAATTTTGCGAGTCATGCATGTATTTGCATACGTCCATAATAAAAGGGATTTTAAAAGAATCAAGACAACGTGATTGCTGCTTGAAACAAACATTACCATGGTATCGAAAGGAAATGTCCTGAGCAAGCCTGATCTTTTCCTCTCAAAGATTTCGGGAACGTTGTGCTTCCTCTAAAAACCTCAGCGCAAACCTGAAAAGCTCCTAAGCTTGTTTTTGCCCAGCGTATTTGACACCTGGCAAGGGCAAGTCCTTAGACTTAAGGGGGAAAATCTCACCAGTGCCCGGACAGATTTGGGGCACAGGGGACGCTGCTCCTGCCACCTGCCAGCCCTTAAATCGGTTTGACGGGTCCCATCCCGCACCCCTTGGCCGCAGCTCCCGCGGGTCCCTGGGACCCAGCGCCGGCTTTCCACGAGCCGAGGCGGCGGCTCTCGGCGGCAGGAGGTGCCGGGCTCGCCGGGCTGATGGTTTTTTCCGCACAGCAGATGGCTGCGCCGCGTGGATGAGGTTTGGAAAAATAACCCACGGCTGGATGGATCTCCAGAGAAACTTCTTCCTCGGCACTTCATTATAAAACTGATAAATAAAAGTAATTGTCGCACAATTAGATTTCCCATCTCCTCCAACTTCTTAATCACATCAAGATTAATTATCGGCGCTCTTATTGTTTTGCTTTATGGGCTTCAGTCGTTTGTCTGTTCTTTTGGAGCAGCTCTGAGATGAGAAAAGGCTTTGAAGCAGCTCAAATGTGAAGATCTAGGCAGCAGTTTTGTTAAAGTTGCTTCCTCTTAAGAGTCAGCTTCATTTTCTCATCGGGGCTGGATGTTCGGAAGTCATTTAATTGCAATTTAATCTTCCTGCTTTCTCCTCTAATATATTTCGGTGCAGTTCACTGGGTTATATTTGCCAATTCATTAACAGCCTCTCTGATATTTGACATTTCGCTTTAGGGAAACGCAGGTATGTGATCTTTAATATTTTGAGGATTTCTTAATGAGATTTAGGGGCTATGGGCTGGGAATTCTGATTTTTTTTTTTTAATTTAAATGTTTACTTTGGGGCAACATGGGGGCATTTTTCTTGAATTTCCTGACGATGTTAAGACCTGGGAGACAGGGGCGGGGGGGGAAATCAATGGAAAACAGCGGCAACATTTGTAAGAGGAGAAACACGTAGCTCCCATTTGCTGTCTGAGCATGCAAGGATTAAAAATCAAGAGAGTTTCCCGGTTCAAAAGCCCAAGCCTTTTGCCAAGATTATTTTTGTTGTTGTTCTCAAGAAGCATCCTGGGCTTTGCCTGTGCTCTGCTGGAGGAATTTCTCTGCCAGCCGGTTTTGCCGCGATCCCACCCCGCAGCCGGTGAAGGCGTTTGAAAGGAAGGTCCTGCCCACACATGGCACCTCGCAGCCCTTCGCTCCCACCAACCGCCTCCCCGGAAGCCTTGGCAAAGGCCGGGTTGGGATGCGGCTCCCACCGTTTGGTTTGTAATCCAAGAGCAAAGTCACATTTGCCGCGAGCGTAGCCGAGGGACGGATAACTGCCTTTTGATGCTGGCTCACCCCTCTCAGGTCACGATGCTGAAGTGAACGCCAGTCTTTTCCTGCCTTCACTTTACTGTTTTGCCGTGAGCTCACTGCTTCACCTCTTTTCACCTTGCCTATAAAGGAAATCGTAAAGATCCAAAATGCACATATATGCAAGTAACCACAAAACCAGACTTCTAAAGACACTTATAAAAACCCAACAAAACCCACCCAAAAGCACTTAGGACTTCCTTTTTAATACCCAGGCCTCCTAGCTCTCAAGGACCGGTGCTCGGTGCCGAAAGCCTACAGCCTGCGCAGACGAAACCCGCCAGATCCCAAAGGGAAAGCGCATTGAAATGGAGTTTGCTGGTGTGACACTTGGCACCGGCTTCAGCTCCATTTCACGCCTCATTCTCTCTTTGGACAGCAGAGAGTGCATTGCTGAGAGCTACCGGGGCATGAGTTATTGCACACATGCAGTAACTCATATGAAGTGATCATTATCAGAAATGCAGAGCCAAAATATGCAAAAGTTTGGAAACACTAGAAATTAAGGCTGCCTTTACCTCCCTAATTAGGCCCCTGGTGAGCATGCATCAACTCCCAGCATTAATCACCTCCTTACAACACTCCAGCCTCCGCTGCTATCGCAGCTTTTTTTTTTTTTTCTTTTTTTTAAATTACAAAATATTTATTTTTCCGGTTAACCTTTCGCAAAGCACACATCCCCTTCCCACGCAGCAATACCTGCGTGTGCCGCTCTCACCGCAGGAACAGCCTTGTGAGATACCGATGGGCTTTTTTGGGCAGGAGCCAGCCGATGAATCAAAGCAGCCACTAAATGCCATCAGCGCAACCGGCACCTGGAAGAGTATTTTGTCTGGAAGGAGGGCTGCTGCATTTATTTTGTTCCAAAGCCGTCTCCATATAAAGAATGTTTAATTTTTGCTCTCCCTTCTTGCAACCAGCACTGAGCTCCCCCTATTCCCCTCTGCCCCCAGACGGTGCCGCCCAGCTCAGCGCAGCTCCCTGAGCACCCCCAGAACCAAGCACCATGAGGCTGCTCTTAGGGTGACCTGTGGCTCTGCCAGTGTTTTTTGGACTGGAGAAACTTTTGCAGATCCCAGAGACCCCAATAAGGGCCCATTAAATAGAACTGAACTTCCCAGTGTCCTGGTTTTGCTTGCTGGCTTCGGCTCAGCCTGCTTAAGCCAAAGGGAGAAAAAAAGCTGGCAAGACGCGACTACCGTGACTTTGTTTCTTGAGGGGCTGTCAGCAGTGGGAATTTGCCTTTGGGCAGGGTTGCAACGAGGTTTATCTGTTTATTAGCTTGCGGGATGAAAGGCAGAGCGGCCCTTGCAAGGAGAGTTAAACTCTTCCGTGCAAATCCAGCCACGCAGCAGAAACAGGCTGTGCTGAACCGCGTGCGCTGGTTTGGGGCTGTATAAGCCTGGCAGGGAATATTGTCTCGTGGTTAGACAGAGGGATCCGGGTCCTTTCTTCACCTCCATTCACAACACTTAGTTGTAGGAGACCTATAAACCAGGCGGCTTCTCTCTGCTTTAGTTTAAAGCAGTGTAATTTTCTTTCTCCTTATGCACCAAGAGGTAAAATTAACTGACGGCTGCAAAGCGCTCTAAGGGCCACAGAGAAACGGAGCTCCAAGTAACATAAATTAAACTGGCCGGCTGGCGAGGTTTATAACTGGATCGAACATGGCGGAGAGGTTGACCTGCCACACGGAGAGCTCAGATCCTGCGGTCTCTGGCTGGTGACCAGAAGCTGCCCACGCTGGGGATGCGATGGAGACGGAGGGATGGGGCACAGCGGGAGGGTCAGGTCCCACCAGAGGGGCACCTGGGCACCATCAGCAATGCCGAACTGCACCAGGGGGAGAAAACAGGACTATTTCTGCGGAAAGAAAATGCCACGTCAAGGCTAACTAATCATTTCTGAGTATAAATCCAGGTTCTGTGACGGTTTTGGCTCCCCACATTACTCCCCCTCCTTAATAACAGTATATAGTGCTAGCCATATGCATTGGGTTATTGCTTCTGAAATGAAGCTTAACCTAATAACAGCGTCAAAAGTGGAAACACTGTTTAGTCATTAATGAAATTCTAATAGCAAAGTCATTAATCGAAACCAAATAACGCTTTTCCATCCCAGTGATTTACTGCAATTGTTTGTGCTGAAGAGGCCCAGACTTGCATCCTTTCCGCGTTCAGCAGTGACCGGGACCCGTACCTTTTATCATCTCACGTGCCTTTGGATCAGGGGATTTTCTGCTTGTTATTCACTCTTAGGAAATTTAACAAGTCTACACAGGCTCTTTAAAGCTAATGTTGCATGAAATGCAGGGATAAACCAAAGCAGACAGCTTCATAAGTACAAACGTACTATCAAACGGCTTCCATCACCCAGTCTCTTCCTAATGGTTTTATTATGTAAAATGGTTCAGTCTGGAGAAAACCCACCACTGCCAATGCAGCAGTGCCAAGCCGGATTTAATTAGTTATTTAGGTATGAAACTTAAATAAAATCACACTGTATCCAAACAAACTCATAATAAGACTTGTTACTACCTAGTTCCCAGGTGGAGGAAGTGATGAAAATTGCCGTTTTTTTTTTATTACAAGAAGGATTGCTTTACTCCAGGGTCTTCTCACCAATAGGAATTAGTGCCAAGAGACCTGCCTATGGATTAACCTATGGGGAACAGCCCTCTTTATACCTGTGTCACCCTTGGAGAGAGCCTACTACAGTTATTGCACACAAAAAGGCATAGAGATGCTGCACCACTAGTCCAGTTCCAGAGACAGCATTTGTACTTGATGCTGGGAGGGCTGGAGCCCCTCTGCTGTGAGGACAGGCTGAGAGAGCTGGGGGGGTTCAGCCTGGAGAAGAGAAGGCTCCGGGGAGACCTTCCAGCCCCTTCCAGTCCCTAAAGGGGCTCCAGGAAAGCTGGGGAGGGACTCTGGATCAGGGAGGGGAGCCATGGGACGAGGGGGAATGATTTTACACTCAAAGAGGGGAGATTTAGATGAGATCTTGGGAAGAAATTGTTTTCTGTGAGGGCGGTGAGCCCCTGGCCCAGGTTGCCCAGAGAAGCTGTGGCTGCCCCATCCCTGGAGGGGTTCAAGGCCAGGTTGGCCGGGGCTTGGAGCAACCTGGGCTGGTGGGAGGTGTCCCTGCCCAGGGCAGGGGGTGGCACTGGGTGGGCTTTAAGGTCTGTTCCAACCCAAACCATTCTGTGATTCTACAATTCTACTTTGAACTCTCGCCTACATCAGTGCAGAACAGCAAATTTCTGTGCTATGAAAGTCCCACCCAAACTGAATGGGCATCTTCCAAATAGCTTCAATTTAAACCTCACCATCTTGAATTTAACGTCGGTGAAGTGTGTGACAACTCTTACTGTCACTAATTATCCAAACACACTTGTTCTTTGGATTTTTAATTTTTTTTTCTAAGTCTTGTTGCAAACTCGCCTTTCATGTTCGTTAATATTGCTGGCTGCTTGAAACCCTCCCCTTCATCTCCTGCCTGCTCTTAGCTGTTATCATGTGCCTGGGTTACAGAAAGGGGGACTCCGGGGGGGTTCGGAGTCACTGAGGTTTATCTAACTTCGTCTAGGGTGAGAGAAACCTTGTTACGATCCCGATCACGTGGGGGTCCTCTATTTCAAAAAAACTTTTAATGTGCAAAGCAAAACCACCCACATTTATCACAGGCTGAAGCTCAGCTCTGGACCTTCTTTGCTCTCCCGCTCTGCTGGGTGATGATTGCTGGCCTGAGTCTTGCAGGGTTTTTTTAATAAAACAGAGCAGAAAAGTACACATCCATCCCCTCAGAGGAAGGGGACGAACTGGATTAATTTTAGTGAAGCATTACGAGGTCAAAGGTATATCACTGTTAATTCATCTACATATTGAAGAGAGGACCAGCATTTTCCAGAGGACGCAGAGCACTACACGTTCAGCAGTAAAAAAGCCAAGGTGTGTGCTGTCACAGCCCGTGGCCTTTAATCTTTGATGTCACTGGGTAATTTCAGCCAAATTTGACAACGGGGTAAAGGTCTCCAAACTATTAACATCTTACAGCTTGCTTCAGAAAAGGAGAAATCTGGGCACTAAAATAACAGATTCAATTTTACCACCCTAAAAATGTAGACATTTACAATTCTTTCCATACGGAAAAGTCATCTTGGTCCATAGATTTGTTTCATACAGCATAATACGTTGCTGAGATCCACTAACATACCTCATACAGCTATAAATTTTCTTGCCAAATGCATTGTGAAACAGGCCCGCTTGTCCAATATTTAAAGGCTGTTGTATGACACGCTGTGCCCCAAATCTGCTTAAAAGACTGTGAAACTTTTAAAGTATGCACACCGAACATTAACGTGCCTTAGCACCCTGGGAAACAGCTCAACGTACTCCCTTGAAGACTAAACTGATGTCTTGAAATATCCGGGGAATTTCCTTGCAGCTTTGTGCCTGGACTTGTTTTGGCTGAGAAAGTGTCAAAGATTGTCGTGTCCTTGTCTTTATAGATTAGATGCTTTTGATCGCCTCTGCTTTCATAAACCGTTTCTTGAGCTGCCAACAGAGACAGATCTTCTCAGAGGCCCAGGGGATTACAATTAAATTAGAGGAGGGAGTTGTTGCCATCTTAAAGCCTAGGGCATCTACGACCCCCTGGAGCCCCCCATGACCCTGTAAATCACACGCCGAGCAGAGGAGCTGCTGCAGTTGGCTCCTTCCTGTCCTTCTTCACCCTTTTTGGCTGAAAATACTGAAGAAATGAAGCCTCCCCGTGCAATAAAATCATATATGGAGTATGCAGTCTACTGGATCAGAGCAGTGGTCCTCCCAGGCCAGCACCGTTTCCAGCAGTAAGAAGGAGGTGGTGTCTGAGGAGGACATCACCCTAAACCATCACCAACGCCCCGCTTCTCCTGGAGAGCGACGGAGGGCTGCTCTGCTTTAGCTCTTGCATCCTTCGTGCCCATCGAGGTGATAGATGTCAAAGCAGCAGCTCTGCACGGATGCTGAACAGCCACGCAGAGTGACAAATTAACTCCAATTAAGTCAGACAACAAATCAAAGGAGGAGCGGATCCTCCCTTCCCTCGGGGAGCAGACCAGGCTTCTGAAAACGAAGCAGACCTCAGGGGGTGGGATGGCTGCTGGGGCCTCCCATCATTGTCTGGGGGGTGATGGTGTGGCTGCCAGCATGGCTGGGGCAGCAGGAGCACGGGAGGGAAGAGCTGTGCGTTTCCTAAACCAAATCCTAAAGACGTTGGGGTGCTTACAGGCAGGCTCAACGCCCCCATCCGCACCAGAGGGCTGTTGCTCATCGCACCGTCTCACTCACCAATGAGCCCCTGCTGCCAGCAGATATGGTCAGGCGGAGGTTTATCGACCCCTCCCCACCCCAGAGCCAGCCGCACGTCCGCGTTAGGGGAAGCTCTTCTCTCTGCGCTTTCAGTTCTATTTGGATACACAAAAATTTTTCCTAAATCTCACCTTGTTACTGACACACAAAAAAACCAACCTTCCCTCCTCCCCCCGCTTCTCTGTGAATTTAACATCCAAGTGCTGTTATTAAGGCTCCATTACTTCTACAAAACGCATGACAGATCATCTCGTGGTACTCTGTGAAGTACTATAAATAATTAAACTTCAACTAGACTTGTCAAAATAAATGAGCAGAGTAGACTCTGCTCTGTGGTGCCTTTGATTTTGTTTGTATGCGTTGCTCCTTTTATTTTGTTACCTGCTAAATTACAAAAATGCAGTGATGAGACCAAGGAGGCCTTGGTACTTTTTGTACCGTAGGGATTAACTGCTCTGCGCCCTGCCTGGCCAGGAGGGTTGGTGTCTTCTGCAATGCCCAGTCTTGAAGGGTGTTTGGTGGCCAGGTACCTCTTCCCAGCAGGATCGCAGCAGGGAAGGAAGCAGAGCTCCTCCTGGGAGGTACATGGCCCCCCCCAACCACTTTTGAATTATCCATGGGAAATAATACATTTAATAAATCCAAATTCTTGGCATGCATTATCCACAAAGCAGTGGAGATCATGCTTTTCCCCAAATTTTTTTTTTTTTCCATTTCCAAATTGACCAGTAACTAAAATTAGCGCAGCAAGGCTGTGCGAGGACTTCATCCCAAGTCTGCACCAGGACCCCACGCTGTGCGTTGGCTGTGAGTTCAGACCTGCGTCCCTCAGCCTGGCCGAGCGACGCACACTTGTGGGGCCTCAGACAGGGAGGACGAAGGGGGTGGAACCAGAGCTACACCCCCAAAACTCCATCGGGGTGCAGAATTAAATGGGGGAGACAAATCACTCTTGCTTAAGGCTGTGGCTTCCCCTTTGCCCGGCTCTGCAGCAGCCTGTGTTGGTGTGTGTTCAGATGCCCCATGAACATGAGTCTCCCACCTGGTTTCAGAGCAAAGCTGGACCCGTGTGCTAACAGAATATCTCAGTTTCTGCTCCAACACGCTGCCGTAGAAGCTCCCAGCCCAAACCTTCCCCTGCAGCACATCCCTTCCTCCCCATCATCCTCAGCCCCATCAGCAAGACTGTGTGCGTGGGGACACCTTAGACCATCACACTCAGGTTTTAGGTATCTCCATAGCCTATAGGACATCTGATCCACTCACCATCCCCAAACACACCTGTACAGCCCAGCATTAAGCTCAAAGCCACTGCAGTTCCCAAACTGTCTCCTTAATGGGATTAACTTGAGCAGCTCAGTGCCGCCTCCACCCATCCCATTCTGACTCCTGTCTCCTTGCTCTGCAGTTCTTGGTCACGTAAAATGGTCGCAACGACCCGTTGGACGTCTCTTAAGTGAAGACAACTGTGCTCAGGGAGGGGAAGGCTCGGCTGAAAAAATCAGGCATTTTCTGTCCGTGCAGCACACGAATGGAAATCCCTGCGTGAAAAACCTCCTCTCTGCCCCAAAATCTGCATCTTGTCCGGTGGATTGAGTAGCCTGATGAAGGACCTTCCTCTGTGTGTCTGCTGATCCTTCCTACCCTGCAAAGTGGCACATGGCTCGTGTTTAGGGCTGCTAATTGTAATACCTGCTGCTGCTATGGCTGACTAATAAAACCAATGCGGAGCTGACTGCAAGGGGTGTCCTTGGGAAAGGAAAGCAGCCTGCGGGTCATTGATCGGCAGAGGACGTTAAAAAGAGCATCCAACTGGAAACCTTAATGACACCAGCTCCTGTCTGGTCTCGTGCACTGTCCCAGAGGACACAGAAAAAGGGGGATTTCTCAGATGGGACGCAGGAGCTGGGGAATTCGCAATAGCAACGTCCCATGGACAGGGCCGCAGTTGGGAGGAGCCTTGGAGGCATCAGAGGGGCTTCAGGAAAGTCAAGGCACTGCCAGTGGGTCGCCTCTGACCAGCCTCAACAGAGCTGACAGGAGGGATGACACCTCTTATTCCTGTTCGCCTCCTCTCCGGAGAGCTTTTCCTCACCCGAGCAGTTTAAAATAATCCCTGAGCAGGGCTCAGGTATTCAGAGGAGGACTAAAAGGAAGATCTTAAATCTTCATAAAAATAGGATTTAAAGGAGAATGACTTGAACACCTTCACCTTAAGAGGTAACTTGAACCAACGCCAAGAAGCCGGATCTGCAGAAGGGGAGGGTGAAGAGCAGGGATGCAGCTCCTAAGAACAGGCGTCCAAAGAGGAGATTCAGCCAGAGAAGGGATTCAAAGAGATTCATCATTTTTAGGCAGCCTGAAGCACTTCAGTGAGCGACTGAGTCGTCAGAGACGCTGGAATTCCAACAGCTCTGGCCCGTCTCATGCTCTAGTCCTTGCTCAGGTCTGATTTTGTAGTGACAATGTCTCTGTACCAGATATAGGGAAATCTGCTCAAAACAAGTGAATTTTCCCAGCGGTGGGCAATGCAGAGGTGCCCAGAGAGCGGTGCCCCACCTCCGGCTCCAGGTGGAAGATGAACTCCGCTTGGGAGATGAACTGTGCTCTGAACGTGAGGCAGCGAGGCAGGCTGTTACACGTTATTAGCATTAATTATCCCACCTCCCCTCTGCAGGCACCTCCACCAGTAATCATCACACATCAGCCAAAGGGCCACCCTTGCTTTTCTCTCCCTCTAATTCCATAATTGGAGGGGAGGAAAGAGGGAAGAAAAATCAGTGCTGAAGTGTAAATCGCTACGCTAATCTTCCTAGCGCTAATTGTATGTTTATTTTGAAAGGAGGGAAGGATGGTGGGCAGCCGTGGGTAATTATTCTCCATCAGTTCATCGGTGCGAGCAGCTCCAGGAGAACTTGGCTGAGCCCCTGCTGCCTCCTGCAAGCCGGGTTAGTGCTCGCAGGTTGTTATTCACCCCACATACCTTCAGCCCCTCTCCTCCGACGGGATCGTGGGCGTGGGCATGAGGGTCTGCTTGTGCGAGGAGCAGGTCAGGGACTGCAGAACTGTGCCAGGAGAGTCCAGCCTGTCCCCCGTGGCCAGCCCCGCACACAGTCAGTCCCATACCCCAGGGAGAGCGAGGGAAAAGCAGAGTAAAGCACAGAGAAAAGCCCCTTTGTGCCAACGCACTGGAGGAAAGGTTTGAATACACCAGCTGTATCAAAAGCTCCTTTTAGGATCCAGCTCACTTAGCTGCCAGTTGTTTTTCAGTCCATTCACACTGCCCTCCTCCGAGCATCTCCCAGCTATCCCGGAGCAGGACAAAGCCGGAGATTTTCCCCACCGGGGGAGATTTCTGTCTCTGGAGTCAGCCCAGCAATGCCACATACAGCATCAGTAAGTCTGAGCATCCCAGTTTAGAAAGCCAGGCCCCCAGGGGCAGCGGGAAGCCGGGAAAGGGCAGCAGCCAGCATTTGTCCCTGTGACTTGTTTCAGCTCAGACGTACAGACAGACAGACATTGCCAAGCCCCTTACATCCTTGGGTAGCTTCCCTACAATTTATTATAATATTTAATGTCTGTCCAATCTCCTTTCTCCCGCCCAGCATCTTCGCACGTGCTATGAACCCATCAGACTAAAAGGGCACAGAAAATCTAGCATTTTCCCTAAGCGGCTCCATCTCTGCTCTCAAGCATGCGGCCCAAAGGCCAGACCACCTCCAGGACACAACGATTTCCCCAGCTGCCTGGCAGAGGGCTTGTCTTCCCCGGGGAGGGCCATGGCGGTGGCTCGGGGCAGGTCCCAGGGGATGACCAAGGTCCAGCTCCAGGCAGGAGGTTCATTGCTTCATCGGGGAAGGCAGTGAGGGTTATAGGGAAACCTTTTCTCCTTCCCTCACGGTGTTTCTGCCCTTGCTTTGGGGCTGCGCAAGGGATGGATAAGCATCTCCTCCGTTTTTAACTCCTCTCCATTTTCCTCTGTGGCTGCAGCGATGCTCGCTGCGCCTACAAACATTTTTAAGTTTCAATACCCTTTCTTGCTAAAGGCTTGTTTGTGCAGTTTGTTATACCTCGGATTCGGATATCCAGGTTTCTCTATGCCTTTTTTATTCATGGTAATTCAATGCTATCAGCAACACATTCGGATTTTACCTTAAATCTCATATTCCCAACCCAAAGTCTGCAGGGGGAAGCACACACTTGGCATGCTCTAAGCAAACAATATTCACACTTTGCAGTTACCCACCTAGAGGAATATCATCTCCTGAAGTACCCTGGTGAGATAAAGTAACCATTTTTCTGTACACTGGTGACCTGAACTCGCATTTATTCAGCTTAAATGTGGTATCAGGCTCTACAGAGTGACTTTCATGCTAAAAATAATTGCAGTTTTCCAAATGCATTACAGAATTTCTTAGAAGACGGAAGTCCAGGGAGGATTCCCAAAAACAGAATATAAGGCTAAAGAAATGAAAGAATAATTTAGAGCCTTAGAAATTGGATCATTTATTTTTTTTTAATATTTCAAAATTCATAAAATCAATGATTCATGGAAATATTTGCCCGGCCATCAAGTCAGCTTTGTAACAGGGTAAATAATTGAGATGCATTTATTACATTATTTATTTGAAAATTCACAACATAAATAATTCAAAAATCAGCTAATTATCTGAAAACCAAAGGCTAAAGGGAGGCAACACAGTCCATTAGCTACGGCCACCCGATGGAATTTAATTCCCCGTTACCAGGAGCGGGAGGCCAGTTCTGGAAAGCAGCGGGGACACGAGCGTGCTGGTGAGCCAGCGCGGGGCAGTGACGGGGCTCCTCCTTGGTGCCTGAGACGCTGGTGCTGGTCCCCAGCCAGGTGTAGGCTCCTCTCCCCGTCCCTGGGATCTCCGGGCTCAGCACCGCAGACGCTGAACCCAGAAAGCAGGACAAGCCCTGCTGCCTGGGTTGGGTGGTTTGATGCCCCCGTGGACCACTTTGACTTCTGCCTTTCTCCACGTCTGGGGCAGCCACCGTGCATGGGCTAGGTCTTCACGGCATCTTTCCCGAGCGTCTTTGAGTCACGGGAAGCCTGATTACACTTTTTCCCTTGGTCTGAGGGCTCCAAGACTGTGGGAAATAAAGGGCTCAGCCCCACTTTTCCTGCAAAAACAGGTATCGTGGGCTTCCCAAGTGGTGGCTGGGGCAGGAAAGCAGATGAGAAAGGACTTAACGGCAGTCAGCAGGAGAGGATGGGGCAGACCAGAGTCCCCTGTCCTCTCCCAGGGTCAGCTCTGGCTTGTATCCACTGCAAACAGTCCTCCAGGCAGGGAGACCTGCCTTGGATCTCTCCCCTGGAGCGTTTATGTGCTTCCATCCATCACGCCTCCTTCCTGCCTCCAGGTTGCACGGGGCGGCCCCTCTTCCACAGGGACTGTGTGCCCTGGGAGCTCTCGACCACTTGCAACTTCATCAAAATAAAACGTCCACAAACACACACATTTTTCTTTATTAAAAAAAAAAAAAAAGAAGCGAAGTACGGGTATTTTCCACTTACTTCTGTCAAGACTCTTGCCGTCATTAGCTGAATGCGTGTTGCAAAACGCATTTATCACTGTCTGGAAATGTTGACTACGTAAAAATGTATTGTAAACACAAGATTATTTTTTCTGCCTCTTCTGATGCTAATTTTTGGAAAGCACAAGCTTCATTATTAAAAGTAGAGCCTCTTCCCTTCCTCCCTCCCATCTCCCCCCCTTTATTTAACCTACAAAAAAGTCAGCAATCCGACAGATCCTTGGCTGCTGCTTTCGAACCCTGAACTTCACCAGGAATCCTGGAGCAGGCGGCTCCTCCTATCAGATCTGCTTTGCAGCTGAGGAGGAGGTCAGTGTCTGGGGTACAGATGCAAACAAGAATTATAATACAAGATTATGCCTCTGTTTTATAAAATACCCCACAAGCAAATGAAGACTTATGCAGCTACTTGATACAAAGCATGAATTTCTTATTATGGGGTGCTGTTGTTATAATTGTAGCAGCAACAGCAATTATTCTTAATACACGTTTCTCAGCGTGGAGTGGTGATGGGAGATCTCACCTTAGAGGAAGCCTGTGCTGCGCCACAGTGAAGCCCCGGGGTCGGGCTGCTGGGGCTGGGACTGTCACCTCTGGGCAGTGTCTTGCAGCAAGGGACCCAAGCAGCCATGGGGCCAAACGGAATACGGATGACACAGCGATGGACAAGGAGGAGGAGGAGGCACAGAGGAGAGAGCTTGGGGTGTGTTGAAGGCTGGAAGAGAGACTAGAAGTGGGAAAGTGGGAGCCTGTAACTTATCCATCCAGCTGCATTTCTGCCATCAGTATCTTTCCCGCGGGTGCCCGCCTGGTTCAGGGCTGTGGGGAGATCCCCAGCTCTGTCTCTGCCCTCTCCCGAACCCTCTCATGGCCAGCAAATGGCTGGCTCCCCCAGTCAAGAGGGACAGGGAACTGATGGAGAGGGGACAGCAAAGGGCTGCCAAGATGCTGAGGGGACTGGAACATCTCTCTGATGAAGAAAGGCTGAGGGATTTGGGTCTCTTCAGTCTGGAAAAAAGATGACTGAGGGGGGATCTCATCAACACTTCTAAATACTGAAAGGGTGGGTGTCAGGAGGATGGGGCCAGGCTCTTCTCAGTGGGGCCCAGCAACAGGACAAGGGGCAACTGGCACAAACTGGAACATGGGAAGTTCCACCTCAACATGAGGAGGAACTTCTTTGCTGTGAGGGTGGCAGAGCCCTGGCACAGGCTGCGCAGAGAGGTGGGGGAGTCTCCGTCTCTGGAGACATTCCAACCCCGCCTGGAGGCGTTCCTGTGCCACCTGGTGTGGGTGACCCTGCTCTGGCAGGGGGTTGGACGGGATGATCTCCAGAGGGCCCTTCCCACCCCTGCCAGTCTGGGGATTCTGGGATTCTGTGAAATGGCTACACTGGTGGATTGCACTCGTGTCATAGCAGGACCTTCACCTAAAACAACAGTCTCACTGTTGTACCAATCACCGCTGGGAGTTACGGGGCTCCCCAGGGTGCCCTGGGCTGTGCCCTGTTGTGTCCGGCTGGTCTTTGGGTGCTGGCCTTGCCTCTGCACCAGGACAGGGAAATAGAGAGCCAGAGGCACTGGGCAAAGGTGAAACATGCTCAGAAGTACCATGGTGTGGCTTGTGCTTGGGAATAAGAAACACCTCCAGCCGTCCTCTCTGCTCTTCTCCCCCCTCCTGATGCTGAGCAGCTCGGGAGCACCAGTTTAATGCATCCATGAGGAATTCAGTAGCTGGGTTTGCCGCGTAAGTAGCTCTGCCTGGGCTGCAGGGGTGGTGGAATCCCATCGTCTGGCTACACAGCTCCATCCAGCCGTGCAGAAATGGCTTTTAGGTGGGATAGGGGGAATTTGCAAGCAGCTCCTGAACACTGAGGACTTATTCATCTCTATGCAGGCTCTCACTTTGCTACAAGCAGGTGTCCAAAATCCAGTTTTACATTGATTTTACACTGCAAGGACTCAGATCTGCCCTGCCCATGCTGGTGTCTGTGCCCTAGCCTGCAGCCTGGCAGAGCTTCTGAGGAGCACAGTGACACCAGCTCAGGACAACAAGCCATGAAGGCCCATTATCTCCATCCCGTGCCCACCCACGACTGCCCTGGACACCCACAGACCAGTTCCATCACACAGCCTTATTTCATGGGTCCCTGGGTCCCAACCTTTGCTTGCCTCGGCGTGCAGGCACAACACCTTTCTCGCAGTACTCTGTTTCCCGGCTCATCCAGAGGGAATTGCCGATTCCGGAAACCCAAGGCACCTCCCCATGCCCAGTACAAGGCTGCATGGTGTCCCCTGAATGATGGGGACCCCAGTTGGGCTGGATTGGAGGTGCCTGGGAGCCCTGCGCAGAGCAGCCGGTGCTGCCCTGATCTGCATTCAGCCGCTGTGCAGTGCCACCCACCCCCGTGCAGGGGAGGGTGAAAGCTTTGGAGATGTTTTCTCTTACAATACCTTTGAAATCTCTCCTCTGATCAGTATGCCAGGGCGTGCTCCAGTCAGCACACATCCCCTTGTGCTGTCCTTTGCCAGAAGACTCAGAGTTCCCCCCTCTCCTTGCACAGAGCCGCCTTTGAGCTCAAGTCCTGCTTTTGTTTCCGGCTTGCCTCTCCCCAGAGGAGTCATTAACTCCAAGTTGTGGCCAGTTTTGCCACCACAAGCCTGGTGTAACGGCCCCTCTTTGACCAGCGGGGAGCGTGGGTTCAGCCCTTAGCTCTGCAGCAGTCTCTTTCGGTGACATTGGCTGTTGTTTTTATCTAAGCGACTTATGTCCGTGGTTTGTCAGCCTTAGCAGTGCTTCCATCTGGACGCAATCTAGACCTTGTGTCACCCCTAGGAAGCTGAGAGCAAGCCAGTAGTTCTGGCAAAGGACCAGCTCATTTACTCTGGATGGATTGTCTGGGCTAAAGTGTGATGGTGCCTTCCCCCCGGGGACAGTGAGAGTCGGATCCCGGCTCTTAACTTGTCCTGCCGCTCAGTGAAGTCACTGCAGATGTAGTATCTACCCATCCACCAGCGTGTGCATTGCACCGGGGTGAGAGCCCATGCAGGATCTCACCTTTGCCTCTCACCTTTCCACCTTTGACTCAAAATGTGCCTTTGTCGGGCAAAGGGGCTCCCCCAATCCAGGATGAAGGACGCAGCCAGGACGGAAAAAACAAGGTATGCAAGTCCCTGGGAGGCAGCAGCTGGGCAAAGGCATTTCTGCTCAAAAAGGCTGCTGGTCCTGTAGCACTTGAGCAGACCGTGGTGTCCCCGACCCAGCAGGAAGCATCCTTACAGAGAACACGGGCTGCAGGGATGCCATAGGGCTTAGCTGTGTGTCTGGAGACACAGCTAAGACACTTAGCTCCAGTGTCTGGAGAAGACACCACCCTCTTCTCGGCCCAGGACTGGCGTGAGCAGCCTCCTCAGCGCCTCCCTCTCATCCAAGGATGCTGGGAGATAGAAAGGTGCTGGGGGAGAAGACGACAGAAGTTGTCCCTGCTGCTGTAATATTGAAGACACAGCTGAAGGACAGGGTTGTAAACGGTTACTGACCTCCCTGCAAACCTCCGTCCATCCCATTACGAGTCGCCTTGCAGATTGTGCGGCTGATGTTTATGGCTCTGCCTGTGCCAGGGCCATCCGCCCACCCCAGCACAGGTCAGGCTCCTGCAACAACCCAACCTACCCTGGGGAAGGACCACGTCCAGCACTCTGCCCCTCACCATGATCGGGAACTGGGCATGAATCCTCTCCGTGCCTTGGTCTAGGCATTCATTCAGGCTGAAATTGCGTCCAGCCCGGGATTGCTCTCTGCCGCAGCAACCAGAAGCACTTTCAGAGGAAACCCTCTTCTCCGTGCAAGCCCACACTTCATCACTCTCTCTCAAGAAGATCATAAATACACGCCAATTATCTCATCCAGAACACCTATCCTGGCCAGCAATATTTTTAATAAACTGTAACGTTATGCAAATTGGACCTGATGTGCTCTTCTCCTTTTGAATCTCTGAGACATTCGTGCAGACCGGCAGACGCAGCGATATTGTGTTAGCTCCCTCTTTGCTGTGACACTGGGGTTTATAAGTGTGATTTATTTGCTACTCGTAGCATCAGCCGAGCATGTCTCAAGCCCAAGTAGCCAAAAATGCTGTGAGGTTCCTTTTTTTCCTTCTCCCAGCAGAAATTTGTTACAAACAAACCTCCCCCTTCCAAAAGAAGCTTGTCAATAGTTGATGGGATTTTCAGCACAGGGGGAGGTCTCTGCTGCAAGCTTGGGACCAGAATTGCTGATGCCTTTTCCCTTCTGCTCTTTGCAGGTTTCATACCGCACCCATTGTTACCACTATCAAGGGATTTTTCAAGAAAATTACTAAAAGTTTGTTCCTAAGCACCGGGAAATGAGCACTATTTCTGAGTCCCCATGTCCTCGGGAAGATGTCTTTCTCTTGCAGTACCAACAAAGACAGCGAACTGAATTCTGCAGTTTTCCAGACAAAATCCCATCACATAATTTGCCTTAGAAGCAACATGACCAAAGACAAGTCACAGTTTACCAATTCATTAAAGGCAGCTTTGGGGCGCTTAATATCAGATCAAAAACATTGCAACTACACGATGCCAAGAACTGTATAAAACTCACTTGGCTGTTTCAAATGCGTTCAGAAATATTGATTAGTTTCAACTTTCTGCCAGTAGCTTTCCTACCCACACAGGTATTACATGTCCACACAACTCGAACTTTATTTCAGATCAGCTCTTCACCATGCTCTACTGTTGGATGCTGGACCCTGGCCCAGGTTGCCCAGAGAAACTGTGGCTGTCCCATCCCTGGAGGGGTTCAAGGCCAGGTTGGACGGGGCTTGGAGCAACCTGGGCTGGTGGGAGTTGTCCCTGCCCAGGGCAGGGGGTTGGAACGAGATGATCTTTAAGGTCCCTTCCAACCCGAACCATTCTATGACTCTATGATTAAAATCCCTAACATGGTGAAAACTCTGATGAATTCAACCAAAATACCATCATGTGCCTACACATGATTTGCCCAGAGCAAGTATCCGCTCCTGCGTTAGCTCATGTGCCGGTCTGGTAGCACTGCAGCATCACCGACTCAGAACTTGTCACTTCGTCTTAACACATGACCGGCCCATCTGCTTGCAGGGTTCCCAGGAACCATCTGGGCTGGAAATACCAATCAAAGGAGGTATTGTCTCACCAATCAGGTGAGACATGGGGCTATGATTTCTTCCCAGACGAGACAAACCATGTGCCTTTGGACCATTTTTTGCATCTCAGTGTTAGATGTTCCCCGCTGTAGAACAATATGTCTCTGCATCCGAGAGCTCACGCCATATTCCCACCAGTACAACCCTGCCAGCCCCACCACAGTTAGTCCTGGCCTGCCTGGGTACAAGTGAGAGCAGAATGAGGCACAACGGAGTAAGAAGGATGGAGAAGGCAGATATTAACTGAATTTAACCCAAGACAATGGAGCCATCAGACCTTCACAGCCCGCAGCCCGTAGCACTCACAGTGCAGGGGCTGCCCCCGCTTCGATTGCATTTGCTCTGCAGAGATCTGGATGTCAACATTGCTGACCGAAACACGACTGGAGGAGTTTATTTCACACATCACCTTACCCCAGGCATCCCAAGGCATTTCCCTCACTGGTGAGGCGCAGAGGCCACACACGCTGTGAAGGCATCAGGCTCAGCACGGTCATGCTCAGCAATTGCCACCCTGGAGCTTGCAGAGCTGAGATCTGACCAAGGGCTGAATCCAAAAAACGTCCAAGACGACCTGTGAACTATTCCCAACGTCAAACTAACCGGAAAAGGGACCTTTTTCTTTATGCAATGACCCCATGTGGTAATGAATGCTCTCTGATCCTCACCGGAGAGGGAGGGATTGTAAGGCTCCTTTCACCACAGATGGGGAAACTGAGGCACAGACAAAATCTCTTGGCGCAGCGAGTTAAAGACGCGGCTTCTCCAACCTCTCCTTCTTGGACAGCAATTCAGAGGGGAAAAAATGAACAACCCTGATTTGTTATAATAAAGAAAGCAAGTTGAGCACACACCCCGCCCCCACCCCCCCCAAATTTACAACCAAAACAGAGCTTCACCCAGAAATTTTATGAGCACTGTGTGACATTCTCCATAGAGACGGAAATGTTTATTTAGCCAAAACCCGATGTGCCCCTGCTGAATGGTCTTGTCAGACATTTTTCAAGCAGCCCTGATTTATACAAACCCAGGGAGAGAGCTCCGTGCTCCCAGCCCAGCCTCCCTCACCCTTGCAGGGGGATTTTTCTCCCCCAGTACTGGATGCTTTAACTGCAGCGGTGCCGGGAGCCCTGCCCAGGGTCGAAGCACTTCTGCAAGCACCAGAGCTCACTCAATTGAAAGGTCAAGGGATAGAAATGGAAACATGCCCGAAAAAAGAAGAATTCCCGGGAGTGGGCTCTGGGCAGCGGAGATTGTTTGTCTCCGGCTGTTTACGCGAGGAAAAGCTGCTGAGGTTCACAAACAACCCCATCCAGGGCAGAGGCAGTGGCAATGACCTTCTGATTATTACCTGACCGTTAGATTTAATGTCTCGGGAAGGCTTGGCTGATTTCCCCTCTCCCCACCACCCCGCTCATCCTTTTCTGCCTTTTGTAATGGGCTGCATCTGCCCAGCAGACACGGCAAAGCCGGAGGGATGCTGGCTGTGATCAGCAAGAGCCGGGCAGGCGGGAGGGAGAGGGAGAGATCTGAAATCCCGCAGGCAGCCCAGGCTCCAGGAGGGGGAAATCCTGCCTCCAGCCAAGGACGAGCTGCCCCAGATGGGGTGAGTGCAAATCAAGCTTGGGGGGGGGGGGACGGTGCTCAAAGAAGGGTCCCCGTGATTTGCTGTGATGCTTTGAAGCAACTCTGCCCCATATCTCGCAGGGGGAGAGGTGGTCTGGCACCCCTGGGCTCCAACCTGGCTCTGCGATGGGACTTGCTCACCTCCTGGGGTCCCTAAAGGCATCCCAGGCACAGCCCCCCCATCTCAGCATGGCTTGCACACACGCTGTTTGCTTCAGGTTTGCTAAATTCAGACTCATAAAGCAGCCAGCGTTCGCCAGCTCTCTGCCAAGGTCAGACCT
The DNA here is from genome assembly GCF_028500815.1 of Rissa tridactyla. Lineage (NCBI taxonomy): Eukaryota > Metazoa > Chordata > Aves > Charadriiformes > Laridae > Rissa > Rissa tridactyla. Next base: position 6,333,520 of record NC_071483.1, read on the forward strand.
GCCTGGGGGTGAAAAGCAACGCAAATTTCGGTTTCAGCCAAGCCAAAGGTTGAGCTCTGGAGTATCCATTGGGGAGCAAGGTTACAAAAGAGGAAAACAAGGTATTAAACGCCCATCGTGGGGAACAAGGAGGTTCCCATTTGGCTGTTGTGATCCCTCTCCCCTCAAATCCTTGAAAAACATTGAGCCCTTTGACACAGGATGACAACTCATATCCCTGCGGGGCTGTTTCCCCCCAGGCCACGAGCAAACCTTTAATTTCAAAGCACGGATTTAATTCTCAAATGTACAATGGACGGCGGATCCTTCCCTGATGTGCTTCAGAGGATCCACAGGCTGGAAACCTCCCCCGGCTCAGTTTTCGCAGATGGTCGAAGGAGGTTGTGTGGCTTAAGTCAAGACACCCAAGTCCTGCACAACACAGAGCTGTGGGAAGCGAGGGCCATAGGGTCAGCAGAGAGAACGGTGTTTCTGCTGCCTTATCCATGCTGGAGCAGGCTGGGGGCAATGGAGGCGTGTGGTCACACAGGGGGGCTTTAATGGGGGTCAGAGCTGGCTCTAGCCATGTTACACCCTGATAGGAAACTCCCCCTGATTTGGGGAGAACCCCTGTGCAAATTTTCACTTGGACTTTTGAGCCATTCCCCCCGCTCCCGCCCCAATTTCCTTTACAACGCTCCCATCCGTGATGCTAATGGTTATGTTGTTTAACCGGCCAAAATTTTGGGTTGTCCCCACCTAACCACGACCTGCAAAGCCCTGCAAGATCCTCTTGCTGAAAGGCAAAAGGAACGTGGCCGGGGGAGACGGGGAGAAAGTCCGCCCGAGCCCGCGCTTTGGTGACACAGAGGTTCAATAACCACAATAACCAGACCCAGAAGAGGATGATGGCCCACACTCGGGAAACGATATCTCCCCTAATCCCCAAATTGTGTCTCCTGGGGATCGTTAACCAAATATCTTGTCCGCGGCTTAATTGTAGCCAATTATGCCAGCAGGGAAAAGTGCACCTTCATTGTCTGGACACAAAGAAAAGCTGAGCAGGAGAGCTGGGATCAATCTACTCGGAGAAAATGTAACAAATGGGGCTTTGTGAATATCTTTCCTCGTTTTTTTTCTTTTTCTTTTTCTTTCTTTTTTTTTTTTTTTCTTCTTTGGCTTATTGCCAGGCCCTAAAAAAACTGGGGCAAGGGGTGATGAGGGGGACTGAATTTAGGTCAATCAGAGAAAAAAAAAAACACCAGGCAAATTAAAAAGGAATGGATTCCATTCAGATTTTAAGTGTGCCTTTAAACTCCTTGAAAATGAAATGAGGAAAAGCCCTAACTGAAAATGTCGCGCCGAATCTAAAAAGAAAATTGCAGGGTCTTTTTTCCTGCCTTGTAGCTGGGGGAGGAGGAAGGTGTGCTGGGGGGGAATTTTGGTGTCTCAATCTGTGCTTTTCGCTGCGAGGGAAACACAGCGCCCAGCCCCAGTAACGGCAGAACTGCCTTCGGGCTTCCCACTGCCTTGCATCCCACTGCACCCCGGTGCCTCCCGGTACATCCCAGTGCATGGTGGCAGCTAGACCAACCCCTTCTGCATGTGCCCCTGCCTGCATTTGCCAGATAACTTTTCAAAATGAGGGGAGCTGATTCCAGCTTGGGCGATGCCCATCTCACCTGCCCAGTGCAATGGTGTACCTGACCATTCCAGCAGGAACCATGGTTTTCTCAAGCCTCAGCCAGTCTTTTCCATCACTTTCAGGTGTCACCAGCTCCTGGCAGCTCTGAACTGGGTGGTGGCTCCGGGAACAGTGTCTGTAAGTCTCAGATGCCACATTGGGACCACTGCTTGTGTGGGGAGGGTATCTCTCATCTGGGGATGAGAGCAGGAGTGGATTGTCCATGGTGGAACCCTTGGTCTGATCCATCCAATCTCTCCTCCTGGGAGAGAAACCAGTGTTCCTGAACCTACAGGATCTCATCCCAAAGCAGCAGGACATTGTGGGCATGCTGGTCACCAGGGCTTGCCCCAAGCACTCTTAGCTGGTTTTACAAAGCAGCTGGGAACTGCTGGCATGACCTCAGGCTGATTAAAGGGATGGAAGGGAAAATACAGAAGAAAGCTAATGACACAGAATGAACAAGAGCGAAAGAAATACCAAAGCATGCGGCTAGAAAGAGGAAAAGCAGAGGTGGGGCCAGCACAGCTAGAGAACAGGCCAGGCAGGGGAGTGGGGGAAGCGTCAAAGAGTGAATCTGTGTGTATTTTCTATTAAAGTGCTCTGAAAGGCAGAGAATTCATTGTGCGTCTGCCTCATCTCCTACACCAATTAATTCAGTAATAGAAAAATCTCACACAGACTCATCAGCCACGCTCTTCCTTTCATGACTGCTTTCCATCAGCTTATACATATTTAAAATACCTCAATCCTCAATTTGCAGCATGGCATGCAGCACGGAGAGAAAGTCCTTTCTGAAAAAGTCTCGGACCAACAGAGCCCATCATTTAAAAGCATGTCAAAGGACAGTCAGACGGTGACTTGCAGGATACAGGGCTGGGCTCATATCCAGCCCAGGCTGATGGCAACCAAGAACCACCACTTTCTTAGGGTGTTTTTAACAGTTTTCCATGAAAGGTTTGAGAAATAAGGTCAGGTATTTTAATCACAAAAGTCACCATCACTGATGGACTGGTTGATGGTCTTATAGTGAGTCTTGGACCACAACAGCCTGCTCGGACAGGCAGGGAGAAGAGTTTCTGGAGATGACAGCTGGCAGGTGATGCTAAGGGAGGACTTCATGCCCGCCGGGTCATGCACAATGGAACAGTCGTCTTCCTCTGGGCATGCCAGACTTGACGGATTTCCAATTAAACAGCAAAGACACAAAGCCACCCTTCAGGATAGGAGCTTTTCGAGCCTGCATGAGCAGCCCCACGTTGTGCAAGTCCTGAATCCGAATCCGTGCATGGCCAGGTCTTGGCCTTCACCGAAAAACCAGGGAGCTACAGGGAGGGGATGTCAGCAGGTGGTGCTCTTCACCTGAAATCAGTGCCCCAGTTTGTGGGATTCGCTCGGGGCATCCTTCTTAATGGTGAAATAAAACGGAGGTCTTGACCACTCATGACCATTAAACTGCTCAGAGAATTGACTGTAAAAACAGCATCTCGCTCAACAGCTCCATTCCCTCTGACACGTCTTAGCCATGAACAGAGGCTGTATTGCTTTTAATGCCTGCACAGAGAGCTGGTGGGATGGATCTCGTGCCCTCCTGCACGCTGTCAGCAGAAAAATTAATGGTCCTGTCTAGAAGGGAGGGTTTAGGTGCCTCCCTGTCCTCCTGAGCGGTTGGATATTAGGCTCCCAGCTCGGTGGTGGATCGGCACTAGCTTCCCGTCATCTTTCAGCTGGACGTGTTTCTTGGAGGCGGTGGCCTTTTGCAGGTCTCGGGGTCGGTGTGTGTTTGTCTGCGGGGGATTCAGTGCCAGCAGTGATGTAAGGAGAGGGCTGCTCCCAGCGCGGCTGTCAGATCGCCGGTGTCAGGAGTATCAGCGGTGCTGACAGCTGGGGACGGGGAAAAACCAACATTACAAACTGAGCCTAATTGGTCTGGAGCTCTTGGAGAGCAAACAGAGATGCCGGGATGCCCGAGTCTGCCAGTCGGAGTGGTGACATTTCCCTGGGAAGACCCCAGAGCTCTGCTCTCCGAGGACACGGGGTGTTCCACTGATGCTCCGATCTCCACAGCTGTTTTTTGCAAGAGTGTCCACTACAGCCCCAAGATCTAATTTGGATGTTTCCACAGACAAATCCTCAGCCAATGCAGCTGGGTCTGAAACCATGTGAAACGTGCCTGCTTTTGGCCAGACTTCCTGACCCACTGATATTTCTGGCACACGTTTTAAGCTCTTCTGGCCAGCTGACCCCTTCCATTCTCAGACAGCGTTCAGGCATTTCTCAAGTAATTTTTCCTCCATCACAGGGTCTGAACCTCCTCCCACCTGCCCTGATATGAGAAGCTGATATTTGGGTCAAGCAAAGAATCCAATCTTACTCTCCAAAATGCTCCTAAGGCCAGTCTGGTGATGCAAGGAGCAGGGCAAAAGGATTTGGGTTAATAGCTAGTATTTACAAAATATGTAATTTCTTAAGAAAGTCTTTGGAAAGCTCAAGTAATCCATTCAGGTCGTGTGTGACAAGCATCCAGCCAAGAAATACAATATACCCTGGGTGCACGGCCAGCAGACAGCAAGATTTGTATGCGCGGCCTGTCTTTGGTAAAACCGCTTTGCTACACAGACCTTTCTCAAAAGGAAGGACTGTTGGGTAGGTGTTTGTTAAAAGCGCCGTGTTCACCCTCGGAGCCCCGCACAGCAAGAAACTGGAATCCCTATATCTTCTTGGGGGAAAAATGTGGTGCGGAGGGGTGGCACCAAGCACCTGGGGACACGCGGAAAGCCTCTGGCGGGGAAAAATAAGACCAATGAGACCAGTGGAGAAAGTAAAAGCTCTACTTTCTCTCTTACAGATTCAAGATGCCTTTTGCCAGCTCTCCCCTCACCCCAAAACACTCGGTATGGACTGTACAGCGACTCCACTGAGCGAAAAAGAGGCAATTAGGCAATTTTCACAAGTCTTTATTGCATTTATAATTAAGAGGCACCACTATTTCCTTCCAACTGAATTGCCTTGGTAGATAAGGACTTGAGAGGGGTTTGCTTTGAAACAAGGACTATTACTGTTCAACTGGTTATTGATTATTAGCCCATCCTAATTCCTCAGTAAGAGCAGGCATCGTGACAGAAATGCTCAGCCTGAGATCTAAGACCTTGCAACGCCTCTTCAAAAAAAGGGGATTATTTATGGGAGCACTGGTCCAGTAACAGCAAATGTGATGGTATCTATTGATATTTGATTAGGATTTTGCCAAGGGGCCAGAAATAGGTTATTAAATAAAACTACTACCTATTATATAAAACAAAAAAAACATTACACCGCTGTCCCAACTAACCCGTGTGTCTGTCTCCATCTGTGGTTTCTCGTCGCACTCTTCAACTCTTCAGCAACTTGAGGGGGAGAAACCATCTTTTTCATTACGGATGTCAAACACCCAGCACACCTGGGCCCGATCTTGGGCTGAGGCGTCTCAGTGTTACACTAGTAATAATAAACACCGGTGACTGTGATGAATTAGGACACGTTGCAAACACCAAGGGAGGACATGGAAAAGACAAAGGCAGTTGAAGAAATTAGGACAATGGGCAAGAAACTGGGGGGGAGGCTTGGGATGAACTTACCCATAATTTCTCAATAGATGAGGTGGGCAGGAGGAGAACAGTCTTTTATTTGGGGTGAAATCTGTCTCCCTTGTCTTTATCCACACAAAGTTGTCTAGATCAAGGTCTCTGAATCAAATGCAGCAAACACTACGGATGTTATCTGAAAAAAAAACAGGCATCTGTGTCAGTTAAGATGCGTTAGAGCATCCCAAGCACCCCTGTAGGGCTGGCAGGGCTGACACGGGACCTTTGGGAAACTTCCATCTTCTGAACTGAAGCAGCTGAAGGCTGCGGGATCCTCCTGCACTCCTGGAGACCCAAATCCTATCCATTCCATGGCAATTCAGCTGTGGAGAGGAGCCTGACAAGGCATGGGTCGTTCTGTTCGAGGCCTATTTATCTCCATGACTCTTGGGGCACTTTGCTGGCCAGAACACATCTTAGTTCAGATGAATGGAGATACATGGGATGAGCCCTGCCCTTCCAGATTTCACGGGAAGGCCATGGGATTTCATTGCTCCAGCTTTCAGTACACCAAAAACGCAGACTTTGCCCCTTTTTCAGATGTAGTTTTAGGTCTGACTCTGTCCACACTAAGTGAAGTGACGGTGACAGCATGAAGGAGAGCTGCCAGGAGCGCAGGAGACCGGTCCGCAAGGCAGTACGCATTTCATAGAATCACAGAATCATAGAATCATAGGGTTGGAAGGGCCCTCTGGAGATCATGTAGTCCAACCCCCTGCCAGAGCGGGGTCACCCAGAGCAGGTTACACAGAAACGCGTCCAGGCGGGTTTGCAATGTCTCCAGAGACGGAGACTCCATTTCAGCGCAGTGTTTCCCAAGGGAAGTGCAGCTCGAGGCATACGGTCAAAGGATTAAAACCATGCTTTGTGGGGAGAGGTTACGGTGTGTCCTCATCTCCTTTCTCCCTTCTGGCACTTCCTTTTTTCCTTGTTCTTCCCCCATATTGTCTGGGTATAACCCAGCTAAACTCAGGGCTGTTGGTGTCTACCTGCCCTGGACATTGGAGGTTGTTGTTTCTGTTTTAGGTGGAAGAATAGCCCTAAAAACTGTCTGGCTTCTTCCCACTACATCTGTTGGCTTACGAAAATCATGCCCTTGTACTGAAAACCTTCCCTAGGATTTTCAAGCCAGAGCGATGAGCTTGTGCGCAGAGAAACACAAACCCGCGGGGAGCCCAGCTCTTCTTCGCGTGAGCCACGGTGTCGGTTTGGGCATGTGTGTGCTCGGGATGCCCTGAATTGTGGCAGCGGACAACTAGGTATGTGAGTGGGAAGAATACACGCAACCCCCTGGGAAAGCCAGCTTCGCTTAGCCAAAAATATCTGGAGAAAGCTGTAGCGCTCCTTAAATGTCTGCATCCAGCAGAGCGGAGGACATACTGCTGGGAATCAGTGTTGAAAGGCAGTGGGATGAGACAGCTCTGACCCAGCAGCAGCTGTGCAGCCCGGCTGGTGGGGGCAAGGAGCGGGCTGGAAGACTTCTGGCCCATCCCACCTCTTCAGTATTCATGGCTACCCATGAATATTTTACAAGGCTTGAAATATTTACGGTTGGAGTTGACCTTTTTTTTGTTGCTAACCGCCGTCACGCGTGGTTAGATGTGATCATTTCACGGTGACATTTACTGAGGCATGAAAAAGACACAAACGCCACTGACGCCACTCCCATGCTCAGCTAAAAAACAATGGAGGGACGACCCTGAACAGATCCAGCAGGTCGGTGTCCCCCATCCCCATCTCCCTCACCACCCCCTGAGCAAGAGATAACCAAGTTGTGGGTGCTCACTCCATGAGTTGAGGAGTTTTCCAGCTGCGATGGGAGCTGGCCCTCTGCCCAAGGCCTTCATTCGTATTTTATATTTAAAGGATCTTAGCAATTCCAGTCTCTTGTAGGAGCTAAGTTAGGACATCTCAAAGCATGGAGACAGAACGCATCCAGAAAAGGGAAGCAGAATCCCGCATCACCTGTGAAAAAGGCTGAGAAGAGTTCTGGGAGGAGCAAAAGTGGGGCTGGCATTGCCAGTAAAGTCCAGGGACTTGTTTTTTTAAAGGAATGGTTGTATTTATAGCAATTTCTCAAAATCAGCTGTTGGCATTTCTTTGGCCAATAGCTGCGTTTTCTTTGTCCCAGTTCAATGCTATGAACTGTCATCCTAAAACACCTGGTGAAGACACAGCGGTTTAATACACTGCTGTGCATCAGCTGGATCACAACACCTAGGCTCAGACAGCGGGGGGAATGCCACCTTCAGCCGAAAAGACAGGAGGGATGAAGAGAAGGGCCCTGGATGCTCCTCCGTCTCATGGGAATGGCCTCCTCCCAGAGAAAAAGTGACGTAATCTACTGCAAGTAGTTAAAGACCTGTCACATCCCTCACTTTTGGCCAGACTTCAAGCATCCAAACAGTGAAGATACTTTGATCTCCACTTCTGCCCCTCTTTGTAGGTGTCCCAATGCAAATTGCCATCAGAAGGGGCCGTCAGAAGAGCCTGTCCTGATATATCTGCTGTGCTGGGGTGGACCTGAGGAACGTTTCGATTGCACGTTATGTTTTGCAGCTGGGGGAACTTCCAAAGACGAAAGATCCTCTTCCCGGACCAAGAAAGGTTTGGAAGCCAGGAATAGGAGCCTGTCTGCCAGCAAAGCAGCTGGTGCTGTGCTCCCCCAGCTTGCAGGAGAGCAAAGGGCCGTCCCATCCCTCCTCAGCCCCAGTCTGTGGGTTCCCATCAAGGATGGGGTCCTAGCACCAGTTCCAGTCCAGCCCAGCCCAGAGCAGCTCAGCCCATCACAGCTAGACCGAAACAGCTCTGCCTTTCCAAAGCTGCTCTCGGCTCTTCTCCCATCTGCTGCTCTCTGGCACGGAAGCAGCAGCAAGGCAAAGCCTTGGGTATCTGCCACCCAGGCCCACTTTGCATTCAAAGCCGTCCCACATGTCTTGAGCTCCCACTCAGCCCAGAGCAGCTGCAATTCCTGAAAAAAAAAAATAAAAACGTGTCAGAAGATGCCACTTAAAGCAGAGTTAAGCACAAGCGATTGGGCCAGGCACCAGCAAAGGTTCCCAGTTGCACAGTCCTCAGCTACTCTGCTACCATTCTAAGAGAGAAACTGCTCACCCTGAGCTGGCTTTGAGCTCATTTAAATCATGTGTTAATAACTCCTCTTCAGTTTTCCCCTCTGATAATTTTTCCCCCATCTTCTCCCTTTTCCAGCCCATTTCTCCTTCGCCCTCTGTTTTCTCCTTCCCTTTCTCCCCTGCCCCTTTCCCCTAAAGAAATGAACTAAAGATGAAAAGTATCTGTTTTCTGTTTGCGTTGTGACTATTATTACTGTTCCCCGTGCTTCCACTGTCTGAATTCTGGAGACAGGGTGCAGCAAATGGGATGTTTAATCTTGCTGTCAGGGCCATATATCATTCCCCAAGCTCCTTCTGGGGTAACAAGAGCTGCTCAATTGATAAAACAAGCCAAGGAATGAATAAACCAACAGAAAACATTCAGCCCGTGCTATTAATCCACCCAGAGCCAAAGGCAGATGCAGGGAGGGAGAAACACACACCAGTGCCTCCTGCTCCCTGTTGCTTCTTGGAAGAGTTTTGGCCATGAGGAGTGTGAGCTGCTCTGAGCATCCGTGCCTTTCCCACAGCATTGCCCTGCAAATGCGCTGGTCCATGGATCTCACCGGCTTGCAACAGCCATGGGAAGCAGCAGCGCTTTCCCCTCCTCCCATGAGTCTCATTTCCAGGGCGAGACGGACTTAATTCGTATCTCCTCCAGGGCAGGCAGTGGCTTCCGCTGCATCTCGAAAGCGCCTGACGTGTTATGAGGTGCTGCTGTCACCGGGAAGAAGGATTCATTAGGGCGATGGAGGGCTGAGTGGAAGTGGCAAGTAAGGGTGGCGTTTTGGGAGCAGCCTGGCTCGGGCTGACGCCTGCGGCATTTTGGCTGCAAGCCTGCCACACACCCAGCAAATCAGTCTGCTCATTGCGAGCGACGGGGTGCCTTTGGGTACCCGCGTGTCCCAGGTGGCAGCAGTTCACATGGACATTGGCAGGATATTTATCTCTGTGCTTTCAAGCTGAAAACAACCTGTCAAACTAAGCTTCTCTGTTAGGAGCTGAACTGTGATTTCTTCCTACGTCCCCTTCTGAAGCAACGAGTACTGACCACTTTTAAGACCTCCCACAGGGATGCTGAGGTCGATGCAAAGCCCAGAGGTCTCCAGGGTGGAGTCAGCCAGCCCTCAGACCATCCCCAGCCATGGAAACACCCTGAATGCAGATCCAAACACCTCACCTGCCTCCAAGCCTGAGATACAGTCCTTGCAGACCTTGGCTTGGCCATGGCAATGCCTTGTCCGTGGTGAGGTGTAAGGAGACGGGCAGAAGAATGTTGGACTACAAAGGACGGGCTGAAAAGCTTTTCCCACTTTCCTGATGCCTGGTACATTCTAGATGCAATAATCCAATAAAAATAGGTGCAGCAGTGATTGATAACTTGGTGCGCTCAAGGTCAGAGAGAGGTGTTTTGCCATGAAATATTCAGCTCGGTATCAGCACCTCTATGTCATAAATGCATGTTGCATGCAACATGCATCCCACAGGACAGACGTGCTCCTGGGAGCAGGGTGGGGGGGCCACCTCCTGGCCCTCAGCCCAGCACAAAGGAGGGGGTGGGAAGTGCTGTGCTAACGGCAACGTTATTTTGAGACTCCTGGACAGATTATTACTGATAAGAGAGGTCCCTGTATTCAGAGGAGGCTTTCCGTCCTCTCCACGGGGGGAGGATGGAGCATCTCCAGGAGGCACGTGCCCTGTAGGCCATTACAGCATTCGGGATGATGAAGATGTTTGTTAATGGAGCTGAGGCAAAAGGCTCGACTCATCCAACTGCGAGAAGTTTCTGGAGATGCCCACCAGAATAATAATTGCAGCATTAAGCATTCGGAGGGTACTTAGCAATGCTATCATATCAGGCAGGACTATCAGACGGCCAATAATGCATGCACACAGCTACCCGATCGCAGAGGCGGCGGAGCAGTGGAGGGGGGGAGAAGGGAGAGGGAATTTAAAGCCTGTCTAACGGCTCGAGCCATGGGGGCGGGGGACAAGAGAAAGAGAGATTATTTCAAAGGTGAATGGTAATGCTTTTAAGCATAAACAAACGCAGCGTCTGAGATCCCGGATCATGACGGGAACGGAGGCCAAGATCAGCGTTCTACCTCTGCGCATTTTAATGGGGAACATCTGCCAAGCCGGCGTGGTCGGTGGAGGACAGAGGCTTTCTCTCACCTGCAGGACTTGAAAGAACCTCATCCCACCTTGGCTTGGGCAACCCACATCCCCTCCTGCCGGTCTCTCAGGTGCCCAAAGCCTGGCAGGAGCATAGAAATGGGGTCTGGGTGCAAGGAGACCACGTACATGCTGTCTGATGGGATGCCTCCAGCAGACCCCACAAGGGCAATTCTCAATGGAAATCACTTTTGCAGAAGCAGAAAGATTCATCTCTCTGTGCCCAAAGGCTTTACTAACCCCTGAGACAGCTGGGAGGTCGTATCACTCGGATGGTCTCAACTTCAGCCCCATCTCTGACACTAAATTCATGATTGATGACTTTTAATACATTCAAAGCCAGTTCATTCCCTGTGCCTCAGTTTTCCTGACTTGAAATGGCAATGCCACTTCTCGGTATCTTTGACCAGACAGTTTGAAATGTGGGGAGTCAGCTCGGAATGGTGCAGAGCGGTGCAAAATTACGGTCCTAATTAAAGCTAATGGGTATTCGCATATTTAAAGCTGCAGCGGACCAGACAGGACACTCAGCACACCACGATGAAACCTTAAGGATTTCAAGCACTTAACTTATATGACCGCTTGATCAATAGCCACATAAGAGGTAGAGTAAGGAAAGCAGGACATGGGGAAATTAGAGAAAAAACAGTTGTGCTTGGAGACGTTATTTAGAAATCCCATTCAGTTCACTGGGATCTGAAGCAGGAGCCCTGAGGTTTCTCTGTGCAGTCACGGCTTGGCATGGGGCCTGCGAGGTCAGCTCTTTGGCAGTGTAAGGTTCCAAAAAAAAAAAAAAAAAGAGAAAGGTAAAGAAAAACCATTAAAAATGCAGCCGTTACTTCTCTTAAGAAGACATTCTGTCTGCATTGCCTTTCCCCACACCTACACAGGCAGCAGCGTGTTAGAACAGAACCACGGCACCCTCCTGAGCAAAGATTAATAATACCAAAAAAAAAAAAACAAAAACAAACAACGCCCACCCCCCTCCCAACCTAGATAGGGATCTGCTGTCACTTTCAATCAAAACGCTCATCAGCCTCCTGTTTTCCCCCAAACTGTCACCAGCGCGGCAGTGCTACGGCTGCCCCCTCTCCACGCTCCCCGGTTGCAGCAGGGAGGTGAGGGATGTCAGCTCCTCCCCGGCAGGTTTCCCAGGCCTTGGACCCCGCCACCGAGGACCACAGCAGCCCTTGTCCTGGGCAAACTGGGCCAGCGAAACTCCCCCAGTTCTCTGCCTCTCCGGCGTGGGATCTCCCACAGTCCAGGTCCCCTTTAGTCTTCTACAATCAAAGCTTGTTTAATTATTAGCCTTCACGTTGCCACAAAAGCAACAACAAAAGAACACCTGTAAAGTTGTAAAACTGAGCACTGAGGAAGGGGGAAGTGCCAAATTTTGGCACCTTTTCACCTAAAGCTGGCTGCAGGATGACACAACCAGCAAGGTCCCAGCAGCCCAGGGCTCCTGCTCCCCTTCCTGGCCTCATTTGAATTGCGCGACGCTAATGGAAAGATGCCCTAAAATTACCACCCCTGAGATATCAGGGAGGTTGAGGTGGCTCTGGTGCCCTTCAGAGATGCTTCCTCCATCCCAAAACACATCTCTGAAATAGCTAGAATGATTCGCTGCTTCCTTCAGCGAGAGGACCTGGGATGAAACCCGACTTCGATGGCCAGCAGAGGAGGGATGAATCCCTGCCCAGTGCTGCTGGTAAGTCATGATGTAGTTAAATTACTCAGAAAAAAAAAAAGGGGAGATAAAGTGACCCTGGATCCCAGCTAAGCACCCGCTGAACAAAACCAAAAGAGGGCCTGGGCCAGAAACATCCAACAGGAGTGTCCTGGACGTAAGAAATACACATCACACAAGGTCTAGCTCAAGACGATTGCAGAGAAAAGAACTTTTCCTGGATTTTTTTTCCTTGCTCTGAAGAACCCCGTCTCGGCATGTGTGAAAGGCACTAGACAATCAGTCTGGATTAGCGAGACATCTGATTAAAACGCGCGCCAAGAACAATGGTTGCTGATGATGAGTAAGATTGGATTTAGGTCACATTAAAACACTGTGAATAAATCATCGCACTAAAGACCAATTACACCAGATTCTTTGATTGACGAAACGAAAAGAAAAAAAAAATAATCTTCTGATGCATTTCTGGTGATTTCTAGGCTGCCCTTTAACCGTTCTCTGCCCAGAACTAAGCGCAACACTTATCCAACAAAAAGCTGCGAGCAACTTTCTCACTCCCTGAGGCTTTCGAAAGAGTGTTGTGGGACAGAGCAGAGACAGACTCAAATGCGCTTTTCTCAGTTTCACCTAAAACATGCGAGATTGTGGCTGTGGCTGTCGGCAACCTGGAGGAACAAGGACCAGACCCTCTCCTTGTGCAGGGAAGATTAGCTGTCCCCTGACCCTCGCTCTGTGTAACTCAGCCTAACTCCCCTTTTAAAAGCTCCCTCTTAAAACCCGTGGCAGGGCTTTCCCTCAAAATTATAGATACAGGACCTGCAAAAAGTAGCCTGGCTGCAGGCTCCTCCTGAGAGCTTCTCTGAAATCTTTTTCAGCTTGTGACTCTCCTTTTCCAGGATGTTTCTGTTCTTCCCCAGGTAGCTTTGCCTCTCATCCCTCCTCTGTCCCGTCTTCTCCCTCTTAGTTCTGTTCTGTTCCTCCATTTCCAACAACTGGAAGAACTTCGATTTAAATTTCAGGAGGTAGAAACTAGCCCCATTGAAATCAAAGGTTAAACCACCACTTTTTTTTTTAGCAAAGCCAGGATATCATCTTAAATCACCCTCTAAAATAAACAATATGTACAAGGATCTTTAAGCTGGGTAATACATGATCATCCTGGCTTATCTTGCTAGATGTAAAGCTTCCCCTAGCCAACAACCTTTATCCATCTCATTTATCAAGTGCCTTTTTATTTGCCACCAGTTATTGTTCATTGAGCTCTTAAATTATTATTTAAAAAATAATCTCCCTATTGACTCTCGTGAAGATACAAAGACCAATCCAGGAAGAAAAGGAAATTCCCCCTCCTAATGGTTGATTGAGTTGGATACAAAGCTCAGCCTGACAAAGTCCAAGTGGATTGCAGAGATTTCTACCTGCTCTAAGCCATTTTAGACTTCACTAATTGCCCTCCCTCCCAGCACTCTCTCACCCACTACTGTCCAGAGCCCTGGCGCCCTAAGTCTCCTATTAACTGTTGCTTCCTCAAAATCCAGGCTTGGACAGTACAGAAACTCATCTGCAGACGCCTGTCCCCACGCGTGCATGCATGCACACGCAGAACGTGTTAAGGGCCCCTGAGCAATGACTCTCCTTTCAGAGCCTGGTCCTTGAATCCTTGAGCTCCACAAAAATTTTCCCAGCTCCTTGTTTACCTTGGGGAAGTCACATCTAACCATGCCCTCCACGGGGCCGGCATTGGCACAGCTGTGTCGGTGGCTGGGGGTTGGCAGCTTGTTGTGATGATGCCCCAGGCTGACGCAGAAAGGTTCCTACTCTGTAATAAAGACGCCTGGACTGCCCCCAAGGTGAAGGAGAAAGGATTAGTTACCAATCTTTTCTGAGAGAGGAGACCAAGTTAACAAGTTTATTGATTTTGGTAAATAAAGCTCTCTATGTCGCTGCCTTGTTTATACAAACACAAACATCTATTTAGATAAAGTGCGTATTGCCAGCCCTGTGTGCTGTGACTCAGCGGCATCGCTGGGCCAAGCCACCCTCAGAGGTTCTTGAATTCGGATCCCTTGCTCCCACCAAAATTATTGCCGGAATATACCATACCTTTGCTGAACGCCTGCAAAGCACTTCTTGGTTCTTATTTCATTTCCAGCAAAAAACGTGAGAGGCCGAGCAGAGCTCAAAGGCAGCTTGCTCTAACCTGCCTCGCCACGGGGGACGTGCTTGCAAGGAATCAATGGCATAATCCATTTTGTTCTGTCTTGCAATACACTCTTACATTTAATCCACAAGGGCACTGGAGTTCTGGTGCCAAATTAGTGCTGGCACAGAATACGTGCATCACCTGCGCCTGGGAAATCACCTTTACAAATTCCTAACTGTATTGCGCTTGGCATCTTTCACAATGCGGAGTTTACACAGAGTTTAGTCACAGCTTTGACATCGGGGCTGAAACACCACGGGAATTCGGTTCACAGCCCGACATAACACAGAAAATGACCTTCCTTTCTATAAAGATATGAATTACAGTAGCCCTTTAAGTATATATTACGAGCCACTCTCACGCAAGAATAGGTATGATTAATCACATGATGGGTACATGCATTTTCCTATATTTGTATGGCAGCCCCCAAACAGCCTGAAGAGCCTGGCAAAATTCCCATCCTGACATAAACATATTCCTGAATAACAATATTCTTTATTATCCATATAATCAGTCAATTGCTGATTTCAGTTTCAGCAATTGGCCACCAGGTAAGGTGAAGAAGAACTCAGCTTTTGAAAAAGTAAATAGAAGATAAAGATAAATGAAAGGGAAATCAATAAAAAGATTAAGACATTTCTGAGTCACCTAAATGAGACAGCTACAAAGGGGGAGGAAAAAAAAAAAAGTATTTGTCTTTATAATATAAGCAAAAGGGTAGATGGTTTCATGAAGTATTTTTTATTCTTTTCCCAGATTCTGCCTACCTGAAATTCTTTGAACAATGAACTCGCTAAAGTCCAGACATTAAAGCCCCTCTCCCAGTAGACGCGTTAGAAGATCAGCAGGGCTTCCAGCAAAACTAGACTCAGCTTTCCTGCTCGTTTGAGAGCAACCGTCAAGCATAAACTAACACAAATATTTAAAAATCTTTCAGGGTTTCTTTATACATTGCAAAGGAATCACAGCATGGCAGAATTTGCTTTCTAAAAGACATCCTTTGAAGGTCACCTTAAAAAATCCCAGGAGAATGCAAAGCATGGAGCAAAGACCAAAACGCCTTAAAAGGAACTTTCCCGGCCATCAATTCAGCCCTTGCTATTGCTGGCAGCCACATAATAAAACCTATTCATAAAGCTCCATTTTAAAATACGTGGGCTTCTTGCCGCCACCACTCCTGCTGGAACCTGTTCCAGGACTTCACTCCTCCGAGTTTCAAGACCTTCTAATTTCCGGACCGGGTTTATTGATGGCCATTTTGTAACTATTTGGTCACGGGCCAGCCCCGTCCCTCGGTTCTCCTCCCCTGCGCAGCATGTCCCCACGCTGTGCTGCTCCGCGCGAGGAGAGCCGTCACATCTGCTCTGTGCTTCCCTGGGCAGACCAGGGTGGGATGTGGGGAGGGCTTGCGGCGGAAGGTCCCCCCGTGGCCCCTCTGCAGCCGATGGGGGCGAGATGTGGATTTTCCAGAGGGGGATTTGGAGCAGGTACCTCGGCTTCTTGCTCTGAATCATCTGCTGAAGGACTCCTTCTCTTTTCATCGACAGGGCAGACTTAAAAGAAATTAGAATCACAGAAACATAAAATCATAGAAAGGTTAGAGATGGAAGAGACTATTTAAAACCTTTAGATCATCTAGATTCAACCACCCCTGCCAATGTCAGGAACACCTCCACTAGACCAGGTTGCTCAAAGCCCCATCCAACCTGGCCTTGAACCCTTCAAGGCATGCCTCAAAATGCCGAAATTAGGCTGCCTAAGCTGAAGTAGCCTTTTATGAATAGCTGTCCCAGCTCTGCTTTGGAGTAACCTCTTCCCCGATCATCCCAGAAACCCTTATCCCAGATCCAGGCTGAGTCCCTTGTTCAGACAACTTGCAAAAGGGGCAGCGACCACCTCCACATGTTCCATCGGTCAGGTATAGCCACGAATTAGCCTTGACAAGAGGAAGGGAAATAATTTCTCTGGTAGGCAAGCTCCAGGTTATACCATTCTTCACAGTGGCACTGCAACACTACACGTCTTCCTGCCCTCGAAGGAGAGAAGATCTCCTGAGATAACGAACAGAGCCAGCTGTCCTGCAGGGAATGGGAGAGGAGACAAGACCTTGTAGGATTTACCTGGATATATCTCCCTACCCAGGTTTTACATCAGGCGGAGGTGTACAGCCAGAGAGAACAGTATTCATCTCCTCCAGCAACATCAGAGCAAAATCTACATTTTACTGGTCTCCCGGAGGGTTTTACATCAAGGCAGGTACCTGGCAGCGCAGACGGGCTCTACGATGTCTCCACTGCAACGGTCTGAACAGCGTTGTCAAAATCTCCAAGACCACGAAATAATTGAAGTGGAAACAAAGATCTTCAGGAGATTCTGGCAGCTTCAATAGCAATTCTTGCGTAAACAAAACTGAACTAATTTTATGTAAGGAAATGTTGCATTTAATTTTTTTTTTTTTTTTTTTAATGGATTTTTTCGCCCCAGGACCGTTTTAATTATGTGTGGTTTTTCTTATGTTTCCAGCGTTTAATGACATGACTTCGGTGACAGTACCTAATATGACATGCCACTCCACGTTAGTGGTGACAGAAAGAACATGACGCATTAGCTGCTACTCCTGCCATGCCACGGTGTGACAGAGCGTGTCATACTGGAAACGCAGGAACCAATACAGATTGTACTTTTATTTTGACCATTTCCCACTCTTTGAACAATTAAGCCGGTTTTCTACTTGCTACTAATTGAGAGGAAATTTTCGAAGGAGCCGCCTGTTTGTTCTGTAATGAAAATTTGACACTTCAAACAAGAAAAGAAGACAAGTACTTAACACACTAATTAGAGCAGAAACTATTTTCAATATCCGAGGAAGGTGATTCCAGTCTAACACCGAGCAACACCACAGCTAGCTACTGCCATTCAGCCCCGCATTCTCACCTCCGTTTAAAGATCTCAAAGCCCTTTGCAAGCACTAATAAATTAAAATTGTGGGGTTTTGGGTTTTTTGGCTGTTTTTTTTTCTATCTCCATTTCAAAGGCAGGTGTAAAAGGAGGGAGGAGAAGGAGAGGGAAGAAGGGACTACAGGCGTGAAGGAGCTAAAATGGTTTTCCGAAGGCACCACACACATCCCTCAGCAAAACAGAACCTGTGGCTTCTGCCGTCTAAACCCCACAGCTGGATTCACTGGAGGCTGGAAGATGGGAAATGGCAGCAAAGACAAGGAATGGCTGAAAAACAGAATATATTATCCAGGTCCCAGTGCACTGTACCCTGACCTTCCTCACCTAATAAACTCTGTTCTTCAAAAACAAGAACAACCTTCACAAATGCCCCAAATATTCCTCTCCTTTGGTCATCGCTAACCACGCTGCAAAATGTATCAGTCATTTATGTCACTTTTGGCCACAAATTTAGCCTACTAAGTAGTGGTTACGTTACTCTTTACTGAAGAAAATCACAGTTGCCATTTTTGCAGCTCCCAGGCAGTGTTTTAGGTGCCACAATGTTTTCTTTGGTGTGTGCAGGGCAATCCTTTAGCACCTTGTGCGGCTGCAATTGTTTTATTTGTAGATCTGAGACCAACGCTCTCCCAGGCACAGTCAGAAATGGCGAAAAAGCTGGTAAAAAAATGGGGTTTTCTCCTGCACGCCTGTGTCAAGAGCTTGTGGCTTTCCAGGCAGGAAAATCCAAGCTCCCCTTGAAAGCCTGCCTCTTCAGAAGGTTCTCGCTGACCATGACGTGCAAGAAAGCCACAAGTAGAAAATCCCTGATTGCCATGGATACAGCACTGGCTCTGCAGAGGGCTTTGAGAAAAACCAGGGCAGCGGGAGCAAGCGCTTGCAAGGTCAGAGGAGCAGACGCAGCCCCAGCCTCCCCCACCATGAATTGCTCTGGCATTAGGGATGGAGCCCAGCTCCCTTCTCCCGGCAAACCCTGCAGTGTCCTGCGGATGCTGGTGTGAGGGCCGGTGTGTGCAGCCCTGACCTGTAGCTCTTCCCTCGCTTCCCATATCTTGACTGGCAGGTCCCAAATTCTTCAGAGCAATGACCCGTTTCCTACCCTGAAACTTCTAGAAGACCATCACAGATTCCTCCCGTCCCACACCTGAGTAGCAGGAGGGTACAACGTGCTGCCCAGCATGGCTTCATGAACAACCTTCAAATCATAGTCCTCCATGTTTCAGCAGGAACCACTTCTGTAGCTCTTGGGACCTTGGGTGAACGCAGAAACTGCATTGGCATCATCAACATGTTGCAACCCTCCTTCACACCTCTGGATTATACCATTATAACCACACGAGCAACAGCAGCACTCTCTGCCATGGGCTGGAGGGTTGAGCTTGTCTCCAGCAGAAGGTTCACGGAGCAGGGACACCAGTTCTCTGCTTATGACCCCCTACCCTTTTCCTTCTCTAGGAAAGTTCAGGGCTCATCTCCACCCAGGACATGGCTCTCATCCTTCAATGTGTTACTCCAGCTTTGGGCACTATAACGCCCCAGACTGGAGCCAGGAACCATGCCGCATCATCTCCGCCCTGTTTACCCATGGCTACATGCAGTTGGGAGTCCCTGCCTCCTGCCCTTTCCCCTTCAGGGCTTTCATGGGGACACCCAAAATGCTCAGTATGAGGGAATTTGCTCTCAGCAGCATCTGACCCTCTGCAAGGCCTCCTTACAGTAGTCAAAGACTTAGAGGTAAAGGCAGGTGTAAGCACAGGGAAAGCTGGCTCAATCTGAGAAGAGCCAAAGTGCTTCTGGTCTTCTGTGGCACTCCAGAAAATAGACTGATTGTCCCAGGTCTGACCTCGGTAGAGTGGGATCAAAGCGCTTCCCTCTCAGAAGGGCATCAGGCAGTAAGGATGTGAAAGCTGAGAAATCCTGGAGCTCGTCTAACTACCAGAGCCTGAGAGAGTTCTCCCTCTACATTGATTTCCTTTTATCTTTTCCCATAAATCAGCCTCTTCAACTCTTATGTCCTTTTCTGTTGCTTTTCTCTTAACACGCTCCAATCCATCAACCTCTCTGCGATGCCAAATGCCCACAAATGAACATCCTGTGCCATTCCTGGCTCAACACAGCTGTCGAAGAAAAGGACTAAATTCCCCAGCAGATTTTGAGTTGGGTGACATTTCTGAAGACTTGATAATGGAAAATCTCCAGTTCTGCCCATACATATTCTGGGACTAAAGCAAGGCCGGTGAGGACTATTCAGTCGACAACAGGCAGATAAGACTCGACACACCAGCACCTGCTCTGTAAATCCAGACATCACCAATATCATTTTACAACACCCCTTCATCCTAAATAATGCAACAGATGTAAATGAGGACTGATGTGTTGATATATCAACATTTTATATAGACATCTCATCTACATATTTGCAGTCACAACAGATTCAAAGATTGATGATGGTACCCCGTATAGTTTTATGATATCTATTGAATGTATTACCCTCTCCATCAGAAGGCTTTATGTGACAGCGTGTTCTCTCCTGAACCAGTATGGGTAGGGTTGGGAGTGTGAGAAGTCATTTAGAAAGAGTGCTCTAAATGTCAAGTCTGTCATCTGTGTTATTAATATGTCATAAGTGGACTCTAGGTGATGCTTGCTGTGAGATGAACATTATGAATGGAACAAGCTGCATGCACAATTAATATTCCTCTTGATATATCATTTGTAAGTGTTTTCGAGAGGTTGTAAACAGGGAAAGCTTGCTTAGAGATGAATGAATTAAAGGGAAGGGAAAGGAAGAAAGAAAGAAAGAAAAAAAGAGGGAGGGAGGGAGGGACTAAATCCCCACCTCTAATGATGTCCCATAGACCACCACTTGGAGCTGGGGCTCATCATGAGGCAGGCAGGATGGACCAAGCTGTTCCTTTCTTGGCTGCTGTCCTTTTAGGTAGCTCAATTGCTGTCTTAGAAAACAGGTAATGATCCCAAGGAGCTCATTAAACCATGCAGTGAATTCCCATCCTCCTGATGCCACTATCTAACCCCACTTCCAGGCACAGTTTGAGGCGGACAATCCTCAAAGCCAGATCTGTGGAGGATGATCTTCCCTGGGGGAAATAATGAGAACTAGCAAGCAAAAAGAGAGGTGTGAAAACAGATGATGACTGAGATAATTAACCTGCTAATCATCCCCCTGGTGTGAAGGAAGCATGAACCCATCAGTCTTCATGCCTTGGGAAAGAAGGAGGGCTTCCCAGGTAGCTTTTCTGAGACGGAGCTTGAGTTCAGCTTCCCTTACAAAACCTGCAACCTCCTTCCAGGTCCAGTCTGGGACTGGGTCACTCTAAGTCTCTAAGCCCATTCCCATCCCAGTGCTTCATGGGTGACGAACAGTTTGGTCTCATCAAAGAGCTGGCAACAAGCTGCACCCACTACTTTAGTGGTCTGTTTCCAGCACATTTCTTAATGCAATACTAAATAAGGTTCAGCGGCTGGAGACATTGGATAACGATTGTGATTCTTCCGTGGGGGAAGCTTGTCTATCCCTCAGCGGGTTTTGAGTCTGTCAGTAAGGCATGCAGTGACTCACCAACCGCAGCAGCCCCTCTTGAACAGAAGGGATCAAGAAATAATTTGGTGAAGAACAGACCCCTTCCCACCTGGTAAAGGGGAACAGGGAAAAAAAAATAAAAATCTGAATCTGTAGTAAATGCAGCAAACTTAGTTCATCTTCCTGAGACAAAAATATCATCTGGAGTCATGCAGTGACCCAGGGTCCTCAGACCTCAAGGGAGGTCTTAAAACCAAGCAGAGTAAATGCTTCTGATGGGAAGAGCCAGCATGCTCCAGAGACAACCGTTGCACCTTGTGCTGCTGGCTACATGCATTTTTTTGTTTGTTTTCCTAAGGAAGTAGCGTCTGGGGTGCAATATGAGGCCAGCCTGCCTGCTCCCTAGCAAATAAGTGGCAGCAGCCTTTTCCTCCCTCGGACCTGAGAGCTGTGCTGGCTTCACATCTCCTCTCCCAGGACCAGGTAGAAGCAGGCAGAGAGAAGGAACGGTCAGTGATGTCCTCTCCATAAACCCAGCCCTCCAGGGTACAGGACTACGCATACAGCATGGGGAAGGGCTACAGGGAGATCACGTTGTAAACAAAACTCCTCAGCACTCATTTGGCCTCACAACTGCTTGTTTTGCAGGCGCCCTTTGGCTCCCTGCAACTCTAGCTGGGTAATGAGGAGATGGCAGTCTTGGCCATCATTGTACGGCCATCATCGTATGGCCATCATCAGTCACTCCTGGAGGGACCACTCTGCTGTGGGGACGGACCTCTGCTGGCCACAGTCTAGACGGGGATTTCTGGAGTGATGCTAGATCATAACAGTCAGCGAGATCTCCTCTCTGAGCTTGCTTTTGAAGAAGGGGATTAGATGCTGTTAGCTCCCCGGATATAACCTGGCAGCTCCTAAAACCTTAGTCCGGACAACTCAATTATACTTTGAAACATCCTGAAAGTAATGGAGAAAATGTTAGTTAAAGCAAACCAGATAACTTCTAAAAACACATTTCTGATCCCTGTTTAGAGAAAACCTAGAAAAGTATGTGTCTTGGGGATGAACGGAGACTGCAGAAAGATCGGGGTGAGGACGGAGAAGGCTGAATCTCACTGGAGGAAAACTTGAAGGATCACTTTGGCCCGTCCCCCAGTGATAGGTGCTGTATAAAAATAGAACAGCAAGTCGACATGGTCTAAATAAAAGATGAAAGGCAGCCAGTGAATACAAAAGACAGCCAGCAAGGCACCCAGGTAACAATACCGTGATGAGCACAGTGCCTATCATATGCAAGTAGTAATTCGGGCACATGAATGGCCTCGCAGTCTCCATAGAGGTACATCTGAAAGCTGATAGCATCTGTGCTGTGCCTGCCCTCTGGGCAAATGGAGGACTACAGTCTTCATACTTAACAGCCTGGCATCTCCCACCAGATTAAATTCACACCAAATGCGACATGGAAAACCAGCATGCAGTGTTCGTGCTTCGTATGAGTGACAAAACCACTCCTGCCAGCCTGACTTTGCCCTGCCTTCGTGCATCCCAGAGGATTTCTCTCTTGAAAGGGCCTTCCACATGCTTTTAAGAGAGGCTCAGATCAAAAAGGGCCATGAAGGATCGGAGAACTGACTGGTGCCTGGCATGAGTACTATGGTCTTCAGTGAACTAGAGCAGGCTGCTCTGAAGGAAGCCCGTGCTTGTCTTCTTCATGCCTGGAAGAGTCTGGCCCTGCATAAACCACACAAATGCAGTTTGTTCAGTCTCGAGGAGGTGAATTCAAGCCCAGGTCAAGTTTTCAGAGCCAAAGGACTTAGGAGAGTTGTGTCCCTCCTGCCTCTAGTTGAGGAGCTCAGATTTGAGCTGGTATGTCTCTTTTTGTTTGGGTTCCCCACCGGGCCAGCCAGTCCTTCAGCCTGCAGCTAGCCTGCAAGCCACCAGGGAGACTGGCTTCCCATGGGAAGCCCCACGATAGCATAAGTCATGGTCACAGTGAATTTATAAAGGCTATACAAGTTCCCACATCCAGATACCCAGTAAAATATCCAGACATAAGAACTAGGAGAAAGGACTCTACAAGCCTCTTCCATCACCAGTTATTACCGAAAAGCTGGTAAATCCAGAGGATTCAAAACATATCTGTTTCGCGCATCTCCAGGCTGTAGAGCTTGATAGCCAGGGCACAGATAAGCCTGTAGCAAAATACCGAAAGCCGAAAATAAGAAGAGTCACAGAAAGAGAGACCAGCAGTGCCTCTCATGTGTGCCCTCCCCTTTTGCAGCGGGAACACTCGTGGATACACTGGGAACTGTCTTGATCAATCTTTTTTTTTTTCAGAAACACACACACTAGAACATAAAGAGAAGAAAAAGGGGAGGCAAGAACCTGCAGGAGATCAAAAGTTCCTCTACTCTTTCAGTCCTCTCCAAGGAACAGCTTCGGGTTCCTGCCGCGAGAGCCATCGCTGCCCAAAGTGCTCAGAGACGCATCGCCAGCACCGTGCTTTGATGTGAGAAGTGACCAGATGAGCAGACTCCACCCCACCAGCCCTGTCACTTAACGGTGTGTCAGGGGTCCTACAGAGTGTTATCGAACCTGACGCTTCTCACCTGCATCCTGAGCCAAGCGTCATTGTCCCACTGGGTAAAATGCAGCACAGAATCTATGGACAAATGAAGTCAGAACTGCCGTTAGATAAATTAATGATGACTTACAAGTTATCATTGACTTACACCAATGCTTCACTGATTTGTATGTGCTGAGGATCTGCTCAGAAATCAGTGCTGGAGCTTTTCTGGAGAGGAGTCCCTTATAAAACAAGAGGGGTTTGACACAATCAATAGACTCATGGAATCATAGAATCATTTAGGTTGGAAAAGACCCTTGGGATCATCGAGTCCAACCATCAACCCCACTCTACAAAGTTCTCCCTTACACCATATCCCTTAACACCACATCTAAATGAGTCTTAAACACGTTCAGGGATGGTGACTCCACCACCTCCCTGGGCAGCCTGTTCCAGTGTCTGACCACTCTTTCTGTGAAGAATTTTTTCCTAATGTCCAGCCTAAACCTCCCCTGCTGCAGCTTGAACCCCTTCCCTCTTGTTCTATTGCTAATTACCTGTGATAAGAGACCAGCACCAACCCCTCTACAGTGTCCTTTGAAATAGTTGTAGAGAGTGATAAGGTCTCCCCTCAGCCGCCTCTTCCTCAAACTAAACAGTCCCAGCTCCTTCAATCGCTCCTCGTAAGATTCAATAGCAACAGGAGACCCTGTTTTACCCTTCATCTGATGGCACAGCTGGGCACCAAGCTTGAAAATTAATTCCATCCCAGCCAGATCCAGTACAGTCTGAAAGCAGAGCGAGCATCTTGGGAAGTAGCACCCGCAGTGGTGGTGATGGGGGCAGAAAGCAGGACGTGTGTGGCGGCCCCCAGCTGGGTCAGCTGTGGGGTGGCTGAGCACAGGAAGAGAGGAGTCCGGCTCTGACCTGCTGTCTTTCCCGGACTGAACAGCACAGCCCTAAGAGGCTCATGGATGCTGGACCCGATGACCGAGCAGGGAAAAGATGCTTTAGTCAAAACACTAATTGCTGTGCAAGCAGCAGGAGGGGGAAACAATTTCACCCCACTGGAAAGCCAAATGAGGTGGACCTACAGTCTCCAGGAGGTCAGATGAGGTGGACGAACAGCCTGAGGGTTATGAATCTAGGGAGAGACAAAACGCAGAGGAAACCTTCCCTTGAGCTAAGCCACGTTCCTGGGGAAGCGTGACTAACAGCCCTCGCAGGCCTGGCTGGCTGGTGTCCTCTCCTTCCGTTACGGGGAGCCTTCTGGGAGCCATCGCTGAGGCACGACTCTCATTTATTCCTCTGTTTACAGGGACCGGTCATTATTTACTGAAGATTCTCAATGCCTCGACAGCATTTGAAACAAGTAGGAAGTACTGCATTTGTAAAGAGATAGTCAGAGATGACAGAGAAGAAAAGGCCCTCGGTAATTGCTCCTATCTATCATGCTGGCGTCTCTGCTTTCCTCACACCAGGCTCGGCTGCTGTTAGTGCAGGCTGGGGCACTCCCTGGCTGCAGATGGGTTCTGTGCTTCTTCCTTCCCTTAACTCAAGTTTTGCGGCAATGCCTGTTGTTTCTTTGAAAGACAAGCAAGACAGGAGCAGAGCCCAATTAATGCTGAAGGTGGACTTTGCAGTGAGGTGGGGTGGAATTGAGAGGGTTGGGGGCAGGAAGGAGCACCAGGTTCACGGTCTGCACGGACGCGTGTGGGAACACGCACCCACGTACACACGCGCTTTCTTCCAAAACTTGTGCTGTTACTTGGCATAGCCCAGGCCCTGCAGCTCTCCATAAATCAAATCTGTTGCAAAGCCCCATACAATGCTGGGAGTTTTTCAATCAAGTCTGATGCACATCGGAGCTATTATTTCAGGAGGGAGGTGGCTGTAGTAACTTCATATAAACCACTTCTTCGCGGCAATGCTAATGAGTCATGAAGCTTATACTGTTAATGACGCTGTTGCAAAATGCTCCCAGAAGGATGCAATTAAGAAAGGTTGGTGATAGCAGGCATTAAGGAGATATTTTATCATCTCTCTATTGGGTGGTAAAAAGCCACTCAAGCAGGCACGTACCTGGGTACAACCGCAAAGATGCCATATGTTCTCTCCTTCTGCATCACCTCTTGCCCTGGTCTTCTCTGGTCTGTGGTTCCTATGGTTGCCATCGTTAGTACTTTCTGTACGGTAACTCTCACGCCATCCAGGCTTCTCTTCAGCAGTCAGAAGGTTCACCTTTTCCATCACTGGAGCCCTTGGCTGTCAGACAGGCCCTTTCAGAGACACTAGCTGTTTCCACTGACTCAGGACATGAGATGTTCTTGTTCCTCTTTTCACCAGTTCTTCTGCTGTTTCCTCACCTCGCAGCATTCCGGTAACACATTGCTGTTATTAAGGTAGCTGTTGATTCATCCCAGCTGAATCCTGACCCTACTGAGCTGGTGGCTGCTTACACTCAAGGCAGTGCCTGATGAGAAGAGCTTATCATCCTAGAGAGACAAGACCAGACGGTAGGAAAGGGAAAGGAAGTCCATAAAGAGGGAGTAACTAAACCAAAACCACCCAGACAACCAGTAGCAGGCTCGAATTTCTAAGGCATTTATCCACTTCAGTGGATAAATTTGGGCTCACTTCATACTCTCAGGAAACTTCTTGGGTTACTTCAGCCGTGATATTCCAGAAGTCTTTAAGCTAATATGAACTATTCTGGAGTCCACTATTTGTCTCTACAGACCATATAAGGCACTGAGAGGTCTGGATTAGACGGAGACATCTAGTTATGGTGAGATGGATCCCATCCCTGGTTTATCAGGGCAAAGTCTTAATTACTCCATCTGTACAAACTGGGCAAACTAGCATCTCCTGTAAGAACGACACATCTGTTAAACTGCAACAACTACCTGTTGCCTTATGTCCATCTTCCAGTGCCTTTGCTTATCAGATAGAGTCCTTAAGGTGAGCGGGTATTTCCTAATACCAATGCAACAGTCCATGTGATGCAGGGGTTTATCTCAAAGACACGCACTGGGAAAAACATCTAGATCTTTTAACATCAGAAGAGGCCATGGCTGAACACATGACCCAAGACTAAACCAGCATAGGATCAGGGAGAACATAAATGATTATATCCGCCACGCTATCCGTGCGGCTGGTGGTGAGGAAACCATTTATGTTTATCTTCAGTTTGCCTTCCCCTGTGGCAAATAGCTTTTTCTTCATTTCTAATACAAACTACAGCTTTCCAAAATGTTTTCTTTAAAGCAGCTATTAAGAGTGAAGGGTTAAAGTTGCCACTTTATGTCTCTAACATGGTACAGTATAACCAGCCGCTAAATTACAGCAGGCCAGACAAAAGGGCAATGAGTCTCCGCTAGCTTCGCAAAAAATTGCTCAGGTGTACTAATGCATCTTCTTGAGCGATGTCTCCTCCAGTGAAATTCTGCTTGCTGAGGTGGTTCTTAATCAAAGAAGTAGCTATTACCGGTGACACGACCAGGAATTTGATGGTTTCCCTCATCATCAGCAGGGGAAGGAGAAATACTTTACCAGAGTGGCTAAAAAAATCTTATAAACCCAAAGATCAAAGGCCTGTGAAAATAGCCCTGAAAAAGGGAACATCTCCCCCTGGAGAGGCGCCTGAGGAAAGGTGATCAGAAGAGGAGATATTCATGTGGAGCATTTTCCGGCAATTCCTTTTCAGGCAGCTCCCAGACCAATCATTCTTAGCAGGGATGACCCTTTACAGAGTCTTCCACCTCAATGAGCCTGAGATTATAATTTCATGTGGAAAAGAGCTCGGAAAGTCTTTAAGTGGTCATGGGTTGTCTGTAGGATGAACTGGACACAGATTCCCATTCTCCTTCCACATCCCCGGAATGTCCACCTGGAGAAGGAGCCCGGTGGATGCTGTGCAGCACTCAGGTGACAAGGTAATAAGTGGTACGAGGCAGGAGTCACGCAGTGGCAGTAGGTATGGGTCACATATACAGGAACACATAAAAGATGTCTTCTCTAGGGCTCCTACAACAGCAGTTGTAAGAAGAATTTAGAGACACACGTGGTAATAAGCTATGGTGGATCCCACACATGCATTTAATGGTCTTGATTTCCAAAAAAAATCTATTCTTTTGTATGGGCACCAGCAATCAGGATGAATTTGGGTTTTACCCGCTCTTCCGTCAGCACTCTGTATATTCCTCGCCAGACCTCCTGTCGGCAGGCAGACACCGGGGACAGGAGTGCCTGACTTCCACGCTGTTTCAGAACGGGTGACCTACATAGGAGCTGCGAGCAGTGTGTGCCAGTCAGAGCTAAGGGGAGAGACGCGCCTGGGCTGGGTTGTAGAGACACTCACACATGAAGGATTTCTGCCTGGGTCATCAGCCCTCCTTTGGCAGAGCTCGCCGATGCCTTGGTGTCGTGACATGGAGGAGTGCGTCGGCGGGCGCCAGCGATAAAGCAGAGATCTGGCAAGGCGCTCGGGGTGGGATGGGGGTCTGCCCCACACCTGCCACCGCCAGGGCTGCGAGTATTTCAAATGCTGGAGAACAGCCTGCGCTAAAGAGGATGCAATCACGCACAGCTTGCTGACACCACAGTTAAGCAAATGGTGCCATTAGCAGATGAGTGGATTTTATTGGGAACTCCATATAAACCCTCCCCAAGTCCACACTCCCCGCTTTAGCACCCCATGGATGGCTGCCCTTTACTGCTGCTGAGCTGCTCCCTTAGGTCCTGGCAAGGGAGCGGGGCGGGATGTGCTCAAATCCTGCCCCTCCCGCTGCAACGCATTACGTGTTCAGCAGACAATCTCTGCCAAACCCATCCTTCTTGAAACAGCCCGCTGACAAGGACAAGGCCCCCAGACTTTACTTTTGAGGGTATTTGATCTTTGGAAACGCTGCTAATGGTATAATCCCTCTCCTGGGGGCTTCACAGCCAACCTTGGTAAGGCAGGGACCCTCCTTGCCCTCCCCCCAGCCCAAGCCATGGAGGTGCGATCTCAGCAGAAGGGGAAAAGCGATGTCATGTCCACAGCTATGCGGGACAGCAAGAGGTGCACGTAAATCTCTGCTAGGCTGAGCCAGGGGAAGATCCACGTCCCTCCAGCTCCGTCGGATGAGCTCCTGATGCTTGGCTAAGCGGGGGTTCCCTGTTGCTTTGCGGGGGGTCCTTCAGCCTGTCCACAGCCCACGGAAACACACACCACGTTGCCTACGAAACCACACAGCTTTGGACAGATCTAATCAAAAATATGGGGAAAAGAGAGAAACTGCGATAAATATAACTTAGCAAAAGGTGATGTTTCATGGTAGGCTCCAACCATACATGACGGGGGGGGGACACCTGATAGAGATCGGACTGCAATAGAAACATCACCTTTTGAACAAGATACTTTATCTGCTAAATCAGTTCCCTCTCTTGTCAAATTAAATCCATAGCCCATTTAATCAGGAAAGTCAAAGCCAGATCCAGTGTCTCGGGGGAAGTTTTATTGGAAGCAGGTTCTGTCTCTGTGAGAAGGGAGGTAATACGTATTTGAGACTGAATACTAATGCTAAAGGATTTGTCAAGAGGGAAAAAAAAAGAAAAAAAAAGGAAGGAGGGAACATTTTCAGTTTCCCCACAGAAAATTATCTACATGGGGGAAATATGAACTGACCCAGTTTCCAAATTCCTTTTTTAGGCAGAGAGAAGTAAACCTTGTTACCCACGTTTCTGACCTAACATATGAGCTTTGAAAGGCACACCAAAATGATGATGAACTTAAAACAGGAGGGAAACAGGCTAGGATGAGGGGTAATGTCCTGTGGTATCTATCTTGAGAGGGGGTTTTGAAAATTTGGGTCATTCCGTGAGAGAAGGTGTCTTCTTGCCTCAATCCTTTCCAGCAGCACGTGCTGGGAGGGCGCTGGTGGGGAAGCAGGAATGGCTCCCAGGTCCCACCTCTGGAATCTGCTTTGAGCTCTTCCGTATGGATGAATTCTTTCATAGGGAGAATAAATCCCAGTATAATAAAAGCCAGAAAATGCTAATGAGGAGGTATGACGGGGGGCAGGGAGGAAATAGGGGAATAAACAGGACCAAAAAAAAATCTGACCCACCAGAAGGAAATACACAGGGAAAGATGCTTTACTGCCTAAAAATCAAATCAGCCCCTGGGAAGGAAGTAGCTGAATTTAAAGCAACCATTTTGGAGATAAAGACGATGCTAAAATTACTGTTGAACATTATCCAAAAAGGCAGATAATGCCGAGATTACATCTTCAAAGTTTTATCGCCTTAAGCTAAAGGAGAAAGAGAAGGGGGAGCGCAGGCTCACAGGGAGAGAGATTTGGTTTCCTAGGACTGTCATGAGCCACATCGACTTGGACTCCGATCTCCAGTATGTTTAATATGTAGATTGACTTAGGCTTTCTCAGTAAGTAATTTAAGAAAACAGCATCTGGAAAAAAAGTCTTAAGTAATTTAAACTCCCTGCAAGCAAAGGCAGCAGAAGGTCAGTTTTTTCAACACAGGCGAAAAGTGATGACACGGTGTCGGGAAAAAGGCCAGATTTGTGCCGTGGAAGAGGATTTCCTGCTTGTACTCCCATCCATTGTAACTTGCTGCTTTCCTTTAAACGACATCTGCAGGCGCGCGGGGAGATGCACATGCCTACAGCGGCGGCAGGCACCCTGGGAGAGCTTGGAGCCTCCAAGGTTTCCTTCTCCTCCCCAGCCATAGTTGGCTGATTAAGGAGGTACACCAGGCCAACGGCAGCATCGATGAGAGAGGAAGGATCCCATCTAGCACGACAGAGGCAGCAAGGTAATGAATGACTCGAAGAGATGGATTCTCATTGCTGCCACTCCCGGGAGAAAATCAAAACCTCTCCTTCATCCCCTCTTTGTCTGGCTTGTCTGCGTAGGGTCCAACTCGGCAAAGCATGTAAGCGGATGCGTAACTCCTATTGATTTCAAGAGGATTACGCACACAGCCCGAAATTAAGCGTGCTTTTAAATGCTTTGCTGAACCAGGGCCTGAGAAACATGTATTGCAGTGGGAGAGGACTCTCCCCACTATTTTTTTCAGTGCCTGGCATAATGAGCCCCAAAGGAAGACAGAAACTCTTTGGGAATAAAAATTTTGAGGCTTTTCCCTTGCTTTTCGTCGGACTGCAGTGTGAGACTTCTGCCCCTTCCTGTGCTGACAGCCGGCAGCTGACGGGCTGAGCGAACGGCTTCGCGGTGGTCTGCTCGTCACAGGGACACGCGATTGCAAAGGCGATGACAAAACCGTGCGACTACAAATGAGATTAAATCCACAGAAAACACGCAGTCAGGAGCAATTCCAGCTCCAGGCCCAGCTGCAGTCTCCAAACCTGCATCTGGGTGAGCTTGGAGCTGTGTCTGGATGAGCTCTGCCCCTTCTCTGAGGAGGAAAGATGGAGACATGGCAGCTCTGGCACCAATAGGGGCAGCTGGTAAACCAAAGCCACAGAAGGTCAGGTTTAGTCAAGGCCTCACCTAAAACCAAGTCATCCCATCCAGAAGCCAGATCTCAAACCGGTGATTGCCCAAGATCAGCAACGTGTTCGCGGTGCGGGAACACGCAGCACCTCCAAAACACGCAGCTGAGCATCCTCAGAGCCTACTTTGGCCACAGCTGGGGTTTTTTTCCAAGGTGCAACAAAAGGCGCCTTCCTGACCTCCAAATTCCCTTCACACGAGACGCTGGGATCCTTCATCTTTGTTTTTAAAAACTGAAAAACAGAAGGTTAGCACAGTGGCTTTACTCCACAAAAAGCTGAGCTGCTTACCCTGAACATTTTCGCCAGATTTCAACCTGAAATAAAAACTGAGCCTGGGAGATTTCAATCCACAGATGAAACACTTGGCAAAATGATAAACAGTTGAAATCAGAAGCTCACTATGGGGACTACTAGAGAGGGGGTGCTACCACTACCCACCCAACACAATCTCTTCTTCTATAGATTTCTTTGCGATCAGTTGTTGGCGTTAAGTAACCACATTTTAGTATTAAAAACACAATTTGTTCCAAATGCAGAGGCTACGGGAATGCCACATCCTATTCTTAACAGCCCCATGCTGTACTGACAGCAAGCCAAATCCTGTTCTCAATTACACGAGTGTAAATTCACAGTAACTCAGTACACAGCCCTCTGTGAAGGGAGTTCGCAAATGCTCAGAGCTTTTGGAAATCACATTGCAAGGATTTGCATGTGCAATGATAACCGAAAAAGCTGTCAGTCAGAGGACGGGGACCACGTAGAGCAGGCACTCTCCATCAGCTTGGCATTGGTGAAACCATCGGGTGTCACTGCCCGTGCTCTGGATACCAGAGATTTGGCAAACCGAGCTCATCAGGCACCGCTCCTTTTCTTTTATGCTCCCACCCACATGCGAAGACATCACTTTACAGCAGCGTAAAGCCAGGAGTGGGAATCAGAGCTCTCAGTGCTGTCCCTGCCACCGTCCTGCTGCCCAGGCTGGGGCAAGTCCTTTCCTCTTTGCATCCTCAAGGGCTGAGCCGTTGGCTGCTCCAGCTGGGCAACACACTGCTGAGCCCCAGCATCAAACGCCAGCGACGGCAGCTGAACAGAGCCCGGCTGCGCTTGAAAGACAAAGTCCTTGAGAACACATCCACCCCCCAACCAACGGCAAGAACGCCCAAGCCCCCGTACAGCAGCAGCGCTTGTCCTGCCAAAGACATCAAATGGAGACATCATCTCCTTGCGTGACTCCCCCTTTCATGCGCCCGGATGCAGGCGAAACCCCTCGCCAGCGTGACAGTCTCTGGGTGAGGACGTGCTGGGGGTTTCCCGGCCGCCACAGAGCTCTCATTGTGGAAGGAATACAATGGAGTCACCACAGACCACATGGCCAAGGCGAGGGCTTGGGGAGAGCAGCTGCTTTGATCTGCCGGCAGAGGAGCTGACTGTGGGGTCGGTTAACACTTGGGGCTCAGCCCAACGCTAGCTTCTTCCTTTGGTCCCCCTGCAAAAGGGGCCTTTGACTGATTGATCCCATCTGAGGTGGGAGATCCTGAGGAGAGCTGAGAACCAGGTGTCAGGATGCTCGGGGTCTCCTTCAAGCACTGGGAGAGATACCCATCCTCCCCACCAGGTATTTTCCAACCTGCTGCATTTCTCTGCTGCTTTCCCATCCCTCTCCTGAACGTTTCAAATGTTACACTTGAGAAAACTCAATTTTCTGAGCTCCTCTTATTTACCTGTATTCCAACACCGAGAGGCAGACTCTTCTTGAGCTCCAACCATTGCACCCGTCACCCACCCGCTACTCAAAGCCTTCTGCCCAGCTGCTCCAGCACCGATCCCTTTTTTACCATCCCACAGGCCATGGACCTCCCATTGGACCTCTCCAACTTCATGTGAAACATCCCATGATATAAATGAGCCCTCATTAGCTCCCTGGAGAAGGAACACGGTGCTGGGGGAGGAGGACCACAGGCTGTTCCAGGTGATGGTTTTGATTCCGCGATTTTTTCTTGTGGATGGGAGAAGGCTGCACGAGGAGGGATTTCTAGGAGGGAGACAAGGCATGATAGGATCTCGTCACACGCGTCCTCTCCCTGTGTCAGCATCCTCCCTCGCAGGGTGCTTGCAGAGAGCACGCCATTAGTTAAATCAATCTGGTGTTTCTGGGGAAGGGAAGTTGCACCTGGGCTGTGGTTCATCTGCCACTGTGACTCCAATACGTATGAAAGCACAAAGTGACTGTGAGGAGCTGGCAGACAGCTCCTCTGGGATTACAGGAGCAGACTCCAAAGCTCAGCCCTTTCCAAAGCTCGACATGCAAAAATGCAGTTTAGGGGCCTGATGTTCAAAGATATTTATTCTCCAGGATCCTGGCCAGCAATGAGAGGAACTGCACATGGGTGGCAGGGCTGAGCGTCAGGCCCTGAAGCCAAATGTCTGAGAAGATGCATCTTATTCTGAGCATCTTTATTCCAAGACTGTGCCAGAGTACACTTGTTACTGTGGGTGAAATCCAGGCTTCACCCAACGTTGCCAAGAAACCCACCACTGCCATCCAAGTGGGCAGAGTCTTTACTACTGCATCTCCGGAGAAGCAGAGCAGACAGGAGCGTCTTGCAACTTAGTTTTCAAGACAAAGCAGGATCAGCAGCGGCTCGCTTTATTGCTCTTGTTTTACAAGCATCTGTTGTTTTGGAAACATCTGAAATGAGCACAATTCGACACAAGGCACCCTACGCAAAGCATCCTCTGTCAAAGGCGGAAATCTTAGACACGTGTCTGAAAAAGACTTGAAAGCCTTTTCTTGTTGTGTTGCTGGTGGTAATTTTGTTTAAAAAAAAATAAATTAAAGGAAGAGACTGCTTTTTTCAATAACTCACCCAGATGTTTGTGGTTTGGGATTTTCTTTTTTTTTTTTAGTGCCTGGTTAGTCTCATGTATATTGAAACCTGCTCTGCTCACACAGAACAAGGGGGCTCTGACAATGTTCAAAGGGATCTGGAGAGCAGCAGTTTGTACAAAGCTTTGCTCTGCTTTCCTGCAAGAGAGGAAGGAGGGAGGGAGCAGTGGGTAAGAGCTGTAAGGGCGGCCATTCACTGCAGTAGCTTCGTCTGTGGAAACGAAATGCAGTGAAATAGAGCTTTAAAGCAAGAAGTCCCACAGACACAATCTTCTCCAGCATAACATTCCCAAAGTCTTCAGCAGCTTTCTGGGTGCAGGTAGAAAGGGCAGCTCGCATGCCAACGTAGAAGAGTGAAGACCTTCTCCTTGTGTTCCCCAAACGTTAACTGACTCTTAGTATCATAGAATCGTAGAATATGTTGGGTTGGAAGGGACCTCTAAAGGCCACCCAGTCCAACCCCCTGCAGTCAGCAGGGACATCTGTAACTAGATCAGGTTGCTCAGAGCCTCATCCAGCCTGGCCTTGAATGTCTCCAGGGATGGGGCCTCCACCCCCTCTCTGGGCAACCTGGGCCAGTGTCTCACCAGCCTCAGTGGAAAGAACTTCTTCCCAATGGCTGATCTAAACCTGCCCTGCTCTGGTTTAAACCATTGTCCCTCGTCCTGTCGCTCCATGCCCTTGCAAACAGCCCCTCCGCAGCTTTTCTGGAGCCCCTTTAGGGACTGGAAGGGGCTGGAAGGTCTCCCCGGAGCCTTCTCTTCTCCAGGCTGAACCCCCCCAACTCTCTCAGCCTGTCCTCACAGCAGAGGGGCTTCAGCCCTCGGATCATCCTCGTGGCCTCCCCTGGCCCCACTCCAACAGCTCTGTGTCCTTCTTGTGCCGAGGGCTCCAGAGCTGGATGCAGGACTCCAGGTGATGACAGTACTCCAGGTGGGAGACTGCTGTCTCCCATCAGGGCATGATGTGGCTGTTCCAGGTGTCATCTCTCTTCTGTAAACACTTATCACAGAATTAAACTTCCATGTTAAAGTGGAGAAGATAAAAGCTTAGGACAAGAGGGAGAAGAAGCCCAAGAAACCCATTAGGCATCAGGATGAAATACAGTGTGTTTAGGAACAGCCATGGTGCAATGGCAGGGGTAGGAGCCTGGAAAGATGTGGATTTTCGAACTACTTGAATTCCACTTCCAGAATTTATGCCATCACATCCAAAAAGGCATCATCTGTCTGATAGACTGAACTGACACAGAAGCCTGGGTTTGCTGCCACCTCGTAGAGATACCAGAAGGACTCGGTCGCTACTCGAGTGACAAACGTTACCTCCCGGCACAGGGCTGCGAGGGTATGCACTGCCACCCAGCAGCCTTTAACGCTCCAGTTAGAGCTAGTCACTGTTTTCCACCCTGAAATACAGTTTGACCTGAAAGCATTTAATGGCAACATTTTCCACCAAGCCGGGAACTGTCAAATGGCAGATCAGAGCTGAGCACAAGCAGACACTATGCAGTCGTGAGACAGAAAAACAGTTAATTACCCCCAGATTATACAAATTGCAGGAACTGGTGCTGAGGGAGCTTAGCTATCAAGTGGGCTGGTGAATCAAGTCCTCTTGGCTCAGCATCGTCAGCTCAGACAACGTGAACTTTGCTCCTGCCCTCCCAACATGTCCACCCACCTCGTCCCCTTCCATTCCAAAGGACACCAGCATCTCAGGATGCTGATCCAGGCAGCCAAGATCAGAGGGGCTGGATGGCTCATAAACCTGGTGGGATTTCAGTAGACAATGCACAGCCTCTGAAAGTAAATAAATAAAGTCTCTGGAACTGCATCCTCTAGCAGGGAATATGCACGGCTGGGGCTGGAGAGAGAGAGGAGAAAAGCCTTCCTGGTCTCCACATCCATCACCACTAGACATACCTGAAATGGATCCAGGCAGGATAGATGTCCCTAACTAGGTACATTTTTCACCAGGCTAACGAGGAGATGTTTTAAATCTCAGCAAGGAGACTCAAATAATTCAACAAACAAGACTGGGGTAGGTGAGAGGACTGAAGGGAGTTGAGTTCACAGCTCGGAGAAAGCCCAGCAGTGTCGGAACCATCACATTGGCTGCGGAGACAGCCCCAAGGCACCTGGCTGTGTAGGTTTGGGCCCCACGGGTGCTATTCACCAAGCAGTGGCCAGATGCCCCATCCAGCTGTCACGGGACTAGTAGCAGAGCTGGGCTGAAGATACAGATCTGCAGTGCCCTTGGGGCAAGGCAGCCACTTCCTGAACCACTTTCAGGGTCCTGAGGACCTGGCTCCTCCTCAAACCCTAGTCCTCACCTCTCTTCCCTGCCTTTTCTTTATATATATAGTAATTCCTAAACGCTAAGAAAACATGGTGCTGGTATCGGATACCTCTGCTTTTTGTTGTGACCGTGATGCCCCAGGACAAGAAAAAACAGGTGGAGAATTGCCTTGCGATCACTGATGGAAAGAGCATTGCTCTTTCCCTGCATCCCTCCCTGGGCTCAGCTCCTGGGTCTCTGTTTCCGGTGCTGTCAGCTCAAAGAGCCCCACAGGTATAAGTTTACCTGCAGGGCACTTTCCTTCTACAAGAATGTGCCCCATTAGACCACCACACAGCTGGATTTGGCCCTCAAGGCTGGAGGGAGAGTCTCATCCTGTGCGCTGCCCTTCCCTGTTTCCCTCTACCCTCGCCTTGTTCTCGGGGCTGGATACCTGCCAACGAGCAGACAATTTAGCACCAAGTGTCTCTCTACTGATGTTTCCATCAAGACGGGAAACACGAAAGGCTTCGCTGATTTACCGAGGCTCGCTGGTTTTGCGCCTTGACAAGAATTACAAAAGGAATCTCATTACAATCTCCTCGGTTCTCATCAGCGCGGCACGGAGCCCGCTGGTGCGCCGTGTCGATCAAAGCTTCGCTCGTGAAAGCCCAAAGGGTGCCGGTAGAGCTGTTAGAAAGATGATTTTTTTTCTTCCTGTCGTAGCCGTGGAGTTCGTGTGAAACCGAGGGGAAGGCTGGAGGATCAATCAGGAGATGCAACCGCTGCGGGACACAGAGCTAAACGTGCATCCCTGCCTGCCCTTCTCCGTCAGCCGGTGGGAAACTTCCAGCTCCAGTTGCAGCCAGCATCTGGAGAAGGCTGTGGTCCGGGATCACGCAGAGTACCTGAGGCCTGAAGGACAACCATCTTTCTGCTGTAGGCCCAATTATATAGGGCAAAGCAGGGGGATCAACATCCATGAACAGTCTGGAAACCTGTTTCCATGCAGGGAGGGAATGGAGGTCTGACTCCATGCCACGAGGTCAGCTCCAGGCCATGCTGGGGACACATTGAGGACCTCGGTGAAAGGTGGCTTGTGCACAGTATTGCCATGCCTGATTTAGGCTTTCATTCAAAACCCCTGGGAAGCATCATGATATACCCGCACTTTGTAACGTGTGGGACTATTGAAAGCCCATGGCCATGGTTTGAGTTTCTCTGCCAGAGAAAAGTCTGTGACAGGCCACGTGTTCACCAGCAGAAACTGAAGTTCTAGGGGATATTGTGGATGAAAAATCTTAGTAAAAGTCCAGGTTTGGTAGCAACAGAGAGGAGATGAAATGCTCTAAATCCCTCTGGGGGCTGATCACACAGGAGGGCTGTCATGGAGGTCTTCCAAACCCCCACAGACTCTGTATGGGGGTCCAACTGCAGGACTCTCCACCCAGCAGCTTCTTCTATTAGCTCCATTCCCTGGCTGCCCCAGGCAAGAGCAAACGCCGCAGTCCCTGATGTATGCCGGAGTGGCACTTCTACTAGATAGCCCTCCTCAGCTGAAGGGAGGCTTGATTGAAAATAATTCAGTGTTGACGGGGAGGGTTCAGCAGAGTTTCCTATTTTTTGGCCCATTCAGTTAGAAAAATCTACTTGGTTTTCCATTCCTCCCAGTGTCCTTTGAACCTTACAATTAATTCCCAGCAAATCTGATAAAGTGGAAAGAGTTTCTGATGTGTTACAGTCCTACAAACTGTGCGAAAATAGATGGCTGGGAGAGGAGATCCTGTTAATATCTCGCTGGATGGCGGCAGGATGAATTTATCCGGGGTGGCGAGAACCAGCGAGCCCGCTCTGGGAAGTGCT
The DNA here is from genome assembly GCF_028500815.1 of Rissa tridactyla. Classification (NCBI taxonomy): domain Eukaryota; kingdom Metazoa; phylum Chordata; class Aves; order Charadriiformes; family Laridae; genus Rissa; species Rissa tridactyla. The sequence continues at coordinate 6,371,592 of NC_071483.1, forward strand.
GTTAGGACTGTACCCCACCTCAGGAGAAGTTTGGGTCAGAAATTGTGTTTCTCTAGGCACAGGAGCAAGGAAAAAGAAAAGGAAAACAAGTATCCCAACCCCACTACTTGTGGGGCAACTTGTGTTAGCCAGTGAAAATATTTCTCTCCTTGACTCTGAAGTTGCTGTATAATCTGAGATCTCAAATTAGGGCAAGAAAGGTGTTCTCTATTCATTATTAAATCAAGTAAATATTGCGACATCATGGAAACAGTGTCTTTGATGTTAGACTGCACAAGCGGGCTTTGATGGAATAGTGGTAGAAACCCTAACGGGGACCCCCAGCACACGGGGAAGACACACATCCCGGTGTCAGCACGATGTGATGGGGATTACGTCACAAAACACCCTCTGAGAACTTGGATGCTGCGAACAAGGTTCTGCAAGGATTTCTTCTTGCTTTTACACGTGCGCCTTGTCAAAACAGCAGCGTCCAGCTCGTTAATGTTTTTTACAACATTTAGACTGCAGTTGCTTTTCTAGTGGCCATTAAGACAATTCCACTTGGCCGGTTCCCCCTCACCTCCTATTTGCTGTCACAATAAGCTGGCGCTGCGTGTTTTGGAAAACCGGTTGCATTTTATGAGGGCTTAAATCTGGAGTCATCCCCACAGGGCTTCCTTTAAGTGTTTTCATCGTCTCCCCCTACTCTGCAGACTCCAGCACAGGGGAAATTTTTTCAAAAGCTGGGTTAACTTGCTGAGACGTCATTATAAATCCAAAGCAAGTAGGCCTGAGATGTTCCTTGTGGGCCTTTCATTCAGTGAAATGAGTCCGGCAGCACAGCAGTTGCTTTGCAAATACACTGCAAAGCTCTGATGTTTGCCTCAAATCATGGGAGTGTCTCTTTGCTGCCTGCTCCTTGGAGCTGGAGGAGGGAAGGGAAGGTCACTGGGTTATGCCTGCCAAGAAAATGCTTTCTCACAAGTGTTGGATGAGCCCCCTTTACAGGCTAAAAAAAAAACCTCTGCAGAACTGGGATCCCCACTATATCTGTAGGGTCAACTCTTGGAAGACATTTGGCAACGCTCACTTTACTTCATCCTACTGCCTTTGGGAAAATGGATGTAAATTCCACAGTTCCTGGTGGTGCCAGCTGCCGACAGGAACCATTCCTGGCAGGTATGAGTAGTACAGATGACTGACCTAAGTACGAGTTTCTCTGCCAGGACATGCCTGTGAGAGCACATCTCCCCCTTTCTGCCTTTGGTAGACTCAATACATTCTCCTACCACACACATCACCCCCAGCAATGACTTGGTCAAGCCCTGGGAACCCTTGAGCACCATGAGTTCATCTCCACTGGACTCTTCCGTGCTTGCAGGGAGCAAGAAAGACAGAGAAGTCCAACCATTAGATGAAATGACTAATAGTAGTGGGGAGATCCAAACCAAGACCCACGGGGGTTCACATAGCTGTCAGACTGGATTTTGACACACAGCAATGAGCAGGAGCCCAGAGAGGTACCAGCACAGAAGCTGATCGGAAACACACAATTCCTTTTCCATCCCCATTGGCACCAGCAAGTGCTGTCCCTGCTCCCATGGGCCCTCGCTATACGATGTGCTGGTCCACCTTGGCCTGTGGCCTTGAAAACCGGGTGCAGGGAAGGACACAGAGCTGGGTGATGCTGCTGAATCCATCCCTCTCTCTGTTACATGCCTTGTCTCTGGAGACTGCTGTAAGGCAAAGGCTGGCTCCACTCTAGAGATCCTCTAGCTAAGCATGAATAATATCTTTTGCATTTAGTCACACCTAACGCAGACTAGACGGGAGGCAGTTCTGGATGCTCCTTCAGATGCTCTTAGAGGTGGTTCCTCTCCATTCAATCAACGGCTGTTATGTCAAATATCCTTGCCCCGAGAGATATATGAACACAGTTTGTTCAGTCTCTAATGAAGGTAGATCAAACCCTCACTCAATTTCTGAGATTCAATCGTGCTAAAATCTATCAATTAACTAAAGACATTGGAGCTTGCTAATGTCAGACTAATTAAGACATGCTTCAAGCACTTCCTATTAGTTATTCTTGTGGTTATTAGGTGTGGAGGAGATGTATATAAATAGACAGGAGCTCTCTGCTAAAGCAGTAAAAACTGTTGCAAAATTAGGCTCTGATGGGGTGTTCTGAAATGAAGTTTGAGGGATATTGTTACTTAGCAAAAGAGGGATTTAATCCAAATATTAACCATATGACAGGAGCATCTTGAAACCTCTCCAGGGATTAGGGCCTCCTTCTATCAGGCACTGTATGAATTAACTGTAGCTGTCTAAAATGGAAGGGTTTTCCCCAAAAGGCGAGCAGTTCCAGAGGACGCCCGAGCCCCCCTATGTCAGACACACTCCTGAAATGCCCCTCTCTCCTCGGCAAAGAGGACTTCATAAACCAGACATCTAATGTTTAAATAGTTCCGGGCTCCCCAGTCCAGTTCTGGGCTCCCCAGTCCAGTTCTGGGCTCCCCGGGTCAAGAAGGACAGAGAACTGCTGGAGAGGGGACAGCAAAGGGCTGCCAAGATGCTGAGGGGACTGGAACATCTCTCTGATGAAGAAAGGCTGAGGGATTTGGGTCTCTTCAGTCTGGAAAAAAGACGGCTGAGGGGGGATCTTATCAATGCTTATAAATACTGACAGGGTGGGTGTCAGGAGGATGGGGCCAGGCTCTTCTCAGTGGTGCCCGGGGACAGGACAAGAGGTAATGGGCACAAACTGGAACATGGGAAGTTCCACCTCAACATGAGGAGGAACTTCTTTGCTCTGAAGGTGGCAGAGCCCTGGCACAGGCTGCCCAGAGAGGTGGTGGAGTCTCCGTCTCTGGAGACATTCCAACCCCGCCTGGAGGCGTTCCTGTGCCACCTGCTGTGGGTGACCCTGCTCTGGCAGGGGGTTGGACGGGATGATCTCCAGAGGTCCCTTCCAACCCTGTGACTCTATGATTCTATGAAATAGCCAAAGCCTGGGGTGGTCTTAGCCCTGGTGAACCTGTGCGGTCGTGTGCCCTTGACGCATTTCATGAGAACTGAGTGCCTGGAATCCCTCGCCCTGACTTTGCCAGCTCCAGGCCCTACAGCCCAGACATCTCACCCATCCAAAGCTGGTTTTGGAGGTTTGGAGACATCTCAGCCATGCCCTCTGGGAGGAGGGAAATGAAGGTTTGCTTTGAGTGTCTTTCAGCAGGAAAATATGCGTTGGACCTGGGGCTACTGGAACTGGCCTCTGCCAAGAGCATTGTCCATGCATGTGTTGAACTGAGTCTGGGACATGAGAGCTGGGAACGAGAGCACCCACTGAATCTTCTCCCTGCTGGAAACAGGGTGCAAGGTCACACTAGCAGCTACTATTGCCTCTGTCTCTCCCAAGTAACTTGCAAACCTGCTGGCTGACTTCAATGCCATTTGAGATAGGGTAAGAAGTCTCAGGGAAATAATTTCTCTACCAGTTAAGTGGAAATAGGTCATAAGAAAATTCTGAGGGAAAAGCTGCCATATAGATTTAGCCTTTATGGGACTCCTGACTATTCACACAGGATGAAAAGCCTATAAAAGTCCCAGCCACAAGGAAATCTTCCTTCCTCTGGTTTGACCAGAGGATCGATCCACGAGATCTCTAGGAAAATGGAGGTCTTTATCTGTGCTCCTGCTGTTGGAAAAACAGCTGAAGTGCTCTGGGCTGCCTGGTGAGGCTGAAATTCTTGCTCCAGTGGAGCAGAACGAAGCATCAGACCTAGAGAGGTACCCAGAGATGACCTTTTCCATAAGAAGAAGGTAAGGCTACGGTGATCAATTATCCAGCCTCACCTCTTTGCTGAGGCCAGTTACACCAGTGGGGGTTTATGAAATGGCAGCGGAGCCCCAGAACGGAGGACTGTGAGTCGGCAGCTCCTTCTGACACACCACCCAAGGGGTGACCAGCACCGTGGGTTGGATAAAGTCTCTTTTCCCCCTTCCCATGCCCCAGTCAGCATCCTCAAAGAGCTGCTCTTTAATCAGGCATCTGAAATAGCAAATAGAAGAGCCATCCAGGGAAGACGGCCCTAAAGTTAAAAAAAGAACTTACTATGAAGCCTGAAACTAAAGAGAACGCGCCCATGAGTCTCATCCTGCAAATTATTCTCTTCTCTATCCAGCAAAAAACCTCAAGGGATCAACTCCCACTAAATTACCCTCTTCTCTGCCAGCCAGAAACTTATATGCATCACGTCCCACTAAATTACCCTCCTTTCTGGCCAGCCTGAAACCTCAGCAGCTCACCTCCCCTAGCACTCCCCTCTGCCAGCCACAATTAATCCTTTCAGCTGAATTTTCATCCCCAGGTTCTTCCCCAAGTGAAAGATCCAGGGCTCCAGTAAGGTAAAAAAAGTCTGCAGAGGTGTCCAAAGTGGCCTTGAGCAGCAGGCTCCTACCAAGGCCAGGCACGAGCCCCCAGGCTTTGGTTTTGCTGCTCCTTAAAAGCTCCCTCAAATGCAGCGGGAATTGAGAGTTTTCTCTCTTTTCAGGAAACAACCGCAGCTTTGGGGGATTATTTCCTCCTCTTCTCACAGGCTGCAGAGGAGAGGAGATGTAAAGCCTCAGTGGGCACCTGACGATGAATCCCTCAGTCCACTCACTGAAAACCAGTGTGAAAATTGGTGTTGTGATTTTCCTCTTCTCCTTGTTCCTAAGCCTGGAAGGGAGCTTGGGGAAAGACCCCGGGCCCTGCGCTTGCAGGCCTGGCAGGTCCTGCAGCACGACACTACAGCTTGGCAAGTCCATCTCCCAGCTCTGTCTTGACCCCACCATCTCCAGACCCCAGGCTATAAATATGGGACAACGCTACTTCCTGGCTACCAAGACTCAGTGGGACAATTTGCATTTTAGCAAATAAGAATTAATCAGATAATACAATGTGAACCCTTGGCAGAACCTCAGATCTTCCCATCCTGGACACCTCTGCAGTTGCATTTCTTCTCCGTTCTCTCTTTAGCTCCCCAAGGAAGGACAGAGTCATGTCCCAGCACAGTCAGGGAGCTCTGAGATGTGCAAACTATGGTGATGAGGAAGGAGAAACATTAAACATTTTTCTTTCCTCCCGAAATCTCTTTGTAAAGTATTTGATCTGGCAGCCTCTAGTACATTTGCCATGGGAGATAATCTTTGCAGTTTGGGGTTAGTGATAAAGAAAAACTGCCTGTTATCAGCTGACCAGCTCGTCCCAGCAGGAGACATCCTATCTTGGGCACATCGAGGCAGATTTCATTGTTAAAGAAGCTGTTTGTGTGCCCTGATCTACGGAGAGAAAAAAAAAAAATGATGGCAATTTCTTTTGTTCTCCACAAGCAGCAAATCAGTGTTTCTGCTCTGTCTTCATTACCTGCTCCGTAATTGTCACTGCTGAGTGCCTGGTGAGACATCCTGAAGGATGCTAAAAGCTTTCCTTTCCCTTTTTGCAGCACCAGCTGCTTTTGTCTTCTCGCAGCTGACGGAGGCAAGGAGAAGTCCGTTGCTTTTAAAGGGGCAGGGTGGTGTAAATGTAACCTCTGGCTTTATTTTTAACATGTTAAATAGTAAAAATCAAATGGTCTTTTTTCTTATCCCTTCGTTGCCCTCACCGTCTGCTGCAGGAGTTGATTTATTGGGAGCAACACCCTTTGGCTGCGAAGGCGAGGGCTCCCCCAGACACCTCGGCTCCCTGCCTTTCATCTCTCCCGGAATTAGCAAACCAAGGTGAAATTTGGGGTGTTTCAGAGGAGGTTGGGGAGCAGATATTTGCTTGCGATGTCCATTTCCCCCTTCATTTCAGGACAGGGCACAGCCTCGTTGGAGGTGTGTGACAGCAGCTTTCCTACACAAACGCTATAGAAATAGGGAAGCTCAAACCAGAAAGAATCATTAAAAGTCCTCGAAAGGCTAAATGGGGGCGATCCCGCAACTGCCCTCGGTAATCCAGCCCCTGTTGCTCCGTCTCCACCTCTAGGGCATTATTCCCTCTTGCTGCAACTTAAACCCACGATGTCTTGTCTTCTTCACCACAGACGTCAAAAATTAGATTTCATTTCATCACACAACTAATATTCAAGAAAACCAAAGCTTTTTAAGCGAAAAAGAAATCTACTTCACTACCCTTCTTAACGTGAATATTTTAGAGGAATTTCTTAAAAATATTTGAAACGGTGCAGTCTGCCATTTTTGAAGGCGACACAAAGTAGGTCTCCCATGTTAAAATGACAAACCCTTTTGAAACGCAGGCCAGTCGCCGTACGGCTTTCGTTCAGAGGCATTGCTTTAACGTGGGGTATTCCAGAAGGACTAAAGCAAAACCTTCCCCTTGAAACGGGTGGGATTTTTTTTTTTTTTCTCCAGCTCTGCAGATGTCACGTGGAGACCCGATACGGAGACGTTCAGTCCCGTTCCAGAACAGGGAAAGCGTCTCACGTCTTTTATAATTTCTCTCCCCGCAGCGTTCACCTGCAGCAGGTGGAGGGGCCACAGCATCCCAAAGCGACCATGGTCTTCCCCCTTGACCTGCCTCTGGCTTTTGCCTCCCAGGTCCCTGTCAGAGGCTCCTCCAGACCCTCACTGCTTGGATTTTTTGGAAGCTTGCAATTTCTAGTTTGAATTTATTTATGTTAGCTTATACTCACTTATTTCCTAATTATTGCCTTCAAGCTTAAATAGCTCTTCTCCCTGCCTAGTGCTAATCCTTTGGATGTTATTAGAAACAGAAGCTCCTGCTCAGCCTCTGTTTACGGGGTTAAACACAGGGTTTCGTGGTCTCTCAGAAGGAAATGCTTGAGGCTCCCAAAACACCCCGAGAACACTTCTTGGCTCCTCTTCTAGTTTCATATAGCCCTTGCAGGGGTGCAAACTGCACACAGAGAGCAGATTTCAGATCACGTCTCTTACATCTGCCCGGGTGTTTGGCCCAAGCCACTCTGGAGACTCAGGGCAGGGAGAGACGCAAACACCCACCGAAGGATGGCTGAACCCCCGCCTTGGAGGAGCCAGGCTCTTCCCTGAGCAGAGACGGGGCTTGGGCTGATGTAGCCCCTCGAGTGGCTTTTAGAAGGGTCAACCCATCCTTGAGTGGCTGCGTTGTACCATGGGTTACAAACAAAAAGGCACACAAAACACAGCTCGGAAAGAAAAGTTTTCCCCTCCTTCTCTAATCAAAACCAATTCAACTGGTAATCTTTAGCTTGCTGCCTTGGCTATTAGCGCAGATGTTTGCAGCAAGAGATGAGGTTTTTTGCTTCCCGAGGCACAGTCCCTCCGACACAGGGGGGTCCAGGCTACAGCAGTTGTCCCCATGTCCCCACGCTGGGCTTCAGCTCGGCCTCCCAAACACTTGTGCCTATTTGAACTCGTAGTACAAAACGTTTCAGTGGATTATTCAGTGCCTCCGGGAACTCTTGAGGAGGCAGGAATAATGAAAAAATATTAATTAGGCTATTATTAATTTATTATAATTATTAACTGCTGACATTCTGCTCGGCACCAGGCTCGGCTCCAGCTGGTGGGAATGCAGTTGCAGATGGCAAGAGCCTGCCACGAGGAGAGATGATCTTGTTATAGCCCTGCTCCGCGCCGTGCCCTGCAGAGCACGAACCGGGGGAATGGGGAGGGGGTAGAGGGGCTCTTCAGATACCTCCAGAAAAAATATTCCATATGCGTTAAATATCCTGTATTACATTTCAGTATACACAGTCTATACTCTCTGATAGGAGAGGTGGCAGCAGCGCAGCGAACAGTTCAAGGATGTGAGCAGTGTTTCTAAGCAGAGGCAGAAAGCCAGGTGAGACGGGAAGACTGTAGGCCAAAATCTTCACGGTGGAGGGGAAGGACACAGAGCACGCACCGTACACACCATTATCCCACACCAGACAAGATCAGGGCTTGGTGGACACGTCCACATTGAGGTGCAGTGCTCTCCCTACCTCGACCATCCTCCAGCTTCTCACATCAACCCATGGACACCTTATAACATCAAGTTTCAGAGACGTCCCTTCCCAGGGCACCACTCTTCATGCAAACTACATGGGCAAGAAGTGCCTAAAACCCAGCCCGGGCAAGAAGTGCCTAAAACCCAGCCCGCTCTTAGAGCTTTTTCACAGGTTTTAGCTCTTGAACTCATTGCCTCGAGTCATTTTGGATTCAAGGAGTGTTGGGCTATTGCAAAGGGAAATGCCCTGGGGTATAATAATGTGGATTCAGACTGAAACCTGAGCCCCAGGCTGGGCACAGGACCTCATGTTTGTGAGCAGGAATTAACTCCTAAGCGTTTGCAGCCAGGAAGAAACTTTCGGCTCCAGAGAGTAGCAAAAGGAATCATTTCCAGCTGCATCCTTAGCTATTAGAGATACTATTGGGCTAGGAGAGAAATCACTGCCTGTGTCTCAGTTCCCCTGGCATGTGGCTAAGGGGAAGCTAAAGAAACAGTTCAGCCAAAAAGCCTTCAGAAGCCCTCCTGGTTCAAGCGCAGTGACTAGGATTTTAGTATCTTGCCAGAAAACTCCCTTTCTTCCCCCAGTCGCTTCTCTCCCTCACCCACAGCAGCTCCGCTGGGGACACTGCTGCCCCGCAGGGATCTGCGGAGCACCCCTGGGTGCCAGGGTGCTTGTTAGAGCCTCTCCTGTGACCCAGGTGTGGAGACTTGCCATAGCCTCGGCTGATGAAAGCCTTGTCATTATCCAATTACCTTGAAATCACTTTTAACTCAGGCCAAATTAAGGTGAAATGCAAATAAAGGTGTTAATTCCCAGCATCCGAAAATAGACAACAGAGCCAGAGATGTTTGCAGAAGACGTCGGTGAGGGAATAAAGAAAAAAACCAACAAATTTCACAGAACCCCAGTAAGTTCAAATCAGAGCTGGCTCCCTCTACAACCCCTCCTCTGTTGCAGACTTTTCCAGACAAGGTGGTGGGGGAGGATTCCCCCTCCTGCTGCCCTTGGCCCTCAGGTTGCTTCTTTCACTGGCAGTGAGGTGGTGGGGACACATCTGTCCCCTGGGCGTTCCCAGGGGATGCCACTCAGGGCATCTTCAAGCAGCCATCACCACTCCAGCTTTGCAGGGAAGGGAGCGGATCTCCAATTTACCCACCTCCTAAAGGCCACGACGACCCTACTTGCAAGAAACGTCCCCCCCTATCTAGGAAATACCCTGCAAGCTGTTTAACGCAGTGATTTGCAGCTGTACGGATCATTTGCACCTAGAGACACCTCTCACCTTCATGAAGTGAGCTCCTGCCCTGGTATTTAAAGGAAGAATGTTGTGCTGGGAGATGTGAGCCAGCTGGATGGTGGGCGTGGAACCTGAGTAACCGTCTTCTCAAGCATTTCCAAATTTCTGCAGCTTTGTTTTTTAAACAGAACGCTGATGATTTCTGCAGTGGGGTGCAAACAGAATTGCCCAGCAGTTCCCCTTGCCAGGTAAGTTTGCTTAGACCTACAGGAGAGCTCCCCAACCTATGCTATAAGAGGGCGATGACGCAATCCTTTCCCCCAAATTTGAGTTGTGGAAGACGAAGAGGCTTCCTGCCACCCGAGGGGCCAAGTCCCGAGAGAAACCCCGTGGCCGCGTCAGGAAACATCGCCCATGCTGGGAGGAGCGCGGCTGCTCGTGTTTTCCTCTGGAAGTCATTGACAGGGCTGAAATTTGGTCTGAGTTTTATCAGAACCAGCTGCTCCAATTCTCCATTTCCAGTGACTTAGTGCTGATGAGAGAGGATAACAAAAAATAATGAGAAAGGCAGAATCAGATTGGAATGTTTGGGTTTTATCTAAATGGAACACTTAAATTGATTTAGCTTTTATTATTATTATTATTGTTCTGTTACAGGCAGTAGCACAGGGTCCCTATTATTTTTAATTGGCTTTGTTCCTCGTTAGATTGAACACAGATTGTCAACCAGCAGAATTTCTCATTGAATGCAAATCCAGGCACCAAATGTCCAGGCTCCAGCAGTCCTGGACAAAAGCTGATTCTTTTTTTTTTTTTCTGGACCTTTCTCTAGGGGGAAATATCCCACCAGGGAATTCTCTGTCCTCTCAGATATGGGACACGGGGCGAACTGTCCCATCCGCCCACCACGGGGATGGATACAGCCTTGGGAAAAACAGTGCCTGGTTTGCGGAGGGGAGGAAATACGTCTGAGCGGGGCTGGGAGTAGGTGAGGGACACATGCAAATCCCAAAGGTATGTTTATCGGCACAGATGCCAATTGTCTTGAGGCAGGTAAATAATGGGAAATGCTTGACTGCTGTATTAGCTGACTATTAATATCTGCTGATGCTCAGGAAGTGTTGTCACGCGGAGCAGGAATAGGCTGCTCTTTGCCTCGAATCCTGTACAATAGACCAAAAACCCTCCGAGGCGGCTTTCTGGAGCCACTGGCGTCCGCCGTGCCCAGATATCCATCGCTCCCATCAGGCAGCCCTGTCTTGCAGACCAGGACAAGGAGTTTTATCCGGCCATTCTCTGCTGGGATTTTATTTTTTATATATATATTATTTTTTTTTTTTTAAAGGACTTCCTGCCCTTGGAAAGCAGGGGAAAGAGTCCAGGAGCTACAAAAGCCACGGGGAAACACGGGGGAGGAATCTGAGTCCCAGAGATGAGCTGGGTGGGAGGCACCTCGGAGGAAATAGGGAAAGATGGGAGTGAGGATGCAGGGGTTCTTTATTTACAGCAACGAAATAGGACACAGGATCAGGCCTGCCAGGGAGCTGGAGGAAAGGGAGGCAGGAGATGACCCACCGTGTCCGTGGGTGGAGGTGGGAGCAGTGCCTGCTCTCCAGGATGGGGCAGGACACCACTGCCTTCAGCAAAGCTGCCTTGGAAGCAGCGAGGCAGCATCAGAGCGAGCAGTCGGTAAACACTGTTTATTTGGAGTATGCAGAAAAGGTCAGAAAGGCTTTGTAACCCTCTGAGGATGTAACAGGGGGTGGCTCTCTCACTGCTGAAATGCAGCCGGTGCTGGGGTGGTGAGATGGGAGGTCTGGGAGTGGGGGTGAAGCTATGAAGGACGTTCAATACCTGGATGTTGAGGTGGATTTATGGTCTTGGCAAATCCCAGGCAGTGGTATATATCCCTCCCTGCCCTGCTTCCCTTCCAGCACTGCCCAGCGGCTCATGTAGGAGGTCCCCATCCAGCATGCAAGCCCCTGGCACCCCACTTCCATTGCACCCAACTATCCTATAGCATTTTGGCACCCTAGGGGGCCTGTCCAGGCTCTGGGGACTGCCAGGACGTTCATACATGGCATCCTGCGATGCCAATGTCCCTGGAACCTGGCACCTGACCCCATCACTCCTTTGAAATGCTGCCTTAGAGAAGCACATCTCCATGGCAGGCGTGGGCAACAAAAAGCCAAATCCAGCTGAACCAGCAAAGGAGTTTCTGCAGGTGTGATGCCTTTCAGATATGCTGATGCCATCTTTCATGGCTGTAAAAATTGCCCCCTCTGTACCACTGTTGCCTCGGCTATATCCATGTAAGAAAGCAAGACGGCCTGGTGGCCTGGTGGGGGACGCTCAGGAGCCCTGAACTTATTTCCAGGCTTGAGGCACATCAGAAAATAAGAGCTGCCAGTGGGGTGGCTTTGGGTGGTGGATGCCAAAAGGGCTCTACCCCTGAGCTGGGTAGAAGCCACGTCCTTGCAGCAGACACATCCTGGGCAAGGACAGCTGGGACACCTCGGGGCTGGTGGCTCACAGGGGACAGCACTCGGCTGCAGGTGCTGCCTTGGCCTGGGATGAAGAGCAGGCGTGGACATGGCACATGGAGCACCTGCTGCTGGCTGTCTGCTGTGATTTTGCTGGCTCTGCATCACAGAGATGCACAGTACCTTGATTTGCATCTCAATAAATGTCATCTCCCAAATTTTGGAATGCATTAAATTGCTTGGAAGAAGATCTCTTGACCCCTGCTATGTTCAGCAAAGAAACAGGCAGGACAAATTGCCTTCTTGAGGTTTCTGTGTTGGATACAAGGATAGACCATGGTGAATTTTCCTCTGGTGGTACTGACCTCTCTGCTGATCATGGAGATGATTATTTTTTTCCCCTTATGATATCTTTCCAATTTATTAAGATCACTTGGAATTCCAGCCCTGTCCTCTGATGTACTTGCTGTCCCTTCCAGCAAGGTATTGTCTGCAAATTTAATAATCATCCATGTTATGCTGTCATTCAACTGTTAATGAAAATATTGAATTAACTTGCCCCCAGGAGAGACCCTGTCTGGATGCCCACTCCATCCATCTGTCCATTTTGACAACGAACTGCTGATAACCGCTCCCCGGGTACCTGACAATCAGGTTTTTCACCCATCCTACCATAACGGCATGTAGATGAGGGTTCCCCTGTGAGACGGCGACAAAACCTCACTGCCCTGACCATGTTAGACAAGGACCTGTCTGTGTCAGTGCAGAGAGCAAGGGACCTGGTCACAAAAGGACACTAGATTGATTTGACGCAACAGTTCTTGACAAGTTCATCAAGATCGATGTCCTTGTCACCTTCAGGGTGCTTACAAGCAGTGTGACTATTTCATCCAATATTTTCAAGTTTATAAAGTAAACCGGGAAGCTTAAAGCCACCCTGGTTCTTCTTTTCCCACCTTTTTGGAAGTCCTTTCACAGGTCTTCAGTGGGAACTTATGCTTTTGGATAGCTCGGCTGGATTTTGAAGGTGTTTATTGGGTCCAGGTTGTTTGAAAAGATCTATCTCTGAACAGCTTGTTCATCCCTTAGTTCCCAATTTGGCTTCTCACCTGCATCTGGGCTTCTCTGTGAACACTTGGTGAGACCTCGGGGCTGAGCCTTGCAACCTGTGGTCCTTGGCATCAGGTTTGACCTTGCTGTCTTTCTGCTTCGCTGTGCACCCTCTGATCACAGGGACAGACCTGGGGACCTCTTCCACCTCCATCCTCTCTAAACCACTCATTGCCATTATCTGGGCTAAATTAGCCTTGAGCTTTCAACTCCTCAGGATTGGCAAGCCAACCATGAAAGTCCATCAAAGTGTCTAAAAAGCCAAGCTCAGTGTTAACCCTTTGGCTTGCGGTTGTTTAATCCTTTCCTTCGGAGGCTGAGCAGAGCATTTTCCCACTCCATCTGAAGCCCATTAGTACTAATACAAGTAATTTCAGTATTTTTTACAAATCTCCTCAAGCTGACCAGAAGGAAGTGTTGTATTTCAGCTCAGGTGGTGGCTGTTATCGCTTTAAGGTTATTCCTTCATATCCCCATTTCAAGAAGCAGTGGTGGTGCGTATAAACCTGGATCTCCCCTCCCCAAGCCTAGGTTAATCTGGAGTCCTAGTTTTACCTCTAAAGCTGGCATCTTTTGCAATGCAGATTTTTAGAGCGTGGGGAACAATGGTTGCTCCAACTGTTGGCTCTTGAAGGCTTTGGGGACAGTTTAGCCAGGACAGCGGTGACAATCTTGTTTCCCTCCATGCTCTTTTCATCTCAGGGTTGGTATCAGCAGACCTTTCCCAGCTGTGTCTCCACGAGGTGGTCAGCACTGGACGCTCAGATGGTCAGCACTGGACGCTCAGGTGTTCGTTGTGGCTGTTCTCGTGCAGTTGCCTACAAGCCCTTTGAACCAAGCCAGGGTTAGTGCCCCTTTGGCCTGTTAATTTGAAAGGTGAAGTCTCAATTATGGTGTTATTTTTGGACGCTCTGCTCACGTCCCAGAGATTTATAACGAGTCAGTCACGGGGAGCCCCTTTTGCTGCAAAAAAAAAAAAAGCCCCACTTGGGCCATTTTGGGTTATCCTACCAAATCCTGGGGGTCTGCAAAGGCGCTGTGTGAAGGGAACATTCCCATGACAGCCGTCGGAGGGGGATAAAAAATATACCAGAAATGGGGATGGGGATATAATTAGAGGCTGTTTCAAGCCTTCAGCCTGAATACCAACACCTCCCTGCAAGCAGTTATTCACTTCCCGTGTAACGGCAGCTGGCTGCGGCTGCTGCCAAGCGCAGGGGTAGCCCGACCACCAGCACAGTGGAATCATTATTGCTGGGCTTGGGGACGAGCTTGAAAACCTGAATGGGTGGCCCCGGTCAATCCGAGCTGCTTCTGTAGGCAGGTAGAGCTGCTGCGGGGAGCAGAGCTGGGGGTACCCAGGGGCTGGGGGTGAGCGGGACCTGCCCAGCTCCGAGAGCCAATGGTTGGGGTAAAAAAGGAGGTGATCTGGGGCTTTCTCTGCTACCAGCATCCAGCGAGGTACTTCTGAGCCGCCTGGCCTCAAAAGAAGGAGAGGGTTTGTCCAGCGTAGCAGTCTGTGACCCTTGCCAAAGGCTGAGCATTGGGTTGTACTGAGCAGCGGTTTAATCATTTTTTAGCGCATGAAGCACTTGGTGATGGAGCACGAGAACCTTCAGCCAGAGCTTTGTAAGGGAAGCGGGGTCCGGGCTGGTCATAACAACCAGCACCACTTCAAAAAACGTCCCCCAAACCCAAAGAAAGTGATGTCCCCTGAAATTCATGCCAGCAAGTACAGCATCACCGGGAGTGGGTGCAGATTTGCTGGCACATAACATGGCGCAGGTCCAGCCCGTGGGGGTGGGGAAATAGCGCTGGTAACCTCCTGGGGCACAACACTTGCCCTTGGCTGGCTCTCAAGACAGCCTGAGGCCATACAAACCATGCCTTCTGCTGCCAGTCGGGACGCATCCACAGAGGTCTGGCCTCTGCAACACGGGAGCCGGTTGAATACATCCATGTATCTCCTTACGGAGGCCAACAGCATCGCTGCCAGATCTCGCACCACATTCGCTTCCAGGAATCGCTCTGGAAAGGAGAGCTGTGAGAGCGGGACCCCGGGCCAACAGCCCAGGCTGCTTCCGCCTCCCGCTTGGGAGGGGATGGCTCTTACAGCTCGGACATCTTCTCCAGCTTGCTGCTGACACTGGTGGGACGTGGGGATGCTGCGGCTCAGCCAAAATGCTCCATGGATCTCCATGCCGTTAAATACACCCGTATCACTCGCAGCCCCCCCCGGCCCCGCATCCAAACCTCCCCCGTGGTCCAGCGCAGGCACCGCTGGGATGCGCTGGGGTGGTCCACGCTGCCGCCGGCTCCTCAGCATCTCTGCAGAGTTGCCGTGGAAACCATTAATTAACCACCGTCCCTCGCCTGACGGTATCGAGCCCCGAGAACACGTAAAATCTTCTCCCTTCACCTTCATCACACACCGGCATGACAAAAACCTGGGGGCAGGCACAGTCCGCAGCAAGAAAGCAGGCAAAGCCCGGGGCAGACAATGTTTAAATGACTTTATTTTATTATTTTTTTTCTCCTTTTATAAATGGGCACAGCACAGAAATAATTAAAAAAAATAGACAGTACCATTACAGTGCTAGATCCATTGGCAAAGATTATTTTTATAGTCTTTTTTATTATTTTTAAAGTTTTGGCCATTGAGTAAGAACAAAAACAATTAACAAACATTTTATTTTATTTTATTTTTGTTTTTTAACAGACACTATGAAGCAATTTAAGTACTAAACTCTAGAAGAGTTATGTACATACAAAAAAAGGTTCTGTTTAAGATATGTTTCCTATTAAAAATATTTACATGCATTTTTTCCCTCCCATGTTCATTGAAAGGTAAAACACTTGTAGTTTCTTCTATTGTTAAAGATTTTTCATTCTCCTGATGGGAATTTAAACCAGCTCCAAAGAAAAAGTGAAGCGGGGCTCACTTGTTGGGCTTTTCTTTTTCTTTGAATTATTTAAATCTTCTGGAAAGGGATATTTTTTTGGACGTATATCAATGGATTTGTTTGCTTGTTTGTTTGTTTGTTTGTTTGTTTGTTTTTTAATTTATACAAGAATGTTTCAGGCTTATTTACAGAAGAACCAATGGGTGGAGATTTATCCCGGAGACACGGTGGTGAGCGTTAGTTGAGAGATAAGCATGTGATTTTAAAAAGTAGTTCTATCAAACGGCAATGGATACATATTTTTCTAAAGTCAGCAGTTCTGTCTGGTTTGATTGTCAGCTGTACTTCTATGACTTAGACCAGGGGGACCCAGAAGAGGGGAAGCTGATGCACGTAAAGTCACTGGCGCCCTTGAGGTCTTTGGAGATGCGGTGGATGAGCCGTCTGGAACGTGGGGGGAAAAAATAAACCCGGGCATTGCACGGGCGTCTCCTAGGGTGACTTTTCGCCCAAATAAAAATAACGGTAAAAATAAAGCAAACAAACAAAACAAAAAAAAAAAAACAACACAAAAAAAAGTTTGTACGCTCCAGGCTGAGACTTCTCTAGAGACGGGGTGTGGGTACGTCCGCGGAGCTGCAGGCACAAGGTACGTGGGACAAACCAGAGCCTGCACGAAGCCGCTTTGGCTCTGGCCGGGGATGCGGCAGTTGGCAAAATGCTCCTTTACCCCAACCGTCCCCGTGGTGCTGAGGCGGCCGGGATCAGGCCCTTGCTACGATCGGGCGAAGAGCGGGAGAGACGGAAGGAGCCGCCAGCACAGGGCCAAATCCTGCAGCCCCCCCGGCCGAGGACGGGGTGCGAGGGCTGCGGCGTCCAGCCCACGCCGCCGGCGGATAAACCCTCCTCATCCTCCTTAGGTGCAGAGTTTGCATTGAACCTGTGCACGCGTGCGTGCTTTGCACACACGCGTATATACATATATACATATATATTAATTACATACACATATATATACATAGGTACACGCACACCACACCCATCCCTCCCGCCGCAGCCCCCAGCCCGGCTGAGCCACTGGCGAAGCTCCCAGCCAGACGCCGGTTATCCTGATAAACCTTCCCGTGTTGAAAACTCAATGTCACTTTAGGAGCTGCCAGAGCCTCGCAGAAAACCTCCGAGCCCAGAAACGCTTGTAATCATAAAAGGGATGATTGAAGGCGGGGGGGCGGGGGGGAAAGGGAATAATTAAAAAAAAATCCATTCTTGTTTTTAGCTAATGGTTTCGTTCCCGTTAAAGCCTCCGTGCTGGTGACTCATGGCAGGGGTGGGATAGCTCTGAATTATGAGTCTGGGGAGCAGGAGCCAAAGCTCGCGTGGAGCAAAGCAGCCCCTGCACAGGGACCTTCAGCACCCACCAGGCAAAATGGGGAGGGAATGGGAAATCTGGAGGCAAACCAGCACGCCGTGGCACGCACCCGGCCCAGCGCCGTTGCCTTCCCTGCAGCGGGATCCCCCCCAGCGCTGCTGATTTTGGAAAGGTCCAAAATCAAAGAGATTTTTGGAGGAAAGGGGCAACTCGCTCCCTGCCCTGCAAAACCTGTCCGAGCCTGGGTCCAACTCCATCCCCTGCCCTTCCTGTCCTCCCACTTCCAGCCCCGCATTTGGGCTCTCGCATATTTTCCGATCCTCCCCTCCCTTTGACCCCCTCCTCCTTATTTATGTGGCCCAGGAGTCACCAGCTCCTTTGTCATTCTCCTCCAAGACATCGGCTGCTGCAAATCCCGGCAGAGAGGGAGAGTGGAAACCGGCCCAGCTGGGAGAGGAGCCGCTGCTGGCTTTCACGCCTAGCAACTGCGGCTCTCCTGAAATTATGAAACCGGCACCGCAAAGGGTCTTCCTGTAGTGCGTCACGCGCGCACGCACACAAACATGCAGAAAAGAAATGGAAAAGCGAGTGGAAAAGCCCTCCTCCACAGCCTCACGGGCCACCCGCATCCTCGGGGCGCCCAGCTGGAAGGACGAGCACGTCTGGGCGCTGCCCCAGCTGGGAGGCTGCAGCCGTTCATGGGTGGTATCACTACGAGGGATACACGCAGGATGGGGAAGGGGCTGAATTTTTGCAGAGAGCGAGGTGCCAAATCTGGCAGGCTTTGGGAGGGGATGATGGGGGAGATGCTCAAGCTACCATCAGAGTTAATTTCCCTCAAAAACCTGCTCTGCGGCCAAATCAACAGCTGAGAAAAGATGCTTTTGTTGCTCCCCCCCGTGCTTTCTCGCCTCTTCCCCATCCATCTTCACACCAGGAATCCCTCAAAAGCCCTGGAGTGTGGTGAGACACGCGTGCCCGTGCAGAAGCGCCTGCTGGAGGGAGCAGCTGTGCCCCGCTGCCCACCATCTGCCTCCGGACACCCTCGGCACAACCACGAGCTCGGCACCGTCACCCGGCACGGGGCTGGGAGCCGCAACACACCGCGTTCGCCGTGCTCGGCTTTGGGGATGGCCACGCTGCAGCCCACCACCACCACCACAACCCCCTTCCAGACCCTGGCAGCATCATTTCACCTGAGTTTCACTGGGGTTTTACCCATCCCCATTCCTCTGGTAATAGAGCGCCGATGGTTTCTGCAATTTTTTTTTGGAGCCGAGCTTTCCCAAAAACAACACAGCCCACGTTCAGCTGCGTCCCACCACCTCCTTGCCCTCCAAGGGAGGCACAAGATCAGCCCTTCTCCAGCAAGACAAGGCTTTTTTTTCTTCCAAGCGTCAACTCCAACAACTAACCCAGTGGTCCTGGGGAGCTGAGGTGACAGGAAAGGCTCTGTCATGATTTATCACGAGAAAAAAGTTGGGCTCCAAGCCCAAAAAACAGTCTCCTCCCGCTCATGTCCCCTCTCCAGGTGGGGAGTGATACAGCAAACGTGTGGAAGCAGCAGATGCACAATGAATTAAGACTGGTCAATTCTGATCACCAGTTTAATTGCCTTCACCTTTTTTTTTTTCCGCATGCGGTCATCTTTTAATTACGGCAAGAGGAAGCGCTGCCCAGCCTCCTCTCACCCTCCCACTTCCAGCCTTCCTCACTTCTGAAACTGTAACGGATTTAACTGCCGGGATTACAACTTAACACCGGCTGAGTGAACCGAGGTTAAGCTTGAGTGAATAAAAAAAATTGTATTATAGACCTTCAGACTATTAAATGGGGAAAAAAAAAATGGAACGAAGAAGATTAGGGAAGCAGCTAAGAAAAGCAGCATTTAAAAGATTAAGCTGGGAGGTTGTTTTTTTTTAATGCAAGCTCAAAAGATTAAGTCCACGTTTTTCAAAAAGATGGTGATTTTGGGTGGCCTCGATGCTTGCCGCGCCCAACTCATCGAATCATGAAGAGATTTGATTTCTGCCACACCCCAGCAGCTAGGGCCCTTCGTCTAGTCTCAACGGGGCCAAAAATAAACCCCAAACCCATCAAAACCATGAGTTGAAACCCTCCCTTTGGAGCAGGTCGGAGAAAGCAGCCTTTGGAGCCAGGTTGACACCAGCCTTCTTCAGACGTGTGGTCCCTCCTTCACAGCATCCTCATCCTCCACGGCCGGGAGGGACCCAAGCAGCGGGTACACACACGCTACACTATCTGCCTTTCGGCATCGCCATCCAAGAGACCCAACAGGACCGTCTTCTCCAAACTACGAGAACCAAAACCATGAGACGGTTTTGAGGCTGACATCTCTAAAATGGGGATTTTTAGAGCCGGCCTGCGCGCCAGAGCTCTGCGCCCTACCCCGAAGTAAAACCAGGGTGGGCGGTTTGGGTCGCAGTCCCTGCACTGCGCACCCCAGGGGAGCATAGCCCAAACCTCACGTCTTCACAACCACAAAGTCCCATCCAGCCGCCATATGCAGTGCAATGAAAATTTACAGGGATTTCATTTCATATATATATATAACTGTGTATGTATGTGAGTGTATATATATATATATATATATATATAAAATATGCATTTGGCCTCTCAAATTCCTAACATAAAGAAGCGCTGCTGTCTTGTAGCCTCCACCAGGGTCATAAATCCCTATATCCACTAACACCCTGAGGGGACAAAGTGTCACTGTGTCTGTGCAGGTTAATTCAGGATGCAACAGAGTCAAAGCAACTGATTTTTTTTTTCCATTTTCCTGTTTAAATTGCTCGAAGAGCAAAGCCAAGGTCTCCATGGGACACCATCAAGATCACAACCATCATGAAAACAAAGCTCCTTGACGGCATCGCAAACAGCGCTTCAGCTAATTAAAAGCCAACTCATTGAAATATCTAATTGACTTTTCTGTGCAGAGAGCTTGCTCCAAAAATTCTAGCCTTTCTAGAAGGCACGGTTGGGCTCTGGATCAGATCCTGCTGCTCTGAACCTTAGGCAGCCTCAGAGGGGAAACCACCGCACTTGGGTGATGATGGCTTCCAGCATCTTTTGCTCTCAGGCTGCTGGGTGCCCTGTGGGTTATACTGGAATTTAAGCAACAACAAAAGAAACACAAAACCATCAATCCTGGGTCTTGCAAAAGAGATGTAGCAGCCAACCTGCCCTGGGGCTGGCCGGTGGAAAGCCACCGGTCTGCCTCACCTTCCTCACCTTCTGGGTGCCAGTGGCCCGGAGGGGACCCCTGCTCGACCCCCGAGGGGACAGGGCATTGCCTCTGCTTTGCAATTCTTTTCTTACACTGCCTCTCACGCCTTGTTGAGCTTTGTGAGATGTTATCCCAGCTGGAGGAACCGGGGAGAGGATTTAGCTTCTCCATTTCCAACTCCTCTCCCTTACCAACTCCCCACCACGCAACATCCCGCTCCGTTTTAAAACCAGTGCTGTCGGTCGGACTGCGCAAGCTGAGTTTTATTGGTCACAGTGAAAACCCAGCAAAAGCAAGGTCACTTCTCAACCAAACCCCTCAGTGGCCAGCAACACGCCGTTTCTATCGATTTAAGGTCTCTGGCGTGCACAGCGATGCAGTGAAGCGAGGTGGTGGCAGGAGGGGAGCAGCATGAGATACCCCAACGTGTCTTCTTGCTGCTCCGCGAGCTCTCCGAAGTGGTGATCTAAAGAGATCGTTTCCAGCATACTGGCCAAGTTTGTGTTTATTTGCTTTTCCCCACTCCAAGAGCAAACCCTGGGGCATCAGGTATTCCAGCCCCTTGTGCTTTTTTTCAAGGTTCAAAGCGTATTTGAGAGTCGCGTCCTCTCTTCAAACAGAAGCAGGGAGCAAGGTAAAACCTGCAAAGCAACCAACCCCACTGGAAAAAAAAACAAAACAAAACAAAACAAAAAAAAAAAAAAAACAAGAGAGAGGGAGAGAAACCTCCCTCCTTTCCAAAGGGAAAAAAAAAAAATAAAAAGGAAGACAAATCCAAACCAACCCCCCTGTGCCCCAGGGCTGGTAGAAGGTGTCCGGATCTCAGAGTCCGTTGTGTTGGTGGGAAAAGCCCAGTGACCTCCTGTAGCCGTTGGCAGCCTGACCGCCCCGTCCCGCGCTCGCTGGGATGCTCCCTGGGCACGGGTTCCTTGGCGTTGGCTCCTTGCCCCGTCCCTCCCGCTGCAGAAAGGCCAGCGGTACTCGGTCCGAACTCGGCGATGCTCTGGGGCACTTGAATTTTTCATCATGCCGAACATGTGTTTTCTCCTTTAGCTGTTGCGGGTTTTGCTTTTTAAATTCACAGTCTGATCCAAAAAAGAGAGAGAGAGAGAGAGAGAAAGAGAGAGACTGGATGAAGTAGAGGAGGGAGAGTTTGGAGCGGGGAGGGAGGGAGTGCGAGGCACGCCGGGCTCTTCTTCTACGCGTAAAACTCCTCCTGCTTGTCGGGCTTCTGGTACGTCACGTTGGCTTGTTTGGGCTCCTCCAGCGTGTAACTGCCTTCGTCCTTCTTCTTCATCCGGTAGATGAGCAGCATGACCAGGAAGGCAGCGAAGAGGGCTCCCACCACGCCGCCCACGATCACCGCTGCAACACAGAGAAGTGGCACGGCCATCAGTGCCGCCCCGCAGCCCCAGCCTGGCTTTCAGCGCAAAGAATTTTGGGGGGGATTATTTGGGATCCTGGCTTGGTTTTGCGCTTTGCAAGTTTGCGAGCAACTTTCCTCCTGAAATCTACGGTTGAGAGAACTGAAAATGAAGGTGAGGAGCTAACGCAATCGTGGGATTCAAGGAGCTTCAACAAGCTCCCAAGTGCAGAGGTGCTGAAGGGTAGGTAGGACCCAAAGGCATCTACTCTACAGCTGCACGATGGGTGATGGACTGGCATGAGGCAGCTCGGGCACAGACAGAGGTCCCTGCGTGGGCTGTAAACTCATGCAAGGAGGGTGCAGAAAGTCCCTCAAGGAGCTGCTCATTTGGGTGCCTGCCAGCATCCACCATGTTCAGCCAAAGACCAGCAGAAGAATAGCTGCTTTGCTGTGCCATCGCCTTCAGCTCCCTTTTGCTGGTGGTGGGACACTGACACCTCTCCCCCATCTCTGATGTCTCTCTGGCTGGGACAAGTGGCCCTCCCAGGGCACCTCTCTCCTCCCCTGCGGTCAGAGGTGGCCGGGTGCTATTGAGCCAGCACCGTAGCACATCTTTACACTGCAATCCTATTTTTTTCCCTTGAAACCTATCTTAGCAAATGCAAAACATGCATAGCTCTTCACTCTCCTGGCAAAAACGTGAAGACCCCTGGAAACCCCCCAGCACAGGCTCTGGAGCTATTTTGGTAGGTGAGTGTGTGTTATTCCGGGCTCAACACCACCCCAATGGCCTGCCAAAGACCAGCTCCTCTCCTGGGACATGGACAGCCCAGCTGTCTGTCCTCCCCCAGACATGCCAGCTCTTCCCCCACAGGCCCTCAGGTCTCACCTATCAACACTTCTTTCCTCTCCAGGATGTTTTTCTGGGGGAGCTGAGCGGCTGAGTTGCCGGAGTCTATCGTGTTGTCGATGAGCCCCGGCTCTGCGTTCTTGCCCAGCCCAGGTCCCGACGGCGGTGTCACCACGGCCATCACCTCATTACCGAGGTCGGGACGAGTTGTCTCTTCCTCCTCCCGGATCTCAAAGTCCCCGCTGGGGCCGCTGCTGACTGGGACCTCCAGCTCGTTGTCGAGGACTGTCGTTACCTCCCCTGGCTCCATCTGGGAGAAAGGACAAGGTGGAGCAGGGGACAAGGACCAAAGGGTGGTTCCCACCTCCAGCAGCTCTGATGTGTCCAGAGGAAGGACATCACAGTAGCGATGACAGGGTGGGCCTCTCAGCAGGGAACATAAGGGTAATGTTAGTGTGTCCCTTCCCTGTGTCACTAAAGTGGACAGTTATATTGCAGCAAGCAACACAAACCCACATCTTGATGGTCACAAAAAGGCTGAGGCCACTGTGGCTGAGCTGGACCATTCTTGTCTGTCCCCATCCCAGGTGCCCTTGAGATGGACAAACACTCACCTGTTCCCTGTAGCTTCCCCTAAAGAGAGCCCCACATCCCAGACCCACATTTGGGCTCTCTATCCCCAGTGTAGACCGATGGCTGGCTGAAACATCACACAGATGCCTCCTGGCTAGACATGAAGTGATGCAATGGTTTGTGCTATAGCAACATAGCAAGGGGAAGGATTGGATGCCATTGGATGAGCCCCAGGGGGGGTCCCTTCCCTCTCGCTTTTCTCCCTTCAACGTGCTCTTACGGTTGCAGCCCTGGGCCACAGGGCAGGAGCAGGAAGATGGGTCCTTCTCACCCAGGACATGGAGCCAGCCCAGTTCCCTGCCGTGGTCCCTGACCAAGCCCCTTGTCAAGGAGCCTAACCCAGCCTGTATAGCAAACAGGGGCTGGGCAGATGAGCCATTCCATCCCCCTCCAGCCCAGCCCTGACCTATTGCCTCCTTCACATCCCCACACCTGCAGGTCCCTCGGGCGCAAAATCCCCCCTGACCTTCCCCCTTGTCCCAGCAGTCTGACCTGCTACGTGTCCACATGCTGAGCTGGACCACACTGAGCATCCCCAAGCAAAACCTCCCTGTGGTCCCTCCTTCGCGGGGCAAACAGCTCCCTCCATGCCTGCCTCCGGATGTTACAAACGGGGATGGGCAAAGAGCTCGACGGGCCAAAGCCGGGGAGGGCGAGCAGGAGCCCTCTCCATGTCACGCCGCCCCCGGCGCGAGCGCATGGCTCACTGCTTCCCACAAGCACGCGTTTTTGTGACAGAGATTAATTGAAGGTCAGGGAGAGCCCAGAGCGCTATACATACATATACGTACACAGAAAAGAGGGACTAGTTTAGACAAATCACTCCACCTTTCAGTCAAAGCGGTTTTCAAAGGGCCCCCGAGGGGCTCTGAATGAGAGATGGATCAGCGGATTAAATCCCCTGCTTAGGACACCCGACAGGCTGGAAATGCACCATCAAGCTGCAATTGTGGAGGTTTGAGCCTCCCATTGACGGGCTGCAAATTGGGAAATGGTACGATGAGCCCAGACACCAAACCCAGAGGAAAGCTGCTCTTTTCCCGTGGGACGGTGGTACCCCCCAGCCCTGCTTCCCTCCCGCCCGGGGAAACTGCTCTGGAGCAGCTGGGCAAGGCAGAGCTGGGGGCACGTGGCACACCCCTGGGCGCCCCCATCAGCTCTTGTGACAGTCCTATCACCATGGTCTGCCCATGCTAAACCCCCCACCCTTTAATCTCCCCTCCCCAGCTCCCTAGATGTTCCACTGTCCGTACAGCTGGGAAGAGCCCAACCTGGCTTGACCTTCCTCTGAGCAACTGGTTCAGGATGTATCTACCCCAAAGGCTTCCCATCACCATCGCTTGGCTTCAAACAAGGCCCACAAGCCCTTTAGCAGGTAAGAAGGGCTGCTGCCTCCTACCTGGGGGGCTTCTGTGGGCGGCAGCGTGGCAGGACTGGATGGCAAGGCAGTGCTTTTTTCTGTGAGGTCTGCAGTCCTGGAGGTGCTTGGTTTTGGCAGGGACCTGGGCTTGGTCATGCTGGTGGGGATGAGCCGTGACGTGGCCGCCTCTGTTGGTGCGCTGGTTTCGAGGACGGCGGTGGTGGGTGTCTCCAAGGTGGTGGCCCGGGTGGTGGCTGCCTTGGTGACAAAGGGCGGGAGGAACCTCCGGACGGTGGTGGGCTTGGCAGTGGCCATGGTGGTGCTGGTGGTGGTCGTAGCCGCAGTGGTTGTGGTGGTGGTGGCTGTGGTGGTGGTGGCAGTCGTGGTGGTAGGGGAGTCACTGGCAGTGGTACTGGTGGTGGTTGCTTTCCAACTGGGGATCACTGGAGTCTCTGTCATCCTGGGGATATACAAGATGCTGGTTGTCTGCTCGGGGGTGGTGTACTCAGCAGGGAATGGTTCAAAAGGGGTTGCCACAGGCTGCACCGAGGTGATGGGCAGCACGGCTGCCGTGGTGGGGAGCGTGACCGACGTGTCTGTGGTGAGGCTCACTGCCGTCTCAAGCCCCGACTCCTGCTCGAAATCTGAAACAGCATGAGAAGAGCAAAGACTGAAGCTGCTGCTGGCCCAGCGCTTCCCAGGGCTGGCACCCACCTGGCCTCACCCCGAAAAAAACCATAAGCATGGACTGGTTCCAGGCTCAGCAGAAACCAACGGCTGCAAATTCCCATGTGGTGGCCAAAGCCCCTCCCTGGGGTCAATGAACATGTAACATGGCACGTGCTATTGTGCTGGGGAAGGGCTAATCCTGCCCAGTAGGACCAGAGACCGAAATGGGACATGGAGTCACTTGAGCCCAATCTTTGGGACAGTTCCCTTTGCTTTTGTCTAGGAGAGGGCAGGAGGGAAGCTCTGGAGATGGATAACGAGGATCCCCACTCTCACATCCCATGGCAAGCCCCTCTCCAGTCCCACCAAAACCCATGGCTAGGTTCCCCAGGGACCCTCCCTCAGGAACCCCACAGCTACTTACACCCCGAGCCAGAGCCCGAGTAGACATCGTCCAGTTCATCATCCCCAAAGGGGTCATCGTCCCCGGAGCCCTCCAGGTCCACGGGCCTCTCGTAGTTCTCGTTGCGCCAGCGCTGAGCCTGCAGCCAAGCGGGGAGAGACGCGTGAGCAGCTCCAGCCTGACAAATCAAGACCGGTGCCTGCAGAGACACCCCCAGAGAGCTCTTGCGGGACGATGCCCAGGTTAAACAGGCCAGGGAAAAGCAAGACCAAGGGAGCAGGAGTGCAGGCAGCGCTTATCCAGCTCAACCATCCAGAATCGTGGGGGTTTTTTTCTTCCCCAAAACAATTTGCTGCTGCAAATCTTTCAGACAAGCTGACATTTTGTGGAGAGCTCACATTGACTCCGATAACATTTCCCATGGAAACAAGCCCTCTGGAAAAGCGGGGCGGGGGGGGAAAAACCAACAACTGCTTTTGAATGCTGTTAGAAAAAAAATAACGATTTTGTTCTCCAGCTCGTTATTGTTTTGGTTTAGATGATTTTCATGTGATTCCGGGCACAGGTGTGACAGTAACACGCACTATCAGCTGCCATAACTTGGAAAGTCTCAATATGAAACAATATCAGACTTCAAATATTCCACCGCTTTACAGTGCTGCTAAAACTCGAAGAGCCCTTGCTAGTAGGGCTCTTAAACGTCTTGTTTTGCAGATCAAAGTGTCTCCTGTTTGTGTTGCAAGGAAACAGTTTGACACTTCATTACAACCCAAACAAGGCGACTTTGATCTGCAAGATAGCATCAGATGTTTCAAGATGTAACAAGCCAGGTTAGTGCTTAAATTTAAAAGAAAGGGGTTGAAGGGTCCCCTTCACCTATTCTAGCATTTTACCTCTTGACAAAACTTCGAGTTTCTTTGTTTTCATTCCAGATTGGAACAAAAAGGAGCTTTGAAAAGTCAGAAGGTCCCGTGGCATAGAAATTGGGGACTTTTAACTCACATTTTGTCCCCACATCTCTTCTCCTGGAGCCCATCAGCTGGCGAGGGAGAGACAACCCAGCGGCCTGGAAGGCAGGAGGACGCTTGCCAGGGGCTGCGAGGTGATTGCTGCCGTGGTGCCCAAGCCAAGGAGATGTCTCCTGCCCAAACCCTGCCTACATCGTCACTGATGTACTACTTGTGTCATACACCCAGGGTGACAGCGTGAGCACATTCCTGAGGACATAAATCTCTCGGGAAGGTCAAGGGGAGTTGGGCTTTTAAGTGTCTGTCTCTCCTGAAAGCGCGACTGAGCTTTTTCTGGCTGGATCTACTCCTTTATCTCCAGCTCTCCCTTATCACCGCAGCCACTGGTTATACCCCGCCGGTCTCCAATGTGCCACAAACCTTCCAGATCACTGGGATGATTCAGTCTTTGCCCCCAAGATAATGCCCTATCCTGGAGTTTCAAATCCACGGTCACCAGCAGCTCCCTGAAGAAGTCTGTTATCCACCAGAATTAATCCCCAGGGAACTGGGAATCGAGCAGCCCCTTGCTGAGCCACAGAGGCCGAACCCCGCTGCAGCACAGGGCTGAGGAGGGGAGACGTGTGCTCTGAATGTGGGTGTCAGTGCTGACTAACCCTGCAGAGGTGCTGGGAAGCCCAGCAATGGCCATGGTGCTGAGGAAACAGCCTGGAGAAGAGGGACCAGGAGAGATGTGACAGAGGCAAGAGGGAGCCAAGAGTGAGGGGGACACATCCCTGCAAGGCAGGAGCTTGCCTTCCCTCCTTGGAAATCAAGGCGTCACCAATGGGTGACAAGCTCGATGAGCTTGATGTTGCCAAATGATTTCAAATAATCCTTTGTCCTGATTTACGGAGGATCTATGGAGGGCTCCAACTCCTGGAGAAGATAAAAAGTAGGGAAATACTGATGCACCAAGGATCAGTGCAATTGATTTTGCTAAATAAGTGATGTCTTACCTATAAACCAATGTGCAACAAGAAAATAAATAAAATGCAATAATGAATAGGCGCCCGGGTGGGATCTGCTGTAGCCCAAGGGGAAGGCAGTGGATAGAAGTAAAAAATCCCAAGAACCACCTTTGGTTTCACCGTGCAAGTTTTCCATGACTCCCCAGCACTGACTCCAAAACCTTTGGGCCAATGTCCCTCCTGGGTCGGTAGGACAAAGCTACGGAGCTCACCCACTCTGAAACAGTCCATCCAGGACTTCTCTGTGCAGGGAAGCCAAGGACCAGGAGATCCCAAGGGACACACAGGGGCTAGTTCAGTGTCTTTTGAAGGCTGATGGGGTGCACCACCCATAGGAGCCCATAAATTATGAGACAGGCCTCCAAAACTGATGGGAGGGCAAGGAAAAATTGCAAGGTTTGAGGGATGGGAGGAATAAACATTTTGAGTTACTTTTGTTTGCTTTTTGATTATTATTATTATTATTACACCAAAAATATTGAGGCTCACCAAGAAACGAGGAGGCCACCGCACAGGCGCTCCCCAGACCACCCCTCACCCCTGCCAGCTAACCTGGGTGAGCTCCCCGAAGGCTGGATTCTCTCCGCATGACCTTGCCATAATGGGAGCCACATGGCCCAGCTCCATTAAGCCTGTTTCTCCCGCAAATTGGAACCAGACGAGGCAGGTCCAGCCGCCGACTCCCCGGCTCCCCATGCTTGGATGGGGAAATGAAAATGGAAGTGCATGGCGCCAGCGTGCCATGCCAGTCCCTGTTCATCCACCCATGGATCCATCCACCCATGGATCCATCCATCCATGAATCCATCCATCCACGAATCCATCCATCCATAGATCTATAGATCCAGCCAGCCAGCCAGCCAGCCCTCCTTCCATCCACCCATGGATCCATCCACCCATGGATCCATCCATCCGTCCATCCATCCATCCATCCATCCATCCATCCATCCATCCATCCATCCATCCATCCCATGGGGTGGAGAGACTCAGCAGAACTCAGTGCCTGTCCTGGATCTGTTCTGCCCAGGAGAAGAGCCTGGAGCGATGCAGCGAGGGCAAACGGGTACATGCAACGTGCTCCCATGCCGCTGCAATGACCCCAAGTCAGCTGAGAATAAGGAGGACGGGAACGTTGAATTAAAGCAAACTTTGGTGGCTGTGGGTGCTGTTTGCAGCCAGGGTTTGGTACCAGCAGCCCCAAGGTGATCAAGTCACTGGGAATATCCTGGAGATGACAGAGACGACTGTGTAAAGGCAGCTCCCAGACCTCACCGGTGAGAATTGCCCGGTCCCAAATCCAAAAGCAAACCTTCCCATGAGGATAACACCGCCATATTTCGCTCAGTCAGTCACCGAGTCCAGCACCCCCTGCTCGGCATGTGGCCGGGGAGGAGTCCCCCGGCACCACTGCCCACTCCCAGCATCCTCCGAGGGTCTCTGACCCACGCTGTGCTCCAACCTGCAGCACGTGGCTCCCCGACATGACGCAGAGGTTTGGAGCTGGAAACCCTTTCTGTGGGTCTGTCTCCTCCCCAAATCCACACCCCCCTCACTGTGCAGACACCATCGCTCCCTCCAGGTTGAGGAAACCGGATCCGTGCCACAGCCCCAGGGGGATCCATCTCCCGGAGCTGCTGACTGTAGCAGGAACAACTTCACAGCAATAAAACACCTCGCAGGGCCAAAACTCACTCCCCAGAGACAACTCCCTCAACGTGAGAGACGGCTCGCCCACGCCTGCCCCTCACGCGCCAGCCCGCAGGAGAGCAGAGATGTTCTCAGCCGGGTTTTGCCCTAAGTGGATTCCAGAGGATCGGCGGCGATCGGTGGAGTTTACACCGAAGAGGGATGCCGGCAGCCCGCGGCACGGGGCGGCCCGCCAGCAGCCCGGCTCCAGCTGCTGCCTGGCCAGCTCAGTGCGTGTAATACCAGCTCCCGCACGACCGGGCACCACGCTGCTGTTGCACAGCAATATTGACAAAGCTGCAGCGTTCCCGCTGCTCAGGGGAGGTGAAACGGGGACTCAAGTGGGGTGGCAGAGAGTTTCCCTTCTCTTGCTTGTCCGCAAGTCTCCAGAGGCTGCTTCCGAGCTGCTCCCGTGTGCAGGGGGAGCTGGTGGCACAAAACCACGGCAAACAGCAATGGATGCTGGGCAACCCCTTTGCTCCCCTCCAGCATCCTTCATCCTAGGATTGCATCTACCCTAAAATAACCCCACAGCCAGGACCAGGCATGGGGGGGGACCCCCTGACTGCAGCGAGCACAGCGCCAGCCCATCAACCTTCACAAAGATTTATTGATAAAGACTTGTGAAACGTCTCCAGGTGTTCCCGCTGCGGAGGGAGGGGGGTGTTTGGGACACGGCTGTTCCCAAAAAAGCCCCCATGCTGCTCCACTCCCAAGGCACTGACGTAAACCTCCTCCTGGCCAAGCTGCCCCAGCTGCAGCCCTGATGGTATTAGGTCAGGCTCATGCAATAAATCTTGGGAACAGTCGGTGTTTATTTGGATTTACTGCTGCTTAGATCGTTAATACTCCAAGTGCACCAAGCCCCGCAGCCGTGCACGACTCCCAGCCTCCCCCCAGCATCGAGGGGGCTGCTCCCCCTTGCACAGCTGGGATGGAGCAGAAAGGAACGGTGATTTTGCCAGCCCGGGAAATCACAAATCACGCAGGACGGCAGCTCCCACCTCCCGACCTGCGGCTGCCTCCCCATCCGTCACAGCCTGCACCGCAGCAAAGACGCAGCTGGCTGGATTTGTCCCAAAAAGAGAAACTTCACCCTGACTTTATCCTTGACACAGCAGGCTCCGCGCGGTCAGGGCAAGGTTGGAGGGAGCCCGCTGGCGGGTTCCCCTGGGTGTACTGGATCCGTCCCTTGCAATCCCTGGTCCCCAGGGATGGTGTCATGACCTATCCCTGTGCCATGGCAGGATCCCCTGGGAGTGCTGGATCTGTCCCTTGCAATCCCTGGTCCCCAGGGATGGTGTCATGACCTGTCCCCACCCCGTGACAGGATCCCCTGGGTGTGCTGGATGCATCCCTTGCAACCCCTGGTCCCCAGGGATGGTGTCACGAACTGTCCCCACCCCGTGACAGGAGGGACGGGGCTGCTACCCCAGTGGGAACCCCAGTGTCGGGCTGTGAAGGCTGTGCAACGGCTGAGGATTGCCAACCCCAAGAGAGGGTTTTCCACGGCACGAATTTCCTGCCTGCCTGGGGCCGGGAGTCGCACAAGCCGCATCCTCACCCTTGATGAATCTTCTCCCGCGGTCGGGATGGGGAGACCCACTCGCAGGATACCCAGGGCCTCTGTGCCACCCTCTCCGGGTGCCTCAGGCAAAGCTGGGCCCGGCGGGCAGAGGCTTCTCCGGGCAGGGAGGAAAACGCAGCGTGATGCTCATCCTGGCCCCACTGCCCCCCAGCCCCATGCCAGCCCCTGCCCTGTCCACAGCGGGATGCCCAGGGCCAACAATTAGCCAGCTCGAGCCAAGGGACAGCAGTTCCCATCCCTGCAATTACAACTTCCCGGCTAATGGCTCCTGGCAGGGGGTTTCGTTAGCCGGCTCAGCCCTGCTTCCCCCCGGCCGGGCTTCATTAGGGAAATTAAACCAGGGGTCAAGGCAAAGCTGCTGGAGGCACTGGGGCCCAAGACGCCAGCTGGACATGGGGGGGCTGCATCGCCTTTGGTGGTGTCCAAGTCCACGGGAGGCGAAAAGGAGCGTAAAGGTTTCAATGTGCCCTGCACGGTGCTGGGTCTCTGCTGGGCCATGCTCAGGACTGTCCTGCAGAAAGGGAACTGCTCGTGTCACGTCCCCGTGGCTCAGCCCATGAGCTGGTCACTGCCACCCCAGCCATGGGGGCAGCCTGGGCCAGGATCCAGCTCTGGCACCATCCACACCCCAATCGCCTGCCTGATTTCTACTCCTCCGACATCCGGAAAAGGTCACAGATCTGCTGCTACAAAAGCAAGCCCCAATGCAAAGCAGTCTCCATAGGGCAGAGCCAGAAAGTCAAATTTCAATAAACATTCCTCCAGTGCTCAAAATGACCCCAAATCGGCACCAGACCCCAAAGGTCTTGGATGTCGGCAGCTCTGGAGGTGACACGGTCACTACATCAAGCTCGGATAAGAAAACATCCCCCACTTGATCCAAGGACCCTTTTGCTCCCGCAGGAGCCGCGGGGCTGAGCGACATCGGCAGGAGATGCCACCCACCCGGCCACACGCTGTCCCCTTTGATGCCTCCACTTGGCTGGACCAGCCGGGAATGGCAGCCAAGGGGCCGCGGCAGCGCAAATCACACCCAAATCCGGTGCTAAGAGCCTTGGAAAGCGAGCGAGAGCTCGGGCCCTTTGGCCCGGCACCATCAGAGCTGAGCAGGGAGATTAGAGAGGCTTCAGTCCCTCTCCATCATCTATGCGCATGTAACCCCCCCCAGCACAGCGGATGGCCCGTCCCTCCCTCTCCTCTCCCTTTATCAAGGCGGGTGACATCATTTTACAGGTGAAAAAAATGTAAAGCTTGGGAAAAGGGTCCCACTGACACACTCAGCCCCCCCACCACGAGCAGCTCTCCACAAACACCAGAGGATTTGGGGACTTAAAAGATTGGGGAAACCAAGACGCAGAGGGGACCTGCCCGTCACCTCTGTGTAGGGTACAAACGTGCTCCTACAGACCCCTCGGCATCTTCAGCTGCGTCCCGGGGGACGGGGACCAGCTGGTTCAGGTCTTCCAAAATCCCCTGCACACCCTTTCTTTCACGTCCCTCCTTCCCTAGGCAGGGAGGAGAAGGGTGTTGTATTTTTTAGGGTGTTCCCACTTCCTGGCAAGGTTTTTGCCGTGATTCTTCAAATTCCCCAAACCTGCCCCGAACATTAAACCCAAAATGTGCTGCCGTTGCAAAAGCGATATTCACGGCGGAGTGTCTGCCTTTCACACCGGGAGGAAGGGAGCCTTCTAAATCAATCCATCTTCAACCACGGGGAGAGGCTGGTGAACCTCCCCGGGATGCTCTCAGGCCCTTCTCCGGTAGCCATCGGCATAGCAACGGTCGCCATAGAAACCGCCTCCTCCATGGCGACGCATCCATGGCTGGTGCGGGGCGATGGGTGGTGTCCTCCAGCACATCCACCCAAGCCGGGTCTGGGGTCCGCTTCCCCGGGGGTGCCATGGGGTGGGCTAAGGGGGGAGAAGGGGACAAGAGCCATCTCCGAAAGCACAGAGGAGCTCCCAGGGGAACCATCTGGGCCAGGGGAGAAATCCTGGCTTGAGTCCCCGCATCCGCTGTCTGCGGGACTTTGCGGAGGGTCAGAGAATCCCCCCCCCCCGCCGCCGCAGCAGCCCTGGCTGGGAGTTATCTGCCCCAGTCTGGCTGGTGGAAGGGACCGAACCAAAGGCTGTGGATGTTTCTGGCCCCCCTGGCTGTGGACAGAAGGTCGGAGTTTTCCCTGAAGGAACCAGAAAGGAAATAAAAAAGGATTAAATTTGGTGGTTTCTAAGGCAGCCAGGACACAGGCGTGATTCGTGCTCGGAGCTCGGGATGCAGTAACGGGGAACAAAGCTTGGTGGTAAAGTCCTTCCCTGGCACACGTCTAAGGCTCCCTGGCAGCGCACACGGAGAGCAGAGCACCCCCAGAGGTGACGCGAACCCCAGGAAAGCATCGCAGCCCGTGGAGCCCACGCGTCCGGCCACAGCCCCCGGCACTACACGTGCTGCAGGGAGACCTGGCACGGATTTTATCCCACCATACAGATGACCACAGCCATCCAGCAGCCTCCAGCACAGCTCCGGGGTACGAGATGGGGCCAAGGCAGGGGAAGGGACGCATGTGGAGAGCATCGGCAGGGACACAAGGGAGCAGTCTGCTCCACATCCCAGCGGGTGGGCAGTTAAAGAGGAAAAGGAAGATTGAATCACCGTGAAAGCAGCCTGGAGAAGGGGACTGGGTGGTGCAGGCGAGCACGAGGACCAGCTCGCCGTCCCATCCCGTTGGTACCACGCACGTGTTTCTTGTCTCTGCGTCCCATTCCCTGCCCATCCTGCTTGAAAAACAAAGAGCCAAACCAGAAAGCCGAAGCACCTCAACCCAGTGGGCCAGCTTTGGGGAGCCCAAACCCCCTGCTGCCAGCAGCAGCCCCGCGCCCCCGCGCGCTGCAAGGGCGAGGGGAGAGGACAAGGTGGGCAGGAGCCTGCCCTTGCCATGGAGCGATGCAAGTGGCGATGGCAGCAAGTGACCCGGCGCGTGTCCTCTCCTCCAAGGGAGACGCTGAATCTGGCCACCTTGGAAAGCTTGGAAGGACGCAGCCAGGGTCAGCAATTCATCAGGGGCTGAAAGCCGGTTTTCTCCAGGAAAACACATTTAAACTGAGAACACATCGCAGGAAAAGCGGCGATTATTTCTACAGTATTTTCCACAGGATATTTTCAATTAATCACCCCTTGAAAGCACTTTTCTGGTATTTTATATAGAAAACCTTAATAACTCATCCCAACACGTGATTTAGTGATACTACAAACAGTTGAAATAATACTAACTCGCACATAAAGTTGGAATGAAAACATTGTTTCTGAACCTTAAAGACTCCACAACTCTTTTCCCACTGCAAAAAAAAAAAAAATAAAATAAAAAAAAAAAAAAATCACTGAATTTCCACTCTTCCATCCAAGGCTGCGAGTTAAAAATAAACCTGTCGGAACGCTGCTCCAGACAGCACCTCCGTGTCACCAGGACCCGCTGCTTTGGGAAAAGACCTCGATGTCCCAGCATGGTGAGCCCTGGCCAAGTTTTTGCCCGAGGGCTGATGCTCGAGACCACCGAAGCTGCTTGAGATGGAGACGCCCATGGCAAAGCCGAGGACGCTGGGCTTTCTTCTAAGGCAGTGCCCTGGCATGGCTGGAGTCTGGGGGGGGACAGGGTGCTGGTGGAAACTGGGGGGCTGATGCTCATGGCCGGCAGAGATCCCACTCGTAATATGTGCTGTGAGCTCAGGCGGGCAGCAACCAGTTATTTCCTGTAACTTCATTCTTTCCCAGATTAATTAAGCCCCCGAATAACAGCTGCCTAAACCCCAGTGCATTTTGATTTAATAGGCCGGTTATTTTATGCAAGTAAAATAATCATTAACATTTACCGAAGAGCGGCAATTATTCTGGCTTTGTATCGATTCTCCGCTGCCAACGCAGGCAACGCTGCGAGAAGCCGGGCTGGATGCGGGCGCATCCCAAAACCTGCATTCGGACACGTACGCTCATGAGTATTTAATCATCACTCAAGGAATATAACGAACCCCCGGGTCCAGGTAGCCTGCACCAGGCTCAGCTCTTCAAACAGCATCTCTTCCTCCTCCTCCTTGGGATCGTCTGTCTCTACCGTCATTATTTTATCCCAATTCTTCAATGGATTAGTGCCAGATCCTACCCAACCACACAATAAATATCCCCGAGCCAGGGCTGGCATGAAAAATAGCAAACCTCCCAACGTAAATTGTTGCTAACACCTCATCTCCCAGCACGCTCCGCTTTTTACCCCCGGGGAGATGGAAGAGAAAAAAAAAACCAAAACAAAAACCAAACACACAAACAAACGTCCCCACCTCCTGCTGCATTGCAAAGCGCCAGGCGAAGAGGCACAAAAGAGCCCGGCGAGGCTCTGCCACGCGTGGGTTGGGATTGCATCAGGCAGTCGAGGTGGCTTCTTGGGGTTCCCCTGGGGTGGCAGATCACCCCCCCAAGCCTTAATTCCCACCCGGGGATGGCCGTGTTTGGCTCCTGCTGCATCGGCAGTGGTTCAAAGCGCAGCCCTTCGCCCCACGGCTGCGGGTTTGGCCAGAGCTGATGGAGCACGCGGTTGGAAACGATGCTCTTGGCAGATGCAGGAATGGGGCAGGAGGTCCCCTCAGGCCTGGGTGAGCCGGTGTAAGGGGAAAGCCGAGCCAGAGCTGGGCTCTACAGACCCCCCCTTTGGTACCCAGCAGTGGGGAGATACCTGCCCGCTGAAAAAACCCAAACCTACGATGCCCTCCATCCTACAGAGAGCATCCTGCCAGCCCAGGCAGGGCAACGCAGACAACCTGCACGGGATGGAGCAAAGCCAGCGGGGCTGGCAGGCGGGGGTGGGCAGGCAGCCGGGATGCCCGCACCCCCAGCTCCGCCGCCTGCCCTCCTCCACCTCCCCGCTCCACCTGCCCAGCCCCATTTCTTTTCCGCCCCGAAGGATCCGAGATGCGCTCCAGACTCATTAATTCCCCTGGGATCGCGCATTGCCATGGCGACGCCGGCAGCCCCGGGAAAATCCTGCCCTCCTCGGCACATGGCCCGCAGAGCCCAGGCCACCGTCCCCGGATGCTCAGGGTGGGTCTCGGCCCCCCAGCTCCATCCACGATTTCCTTCCTGGGACTCGGGAGCCGCCGCTGTCAGCGGGAGCTCCCCCCAGTCATTACAGAATTGATTTAATTTGCTCTGCTCCATAATCCTATCGCAGCTTAACATGCAAAACTGTCTCGAGCTTTTCTCACCTTCCACAAAGGCGCGTTTCAGAGCTCGCTCCCCTCCCGGAGACGCGGCTCTCCGAAGAGCTGCAAAATAGGACTTTATATACATATTTTTTTTTCCTGCCCTTCCTCGAGCGCTTGGCACAGGGACTGTGTCTGTTAAACACCTCCCCGGCGGCTTCCCGGCAGCGGGACGTGGCTAATTGGCACTTTGGGATTCACACATTCCCTGTCTTGCCCCCGGCTCCTCCAGAGAGACCCAGCAGCACAGACGGGCCCCCCAGGAGCGCTCGCCCTCCCAACCTGGGGGAGGACAGTCCCGTGCTCTGTATCCAGGCCATGGAGATGGAGTTTGGCTGAGACAAGCATCTTTTGGTGCTGTTGAGGAGCTGGGAGCTGCGGGCACAGCCGCAAGCTTGGGTGGCTCACATGGGGGACAAGTCATAGCGTGCCTCAGTTTACCTGTCTGTGAAATGGGTGCAAATAGTGCAGGGCAGGCGAAGGGAACAGGCAGAGGTTCCTCTCCCATCCCCGGGGTTCTGGGTACCACGGCGCATCCCTGCAGAGGGTCATCCATGTCTCACAGCTCATGTCTCTCTGCTCCCGCAACTGCCCCAGGTGCAACTCTGGGCTGAAATTCAGAGTTTCCCCACCAGTCAGACACACAAAAGGGCGAGCAGCATCGCGGGGGAGGCAGGGAGGCCAGTGGGAGAAGTAACCTCTGTGCCGTGGATTATATGCCATCTGCGAGTGCCGGTGGGCAGCACGCTGCAGGAAGGGGCATCCTCAGCCCTTGCCTCAGTTTCCCCCTTCCCCGAGGACTGGGGGGAAAGGCACGACGTCCTCTCCGAGCAGGACTCGACCTGCTGATGTGGGATGACGGCAGGGACGAGCTGGAAGGCAGAGCTGGAGGAGGACAGACGGACGGGTCTGCCCAAGGCTTGCTGGTTTATTCTGCCTCTTGCTTTACCCTTGCCAGAGCCCCCACGCACGAGGCAGCCTCGCTGGTACGGGGGAGATTACAAAAAAAAATTAAAAAAAAAAATCAAATCGAGACTTGAATGACGCCAGGGGCCACCGTCACGTTAAAGAGAGGTTAAACACCCTTCTACGGGGGGGTTGGGGATTTTCAGCCGTGGAAATGTGGTGGGGGCCAGCACTGCTGGGGGCATCCCGGCTGGGTCCCTGGGGGCCGGATCCTGCAGCCGCCGCTGGGCACGGGGTGAAGGGACTTTTCCTTATGGAGGGGGGAAAAAAACCCAAACCATATCCAGTCAAACAGGTGGAGCTGGAGCTGGTGTCTGCAAGCTGGGAGGGGAACGAAGAGGTGGGGAGGGGGCCGGCGGGGAGCAGAGCCCTGGGCTCCACTCCTGAGGGGTGCACAGCACCCACAAAGCCAAGGTGGGTGCTGGGATCGGGCCGGATGGCCAGGCTGGTGGAAGAAAGTCTCCAACCTGGCAAGAGCTGCTCCCGTGAGCTGGATGTGCGCTGGCTCTGACGGCATTTCTCCTCCCAAGCTCTTTTTCATCCTTTTCTTTTTTCCTTTCTTTTTTTTTTTATTTTTTTTTATTTCCCCCCTTTATTTTTTTTTTTTCCCCCACTATATTTTTCACCTTTCCCTTTCTCCCCTCAATTCCATGTTCCAGGACCCAGGGTATTAAACAAACTTCTTTGCTCTCCCCAGCAAAGACAGGGAGAGAAAAAGCTCATTTCCAGCCCCCTTTGCCGGAAAAAGACGATGAGAAATTTGCACCTTAGTGCTTGAAAACGAGAAGCAAAAAAAAAAAAAAAAACAAACAAACCCAAACCAACAAATGCTCGAGAGCTTTTAAGCCAGACCTGAGATGTTAAAGGAGCTCAACCCACCCAGAGCTTTGGCCCACGGAAAAAAATAAACCCGATGATGAGGAGCTGTGGGGGCACCCGGGTGGGGAAGGAATAGGGTGCTGCACCTTGCTGGAAAGCAGCCTCCTCTCTCTTAATTACTCTCCTAATTACACCTGAGAGGCTTTCGGTGGGGACCTGAACTAATTATTCCCACTTAACGTGACACCTTCATGCATCCTCCTGCCTGTTGCCCATCGAGGGTGGATGAGAATAGGTAGCTCCCCGGATATTTGGGCCTCATGAGGGGTTTTCTCCAGTCCCAAGGACCAGCCGAGTCCTTTTGCTTGGTCACCAGGGGTTCATTCAGCCCTTGCAAAGCCACCGGCGGCGCTGGCCGCAGCTGAGCGCCAGCCCCGTGGAGAGCTGGGTGGTTTTTGGCGACAGCTTGAGCTCCTCCGTGCATCCAAATCTCCCCAGCCAGAT
This sequence comes from Rissa tridactyla, assembly GCF_028500815.1. Classification (NCBI taxonomy): domain Eukaryota; kingdom Metazoa; phylum Chordata; class Aves; order Charadriiformes; family Laridae; genus Rissa; species Rissa tridactyla. The sequence continues at coordinate 6,409,964 of NC_071483.1, forward strand.
GGTTGGGCTGATCACACGCTTCCCGGGTCACCCGAGGGCAACGCCAGCATTTCCACAGGCCCACCAGCTCCCGGGCGAGGAGAAAATATTTATTCTCCTGCCCTCAGATAGGGAAGGAGCTATTTTTTTCCCTTTCCAGCCTATCGGCTGCCAACGGGAGCCCATTCACTTCCCGGGGAAGGACGGACACTGCAGCTGGAGAAAAGCCACCCCGTGTAGCTGATGCCCACGATCCCGCTGGAGCAATCGGGTCTCTCCAGGTTCAGTTTTTCTTTACAACCCCAGCAGCAGAAAAGAGAGGAAGGAAAATAGGTGCCGGGACGGTTTGATGCACGGCGCCTCGGACACTGCCGTCCTTGTTCTCCGCTGGCCACATTGCCCAGCCGGAGCGGGGGAAACCTAATCCCGCTCCCTCCCCGCTCGGATTTCCCACCTCTCCTGTGTTAAAGCACCGAGCAGGCAGGCAGCAACGCTAACTAAATATTATGGTGGCGCCAGCCCTCCAGACACGACGATTTAATGCCCGGTGCGTCAAAAGCAAGGCAGGGATGCAGCACACACGCTGCGCTCCCATTTACCGCAAGCCCCTAAACTGGGAGGGGCTCTGGCAAGGGGGTTTATCCTTCTCCAGACCCTCCTGAGGACAAGAGCCCAAAGCAAAACGCAGGGAGGAACACACCGGGTGAGGGGGATGCAGGGATTATGCTGGGACCGCCGGGCTTCCAGTGAGGTCCAGCGATTTCCTAGGACCGACGGTCAACGATCCCGGGGGAAAAGTGCCTGATTTTGAGGGGTGTCGAGAGATTTAATCAATCAGCACTTGAACCACGCGCAAACGCCGAGTGTTGCCTGCCTGACACTTAAATTCCTGGCACCTCAGAAATAGATTGACGGGCGATTAGATTCAGAGCAAGCAGGTGTGAGTGCTGCAAAAGGGGGAGGGGGTGCGAAAACCCCAGCTCAGGCTCCTTGCAGCCAGCGAGCGGTTCCCAGCGCAGGGGGAAGCACTTCTCAGCACCCAGCGTAACCCAATTTCTGCTGTCTCGCCTCATCACTCAGCTCCCCAGCAAGAATCAGAGCAGGGTGGGGAGCTCAGACCAGACTCCTGCTCGGGGAGGAGGTGATGCCGTGAAGCAGAGGAAGGGCAGCAGCCAAGCCTGGGGCCGCATTCTGGCTCTACCCAGCTCCTCTGGGCACGATGCCCTCTGCTCTGCCCTGGGGAGGCCACATCTGGAGCGCTGGGTCCAGTTCTGGGCTCCCCGGGTCAAGAAGGACAGGGAACTGCTGGAGAGGGGACAGCAAAGGGCTACCAAGATGCTGAGGGGACTGGAACATCTCTCTGATGAAGAAAGGCTGAGGGATTTGGGTCTCTTCAGTCTGGAAAAAAGACGGCTGAGGGGGGACCTTATCAACACTTCTAAATACTGAAAGGGGGGGTGTCAGGAGGATGGGGCCAGGCTCTTCTCAGTGGTGCCCAGCGACAGGACAAGGGGTAACGGGCACAAACTTGACCATGGGAAGTTCCACCTGAACACGAGGAGGAACTTCTTTGCTGTGAGGGTGGCAGAGCCCTGGCACAGGCTGCCCAGAGAGGTGGGGGAGTCTCCGTCTCTGGAGACATCCCAACCCCGCCTGGAGGCGTTCCTGTGCCACCTGCTGTGGGTGACCCTGCTCTGGCAGGGGGTCGGACGGGATGATCTCCAGAGGGCCCGTCCAACCCCTGCCAGTCTGGGATTCTGGGATTCTGTGACAGCATCCAGCCTGGCCACAAAATTCATTTCAGCTGCATCTTTTTGGCTGCAAAATCAGCCTCCCGCCGAAAGCGCTCAGGAGGAGGTCAATGCTTCCCACCCCCAGCAGATCACAGCTGGAGCTCCTAGATTTAGAAGAAAAAAAAAAAGAAAAAAAAGGTATTTCCTCTTTCTAGTCCGTGCACAAAGAGCCCTCAGCCTGTATTTATCTGCCCTGAACTTTATCTGCTGCAGTTATTCGCCTGGAAATGTAATCAATCTCCCTTCCGACGGCACCGGCCCCTTCAGCTCGGCGGCTGCACGGCCGCCCTCCCTTCTCCGCAGACAGAGGCGTGAAGCAATCAAACGGCATGGGGGATAAAGAAAAATAAAAATGAAATTTAAAAAAAAAATAAATAAATAAATTCCCCGCACGGGGCAGCTCAAGCATTTGCTAAAACTCTGCCTTTTGGGACGTCACCCCTTTTGCTGCGAAGGGAGGAGAAACAGTCCCAGGGGAGGGAGCACCGGGACAGCCCCTGGCAATGGGGTCACCCCGAAGGTGGCCACCGCTGGGACAGGGCACGGCAGCTGGGACACCGGGACCCGGTTCCCCCCGCACCGCGTCTGGAAGCACTTAGGCTCTGCACCGCCCCAATAAAGCTAAGGTTTCGAGATGAAAGAAAACGTCTCAAAATCTGTCGAAGATCAGAGCCTTGACCTGAGCGTTCCCCATCTCTGGTTACTGCTCCTTGCCCAGGAAACACCGCCAGCCCCGCCGGGCTCGGCTTACCGAGAAAATAAAAAAGCTGGAGGCTTCAAGCTTTTCTAAATGAGCAAAGCTGCTGCCAGTGGACAAAACCGCTCCACGTTCTCACTGCCCCCGCACCGGGAATGGGGGATTTGAAGGCTTTTTGTTTCGAGGTATCCTGGCCACATGCGATGGGTGTACGTGTGAAAGGGGGTTATGTTGCTGGAAGGAGTTGTTCAAATATTTATATAGCCCGAGCCTCCTCGTTTCCTGCTCCCAGATGAAGTCCTCTTAATGAAATGTAACTAAACAAGCCGCTTCCATTCTGCCTTTCCAACGATAATTACGGCTGATACAGTAAGCGGGATGGCAGCGTTTCAAAACCCCGCCAGAGAGATAAAAACCAGCATCCTTAAGGCAACATCTACCAGGCAGCATCAGCCCCAAAGTTTTAGGAAGAGGGTTTGCATTTTGGTGGTGTGACCTCGCCGGGGACCCCACCATCCATCCCCCCCGGCTGGCCTGTTCAGGGGTCCGAGATGGCATCACCGGTCCTGGAGGTGGCATCACTGGTCCTGGAGCGAGAGCCCCTCTGTGCCGCTGGCCGGGGAGAGCCGCCAGGTTAGCCCCAGCCCCTGATGGCTCTTCACCTTCTTCTCTGCCTGCGTTATCACCATCATCACAGCAGGTATTTAATTTTGGCAGGGAATAAGCAGCTGAAGTGAAGCAGCAGGACCACATGCAGGGGTGGAGGCTGCAGCGTTGGAGACGGTATTTGTCGTTGAGTTGTCTGGAGGGAAAAGCCCCTTGTAGAGCCTTTCCCGGTACCTCCATCTCACCCATCCCAAAGCACGCGGTGATAGAAGGGGAAAAACATCCTCCTGTGCTTGACACGGAGACAGAAACTGAGGCAGAGCAAGGGAATGGACATCAGTGGCAGAGTCCAGCATCTTCTTAACAAATAAGGGCAACCTCTGCTCTCCTCCACCTTCTCAAGCGGGCAGGGGTCGGTCAGACACAGCGAGATGTCCCAGTGTGAGGGCTACCGGTAGAAAGCAGGTCCAAGTCCTTGCTCCACCGTGTTTCCTTCATCCCTTGGACAAATCCCTTTGCCTTCCTCCAGTGCTGTGCAGTTTGAAGATGGGTGGCTTCGGCAGCAAGAAGGCTTTCTACCCCTTTAATGCTTGCAAAAGCCCAGGGCACCACTGTGTCCACAGCGGAGACGATGGGTTGTGTGCTGGGTGCCATCCCCGCTGGGTGCTGGGTGCCATCCCCGCTGGGTGCATCACCAAGGACAGACACCCAACAGCAATTCGATCTCCTTGGGGGAGGAGAGGTTGTGTTCCCCAAGGAGAGGAGATCTCCAGCAGCAGGAGGAAGCAGTCAGTGGTGCTGATGTCCACCATGGATGGATGAACCCTGGGAATGGCTGAAGGCAAAGCCTTGCGTCCAGCTCCAGCCGGGCACCCGCAGAGCTGAGCGTCTCCAGCCCGGGCACCTCAAAGCATCCTGCCGGCAGGATCGGGCTGGGGTTGCAATGACCCAGGGGACAGCCACGATTATGTGCACTTACAACAGCCCGTGCTGGAGCGCGGAGAGACCCTGCAGCCCGGCTGGAGGGCTCAGCTTCACCCCTGAGGGGATTTAGCAGAGCAGAAGGAGCCCTGCAATGAGTCCATGCTTCATCCCACAGACAACAGCAGCATCCTGGTGTGACACGCACGTCCCCGAGCTCCCCGCACCTCAGAAGGGCAGCTGTAAGTTGTAGGGTCAGCCGGGCTCGCAGGGAGCATCCTCTCTGCTGTTCGAGCGGGGAAACCGAGTCGCAAAGCAACTTGGGCATCATCTCCCCAAAAGCCTGCAATACCCTGGGAGAGGATCCCAGGAGTCCTGGTCTCCATCTCACACAGCTTCCCCTCGGGGGATGTGGAAAGTCAAAAACTGGTGTGTCTGGGGGTGTCAGGGCCATGACCCACTCCAGCATCTCGCCTGACATGCTCACAGCACCCTCTGGCTCTGCCCAGTGACGGGGTCCCAGGAAAACAAAAAAAAGAAAAGGGAAAAAGAAACCACCAGAAAAAAAAAAATAAATTCATCTCACCAGTCTTTTTTTCAGATCTAAAATTGATTAAAATAAACCCAGTGATCTGACTTAGCTGTTTCTATTTAGGACCTGAATAAGGACTTGTGAGCCCAAAAGCTTATCTGCTTTGGAGCTTTTTTTCCCCCAACCGTATCAGTTGCTCTAATAAAAGATTCAGCCTCTCCCTGCCAGCCTCCTCGCGCTCGCATCCTCCGACTGTCGCGCTTCCACCCGTGCAACTGCCCCTACCATTGGTTTCCCCACGCGATCCCCGACGGCTATCGCCCAGCAGAGGAGCGCCAGGGTTCCCACTCACCCAGCTGCTGCTTAGCCCGCCAAAAAAAAAAGATACTTAAAAAAGCAAGGATTTACGTTCAAAAATCTGCCTCCTTCTCCCTCTTTACTTCCACGGCTCAAAGTGATCTTCCCACCACGTTCCCAGCCCCGCACGGGGCTCGGCACAAATCCTGGGTGCCCACCCAGCGCCAGAAATGATGCTGGAAAAAGCCACGGCAGATGGTTCGCGTGCAAAGGGCGCAGCAAGGCTTGGGTGCAAGGGAGCTGGGAAACCACGGCCGGAGCCCAGCCCCGGGTGAAGGCAGCTCCCTGCCTGTGTCCGGGTGCCCTTGGCCATTTTTCTGCTGGTGGGGAGAGCGGGAGACCCAGGGAAGCAGGTCGGTGCTGGGGAGCACGTTCGGATGCTCAGACTGGTGCTGGGGGACCCAAACACTGGGATGCAGCGCGGGTGATGGACAGGGGACCGCGGTCCCACAGACTCTCCCTCGGTCCCCAAATTCCAGGCTGAAACGGTGATGCTCCTGCAAATTGGGCTCCTACATCCTCCAAACCCAGGATATCTCCCTCCCGCTGGGGACATCAGTGGCTGGTGTCTCTTCCAGCCTTCCCTTGTGCATGGAGATGGCAGGGACACGCACCTTGCTAGAAAAAACCCCCCACAACCCAACCCCAGCAGCCGGGCTTGCACAGCTCCTTGCCCCCCCACCAGCAGATTTTGGCCCCGGCTGGGCAGCCCTCTAACCCAACCCTGGCGATCGCTCACTTGCAAGCAAACCCAAGCTCGCCCCCCAGCTCGCTTCCTCTGCCCCACGGCCAGTTCAGCGAGGGCCAGGGCGAGGATTAGGGCTGCGACAGCGGAGGGGATTACCCGCAGCCCTCGCTGGCTGCCCACATCCCGGCAGATTGCCTGTGCCGTGGGGGGAGGGCAGCACGCAACCTCGTGCCTTGGCCTTTGACGGAGTTTTTTTTTTTTTTTAATGATGCAGTAAAATGAAGGATTTACCTAAACGCTACCGTTAGGGCAGGGAGGTGCGCGTGCGGCGGCAGAAGCGAGCGACATCCACCGCAACACTGCGACGGGTGAGCAATCCTTGTCTGACCAAAGGGGCACTTTTTCCCCAGGAATCCATAACCAGGCTCCGAGCGGCTCAGCAAGGCACCTCCCGCCCCCTTTTCACCCATGGGGAAACTGAGTCACGGAGCAAATCCCCAGCATGGCCGTAAGTCAGTTCTCCCATCGACTTCACCACAAAAGCCCTCAGAGACAAGCGCGAATCTCCCTTGCTCTTCCCTACAGCATCAGCACCCCTGAGCACCCCAAAGAGCACCCCAACCCCTATGTTGCCCCCAGCAGCCCGGAGCTCGCGCCGATCCCGGCTCCGCTTCCGCCTTTCCTCCTGCCCGCTTCCCAAAATGCACAAGGACACGCGTCTGTAGATGAAAAGCGCTATTTTTAGCATCTCGTATCATTAACCTCTGGGACTCGCTGCTACACGTGGCATCCCCAGGGACAAGGTTTCAGATGGGGGGGGGTCAAGCCCAGGGAGGGGGAAGGCACGCTCACATCATCCAGAATAAAAATCAGGTTATAAATTTGCACGTCACCGGAGCGGAGAAGGGGGTGCCCTCTACGCTCATCCCCAACCACCTGAAATAAAGTGGTTTACACGCTCCAGGCTCCTCTAAAAATGTGGATTTGCGGCCACATCCCGATCTGGGAGTGGGAATGCTGGCGAAGCGGTGACGCCTCTGCTCTCCCTGGCCCCAAAACCCCACCAGGACCGGGCTGAGCGTGCAGCTCGGCCGAGCACCGAGGATTAACCTGGGCTTTCCTTTTGTAGCTCCCTCCCTGGGTTCACGCTGCTGCAGGGATGCTCCGCAGGATGCTCCCCGCACATGCTGCATAGAAATCCTAATTTTTGCCCTTGGCAGGGGATGAGGCCGTGCTTGCCCAGCCGGGCTCCACCGAACCCTGCTCCCTGCCCAAAGCCATCCCTGGGGCTCGTGGCAGCGGAACAGCAAGACGCCGGGCTGCTGCGGGGACAGGAGCAGGAGAAATAGCGTGGGTGACCCACTGCTGACGGATGTTTCTTGGATATCAGCGCTGGCTGCCCTGAATCGGAGCAATAGGGCTGGGAGGGACTCCCACAACCGGGCTGCGTCTCTCCTGCCCCGGGTCAGGATCAGCCCCGTGGCGCTGGTTCCCCATGCGCTGAGCTAACCCAGCCTTTAGCATCTCCAGCAATGGGTTCACACAGCCTCCCTGCAGCCCCTTGATCCCCCCACATCCCGACCAACGTGGGTTTCCATTGCCTGGCCCGAATTTTTCTAGCTGTAGGACATCTCTCACTCATTCCCCATGACCACAGTAGTCCCTGCCTCTCCCTGCCTGCCCCTGCCTGTCCCTGCCTGCCTTGGGCAGGGGGACCCGGCCACCTGGGTTACCCCCTAGACCGCTGCTCAGGCTGGGCACTTGGCACCACTCGTCCCCCCACACAGGCACGCGATTTGGGGGGGTCCCCACCGGAGAAGGCCGATGCAGCGCGTGGGTGTGAGAAGGTGCAATGGGAGGCGGGGGATTTCTCGGCTGCAGCGGGCAGCGAGCATCCCCCACCACTCTCGCACCCGATCTTGGGTGATGCTCCCTGTCCGTATGAGCTGGGGGCAATTGCTCTAAAACTCTCCAGGAAAAAGCCCCTGGGTACCAGGAGTGAGGGAGGGAAGGGATCTCAAGGCCAGGTGTTACCCAGAGAGGTCAAAAATGCCACGATCCCCCATGCACATGTACAGGACTGGCCCCCTCACCCCCCAAAAATATGCTCTTCGGTGCTGGCATCCATCATCTGACCCCAGCCCTGAGCTAGGCACGTCCTGAGCAGGCAAAGGCTGCCATCCAGCCCCCTCCCAGGGTGACCTACCCCACGTCACCCTTGGGTGACACCACTGTCACCCAGGAGGCCCCAAGCTCTAATTGCAAGACCCCCAATGGCTCATTTCCCACCTCCCCCCCCCCACCAAGGCCCACCACCTCCCTTCGTCCCTCCTGTCCCTGCGGTTTTATCTCCCTTAAGCCGATTGCTGGTGCTGCCGCCGGCGCTGGGGCCGCCCACGGTGACCCTCCGGTGTGCCGCCGGCTCGCCAGCCGCCAGGTGAAGCAGCCAGGCTTGCAGCAGGAGCCTGCCTGCCGGGATTAAAGGGAATTAAAGCCACTGCTTAAACACAGTGGTGGCAGCGAGCCGGAGCAAGGCAGGATTCAAGGTGCCACCCGAGAGCGGTTCCCAGCCAAGAGCATCCTCCCCGGGGCTCCCTGTTGAGCGCAGGGAGAGAAGTTCCCTCGTTCTCCATCTTATCTCCAAGTACAGCAGGCGGGTCTGGTCCAAACCTTCCCTAAACGCAGGTGGGAGATGCCCATGGGGTGTTTTCCCTCTCTATTTCCGTAAGCACGTAAGTGCCAGGCCCCAAACTCGGTCCCCGAAGGTGGCATCCACCCCTGCCACCCCCAGCGGTCTCGAAAGAAGGTGTTTCCCCCAAGCCAGGCACAGCCATTCCCTCCGCAGCCCAGGGGGAGGCACGGGGAGGTACCAAGGGTAATTGTCCCCGCCTGGGTGTCCCCCTCACCGGGGCGTCCCCAGGATGGAGCCACAGGAGGCTGTCCCCAGTGTGGGGGCTGCGGGGGGCAGCTCGGGGCTTGCGGGGCGCTGAGCCGGGGTCTGCTGCTGCGGGAGCAGGTGGGTCAAGGGAGCCTAATCCTGCCCGGCGCGGGCCAGGAGGGGTCTGGGACCTGCGGGCAGACGGAGTGGAGTGGAAAAGCCGCAGCGGGTAGGAAAGGTCCCAAACCGAGGGACAGTACCAAAACCCGAGCACTTTGGAGGGGGGCAGGCCACGGGGTGGGGGCCGCCGGCAGCTCTGCAATGCTCTCGGGGGGGTTAATCCCCTCCCTGTGCGATGATGGGAAGGTTCCCAGCAAAACGGGGTTTAACACCCCCACGTTGCTGCCCCAGGCGCGTTTTCGGCGCTGGTTGCACATTGCTGGTGGGCGCCTTCTCCATCCGCGGGGAGCCGAGGCCACGGCAGGCTCTGGCCACGCACCTTTGAAGGAAAAGCAGGAAAAGCAGCCCCTGGAGGAGCTGTATAAAACCCTCTGACGTGAAGATCGCGCGGTCCTTTCCAGCCTTAAAACCTACCAACCACGATATATCCCACCACATCCGCGCCTTGGGATGGCACAGCGGGGACGGGAGCTGCTGCAAAGGGGTGGGAGGCGGCGGGGCCGGATCCAGGCTTGGTTCCCGCCTGCCATAATTCCAACCATGGATTACAAAAAAAAAAAAAAATCCCTCGGTTTTCTCTCCCTAATTACGGCTGGGAAAGGTTTGCCGTGCCGGGAAACGCAGTCTCTGTGCTCCAGCTCCTAATTACAATGCAGAGCGTGCAAAATACAGGTCACCCGGCGCTATTATTACACACCTGGATGGTTTCCATTAATTAAGGGGGGGGGGAAAAAAGGCAAGCTGTGGAGGGAGATGTGCAACGCAGGAGCCCGAAGCGAAGGATGTAAAAATACCCTGCGCAGGGACGAGCCGTGGGTGACTTACGGGGACTCGGCAAAGTGTGGCCAGCACCGGGACACCGGGCAGATGGGCTCCAAAGATGGGCTGGTGGCACATCCCCATCTGTGCTGGCTCCATGGGTGACGCCGGCACAGCTCTCCCGGCTGGGGATAACGGGGGTTGTGGGGTGTCTTTGTGTCCTGGGATGCGCATCCCACCACTGCTGGTAGTGCGGGGAGGAGGAGAAGGGCGTTACACGACGGGCAGGCTGAGGGGTGGGTGCTGCGCGGAGGCGGGTGGGCGAGGGGAAGAGTGAGATGCTCTCCCTAACACCGAATCCTCGGCAGCACATAAATACAGAATCACAGAATGGTTCGGGTTGGAAGGGAACTTAAAGATCACCCAGTGCCACCCCCTGCCCTGGGCAGGGACACCTCCCACCAGCCCAGGTTGCTCCAAGCCCCGTCCAACCTGGCCTTGAACCCCTCCAGGGATGGGGCAGCCACAGCTTCTCTGGGCAACCTGGGCCAGGGGCTCACCGCCCTCACAGCAAAGAATTTCTTCCCAATATCTCATCTAAATCTCCCCTCTTGCAGTGTGAAACCCATCGGTTGGAGCAGAAGGAGTCTCTGCTCCCACCAGCATCGCATAAAGATGCTGCCCATGGGCTTCACGCTGCAGTTGCAGGACCCTCTGCATGCACCCTGTGAGCAGCATTTGGGTTTACAGGCTCCTGGGAGCCTCTTTACACCCTCCTCTTCCTCTTCCCAAGCCAATTCCAGGCCCCTCTTTGGCCTGGCTCTCCATAGCCCCACAAAAAAAAAAAAAGAGGATGTTATTTTTTTTTTTGTCCCCCAAACCTCTGACCCGAAACCTCAGTTCAGTCGGGCCCGTTGAAACGCTCCCTCCAGCCAAGCGCCAGCGCTGCCAGGCTGCTGCTCCCCGCCTGCTCCGATAACAGCCCTGTGCTAAACAATGCAAACGCACGGAAAAGAGCAATCACCTCTTTTTAAAAGCCAGCCAAGCGCAGCCCCGACCCTCCCACCCGCGTAACCAGGCTGGGCCGGTCCCGGCACTGAGATGGAACCGGCAGCGTAGGTTCGGTCCCCCATGACCCGGCCGGTCCCCTCCTCTACCAGGGCAAAACCCTCCCCTGCAGCGGGGGAAAGGCTTTGGGATACTGGGAGAGCCACATCCCGGCTCCATCGACGCTAGGAAGAGGAACCAACAGGCATCAGGCCACCGACGGCTGTATTTGAGCTCACATCCCCTCCGTGATTTGCAGTGGCGTAGGGAGGACAATGCTCAATTGTGTTGTGGGCAGAAGAAAATGATCTCACGGCTGTTTGTGGAAGGAAAGGTTTCAGCTGGACACGCCTGCGTGCCAAGGGAAACCACCCGCCGAGGGAGCTGGGACACGGGAACTGGCCACGCCACACCTCCAATCGCTTTTCCATGAGGTTTCTGATGGGGAGCGGCGAGAGCTCAGCCCTGCCCCGGACCGGCAGGGATGGGATGGATGAGCTCAGCACGGTTATTCGGGGACATGGGGACACAGCTTGGGCATCACAAGCTGAGCTCTTCTGCTTTTGGGGCGCGTGATGCCCTGCCCAGCCGGAGCAGCCAGGGTGACTCAGGAGGCAGAAATCCCCCTGCTCCGAGGTCACCATCGTGTCACCTCCTTCCACAGGCACAAGGCCACCACCGTGTCACCTCCCTCCATGGGGAACACCTTGGTGGGGCGAGTTGTCCCACTGTGGGTGATATCGGCAGAGGTTGGATGCACCATAATTCTTCCCCACCCCCCCCAGGGGACTAAGGAGAAATCTGGACCCCCCCCAAAACAGCCCCCCGGGGAGCGTTGGGTGGCTCCGGTGAGCCGGGGCCCTGTCACCATGCCAGGGGATGCTCCGCCGCGACCGCAGGAGAGGCAGCCACCGGGACTAAAAAGCCTCTTAACGACCACAAAGAGCAATTGTGGGCTTTTTTAATTTTATTTTGGTTTTTTTAAACGCCACTTCATTTTCTGGCGCTGGCTTAATTGTGGTCATTAAGGTGGTGAGGGGAACACTGAGCCGCTGAGGCTGTGGGGAGGAGAGGAAGGCTATGGGGGGAGATCTCAGCCCCCTTGCTCTTAGAGGGAAGATCCTCCGGCCCTACAAACCACCCTCCTTCTCCCAGCCAGCCCCTTGGCTGCCGGCTCCTCTCCCTGCCGGCCGCTGCCTCAGTTTCCCCGTCCCCTGACCGAGGGCTCGTGGTGGCAGCCAGCCCCGCTCGTGCCTCCGCAGAGGCGCTGGGTGGGGTTTTCCCCCCTCGAGGAGCCAGACCTGAGCCCTTTCCCAGCCACGAGTTCAAACACCGACGCAACTGTCACCATTAAAGGGGATTTTCTCCGCGGTTTCCAAGGACGCCGGGTCAGCAACACGGAGCGGGCGGAGGGGCCGCATCCTGCCCCGGCAGCTGAGCCCGCACAGCCACGCGGTCTCCTATGTTTTAACAGTTTTTCGGGTGTTTTGTGCAAAACCCACCACAGGGGAAACCGCTTTGTGAAGCCGGTCCCGATGCTCCGGCCTGAAACGCTCAGGAAATCCCCACCGGCTCCCCCCACAAGCTGCCCCCTCCTCGGATGCGGGGAGCCCCCCCGCCAAGGGCATCGCCCCTGGCCACGGGAGGGCTCTCAGCAGCATTTTTAGGGATGCAGGAAGCATCCAGGTCCCGGTTGCACCGCAATTATGAAAATGGCAACAAAATGCATTAAAAACCAGGGGGGGTCGTGGGGACGCTTCGTTCGTGCCGCGTTTAAGTGACATGGGATGGAGTAAAGCTATCGCCGTCCTGACGCCGTGATAACCATCACCTATCTGCTCCTAAAACTGTTCGGGTTCAGTTACCGGAGCCCTGTTGCCCCTCCCGCTCCGTTCTCATGCTGAGCCACAGCTAACGAACCTCCTAATAATGATTAATCAGGAATATATCAGAGCCTCTCGCATGCGGCTGCAGGTTAATACCGACCCCCCCACCTCCCCAACGGCAGCTCCCCCAACCCGACGGTAAAAAAAAAATGAAGGAGCCCTTTTCCCAGGCGGCCCTTTTCCTTATGGCGCTTCATTAGGAATAATTAATCAAGGGTGGTGCTTTGCTGGCCCAAGCAGTAGGACGGGGCGTTTGCAAGCTTGCGCGGATTCGAGGGGAAGGAGCTGCTGCCCACCTTCCCCGGAGTTGTCATGGAAATCGTAATGGATGTTGATTAAGATGCTGCGCTTGCCAAACCCAAACGTGCCGCAGTTTTCAGAGGGACTCCAGCCCGAAGGGGATCAACCGGAGTCATCCCGCGCCGGGGAAAAGGGGAATTGCTGCGGGGGGACCCGGCCCTTTTCCAGGGATGGGGATGGAAAAATAAATGAGATGCCCCCCCGTCTCCCCCAGACAAGCTTCATGCTCTGCAAACGCGGCTTTAAAGGGCTTTTTTTTCCTGCCCTTAAAAAAATTAAAAAAAAAAAAAAAAACCACACCCAAAACCATTGGGAAGCAGGGAGCGAGGGTGGGATCTGCCAGCAAAGCCCGTGGCGGGCAGGGATGGAGGAGGGAACTCAGCACCATCCCGGGAGCAGGGAGAGGTTTCACCTCACTTTCCCGGCCCGGTTGGACGGGGTGGCAATCCCGAAGCTTCGCCCCCAAAACTGCATGCCCACCAGCATCCGCTGTGCCCCCCAGAGGTGGAAACAGGATTGGACCCCCCCACACCCCCGCAGGGCCCCGGCGGTGCCAGGACGAGCCCCGCGGAGGGGACGGAGAGCGAGGGATCGCTCAGAGCCGCCTGAGCCCGCAGTCATGCGAGTGCCCAGAAATAGACCCCATTTACATATGTAGGACGGAGCCCGCCATGCCAGTGTGGCCACGACCTACTTTCCTGCCGCCTCGACGGGACGTGGGCGCGTTGGGGGGTCGTGGCGGGCTCAGCTCGACCCCCCCCCCCACCGGAGCAGCCCACCCTCCTCCCATGATGAGCAGAAATGGGTTGGGAGTCCCTCTCTTGACGCAGCCCCGGGTTTTTGCACCCAAAACGGCATCTCCCGGGGGATGCAACGGCAGCTCACGCCCCCGTCGCCAGCGTCGATACCTACGGGAAGGGACTGGTGGGCTCAGAGCATCCGTCAGGTTTAATTACACGCTCACTGTGACTTGTTCTGGGGCTCTGAGCAAGCTCAGGACCCGGTTCCCACACGTGTCACGAGCTGTGGCGGCTCAGCTCCTGCACATCTCCGTCTCCCGATCCTCACTGCCGTTCCGGAGTCTGCAAGCAAAAGGCTCCTGCAAGGTGGGGCACACGGTATAAAGACCCCCCCCACACCCTCTACATGCTATTTTTAATTTTGTAAGCCTTTTTGCAACACTGAGCATAAAGCAATAAGCTTTTACCAGTGCCTCTGGGATGCTCCTTCCCTCAAGGACCGCAGAAACCAATTGGTTTCCGTACAAACACGGCTTTTTCCATTAAGGAAAAAAAAAAAAATAAAAACCATAATCCACCGCTGCCGAGCATCTTCCAGCTCGCAGGCGTTTCAGCAGCATTCACCTGCGGATCTGAATTGGGGATGGCACCGGGAAGTCCCCGAGGGGAGAAATGCCGATATTTATTTCACACCCTGTTGTCTCCCTCAGCCTGAGCAGCTCCCAGCAAATACCCAGGCAGGAAGGAGGTTTCTTTCTGCTCCATCTTTCTACACCAGCAAAGATTCAAAGCAGCTTTAGCCTTCTTGTGGCAATACCCTCGCCTGACACGTTTTGTGTTATTTCTTCAGAGCTACTATTCAGGGCTTCCAGTCCCTGCTGGTGAAGAAAAACTTATTACCGTAGAGGGAAAATAAAACCCACCTCAGCCAGCTCTCAGATACAGTCACTGGAAGCAGGTGAGGAACCAACAACCGACGCACGAGGAGAGTGTTTCGCTGCAGCCCTCATCTGAGGCCTCTTTTTTCCATCCACAATAGGTTGCTCTAGTGCCCAATGGCTGAAAGCACACGGGGAAGAGACAAAAGGAAAGAGGGAAATGTTCTGCCCAGCTTTCCCCTGGCATCAGGGCCAGGAAGGGTTGAGAGGGGAAGAAAAAAGAGAAACCTCTTTCTTCTGAAGGTGGGTAGTCAGCGCACTGACAAACGAACCAGCATCTCTGGGCGGGGGGACGGGTTCCTGCATCTACATGGCAGGACTGTCAAATGTACCGGCATCCCTGGGGAGGGGGACCTTCAAACATAGCAGCATCCCCACATGGGGATTGGTACCGGCATCCACATGACAGGACTGTCAAACGTACCGGAATCCCCGCACAGGGACGAATCCTGGCATCCCTGCATGGGGCACTGTCAAACACATCAGCATCCCCACATGGAGACGGGTACCCACATCCGCACACAGGGATGGGTACCAGCATCCGCACACAGGGATGGGTACCAGTACCTGCACACGGCAATGGGTACCTGCATCCCTGCACAGGGATGGGTACCCGCATCCACACATGGAGATGGGTACCTGCATCTGCACACGGGGATGGGTACCAGCATCCGCACATGGAGACGGGTACCAGCATCCACACACAGGGATGGGTACCCGCATCTGCACATGGAGATGGGTACCTGCATCCGCACATGGGGATGGGTACCCGCATCCGCACACAGGGATGGGTACCCACATCTGCACATGGAGACAGGTACCAGCAACTGCACACGGGGATGGGTACCCGCATCCGCACGTAGAGACAGGTACGTGCATCCACACACAGGGATGGGTACCCGCATCTGCACATGGAGATGGGTACCTGCATCCGCACACGGGGATGGGTAACCGCATCTGCACATGGAGACAGGTACCAGCAACTGCACACGGAATGGGTACCCGCATCCGCGCACAGGGACAGGTACCAGCACCTGCACACGGGAATGGGTACCAGCATCCACACACAGGGATGGGTACCTGCATCCACACATAGAGATGGGCACCTGCATCTGCACACGGAGATGGGTACCAGCATCCGTGCACAGGGATGCGTACCTGCATCCCTGCACATGGAGACGGGTACCAGCATCCACACACAAGGATGGGTACCTGCATCCCTGCACAGGGATGGGTACCTGCATCCACACATAGAGATGGGTACCTGCATCTGCACACGGGGATGGGTACCAGCATCCCTGCACAGGGATGGTACCAGCATCCACACACAGAGACGGGTACCCACATCCGCACATAGGGACGGGTACCCGCATCCCTGCACAGGGACAGGCACCAGCATCCCCAGGCAAATACCAGCCAACTACATCCTGACCCCAGCCTCACCATCCCGAGCCCTGCAGCTCTTCTCACCCACAACCCAAAAGCCATCAGACCAGGAGGAAAATTAAATTAGGACGAACCGAATCCCAGGTCAGCACGCTGCCAGGGCCCTGGGATGCCCACAGCTCCCCAGCAGCCACCGGCACGGGAAGCCACAGGGCTTGTTTCACCCCACGCTCATCTTGCTCCCCTGGGGAGATGTTTCTGGCCTCTGTAGAGCAAGGAAGAACCTCTCCATGCAGTGACCATCTCCCACCACGCACTGCGTTTTCCTCAAAGCCTCGGCTCCACGAGTCGAGGGATTCGCCTTGCGCTTGGAAAAGTATTTCCAGCTCTGAAATCAGCAGGCAAAGCTGGAAAACGGGACCCCTGAGAAACTCTCACAACCCAGCGGGTGAAGGCAACGGACCCAAAATTCTGATTTCTCAAAAGGGGAAGATCTTCATGCAGGTTTCGCTACTGGTGTGATCGCATCGGGAAGGCACGTCATTGCGAAAGCGAACATAAAGAAGTCAAGACATTTATCAGCCTGAAACACCAACCGACCCCCGTTTTCAAGTCAAAACAGGACAGCTTATCTTCATAACAGATTCTTTTTTCTTTTCTTTATTTTTTTTTTTCCCCAGGAAACACTTTGCTGCACTTCGGCGGGCCCGCCAGCTCCAGGAAAACGTGGCTTCCCAGGCGGCCCCCCTCCCGCCGTGGGCAGGACCCGCTGCCGCCCCCGGGCAGCGCCTGCCCAATGCCCTTCTGCCCCTTTCACCCAGACTTGCTCTTCCTCCCCGGATTTCCCCTCCTGGGATTTTCTTTCCTCTTTCTCATACAAAACCAGATTCAAACCCTGCCGTGCCAGGGGTTTGGTCCCGGAGCCACCCGTCCGGGGCATGCAAACCCTCCGAGCTCTCCAAACCCCTTGGTAATGCCAAATGCCACCACGCTGGGTGCTGCGGCAGAGAGACCCCCCCCCCCCCCCAACCTGCGCCCGGTCCCGGACCACAACCCCGGTGAACCCTGAACCTCCATCTCCTTCCCCCAGGGAAGCAGCCATAATCCCCAGCCAGGTTAACACCTTTGCACAGGGAAAGGAAAAAAATGATGAAAATCCACTAAACCCACTGATTTTTAGGTAGGAAAGTGCAAGGCTTGAGCAAAGGAGCCTGACTCTCGAGCCCTGCTGCCTGCCGGAGGACGGGGGATTTTTTTCCCTGGAAGACACTGGGTCAAAGCAAGCAACATCAAAATTCCCCTTATCCGCAGGATTTGGCCTGTTTCTCCGGGAGCGCCTGTTTTCCCTCATCCCCCGCCCCATCCTCGCCCCCACCGGAGCCCAGGGAGGGGAAGGACCCATTTTGCACCCGATAAATCCCAGTGCAGCTGGCGAAGGCACTGGGGAAGTTCGAGCTTGGGACTTCCCTAATTAACGGCGTCCGGAGCCACGTGGGAGGCGCTGATCCCACTACGGCACCAAGAGAAAGGAACCCACTTAACTTCTTGGTGCCCTTTTTCCTTTTAAGTCAGGATTGAGTTTTTAACGTGCTCGGGAAGAGCCACAAGATCGGGGGTTTGGCGCTGCCGGTGACGGGAGCGGGGGGTTAGACCTTGTCCCAACCTCCAGAGCCACCGAGATGGGGGAGCCTGCATCCCCGCCCGAGGATGGGAAGCACTCGGAAAAAAAGAAAACCACCACAAACCGTGTTGTTGGGTTGGTTTTTTGGGTTCGGTTTTTTTTTTCCCCCTCTAATTGCTCTTGCTATTTTAACCGAGACAGACATTTCCTTGACGATTTGCGAGGGCTATAAATGTTTTATGTCCCTTCCCTCTTCGCTCAGACAGCAACTTTTGCTGCTGCTCGGCGTAAGCGAGACCCGGAGCGGAGCAGCTGGGTGCTGCCAGGGGGCAAGGGACCAGGACACCGGCCACGGGGAGAGGATCCAGCCCCGTATCCACACGGAAACTCATCATCCACCCCCCCCCACCATCGCATCCTTCCCTTCCCTCCATTCCTAGAAGGAGATCCCACCGCCCAGCCTCCGTGCAAGATGCCTTTCTGCTGCAGAAAAAACTATATATAGTGCCCGAAGCCTTTGGGGGCTTTGCTGCTCTGCGAGATATTTATAGCCGGAGGCAAACTCCGACGGCGCTGGCTGGGAGCAGCTGGAATTGCAGCGGGAGAGGCAGGATGCGGCCCCTGCCTGAGCAGGGAAGCGGGCGCTGGGGCGAGCAACCCGCTTGGCAGCCACAGCCCCCAAAATCCCATTTTCTGGAGCGCCGCGGGAGAGAAGGTGCGGGGTGCTCACCCGCCGGGGGTCAGGGGCTTTTGGGGGAGAGATGTGGAGTTTTTTGGCCAAATCCGGAGTGAAGAGGGTGAGCTGAAGAGCTGAGAGGCTCAGGAACAGCCCAGCCGCCCGTCCGTGGCTCTTATCCAAAAAAAGCGGGCGCCCAACCCATTTCACCCAGAGTGTTTCCCAGGGGATGGGGAATCCACCCCACGTGGCCCCTCACTTCCCCGAGCATCCCAAGTGGAGCCGGAGAGGAGAAACGGGCCCTTCTCCCCAGACCTCGGCGTCCAGCCCTGCTCCTCTCCCCCCCCCAACACTTGGTGGGGGCTCCCCCAGCCTAATTGCTGGCAGCTCATCCTGCTCACGGCCCGACTTTAATACAGTCCGTCAGGCGAAACGCTCCAGCTGGAAGGAAGGAAAGTCAAGGGGGAGCGGGATGGGGAGGGGGACGCCCGGCTGCCCGCGGGCAGCAGCCATTTCCTCAGCCGGGGGATGCAAAAGTCCTGCCGGGACGAGGGGCAGGTCGGGAACGTGGGGGTTTTGCACCCCGATCCTGCCCCATGGGAAGCAACCGCTCCCTTCCCTGCCCCGGCATCCCCAGTGACACCAAGCTGGCCAGCACGGATTCAGGAATGCTTTTTATCCAGGAATTGCGGCACCGGGATGCACGGCCTCGGGGGAATTACCCCGGCTGCAGACCCGGCCTTTGCAGCGAAATGGGGAGTTTGGAACTGGGTCGGAAGGAAAAAAAACCCCCCACGTGTGGGTGCCCGGGACCCTCTCCCAAACCGCCGGGTGCTTTCGCAGCCGGGATGGCCCCAGCCACATCCTCAGCCTCGCACCGGGATGGTGGGAGCGGCAGCCAAAAAACTCCTTGGGAAAAAAAAACAAAAACAAAAAAAAAAAACAAAACAAAAAAAACAACCCAGAAATAAACTTTTTTTTACCAAATACTGTGTTGGAGTCTATCCAGAGGAGCCCACGGGGTTCATCTTCCCCGGTCCCTTTGCTGGTGCTTTTAACTCGGCGCAAAACTTGGGTGCCCAAGGGCTGGCTGGAAGCATCCCAAGGAGACAGCCCCAGGCGTTTAGACCCAAAAGGTCACTGTTTAGCCCCAAAAGGTCACTGTTTAGCTCCCCCCCCCCAAAAAAAAAAAAAAAAAAAAAAAAAAAAATCACTCCTCTGGCAGGAGGGAGGCAGGACACAGAGCTATCGCTTCCTTCAGCCCCTGCTGCCGTGCCTTTACAGCCGCTGTAATTCCAATTTCCTCTGGGGCCGGGGCGCGTTTGAAGCTGGATCGCTTCATGCAGAGCCTGGCCAGGCTTCCCCCCCCCCCGCCACCCCGGCGACTACCACCACTTCTCTGCACATCAACCAAAAAGACCCAAAGGCCGTGCCCCTCGCAGACTATTTCTGGGTCTCGCTTGGGACGCTACGGACGCAAATAGAGGTCGGCTGGCCGCAAAGCGAGCCTTAACTTTGGTAAACGGCATCCTTTGCACGCACATCTCTTGCTGCGTGAGCGTGCGTCTAGTGGGGGTGTCCGGGGCATCCGGAGGATTTCACGCCGGCAGAGGGGGACATCTTGTCCCGAGGGTGCAGAGCCCCGTGGCGCATCCTCCCCGCTCCCCCGCTTTTACTCAAAAGTCAGCAGAATGGGTCTGGCTGAGCTCAGCCCAAGGCAGGAGCCACAGCTGCTCCGAACACGGTGGGTGCTGCTGCGGGACGCCACTGGTGGAAAAACATCCATAGGGACGCGCATCCCTGTATGTCCCCGTGAGGGACGACGCGCCAGGGACCGGCCCGTGGGTACCAGGTGACCCCTGCAAACCCAGCCGTGCCCATCCGATCCCCGCGCCACGGTCAACAGACTCCCTCTCTCTTCCTCCACGGCAGCAAGAGCCTTCCCTCCCACCCTCCTCCTCTTCCAGCCTTTGGTGGGGTGTTCAAAGAGCTCTCACCGTGGAAAATAAAGGGATTCGGGATGCTCTGCAGCCAGGACCAGGCATCCCAGAGGGAGCAGGGCTGCAGTGATCCCCCGGCACGGAGAGCCATCTCTCCACCCCGCGTCCATCCCTGGGGATCACCCGCCGTGGCTCTAAGGACATCTTACGTAGGGACATTTGGGGGTGGCGTGACCCACACTGCAGGGCTTTAAACGCCATAGCCTGGAGGCGGGAGAGGCGCCTTGAGTCAGAGGAACAGGCACTAATTAATCCAAATTAAAAGCCAGAGGGTAAAGAGGGAGAACCAGCTGCATCACCCCAATTACAGCACCCAGGGATGCGGCTCATAATTAAACACCTTAAAAACCCGGGGGGTCCTGCCCAGCCATGCAAGCCCCCACAGCCCCGACACCCCGACACCGCAGGGGACACCCCAATGGCACACGGGACACCCCCCCACACACCCCGAGGAGCCAGGCCAGCTCGCCCACCCTCCTTACATCCCTCTCCCACAGCCTAATTGCAGCTCGCCAGGCAGCTAACGAGCCAGTCGCACCCAAAACCAATTATTTTCCGATAAATGGAGAGAAACAGCTCCTTTCCGCGCCAGAAGAAAACAAAAGCAACCGCTGACGGAGGCTGGGTGCCGCTGGGTGCCACGTCGCAGGCGGCTCCGCTCACCCGAGCATCCCAGCCGGCTGCAGCTCCGACGGCTCCGGCGCTCGCGGGTCCCCGGGAGCCCGGTGGGACCACGATGCCCCACGGCCCCCGAGCCCAGCACAGGACCCCGCTTCATCCCAGCTCCCTGCACTTGATGCCACAAGTCCCCTACTTGATGCCCAGGTCCCCATTTAACACCCCGGTTTCCCCATCGGCTATTACATGTCATCACGCTCCCTAATTAACGCCAGGCTAATTAAGCCCAGGATCCCACCCAGGTTTGCCGTCCTCTGACAGAGGCCGCGGCATCACTGCATGGGACGTGAGCCATGCATGCAACCACTGGTGGCTAATTAGGGCTTAATTAGCGCTCATCAGTGCCACGGGAGCATGAGGAGTGGGTGCCCCAGGTCCCAGCCCCCTGGCACCCAAGCACGTGCACCGAGCGGGTCAGGCCTCAGGCAGAGGGGAGCACCCTGCAAAGCTGATTTATTATATTCAGCATTATTTAGTCCCCGGAGGAGGAGGAGGAGGAGGAGGTGAGAAGAGGGAGGGGTGACACTGGCCGAGGACCAGAGCCCCCCAAATCACAGGGCCGCGGCGGCCGTCTCTCCTGGCGCCTCCAAAAAAGGGAACCTCGCACGGCGGCAGCCTCCGAGCGCGGGGTAAAGCATCGCCAGAGCTGCGTAAAACCGTCCCGTTTCATCAACAAATACCTGGCAGCTCCGGGTTTTTCCACTGGGCCGGAGCCAGGGCCCCCGGAGTGGTTTAAGGGCCGGTCCCTGCCTCCTCCTCACGCTCCCCGTAAGTGCCATCTCCGGTGACACTCAGCTCCGGCTCTTAAATACCCGGGTCTCGGTGGCAGGGGATTCCCACGACACCCTCCCCTCGCACGGAGCAAAGGCACGAGCGGCCCGTGCACGAGAGAGAAGGAAAATTAAAGGCTGGATGATGCTACTTGCCAAGAAACCCTAAAATGGGGGGGGAAAAAAAAATGCATTATTCCTGATTCTGATTAATCTTTACGGGGTGCAATGGTGACGTTTCCCAGCAGCATCTCGGGACACAACAGATGTCCCCAGGACAGGCAGCACCGAGAAAAGTTGTTAGGAGCCCGATGGACCCAAATTTGCCTTAAATGAGGTGGAAATGGTGGACGGACACCTAGTTTGGTGTAAATGAAGCTCTTTGTGTGCTCTGTGCCAGCACCACTCGCTGCCTCTGCAGGACAAACTGCTCCGGGGTAGGAGAGAAACACAGGGGCTTTCTCTTCAGTTCTAGCTTTCTTTGCAAAAAAAGTAAGAAATAAATAAGACTTCTTTTTTTTTTTTTTAAAATGCCCATTTTGGACCAAAAAACTCCCACTCCCTTTCCCCAAAACACAGCCCTCTGGTGTATTTTTGACATTGGCTAACGCGAGCGTCGCTTCCAAACCCAGCCGAACTCCACCGCCCGCCCGTCTCCGCAATTATTCAGCCCGACCAACACAGCCCGTGAAATAGCTTCATTCCCCTCCTCCTCCTCCTCCTCCTCCTCCTCCTCCGGAAAACAGCATTTTTTGGCAAACAAACTGTTTTGCCAACAAAGTTGTGCTCCGCGCTGCCTGAGAGGCGATGCTTCTCCCCAGCTCCGGCCTCCTCCGCCCCGATGGGCCCCGATTCGGATCCCAAATTGGGGATGCAGCGGTGGGGAGACAGGCCCGGGCACCCCGACATTGAAGTTTTCACCCCCACCCCGCCTCCCCTTTTGCTAAAATAATCCTTGTTTCTCCATCGGCCGGGAAAGAAGCAGCAGCCCTGAGGTTGCCGCTGTTATTTTTATCTGGAAATAAATAGTTTGAGCGGCGGCCAAGCCGTTCCGAGGGAGGGAGATGCTTTGCATCGTGGCCGCAGAGATGTAAACACACGCGGCCTCCGTCTCGGCGGGGGCACATCGCGCGGCCGGGGCAGAGCAAACATCCCGATCCGGACCGGAGAGAACTGAAATTGCCTATTCTGGG
Source organism: Rissa tridactyla (assembly GCF_028500815.1). NCBI lineage: Eukaryota > Metazoa > Chordata > Aves > Charadriiformes > Laridae > Rissa > Rissa tridactyla. Next base: position 6,432,589 of record NC_071483.1, read on the forward strand.
ATGCCGAGGTGGAAAAAGGGGGATGTAAGGTTTGCCGGGGGAATGGCTCCCAGGGTGGGGAGCGCAGGGGTACCCATCGCCGCTCCCCCCCAGAGCGATGCCGTCCCCTCCATCTGCTCAAGGCATCGCAAGCGCCGCCGCAGCTGGGTTCAACACAGGTTTAACCAGGACCAGAATTAACTTTTGGAATCATTTTTAACAAGAAGTCCTGAAAGGACCAGCTCTAAAAACGCTTTTGCCTTCACAACAGAAAACAAGGAGCATCCTTGCGCCACCCGCACGACGCTGGGTTCCATCTCGTTCCTTCCCGGCCACAGCAAGATCCCAAAAACCACAATTTGCCGAGGGGTGAATGCTGCGACCAGGCTCAGTTTGGCAGCCCCGGGAGCTGCCCTCTGCCCGGATCCGGCCACATCCTTCCCCCTGCCTTGAGTCCCAGCAGCTCTCATCCTGCCCCCCGGGGCTGGACACACTGTTTTGGGCGGGGGGGGGATGGGGGTTTTGCCCCTCTCGCTGCTCGCGAAGGTCACCGAAACGCTCGGGAGCTTTGCACGAGAAGCTCGGCGTAAATGTCAAATTAATTAACTGGGAAAGACGTATGCATGGCCACAAAAAGCCCTCTGTTTTGCCCCGCCGCCCTTCCTCCCACCTCCGCGCTCCCTGGAGCCGGGCACTGCCTGCGGTTTGCGAAAGCCGCGGCCCGGGGTTGGGGGGGGGTGGGCGAGGGACTGCCGGACACTCCCCACAGCGAATTTTTTTCCTCCCCTATAATGCACCGCATCGAAGGAACCAAGCGAGGACGGAAAAGCTGGGAAAACCTCTCCAGCAGCCGCCGCTCCTCCCTCCGCACACGTGTTGCGGCACCGTCTCCAGGGACACGGCCAGGGAGGGACGAGCATCTTCTGCTGGGGCCAGGCCGACACCCCCGGGGGGAAAAACAGAAGCACGTCCCGCTTTGTGCCCAGAAGAGACTTGGTGGCATCACCCATTTTGCAGGATAAATCCTTCTCCGGCAGCTACCCGGAGTCCTGAGCCTTGTGCAGGTGTTGGACCGGAGTGGGGAGGATGCGGAGGGATGCGGAGGGATGCGGAGGACCACAGCTCCGGTGAAAGTACCTGCCCGCTGCTCCCAGGGGCTGCCAGACCACCTGCCAAAGGGGGTTTCTCCCCAAATAACTGCTCCCCGTCTCTGGAGCGCTGAGGCTGGGTTTGCAGAGACGCCGACCAGCGGCTTCGTTCATCGAGGAGCAGAATAAAAGCAAAAAAAAAAACCCACCCCCAGAGCCAGGCAGGCTGCAAGGATGTGATCAGACCCGGCCTCCCTGCCCCGCTCCGGGCGTGGGGAACGCTCGGTGGGAAGAGACGTGGGTAAAGAATTAACGCCTCAACTCAAAACTATTTTCAAGTCTTTAAAGGCTCAGGAAGGGAAAGGCTCCCGTCGCCCAGGGTTCGGTGCCCCCTCGGCCGGCCCGGGGGTTTGGTACCCGGCTCACGTCGTGCCGGGGGTGGGCATTCCCCCGGCCCGGCTGCCGTCTCCCAGGGCTGCCGCGCGTCTCCGTCCGCTCGTCCCAGGGGAAAAGGAGCCTTAGGGACACTTGGGGACATAACACCCACTTCACCCACACCACGCACAGGCAGGGACAGGAGGCGCCAGCGGCCAGAGGAGCCTGCGCCCCTCAAGGAGCTCTAGGACCCTTCATTATTGTTATTTTTACTCAGTTTCGCCATGAAGTTGCTTCACCTCCTGCTCGTAAGAGGAAGGAGCCGGGGGCTGAGCACGGCTCAGGGAGAGCTGGGATGTCCCTACAAACAGGGATGGATGGAGCCACCGGGCTACCCCAGCTCACGCCACGGAGCTCAAATCCACCCCCGCTGGGAGCCAGGCTGAGTCCTAGCAAACTCCTTACACGCCACATGATTTCACAGCAGCCCCCAGAGCACCCACAAGCCTCAGAAGGGAAAGACCCCGCCATGGCCCCGATGCCAGGCTGGCCACCGGGGAGCTGCCGGCACCGGGCAAACACCGTGCTGAGAAGGGAGCCCTTGCAAACCCCCCCCAGCCCCCATGTCGGTGACGGTGGGACCCAGAGCTGCGGGGGACACCGAAACCCCCAAATCCACCTGCACGAGGAGGTGGATGCTCCACCCTGGAGCTCTGTGGGGCCATGGGGCATCTGGGGTCCCCTGCTTCCCACCGCCCCTCCGGACTGAGCCAAGGGTGGATTTTCAGGGATTGCAAGGAGCAAGGGATGTCATCTTGCGTCCCCTCTCAGCGGGAGAGCTCCACGGAAACACGTTCCAGGACTAAATGACAACAACCTCCCCAAGACCATACAACAAGGAGCAGGACGAGGCCGGCCCCGGAGCCGTCCCAGGCAAAGCTCCAGCGGGGACACGGACGTGAGTGGCCGGGACCTGCGGAAAGGTTACAGCTAATCGACGCTCTCAGTAATTAAGGTGACGAGTTGATCCCTAAGCCCACGGCTCGGCCAGCCAGCCGGGGCCGAGGCAAAGCATCCTTCCCCGGCACACAGAGGGACAGGGGGTCCCCCCAGAGCCGAGGGGTCACACGGGGGGGGCTGCAGGCACCCGCTCCCCTGGCATCTTGTCGCAGCCCAGCGCACAGGCCACCCCCGCTGATTAAGCTCGTCAGCCCGTGCTTTGCCTGTACCTAATGAAGCTGCCGGGTGCTGCCCTCTCCCCCTGCCCGCGCTGTCCCCAAACTGTCCCCTGATGCCACTCGGCTGCCACATCCCGGCTCCCCAGAGAGGTGTCCCACGGAGGAGGAGGAGGAGGAGGAGGAGGAAGAGGAAGGAGTGATAACCCCAGCCCGCGTGTGGTCTGCGAGGTGGGGAGCCAGCAGCTCTCCGGCCATGCAGAAAACAGTCCGCTCTTGGATTCTCGGGTGTCTAATAAGGGATTGAGCTCACCCCACCCTGGGCAGGGTGATGGGGGGCTCCCCCCCGCCGAGCTGCCTGATCTCCCAAACGGGTCCGGACCTCGTCCTCTCTCCGAGTGGTCCCCAGCCAGCTCCAGAGGGGGACGGGCAGGGTGAGCTCCTGAGCTTTACAGCCCTGGGAAATCCTGGCCAAAGCCACACCTGACAAGCCCATGACACAGTTGGGAAAACCCACTGCCCGGCTGGGTCTCACCAGGAGAGGCAGCACCCCACACACCCCCCGGCAGCGCTCCCACAGCGGCACACAAAGGGTTAACGGGAGCGATCCCAGCTTCCCCAAACCCGGGGCCAAGAGGGATCACAGCCCCCACCAGATGAAAGGGAAGCGCTGAGTCCCGAGAGACTCGCGACACTGCCCAAACACGCCAGCACTGCCACGTCCCTGTGCCGAGGCCAGCGGCCCCCGTCCCTCCACGCTCCCCGGGGCCAGGGCCAGGGATGGGGGGTGTGGGCCCGTCCCGGGGAGCTCACAGGCTCGGTGCCGACGGCAGCCGGCGTTATTTGTCCGTTCTCTGCTGTGCAAATATTAATTAATTAATTCTCCGGGTGCTGCCCCGCAGAAGGCACCAGGATCCGGCAGAGGGTTTGCAGCGTTACCCAGTTGCCCGCACAACCGCAGCGGGGGAACCAGCATCCCCAAATCCGTCCCCCATCCCATTGGCACGGCACCTGGCTGGGACGCGCCCGAGCTGCTCCAAGTCACTGCTCCCCATCCTGGTGACCCCAGGGAGAAGCTGCGACTTTGTCCAATGAGACGGAATGACTTAAAAGCCTCGGTGAAGAGAAGGGGAGGAGAGGAGAGACCCCCCCCTCCAGGTGAGGATGCCCGATGGCTGCTGGAGCATCCCTCCCTCATGGGGGGAGAGCAGCCTCCTGCCTCCCTTGGGCTGCCTTCCCCAGCCCCGGACCTGCCTCGTTGTCCCCAGGAGCATCCCATCACCTCCCAATCTGGAATTTAACAAGCCCATAACCTTTCCTGCCTAATTATCCTCAGCAAATGCCAGCAACCGCCTGCATCGCCATCCACCAGCCAGCAACTGAAATTCCCCAAATGGGGAAGAAGCACCCATTCAACCCACCCCGCGCCCGCCGTGGGTGACGGAGATGCCGGCACGGCCGCACACGCCTCTCGCTGCCGCGGGCACCCAGTGATGGAGGGGCGCTGCCGGCGGAGCTCAGGCTTCCCCGGATCAATGGCAAAGCGCAATATTCGGCTTAATAAACTGCCCTTTGATTCACCGTGCGAGCGGCCGCGCGGCATCGCCGGGAGCCGCGGGATTTATCGCTGCCGGGACGAGTAAATCACGCACCTGATGGTCTTCTCAATAGCGGCTCAGGAGCATCCTCGGAAAAACCAAAGTTGCATCTGCCTCTTCAGGAGGGGGAATAACCGGTGCCGGGAACAGCCGGCAAACACCCCGCACGCACCCACTGCCCCACGGAAACAGGGGTGCCAGCGCACGGCACCCACAAACCAGAACCCCAGGAGGAGGAGGAGGGGGAAAAGCTTGGGGTTGCGCACTGGTGAGCAGCCGGGCCCTGGGACGTTCCCCTACGAAAGAGAGGAGGAGGAGGAGGAGGAGGAGGAGGAGGAGGAAGCGGCAGCCTTCCTCCCATTCCTCCCGAGGCGGCTGCTTCTCCCGCTGGAGCACGACCGGTTGCGTGGGAAAAGCCTCTCCTGGTTGCAGGAGGATCCTTCCAGCAGAGCATCACCCAACGGCCGGCGCCCCGCGAAGTCACCCAGGGTCCCCCACACGCTCCCGCAAGCAGCTCGCGCAAGAGCCAGCACTGGGCAGGGTGCAGGCAGGGTGCAGGCAGGGTGCAGGCAGGGCTGGGTGGCTCCGGTGGAGGTTTTCCCAGCCGGAGCACGCTGGAGACGAGGAGAAGCAGTTTTGGAAGTGCCACCAGAAACCACCGACCCTTTCCCCCCCGCGGGAATCCTCTCCCCGGAGCGGGGCTGGGAAAAGCTGCGGGGCAGAGCGGGCGATGGCTGCGCAGGCCGGGGGGCGGCCACCCACCCCCACCCGTCCCACCAGGAGCTGGAGGGGCAAGAGAGATCCCCGGGGGCAAGCAGGGGGTGGGGGGAGCAGGTGGGGGGCGGCGGGGGGCAACCCCCCCCAAGTTTCTTCTGCCACCGGAAAGCAGGAGTGGGATTTTCCTCCCTCTCACCGCCCCCCCCAGGGTAAATTTTAAGGCGTGTTTCCCTACGACCTTCAAATGGCATCTGCCTGCATCCCCCTCCCCACGCACACGGCAGGGCCCCCCCATTCCCCACCCCCCACCACCACCGCCACCGCCTGCCTGCTCCTGCCGCCCTCGCCCAGCCCTGCCTGCACCCCCGGGGGGATCCCCCACCGCAGCCCTGCCCCGGGGGGTGCGCAGGGGAGCGGTGACCCCCGGGGTGTGGGGCGGTGGCGGGGGGGGGGCACCGGCTCCTGCCCGGCCTTCCCGCTGGGGAGCTGCGGATTTGATGGGGGGGGGGGGGGTGCAGGCAGGGAGGGGCCGGCGCGGGGCAGGGTGCTGGGGGGCAGCAGGGTGGGGGTCCCAGAGCCCCCCCCAGCAAGGTGCCGGGACCCCGCTCCACGCCGGGATTTCACCCCCCCGCCGCCGGTCCACGCACGATGCCGAGAGCGGCGACCCATCCGTGCCCGGGGCTGGTCCCACGTCCCCCCCCCCAACCAGCCCGGTACCGGTCCCCGCGCCCGGGGTCAGTCTGTGCCCGATGACGGTGTCCCCCCCCTCCCCCGCCCGTTGCCGATCCCGATCCCACGCCCCCCCGCCCGGTGCCGGTGCCCCCCACCCACGCACGATGCCCGTCCCAGCCCCTCGGTCCGGTCCCAGCCCCTCCCCCCCAGCCCCGACCGGTGCCGATTCACGCACGACACCGATGCCGGTCCCACGCCCCCGGCTCGGTGCCCCCCACCCGTTGCTGATCCACGCACGATGCCGGTCCCAGCCCCCCCGGTCCGGCCCCTGTGTGTCCCCCCCCTCCCGCTCAGTGCCGGTACACGCACGACACCGATGCCGGTCCCACGCCCCCAGCCCGGTGCCCCCCACCCGTTGCTGATCCACACACGATGCCGGTCCCAGCCCCCCCACCCCCCCTCCCGCGCATTGCCGGTCCACGCACGGTACCGATACCCGTCCCACGCCCCCACCCCGGTGCCCCCCACCCTTTGCTGATCCACGCGCGATGCCGGTCCCCAGCTCCTCGGTCCGGCCCCGGTCCCCCCCCACCCTCCCCCGCCCGGTACCGATGGCGGTCCCACTGCCCCCCCTCAGCCCGGTGCTGCTCCCCCCGCCCCCCCCACACCCCGCGCCGGTCGCGCTGCCCGGGGCCAGCCCGCGCACGACGCCGGTGCCCCCCACCCGTTGCCGGTCCCCGCACGATGCCGGTCCCCCGGTGCCAGTTGTCGTCCCCCCCCCCCCACCTCCCCGCACTCACCAGCGCGGCGGGGGCGCCCAGCAGCAGCAGCAGCAGCAGGAGGAGGCTCCGCAGCCCCCGGGGCGCCGGCGGCGGCACCTCCCCGGGCATCTTCCTGCCGCAAGGACGGCTGGCGGCGGCGGCGGCGGCGGCTGCAGCGGCGGCGGGAGGCGGCGGCGGGGGCGGGGAAGGGCCTTTGTTGCCGCCGCCCGCGGGAGGCGGTGTGGGTGCGGGCCGCCGCCGCGCCGCCCTCCCCGCCGCGCCCCCCCCCCCCCCCCCCCGCAGGAAGCGCCGGGCCGGCCCCCCCCGGAGCACGGACACCCCCCCCCACCCCTACACACACACACACGCGGACACCCCCCCACCCCCTCCCGCCCTCCGACCCCCGGCCCTGGCCGCGGGACCCCCCGCCCGCCTGAGACCGCCCCGCCCCGCACGGCCCCGCCGCCCGGAGCGCCCCGGGGGGAGCGGGATGGCGGGGGGGGGGGGGCTGGGGTAAATGGGGGGGGGCTGGGGTAGGTAAAGGAGGGGATTGGGGCAAACTGGGGGGACCTGGGGTGAATGGAGGGGACATTGGTGCAGATGGGGGGGACCTGGGGTAGACTGGGGGGGACCTGGGGTAAATGGGGGGACCCGGGGTGGGTAAAGGAGGGGACTGGGGCAAACTGAGGGACCTGGGGTGAATGGAGGGGACCCCAGTGGAGATGGGGGGGGGACTTGGGGCAGACTGGGGGGATCCAGGGGTAGATGGGAGGAGCTGGGGTAAGTAAAGGAAGGAGGAACTGGGGCAAACTGGGGGGGAGCTGGGATAAATGGGAGGGACCCTGGTGGAGATGGAGGGGGTCTCTGGGGTAGACTGGGGGGGACCTGGGGTGAGTAAAGAAGGGAACTGGGGCAAACTGGGGGGACCTGGGGTGAATTAGGGGGAGCCTGGTGCAGATGGGGGGGGACCTGGGGTAGGTTGGGGGGGACCTGGAGTAAATGAAGGGGGACTTGGGGCAGACTGGGGGGATCCAGGGGTAGATGGGGGGAGCCGGGGTAAGTAAAGGAAGGAGGAACTGGGGCAAACTGGGGGGGAGCTGGGATAAATGGGAGGGACCCTGGTGGAGATGGGGGGGGGCCTCTGGGGTAGACTGGGGGGGACCTGGGATCTGGGGCTGGGGTAGGTAAAGGAGGGGACTGAAGCAAACCGGAGGGGACCTGGGGCAGACTGGGGGGGTCCAGGGTTAGATGGTGGGGGACGTGAGGTAGGTAAAGGAGGAGGCTGGGACAGACTGGGGGGCACCTGGGACAGACTGGGAGGACCCACAGTTAAATGGAGGGGAGCCTGGTACAGATGGGGGGGACCCTGGGGTACATATGGGGGGGATCTCGGGCAGATTGGGGGGACCCAGGGGAAGGTGGGATGCACTGGGGTGGGTAAAGGAGGGAACTGGGGCAGACTGGGGGCATGCGGGGAGAGATGGGAGGGCCTGGGGGCGCCTTTGGGGACCCTGGAGTAGATGGGGGGGGGAAAGGGTAGATACGGGGGGACCTGTGACAGATTGTGGGGACCCAGGGGTAGATGGGGGGAGCTGGGGCGGATGGGGGGCACCAGGGTAGATAGGGTGGCACTGAGGCAATGGGGGGGCTGAGGGGCAGTTGGGAGGGGGGCAGGAGTAGATGGGGGGGACTCAGAGGGGTATGGGGGGGATCAACAGGCTGGGGGGGGGGATGACACAGGGGCAGATGGGGGGATCCTGGGGCAGTCGGGGTCACCTCAGGGTGGACAGGGGAGAAGAACCAGGGGCAGATGAGCGCCCTGGGATCTGCCTCCAGGGTGGGACCCCCACCCTGCCCGGCTCCCTGTGCCTCCCCGCCTCGGTCAGCCCTGGATGGGTGCTGGGGCCAGGGCCACCCCCGGGCTTACAACCCAGGAGGGGAAAATCCTCCGGGCAGAGCCGGGACTCGCTCCCAGCCCTGGGCCAAGAGCCCAGCCAGCCCCACAGCCCCCTGCCTCAGTTTCCCCTTTCAAAAACCCCAGGGATAAGGGTGGGCCCAGAGGTCAGGGCAGTCCCCTGCCGTGACAGTGGCTTCCCCCGCGGCTGCCAGGTGACCCTGGGGTGACTTTGCTCGGAATTTGGGTGCTGGGTCACCCCGATGGGCCCAGAAGGCGGTAGCTGCGGGTGAGCTGGGAACAGCCGGGGTGGGCTGGAAATGAGTTGTTTCTCACACGCGTGTGACTCCTCCTAATGGCTTTCGCACGTTTGCTGTGAAAAGCCTAAAAATATACTCAGATTCTCATAAAAAAAAAAAAGAAACAACCTCATCTGAATGCAAAATATAAGCCGGGAGGGGGGGTCAAGGGGGGAGCAGGGGGGGATTACCTGGGAGAAGGGGCATTGCCCTCCCAGCAGGGCCGGGTTAGGAGGGAAAATCAGCCAAATTCAGCTGCAAATTGAGGGGCGGCCCCCGGCTGGGGGGAGCTGGGGCGCGACCCACGGCAGAGCATCCTCCCCGCTCCCCCCCCCCGCCCCGGGATGGCAACCTCAGAACAACCCTCCTCTTCGGGGGTGTGAAAGATGGCGGGGGGGGGCTCTGCCTCGGCGTCCCCACACCCCATATCTGGTTCAATTTTAATATTTAGTTACTTTATATATATTTTCTATTTTTTTTTAAGTGCATTAATATCATCAGCGAGAATTCGGGGGGGGGCGCAAAGGCGGGGGAAGGGCTTCGGGTGGTGCAGGGGGTCCCCTCGGGGATGGGTCGGGGGCCGGGGAGGGGTTCGGGGCGGGGGGGCGCTGCGGGGGGGTCCCTGGGGCCGGGGAGGGGACGGGAGCGGGGACAGCGGCGTTGTTGGGGCTGCACCGCCCCGCCGTGGCCGCCGCCACCCCTGCAGCTCCGCCGCCACCCCCCGCAGGGGCCGCGGCAGCAGGACAAGGTCCCCGCGGGTCCCCAGCAAGGGGTTGTCACCCCAGAGGTGGCCCCCCGAGGGGTGTCGGAGGGAGAGAGGGGCCTGGACACGACAGTCGGGGTCCCACGGGAGGGGCCGGGGAGGGGGGTGGACACTGCCCGGCTGCCACCGGGTCCTTTTCCACCCCACTGTGGCCACCTTGAAAGCAGGAGACCTTGTTCTGTTGGGTTGGGATGGATCCCAGCTGACGTGATGGGCCTTGGGTGTCCTGATGGATCCCGGCTGACGTGATGGGCCTCGGGTGTCCTGATGGATCCCGGCTGACGTGATGGGCCTTGGGTGTCCTGATGGATCCCGGCTGACGTGATGGGCCTCGGGTGTCCTGATGGATCCCGGCTGACGTGATGGGCCTTGGGTGTCCTGATGGATCCCGGCTGACGTGATGGGCCTTGGGTGTCCTGATGGATCCCGGCTGACGTGATGGGCCTCGGGTGTCCTGATGGATCCCGGCTGACGTGATGGGCCTTGGGTGTCCTGATGGATCCCGGCTGATGTGATGGACCTTGGGTGTCCTGAGGGATCCCGGCTGAAGTGATGGATCCTGCATGTCATGATGGATCCCGGCTGACGTGATGGATCCTGCCTGACACGACGGACCCCAGCTGACACGATGGACCCCAGCCTCTCTGATGGATCCTGGATGTCATGACGGACCACAGCAGATGTGACAGATCCTGGCTGATGTGATGGATCACGGCCAATGTGATAGATTCTGGCTGATGGGATGGTCTCCAGCCAATGTGATGGACTCTGGGTGTCATGGTGGACCCTGGCTGACATGATGGACCCCAGTGACATGATGGACCCTGGCTTATATGCTGGACCCCAGCTGATGTGTTGGATCCCTGGCGTTGCGATGGACCCTGGGCATTGTGATGGACCCCAGTTAGTATGATGGATCCTGGCTGACATGGTGGACCCCAGCTGTTGTGATGGACCCTGGCTGAGATGATGGATCCTGGCTTATGTGATGAACCCTGGGGGTTGTGATGGACCCCAGCTGATGTGATGGACCCTGGCTTACATGCTGGACCCCAGCCAGTGTGTTGGATCCCTGGTGATGTGATGGACCCTGGGGGTTATGATGGACCCCAGCTGATGTGTTGGATCCTGGATGTCTTGATGGACCCCAGCTGTTGTGATGGTCCCCGGCTGAGATGATGGATCCTGGCTTATGTGCTGGACCCGGGGCACTGTGATGGACCCCAGCTGACGTGATGGATCCTGGGTGTCCTGATGGACCCCTGGTGTTGTGATGGTCCCCAGCTGGTATGATGAATCCTGGCTTATGTGACAGACCCTGGGTGTTGTGATGGACCCCAGCTGAGATGGTGGATCCTGGCTGATGTGATGGACCCCAGCCATTTTGATGGACGCTGGCTGACATTCCTTCTGCAGCAGTGACCAGCGGCAATGCTCTGGAGTAAAGCAGGGCCCACATGGAGTGACCCGGCTGTATCCTTCCCAACAGGCCCCCGCTGTGTCCCCTCCCTCCCCCCAGCAGGGCCATCACTGCTGGCCATGGGGCGGCTGCCCAGGCTGGGCCCCCACCGTGCCAGCACTCGGGCCGGATCCTTCCCCCGGGGCCAGGCTGGGAGCGGGAGTTTGCAGGTTTGGGCAAGAGCTAAACCCATGGGATTGTTCCTGAACACCTTCGCTGCCGTGGGGGGGAAGGATGCCCAGGGTTAACCCCCCACCCGCGGGGGTCCAGAAGAAGAAACACGGAGCCCGAGCTCTCTGACCTCACACCCGAGATATATACTCAATGCTAAATTAAATTAAACTTTAATAAATAAATGTATATACCTATCCCTTCTTTTCACCATGTTCTGGCCCAAATTGGCAGCCACACTGCTGCTGAGCTGCTTAAACACCATGGCTTAAAAGAAGCATTAAAGAGATTTAAGAGCCATAAGAGCCAAAATGTCCAGGATGGGGGACCTGAGTGTGACCCGCGTGTGACCCACGTGCCCCGATAGCCCTGCTGGCTCGCTGCCGTGGCTGACGCTCGTGGCGGAGAGGCACAGGCTGGCTCCGGACCCAGGGCCAAGAAGGTGTCAGAAAGCCCAGGTCAGCTCCCTCCGCTGAGTCTGACGATGACGGGTGTGAAAACGGATTAAGGCCACCCCCGGGCGGCAGGGACCCGGGGGGCTGGTGAGGGCTGAGGAGGAGGAAGCGGCAGCATGGGAAGGATCGGTAATTTGAGACACGCTCCAAAATCAACCGTTTTAATGCCCCGAGCCAAAAAACTAATTTCCCGTAAAATGGGCAGTTTCTTCCCTTCCATTAATTTATCACGCCTCACCCCGTTTGCCTAAGTGCTCAAACTTATCAATATTTCCCAAATTATTCTGATTATAGCCTTCAGAAAAGGGTCTTTACATCCAGCAGCTGCCACAGGGACAGGGAAGGTCCTTTACGCTGGCAAATGAAGACCAATTGGTGGCAAGAGACCAATTTTTCCCCCGAGCCAGAGTGGCGGTGGGGTCGCGTTCAGCGGCACAGGGATGGAAGGCAGAGCCGGGGCTTCCCGGAGAGGGGCAGTTGGGGGAATAGAGGACAAAGGCAGGTTGGGAAGTCGCACGAGAACATGGTCTGGGCAGCAGATGATGGTGGTGGGACAGGGATGAGCAGCACAGGCCTAACTGTGCCCACCCAGCGCCAGGCTCTCGGGTTGCAGCTCTGGGGTTGCTGCCCACCCAGCGCCACGCTCTTCCCCCCCCTCTCTGGGGAAGGAGAGCTCGGGATTGGGGAAAGGCTCCGTGGAAACACCAGCTCGGGGTTCGCTGTTGCTTTTCTAGTTCTCAACGAACCAGAGAACCATCGGTTCAGCTGATGGTTCTCTGGAACCATCAACCACCAGTGCTGAACCATCGCGGCACTCACCGGTGCAACCCCACCTCGCCTGCCGGGTGCAGCTCTCAGTCCATCCCCACACCCCAGCAAGGCAAGAGGAGGATCTTCTGCACGACCATCAACCCCACGGACCACCAACCCCAGCCTGCAAAGGGGGCAGGAGGGAGGCAGGAGGAAAGCAGCAGAGGACACCCTGAGGGGAAGATGAGGGGGACCCCCCCCTCTCTGCAAGAGCTGCAGCGCTTCAAATGACCAAGAGACACAACCATCAACGCCATGGACCACCAACCCCAGCCTGGAAGAAGGGCAGGAGGTGGAAAGCAGCAGAGGACACCATGAGGAGAAGATGAGGGGGACGAGGGAATGTTGCTCCCCCACCTTTCTGCAAGAGCTGCAGCATTTCAAATGACCGAGAGACACAACCATCAACTCCATGGTGCACCAACCCCAGCCTGGAAGAAGGGCAGGAGGGAAGCAGCAGAGGACACCAAGAGAAGATGATGAGGGGGGCCAGGGAACGTTACTCCCTCCCCTCTCTGCAAGAGCTGCAGCACCTCAAATGACCTAGAGGCGCAACCATCAACCCTATGGACCACCAACCCCATTCTGCACAGAGGGCAGGAGGTGGAAAGCAGCAGAGGACACCATGAGGACAAGATGAGGGGGACCAGGGGCGTTACTCCCTCCCCTCTCTGCAAGAGCTGCAGCGCTTCAACTGACCAAGAGACACAACCATCAACTCCATGGTGCACCAACCCCAGCCTGGAAGAAGGGCAGGAGGGAAGCAGCAGAGGAGCAGAGGACACCAAGAGAAGATGATGAGGGGGGCCAGGGAACGTTACTCCCTCCCCTCTCTGCAAGAGCTGCAGCGCTTCAACTGACCAGGAGACACGGGGTGGTGGTTCACCGCCAACTTGCTGCCAGAGGATGATGGAGGCTGTGGGTGCCTTGAGTTTATCCGGCCTCTGAAGAGGGCTGGATGTGCTCAAAGATGGCGGGGGGGGGTGTGAAAAGCCAAAATGCCAGCCCCCAGGAGGAGGGGGACAAGGGTGGGGGGCGGAGGTACAGACGGGGCCGCTCTGCTCTTCATTCCCCACGCGCCAAGGGGGGAAAAACTGCTCTTAAATAAAGAAAACAAGAGGTAAAAAGCGGCGGGGGTGAGACCCTCCAGGAAAGCGTTCCAAGGAAACAAGGCAGGCAGATTCCAAAGTTCTGTATTTTTTCAAAATAAAGATCACACGTTGTTTAGAGACAATCTACACAAGAGTTACAAAAAATAGTCGCCCAGGCATAAGCATACACAGGTTTGTTAATTATACACATATGGTTACAAGTGTGCTTGCAAAAAAGTTCATTGGAAATATACACAAGGCTCTGTAAATGTACACCGTGTAGTGTTACAAGTCTATATTCAAACAAGGAAAATTGACAGTATGTTACATTCACTTACAAGTAGACAAAATGCAAAATACAGTTCATCTTCTGTACAAAAAAAGGGGGGGGAGGCGATTCACACTTTACAAGGTGAAAAGGGGACTCTGATTGTAAGGAAAAAACGAGGGGGATCCTGTACTTTTGCACTTTTTTTTTGTTTCTTACTGTCACAAAATAAGCAAAACATTACTTTTTAAGATTCAAAAAAACCACTATTTTTGAACTGAATCATTTCTGTATAACATTTAGAAAGGATCGCTACCGTTCAACTAGGTGACAAATAAAACCAAGCATTTACTTTTTATTTCTTTTTTTTTTTTTTTTTTTTTTTTTTTTTAAACATTAACTAGGCTGTATAAAGAGAACATTTCCTTCAAAAGAAAAAATTTACTTCTGGTTGAAATTACAATTTACAATATACAACACTATATGCTACGACCATAAAAGGTGTGAATATACACTGAAATGCACAGGTTTGGCTAATTCTTTTTTTTTTTTTTTTTGCTTTTCTTACCAAAAAAAAAAAAAAAAAAACGGGTTTGGTGTTTTTTTTTTTTTTTTTTTTTTTTAATGTCGATTCAAACTTCTCCACATTTACATTACAGAGGTTTACAAATGTACAATTGTACAGTCAGAAGTATGTTCCACTACTAGGGTACATTATAGATACAGATCAGACATCAAAACAAGAAAATACTACAAATTTTTATATATGTAAAGTCTACACCAAGTATACACTATATATTTATAGAAGCAAGACCAAAGCCGAGTTGGAGTTTTTTTTTTTGTTTTTTTTTTTTCCTTTTTCCTCATGCTAAATAATCAAATTGTGTCTCTCCATGTTAACAGAACAAACCGAGTAGGCAGTAAACAAGTACCCCCCCCACCCCCCACCCCCCCTTTTAAAAACTTTCCGGGTGCGTAAACGTTTTCTTCCCCAAAACCGCCAGCTAAGCCACCTCCTTTAGCATGTTATACTCAAAAAAAAAAAAAAAAAAAAAAGAAAAAAAAAGAGCAATTAAAAAGTTTCAAAACCTTAATTCTTTTCCCTTTTTTTTTTTTTTCTTTAGCAACTTGAATCTTTTTTATCTTTTTTTTCATATTTATAGAGAGCGTTAAATGCGTCATTTTGTGCCACGGAACTAAAATTCCACCTTCTCGCCGACTTTCGACTAAAAGGAGAAAAAACCCAGGTATTTTGCAAAAAAGTCGTCTGCAAGGCGGATGAATTAAAAACTTTTTTTTTTTTGTTTGTTTGTTTGTTTTCTTCAAACCAACCACCCTGAAAGTTCCCACATTTGGAATATAGATACAACAGTGAACAAAAAAAATGTGGCCTTCCATGTACATTTGATACCTATGTACAAGTATTCTATACACCAGTAAAACAGCAGGGCAATTAGTTAATTAAAAAAAATAATTAGTACATGTTATGCATAATAAAATTAAAGAAATTTACAAAGGCTTTTTTCTTCTTCTTCGTTTTTTTTTGTTTGGTTTTTTTTTTTTTTTAAGCAGTTTCGCAACCAGAAAACGTTTTCTAACTGTATATTGGAATATCGTCGGTTGCTGGTTGTAGGTGCCGATGGGCAGCGAGCTCCTCCCCAGGGACGCTTCAGATGATGCCGTTGGGTGGCCCACAGATGGGCCCCAGGTCCACCCCGTTCTTCATGTAGTATTTCTCCAGCTTGGCCAAAATGTGTTTGCCGTAGGTGTATTTGCGCAGGGTAGCGATGTGAGGCCGGATCTAGGAGACAGAAGAAGAGCGAGGCAAGTTTAGGAACTCCAATTACGGCCACGGCGACGCTGAGCGAGCCCCCGGGTACCGCGCGGGCAGGGTGCCGGCCACCAGCAGAAGACCACAAAAATGCCCTTTGCTGTAATCGCCCCA
This sequence comes from Rissa tridactyla, assembly GCF_028500815.1. NCBI lineage: Eukaryota > Metazoa > Chordata > Aves > Charadriiformes > Laridae > Rissa > Rissa tridactyla. The sequence continues at coordinate 6,448,109 of NC_071483.1, forward strand.
ATTACTGCAAATCAAGTTAATGTCCCATCGCCCACTGATGTCATTTTTAGGAGGAACTTCTGGTCAAGAAGTTGGCGTTATCTTAGAATCACAGCATTGCCCAGGTTGGAAGGGACCTTTCAGATCACTGAGTCCAACCATCAACCCAACACTGCCAAAGCCACCACTACCCCATGTCCCTCAGCACCACGTCTGCCCAGCTTCTAAATCCCACCAGGGATGGCGACTCCACCACTGTCCTGGGCAGCCTCTTCCAATGCTTCACAACCCTTTCCGTGAAGAAATTTTTCCTAATATCCATCCTAAACCTCCCCTGGCACAACCTGAGGCCGTTTCCTCTTGTCCCATCGCCTGTTCCTTGGGAGAAGAGCCTGACTCCCCCTGGCTACCCCCTCCTTTCAGGGAGCTGTAGAGAGCGAGAAGGTCTCCCCTCGGCCTCCTCTTCTCCAGGCTGAACACCCCCAGCTCCCTCAGCCGCTCCTCACCAGACTCGTGCTCCAGACCCCTCACCAGCTCCACTGCCCTTCTCTGGACCCGCTCCAGCCCCTCAGTGTCTTTTTTTCTGTGGTGAGGGGCCCAAAACTGGACACAGCCCTCGAGGTGGGGCCTCACCAGTGCCCAGTACAGGGGGACAGTCACTGCCCTATGGTCTTGAGCCATGTTACTGGAATCCAGTTGGATCTGAGCATGTGGATGGGTCCCAAGAGCGGGCTGGGAATGTGGAGCATGTGGATGGGTCCCAAGAGCTTTGTCCCAAGAGTGGGCTGGGAAGACACAACCCCTGGGTGCCAGAGCTTCCCAAGGGGGCCCTGGCACTGTGCCCCCAGCCTGGGGACAAACACACTATGGTAGAAAAGGCATCAGAAGGGTGTAGTGAAGCTGAGCAACTTTTGCTGAATCACAGAATCCCAGACTGGCAGGGGTGGGAAGGGCCCTCTGGAGATCATCCCGTCCAACCCCCTGCCAGAGCAGGCTCACCCACAGCAGGTGGCACAGGAACGCCTCCAGGCGGGGTTGGAATGTCTCCAGAGACGGAGACTCCACCACCTCTCTGGGCAGCCTGTGCCAGGGCTCTGACACCCTCACAGCAAAGAAGTTCCTCCTCATGTTGAGATGGAACTTCCCATGGTCAAGTTTGTGCCCGTTGCCCCTTGTCCTGTCGCTGGGCCCCACTGAGAAGAGCCTGGTCCCATCCTCCTGACACCCACCCTTTAGCTCTTGCTGAGCATTGATGAGATCCCCTCTCAGCCTGCTCTTCTCCAGCTGAACAGCCCCAGGGCTCTCAGCCTTTCCTCAGCACAGAGATGCTCCAGGCCCCTCAGCATTTCCATACCCTCCGCTGGACCCTCTCCAGCCGTTCCCTGTCCTCCTTGACCCGGGGAGCCCAGAACTGGACCCAGCACTCCAGGTGTGGCCTCCCCAGGGCAGAGCAGAGGGGGAGGATGACCTCCCTCCACCTGCTGGCCACGCTTTTCTTGATGCGCCCCCAGGATGCCATTGGCCACCTTGGCCACAAGGGCACATCGCTGGCTCACATGCAACACGAGCAGGACCTTCTGCCTCCCTCCAGGCCACCAGCGGAACCTCAAAAACCTGCCACAAACCGGGAAGAGCCACTGGTATGAATTTCAGCAGCCTGTTTGAAAGAGGCACTGGGAGAGGTACGCGACGGTCCTGGGCTGAAGAGCCGTTTAACTGCTGAGGCTCACAATTAAAATATTCCCTTTGAGCAGAGAGGAGGTCTGGGGGAGCAAACTCCACCCGCTCAGGCTATTTTAGTGACTTCACGAAGTCACGTTCAATGCCACCGTAAGGACCGCAGCCGGAGCAAAGCCACCTGCCCTGCCAAAGCGCCTGACCACGGACGGCTGGCTTCGGGGCAGTAACACCATTGTGCTGCTGAAGCTCTCCTGGACACCTTCGGAGGAAGGAGACATCGGAGCAATTCATTTTTTCATCCCGCGATGAGAAATAGCCCACACCCCCAGTGCGCTCCTTCCGTAACGCACTGACAACGGACGCTTCCCGGAGGAGCGGGAGCTGCGGGAGGGATGAGGCAACACCCAGAGCACGACGTGATGCTCAGCACTCCCTGCTCCCGGGAGCGCCGTCACCGTAACCCCCACGGGACATCCATCCCAAACACACCCTGTTTCATCAGCTCAGCCTCTAGCCGCTTAAATCCCCATTTCGCTTCAAGGAATAACTATAAATTGATGCCCTGGCCCTCCCCACACCCCGTTCCCAAGAAGGTCCGAGTGCCGCTCTGAGGTGGAGGAGCAGGAAAGCTCCCCCAGGTCCAACAGTTCGCTCTTCGTTCCTCTTCATTTCTAAGACTTTCTTTTGGTTTTAACTGACAAAACTGTTAAAATCACCTTTCAATATTCCCCCCCCCCCCCCCCCCCAAATAAAAGCACTGTCTTTAACAATAACACAAACGGCTTGTTTGTACTAACGGCAATTTTTACAATCCAAACGCAGCCATCGATACACTCCATTTTCCCAGGCTTTTTCATTCAAGCTTGAGAACGCAGCTGAAACCTTCCAGTCCCATTTAGCTGTCATCCCTGCTCTATTTTTGACAACCACACTGATAACCTAATTAGCATTTTATTCAAAAGACTTCGCTTGACAAGAGAAAGAACATGGCAGTAATGATCATTCGTATTTTTTTTTTAATATATATATATCCCTATATATAGATTAGCAATACCGATCATTCTGTGACAGTTAAACTCTGTATATCCCTTGCCACGCATTTTTATTTCATTGTCTTTATAATTACTTTTGGACTAATACAGGTTTCCGTTTAAAAGAACTACTCTGAATGATTCCTGAAGCTAAGAATTAACCGCCCTGAAGACAATTTCAGCTGCAGGTATGTTGTTCACACACGGATCAGCTGCCTCACGGAGGCAAAGCTCGGGTTCCTCGCACAGATAAAACCCCCCGCTTTTTAAAAGAAAAAATCACTTGCTCCATTTTACTCAAGGATTCTTAAATACAATTGATTTCACTGGGATTCCAACCCCTGGCACTCTCACACTTCTTCCTAAAAAAAAAAAAACCCATAAATAGGGGGTTTTCCAAGCCAGTGTTAGTATTTTATTTCTAATAAGAGGTGTAGCTCTAGCTGGTATTTTTCACAAAGTAACAGACCCTAAACCCACGCGACTGAAGAAAATTATCTCAGTTCCACTGCACATTGAAAAGCCTGGTTTTTCCGTTCATTACAGCTATAAAGACCCACAAATGTGACCTTTAAAAGCAGGAAAATGAAGACGTAACCTGATTTTTAGAGCCTCCTGCCCTTGGGACAGCAGGCACAGGGCCCCGGGAGGCAGGACTGGCAGCAATGCATATTTAATTCCAAAACGTCTTCATTTTTGACAAATATTAAGTCCCGAAACTTAAGCATTCAAACACTGCTAAACCATGGAAGTCTTCCATCAAAACCGTATTGAAAATGGAGAAATAGAGAATCTGATTAATGACTCCAGGCTTGGAGGCTGCAGCAACGCGCCCCGTTAGCGCGGCGTTACCCGCCACCCCGGCGGTCCCCATCGGGGACAATGTGACACGGCAGCGGTCGCAACCTGCAGGTCCGTGCTCGGTCTGGCTCGGCTCCACTGAGCGCATGAAGGTGCTCTCATCAGCGAAGGCTGTCCTCAGTGAGGGCAAGTGTGTCGTCATCGCCAGACCTTGCGAGGGTGCCTCGCCAGGGACCGTCCCACGGCACCGCTGCAGTAAATCTTGGTGGTTTTTATCAGCGTTCGCTCCGCCACGAGCGCAGAACTAGGTTAGTAGGTCAGAAGAGATTGCTGGAAGCAACCAGCTAGTTTTAAGTCCAAATGGCATCTCATTATTTCGCATTTTCGTATTTCAGCTACTACTGAAACACGCAGCTTTGAAATACTTCCATCGTTATGAAATTCTAATGGCAAAAGCAATCACCTCAGCCTTATCTTCTCTCCACAACCAGGGTGGCGGCGACAAGCCTTACGTCCTTATCAATCGACGGCAGCTGCTTACCTTGTGCATGACAATCTTCCGCTGGGCCGGTTCTGCCACATCGATCATCTTCTGTACCACGTAGTTGGCGTACTGATCTTTCATCATGGTGTATAAGGCACTGTGAGGGCCGTCGTTCATAGTGCACACCTCATCGATCAACATGGCACGCTCCGTACGGGAGGCGTGAGTAACGCATTTCTCCACCACGTTGCTGTAAGAAGAAAAGAAGGACAATCTGTGAGGAACACCACCTCTGCCAGGCTTTTCATTCAACCCCAAGGAGACCTCTCACGCTTCTAGCACGGGCAGACCATTTTGGGAGCGACATCTGTGCTGGCACAGAAATTCAGCGATGTGGAACAGAAGAGCAGTCCAAGGATTGGGGGATCTGAGGGGGAATTTGGGGAAAGGACCGGTTTGGATTTTATTTTACCCAAATTTGCGCAACTCTGCGGCGACGCTGTATTTGAGATGTTTGTTCTCACAGCGTGCCTGTTAGAGAAGTAGACGAGTTGTTCTTTGTTTGGTTTTCTCAGCACTGGAGCGCGATGGGAACAGAGGTCCAAGGTTAGAACAACAGGGAAATGCTTTTTCTGGAACAAAAGATCTTAGCAAAGGCAGAGAACTTCCAAAATTCCGGAATACATTAGATGACTAGCCTCTACTCTCCAGAGAGCCAAGTTAAATAGGATCTATGAAAGGGGACAGAGTTTTGCCAGTCTTATCTTCTGCATCCCTGACTCAATCACAGAGTCACCGAGCGGTTTGCCACAAGCCGTGCTCAGCTCGGGGGACATCCGACGCTAATTAATACTCCGGCTGGGAAGAAGGTTAGAAAAAAAGAGCAAGGCAAGTCAGGCAGGAAGAATCTGAAATAACAACATTTAAGACCACGCTCTTCTAGTTCTTGTTAATGTTACACTTCCCTTGTGTCCAGAAGTATTAAAGCACTATTTTACTAATCGGAAAAAAAAGGAGGAAATATTGAGCCTTTGAGGAGGTCAGCCGTCATGTCCAAATGGCTGGAAACACGGGCAAAAGGACTGTACAAATGTGGGAAGTATTACTTCGTCTTGACACCCACTAAGGTACCTGGATTTTGCTTCTACCCAAGTGTCTCTCTGCAGCATCTGGACTCAGAGCCTGGCACCGCTGCAGCTGCCCCAAGAGGGTGTCGCTGGGCGTGTGTCTCAAAAAGGACCCCAAGACTCAGCACATAAAAAGCCCAGGTTCTTCCGTGAGAAGTGGGACGAAAAAGAATTGCTGCTACATTGAATTTCCCAAAGTTCCTCGTGGCTTGACGCAGCACCCCAGAGGCGGTGGAATGCTCTTATGGCATGTTATTATCCAAGGGATAGTGACCGCTTAAAAAGCGGCAAAACAAAACAAAAAACACAACACACACAAAAACTCTTGGCCAAGTTCAGGAACTAGCTTTAGAGCTACTCTTCCACATCTTCATCCTCCTTCATTACAAGTAAAACTTACCTCACCGGTCACTCATCCCACTTTATACGCAGTTATAAACAGCATTCTGTCGTTCAGCAAAAACGTTTTCACCTCCCTACACCCCACCCCTAACTCTTCTGCAACTCCCGCATGTGTCCGTACTCCCACGGGGTGTGGAGACTTTAGGGAACAGGGAACTGCTGGAGAGGGGACAGCAAAGGGCTGCCAAGATGATGAGGGGACTGGAACATCTCTCTGATGAAGAAAGGCTGAGGGATTTGGGGCTTTTCAGTCTGGAAAAAAGACGCCTGAGGGGGGATCTTCTCAACACTTATAAATACTGACAGGGTGGGTGTCAGGAGGATGGGGCCAGGCTCTTCTCAGTGGGGCCCAGTGACAGGACAAGGGGCAACGGGCACAAATTTGACCATGGGAAGTTCCACCTCAACATGAGGAGGAACTTCTTTGCTGTGAGGGTGGCAGAGCCCTGGCACAGGCTGCCCAGAGAGGTGGGGGAGTCTCCGTCTCTGGAGACATTCCAAAGCTGCCTGGAGGCGTTCCTGTGCCACCTGCTCTGGGTGAGCCTGCTCTGGCAGGGGGTTGGACGGGATGATCTCCAGAGGGCCCTTCCCACCCCTGCCAGTCTGGGATTCTGTGAAAAGGAACAAATTCATACCTAGCAAATTTATGTTGACTCAACACGAGCACGTTGCCTCTAATTTCTGCTACAATCTTGCTCTTATCCTCAGGCCGACCATGTTCTAGTACATGCTGGATAACATAGTTCCCATACTGATCCTGTTTGGGAGACAGCAGAAGCGTGTGACAAAAGGTGGACAGAAACGGTTAACATCAAACTAGTTCCCGATGTGCATTAAGACTAACAAACTTCAACTAAACACCAATTAAAATATCTACTGCATAAACCATGTAAATACTTTCTACTTCTACAAAAAAACGTGCATTCTAGAGTTTTACCGGGAGGTAAAATGCTACATCTTTGTACCACTTATAAAACTCAAAGCAATTTCCTTGAACATGAATGTCAATACTCTGCTTATTTCAAGTTTCTTTGCTTTATCTGGGTTCAAACATAAAAATCACACGTCCTGGAGGACTGCGCCATGTTTCTAGCTATGGGAGACTGTCCTTGTGCATGTTCATATTCCGAATGTGGGTATATTCAGATCACAAGATACATATTTTCCCCGTTCACAATACCAGAGGCATGACCCGATACCTCACCTCCGTGCCCAACCTCGTCCCACTTTCCCTGCGCTAAAGACACGAGCGCACAGGACAGGGCTCGTTTGCTGGTACATCCATCGTGCCCCAATACCAGAAACCCAGAAAAACGTATTCTCAGGAGGACGGTGTCAAGGAAGAGGAAAGGCAGCCAGGAAGGGGGTGTGCATAAAACCAACACATTTTAGAGAACCCCAATTACTCGGCATTTTCTTTTCCTAGAAGTAATCAGCTCTTTGCATCGACTCCCTTAAGATCTTACTTGTAACTCCTGGAGCGAAGCATTAGGACACGCACCCACTCAAGATCCTTTCCAAAAAGGAAAGTAACTACAGCTTTGATATCTGCTGGATATTTGCACATAGCCCAAACAATTAGTGAAGGTACATTTCTTGTCTGCCATCTTCTTTCCCGTTCCTCCTCAGGACCAGAGCCCCTGTGTTCCGATGTGTTATAGCTGCAAACTCAAACAGGCTGTCAGCAACTCTCCTAACGCAAAGCAGTAACCGAGAAACATCTCGCAGCACCCACGTTCCCCCTTCCCGCACCGACCTGAACCAGCTGCTCGGTGTGTTGGTGAAGTTCCTCCAAGATGGGAAGGGTCTGCTCAGGAAGACAGTGCTCGAGGATCCTCTGGATGACACGACAGCCATACGGATGCGTAGACAACGCAAAAACCTGCGGTCAACAAAGACGGGCAAGCACAGGCAGCGACACAGCTGTTAGTCTTTGTGAATCTAAACCTTTCGGAATTAAACGAACATGCGGTGGATTTTCCCGGGCGCAGCAGGCAACGCCAGCTCCAGAGAGCATCAACTCAAACTGGAAACATCGGTTCCCCACTGCCACAGGACTAACTGGGGGGCGGCAGGGACACCACAGCCCTACCTGTGCCTCAGCTCCCCCAGGCGTGAAAGGGGAAAACAAGTGGTAAAGGTCTTTATGAATAAAAAGAACACTGGGACAGCCAAGCGCTATTAGAAGCCATGCTAAAACACTGTTTCAGAAGAATAAATCCAGCATGCTGTTTGCCAGCTACGTATTTTAAGCTATGCAAGAAACAGTACGAACCAGGTTAAAAACACTCAGCGAAAGGATTTTCCTCAACTATTTGCATTTGTTTAAAAGTCTTAACCGCACTTAGAAGTGACAACAAAGAACCTTCTTTTCTCATTTCTAATGGATTACCAAATCTGCTGGTAAGAACACGCCACATTTGATCATTGCCGCCCAGTTTTCCGTCTAAAGCACAAAGTCCTATTTGGTGGCTTCAAATGAACAAAAGTAGCAAATCCAAGCACTGAAGTTAAATTGACAGTCTACAAATTTTTAATAACTGTTGAGCAAACCGTGCAGGAGAACAGGACTTGAAGTGCAATTAACTGCGGAAAAATCGTCTTGAGGTGATAAGTTTAATCTTTCATATGAAAGTTCAGATGAAACCGGGACGGCTGGTCAAAGAAACGTCAGTGCCCTCGGCCAAGTTTCCAGAGGTACTTCTGCCTCACCAAACTCCCCAGTGGAAGGTCTAAAGCTAAACTCTAACCAACAAATCTGCTGAGCAAGTTTCCAGCTAGAATCCGGCTTGTTTTGACACAGCCAAGCAAGTCCCCACTTTCACAGCAGTTCCAGGAGCAGCCAAACTAATAAAGTTCCTGGTTCCTGCTATAACAACCCCGGGCTGTCCTCAAATCCCTAGGGCAAAACCTTAAAACACTTCAAAGTTCCCCTCCAAAGCCAATTAAGTTGAAGTTGGAAACGCCCGAACCAGCGCTTTTGTACTGGAAGACAAGCTGAGTACAAGCAGAATAAAGGCAGCTCCACAATTAATATCCAGCACATTAATTCAGGAGAGGACACCAAGAAAAAACGTGGGAGAATGAAGCACAAGTAACTGCCCTTTTCTAGATGAAACTCATGGTTTCATCTTGAAACTTGATACTTGATATTCCAGGAAAACAGATTTTTGCAAGGATACTTTACTGTGCTACACCTGCACAAACTGGCAACACAGACATGGCCAAAGACTTTCGAAGCTAACGGGGCTGCAGAAACCTTTCAATTTGACCCTTGCTAAAAATTTATAATTAACAATATTTGAACAAGTTACGGCCACTATCGTGCTGTTCAAAGCAACGTAGAAGAATACAAAGAATGAGAATCGGTGTCTCGGTTAAGGACACCTTGGTTAAGGACTCACCTGTCCCTTAAACGCATCAATGATAAACTGCAGGGACTGAGGCTGCACACACTCGATACACTTCTGCACCACGTGGTTACCGTTCTGGTCTTTCACGCACTTCAGGACGTGGCCATCCAGCTCCCGTACCATCTCATTCTATTAGGAGGAGAGAAAGACAAACAGAAAGCACCACCGGGATTCACGGCTGATAAATGCAAAGTTTTCCCTGCTAAACGGGGTAAAGAGCATGGAAGGGGCGAAGGATGCACGGACACATTTCAAACTGGAAGTTTTCCAGCGGCCGAGTGCTGAGACGAAGCCTGCTGGGCTGCAGAAACCAGCAAGAGGAACTCTGTAACAAAACGAAGATGAAGCACTCGTTTCATTAAACGTGAGCGTCCCCTTACAAGTTAAGTACCCAAATTTAAGATATTTTACTGATGCGCAACTTGACTGTGCATCCCCCGTTCCCTCCGCTTCTCCCCTAAAAGAGCAAGAAATGTAGAATGCCAAAACTTCACAAGCTTTTTGTGTTTCAGCTTCATATGTAACTAAAATGAGGGCAGCACTGGGCTAAGAACTTGCTAGTATCTTATACAGGCTACAAGGTAATATTGTATGATAATTAAGGAAGCCAAGAAGATAAGGTTTAAATAGGACTAAAGTAACACACATGCAGGCTACAAGATTTACAATCGGAGAACAGAGAATGACAGTTTTGGGGAATTTAATGACACAACAAAACGGGACGAGATCAGCTGTGCAACTGATGCAAAGCCAGGCGTTTTGGGAGTACTGCGTACTCCAGAGTACCTTTCTGGAAGAAGACAATTAGTAAATCTCGGACCACAAGTGCCAGAGTTTGGGCTACCCCTACCACCCTAGGGAGGAGTGTGTCGCCAGCTTAGCCCAGGCCGGACCTAAAGGGAACGTGCATTCCTAAAGCCGGTTTCCGTTTGTTTTTTTTTTTTAATTTAATATAACCTACATTGAGATTCTCATATTACGATTCCTAACACCTCTATTAGCTAGCTTGCCTTGAGTATTTAATTCATTGTTCATAAAACCCTAGAGGAATTCCTTTATTAATGAGCTTTGAGTGGGACTCTGGCTGTCATCCACATCTCTCCAGTGCCAGGCCTGGCTCCACGGGAACCGGGAACTCCTCATACATCTCCCTCTGCAGGAGAGCAGAATATTGACCCACATATCAAAGCACTGATAGCTCAGCGAATATTAAAGGCAAAACCCTGGCACTGCTTCCTTCAAGGGATTTAAAAATATCTTCTAATTCACTATCATTCTCAGTTTCCGCTACACACATAATCTGATTTCAGGGAATTAACAGAGAACCGACACCATTAACAATTAAGTGGAACAAGGAGGTGACGACGAGACCCAAGAACAGTGTCACAAACTTATCATGCACATAAACCGTAACAAACATGCCACAAACCAAACCAAAAGGACACCAGCCACAAGAAGAACAGAAGGTCGCGGTTCAGGTCACCAAACGGCAAGGAACGTTAAACATCAAGAAGAAAGTTAAAATTGAAACTTACAATTACCTGCTGGTCTGGGGGAATAAACTCCAGGGCCTTCTGGATCACCCTGCAGCCGTACATCTGCAGAGCCAGGGACAGAACGTGCCCACGGATCCGTTCTGCCAAGGCTAACTTCTGTTCCAGGCTGCCGAACTGGGAAGATGAAAACCGATCACTACAAGCACAAAAACCCGAGCGGCACAGCAGCCCTCCCGCGCCGGCGCGCCGAAGCGTTAAACCAGAAATGCCGTGCCTGCTGAAAAGAAGGGAACCACCAACCACGCCTCAAGGGCTGGGAACAGGCACAAGCAAGACGTCTGTCTGTGTCTGTCAGACGTGTGAAAAACTCCAGAGTCAAAGGTGTCGGAGCCACCAGGGTGACACATGGCTGTTCACTAACCCTCGGCAAGCTTGCGGTAAAATTACGGGATAAAAGAACCACCAAGGCTCAGCGGAGAAGGAAGAGACCAGTTTCAAGGAGAGATGGGTGTCTGCCCAACCTCCTGGTATGAAAACATGACACTTCCTTCACTGGAAAAGTTTCTTTTTTGTCCCTCAATACACGAGCACTGACAGCTCAGCACAGCATCCCTGAAAAGTCTTGGTGGACCTACATCTCCTGGGTATGCTGCCGTTTATTCTTACACCTTTTGCACCTCAAAGCAAAGGGTTACTTTTCAGATGCATCTTTACGAGTCCCACACCTCAGTCACCCCAACAGGAATGATGCAAATGCCTGCGGGAACGAGATCATAGAATGGTTTGGGTTGGAAGGGACCTTAAAGATCACCCAGTGCCAGCCCCTGCCCTGGGCACAGACAACTTCCACTAGACCAGGTTGCTCCAAGCCCCGTCCAACCTGGCCTTGAACCCCTCCAGGGATGGGGCAGCCACAGCTTCTCTGGGCAGGTGACATCAGTGTTGACAGATATCCACCGTTTTAGCCAAATAGCAGGGTTTCTAAGAGCTTGTGCAATGCCTCAGGCCAGCAGGCACCCGAGGAAGACTTGCAGGGGAATGCAGACTTACTTCAAAGAACTTCTGGATGACATAGTTTCCAAACACATCGACCATCAACTGATAAGCTGCCTGGAGGATCTCGTTGAACACCAGCTGACGTTCTGCTGGGGTAGCACGCTCCAGTTTCAGCTGAATAAACCTGAAAAACAGGGTGGGTGTGATGCCACTGGCACATACGGCCTCAACACGTTTGTTAATACAAGTCCATTCAGAAGCCTCATACACTTCGCTCTTGGCAAAACATAAATCTTTTACACACAGTTGCCCTACCCAACAATGTGAAACCTTGGGTGGTCGCAGCCGTGGAGGTCCATGGCCACACATCATTGTTGGTACCCTAAAAATCTCATTCCAAGCAAAGCAGATCTCAATAGAACAACACCGCAAGGTCTCGCGTCCAGGAGGCTCTTCAAAACGAGTCAAGCGATGCCAGTGGGACCAGCGAGCAAATTAGGAAGTAAATGAGCTCCTCTTCAGAGGAGAAACTCCCGCTACCAGCATTTGCACCCAAACAATCTTTAAGGAGAAGGGTGAGAGCGTTACACTACTTGGCTTTTCACACCTCCTTTTCCCTGTGCTGCCTCTCTGCTTCAAGATGCGACGCAAATGGCAAAGGACGCTAACTCAAAGAGGTTACAGCGCAAGGTTCTTAATCCCACCTGGATCCATGCTGATCCTGGGAGAACTCCATGATGTGCCCGGCAATCTCCCGCAGCTGTAAATTAGGGTACCGGTTATTGCGAAAGTCCTCCAGCAGCCTGCTTCGGCCAGAGGGCATGACATCGGACATGCCGTAGCGCAAGCGAGAGGAAGGGAAGAGCGTGCTGCTGGGGCTGAAGAGGCTGGAGGCACTGCTCGCACTGCGGTACTTGGCTTCGGCTCCCGGAGCAGCGGAGATGTAACGGCCGCTCCCATTCGTGAGCCCTCCTGCAAGTCACAAAAACAAGGGTATTTCACGAGATGAATTAAAGGGCCCAGGGACGAATCGACAACCCGTGCACGCCATTTGACTTCTAATTCCTCCTTTTCCACCGAGCGGGGTTTCTGGCACGGTTCAGCTAGGAAGCGTTCCCAACTAAGCTCAGTGAACTGCCCCCAGAATCGCTGGGGTGGGGACGTGTTCGAGCATCGCTCCTTAGCACGTACTGAGTTAAGGACAGCTCTAAATTTCAGCACAGAACAGACTGTAACAACTTCTGTTCCTCACTCTGTCTCAAAACTGCCCAAACCAGACAAACTGTCGATCCCACCGCTTGCAAACTTGTTGTTTCTAATTACCTTATCCTCCGTCCTTGGGGTTTTTTCACCTATCTTGCTGTCGTGCGAAGGAGTGATTTAAAAGAGATGCAGTGGGAGTGGGGAGACAGACTTACGACAAAATTAGGTAAGAAAAAGGCAGCAAGAAGCAAGTATAAGAATTTTGGATGTAAAAAAAATAACCGTTATTAAATACAGTTAAATAAATAAAAAAAGATAAATAATTATTTTTTTAAAAAATGCTGTGCTTTCCCAAATTCCCTAAAGATTTTTCACCCGCATTAAGACAACCGCTGAGTTACAGTAACAGGTATGGGGAACAGGTAATGATTCATCATACAGTTAACGAACTGCAGGCGTTGCCAGGAACCAACCGAAACCTTTACACGCTGTTTCCTTGCCTGTAATTTTTCGAAACGTGTTTCAGAGCTACGGCAGGGGACTCCTTCCCTTTCTCGCAGGGCTCGGGATCCCTCTGCTGGCCAAAGACCGCAAGATGCCTCGAGCAAGTACGGTTTTTCCTGGGTGGGACAAAGTCCTCCCCAAGAAAAATGTTCTTCTCGCATGGGAAGCTGCCGCCTGAAACGTGGGGCAGCGAGGGCAAAGCACCTGGAAAAAAAACCCAAAAGCTACAAGAAATCTTGGCAAAGGAGGGAAGATCTTCAGAGTAAACATCGGTAGGGCTGTCCGGAAAGAGGACGGACCTTCTCCTGGCAGCCATGAGCACGGCAGTGGCTGGAATAAAAATATTAAAGAAAATGAGAGCCGAGTGAGCTGCACCCCTCAGCCATCAATGCCTGAAGGAAGCTCCCGTGCAGGAAACACTACCTGAGCATGCGATAACGGGCTAGTTAAGTCCCCCTGTCTCTGAGCCGGGCAAACATGTTCTGACTTCTTCAGGGCTAGTGACAAACCTCGAGGAGAAGGAGACTCCAGAGCTTCTTGTTCACCTCTCTGTCTTATGCACCCTACCAATGGTGTGGCCATCATCTTCTCTACCTACCCGACTTCTTCATTGAGCAAGAACTCCGAAAAGAGACCAAGTGATATTCCTTACTGCTGGAAGGACCAGGATATTCAAAGGAACGGTAAATCACCTCTGAGGTAAAGGAAACTCAACAATGAGAAGCTGAGCAATGGTGGAATGGCACGGAAAACATCAGTGCAAGAGCTGAGAATCACCACTTGTTTTTTGAAAGCCTGGAGCAAGTAAGAGTCATAGCACTAACGTGCTGATCTGGAAAACTAGTTCCTGATCATCTGCAAAGAGCGGTAAGGGTTGAGCACTCACACCGTTATCACCTATGTCTTGTCTCCTAGTTAAGAGGGAAAGCACAGTTTGTACAGAAAAAGCCTTCTCTGCCAGAGGTTTCCTGAGAGAAACCTTCTGGTCTTTTTGGAGATTCAAGATAAACCACAACTTACTCCACTTTTCTACCCATCTCCCTCTCTCCTGATGGAGAAGCTGACTGCAGGTGTCTCCATGATGTTCAGCATCGCACTGGGAATGAAGAGACCGTGTCGGGGACAGGTTTCCCAGAACAAGCGAGTGCTTCTGAAACCCACCTGTCAACCTTGGAGCACCTCAAGCTCCCTTACGCCAGTGTGCGGCTGGGAATGCAGTGACTTCGCCAGATCCCAGATTTCGATGGGATCTTACCACTAACTACAACGAAACAGCTCCTTGTTTAAGAGCAGTACACAAGGCTGGAAGCTCCTGAAGCTCTTGGGGACACCAGGAGGGACAAAAACCCCAAAAGAAGGGAGAGGACTCCTGCAAGATGTTGGCATTGATGGTTTCTCCTGCGTCCTCAGCTCAGAACAAACTTCAAAGTGGGGTCTGCAAACTGCGTGCAGACATCCTATCGTGCTAACACCACGCTGGCCATGCCCAGCACTCTGCATCGACAAACCACGGCGAACCAGCGCTGTATTCAGCACGTGGAGGTCGTACAGAAGCGACAGCTGTGGTGTGGTTCTGCCTCGGAACACGCTGACCATATTTTCTTAAAAGCGTCTGGGTTATGTCAGGAAAAACATGTATCTGGGGAGGAGAAAGCACACAGATTCCTCATCCTGGGGACTCCAAGGTGGACACGTTACTCAGACTTACACTGCGTTTCCTATTTTGAAATGGTAAATCATGTTCTCAGTGCGTGCTGGGACACTTGAGACAGTTAACCTGAAAGAATTACTGATTTCAGGGGGAAAAAAAAAGGACAATGAAAAGGATGAGTCAAAAAAGAAAACACAGAGGAAGAAACACAAAGGCTGCTGGCTGGAAACAAAGCACTAAGCAAGCTTCCAGGGGACTTTTCTAGGGCCCTCAAAGTGCTCTGGGATACAGGAATTCCCGGTATGAGAACTACCAGAACCATGGGGAACGGGGAAGATGAGAAGACGGCAGGGTGAGAAGACGACGCTGCTGCTCTGCCCGACGGAGGGCTCAGGGCAGAGGGCCCAGGCAGCGCCCACCCAGCCGAGGGGACACCGAGTCACCCCCGGTGTCACCGCCCCAGCCTGTCCCCCTGCAGCCCAGCGCCGGGGTGTGCCACCAGCCTCCCAGGGACACGCAGCCCCACAGCCCTCCCAGTCGGTCACCGCTAACTGGTTATCAACTCCCCCACCGGTTTCCCCCCCAAAATCTCTAATGAATTAAATTCCCACATATGTGTTATCAGCTTCCTCGCACCAATCCTGCCTTTTCAACTACAGGGGGGGGCAGCTCTCTCCCAGGCAAGAATATCATAAAATTAAAATAATTACTTATCCGCTGCAAATCCCGATCCCCATTCCAAACTGGGAAAACCCAGAGCCGGACACGTTCAGCCCCAGGTTGCAGCGTGGTAAGCGTTTCTAACAAGAACGCACGAGCTACACGCACAAGGGCTGACAAAAACTACTCGTGGGACTACACAAACCCATGTGAAGTGTAATCTGGCCAAAATTAAATGTTATAATTTAAAAAAAAAAATTTAGTAATTTATAATTCTATAATTTTGATCAATACTGGGGAAAAAAAGGGCCCCTGCTGCTTTTAGCACCCAAAAGCGCGTATTTATTTACAGCTGCTTTATCCTAGCTCTGCAGAGTTGCGTGCACCTTTGAGTTCAGAGCGTGTGTTTGGCTCAGCCTTCCTCCTCCAGCAGTTCTCTTCCTAAGAAGTGGCCGCGTGGTTATTTCAGGTACTCATGCTCGCCCAGACGTTTCACAAGGTCACTTTACAACACCAGAAAAAAAACCCCCTAGCTCCATAAACACACCCCGTTTTTCACAGCTAGGAGCTTTCAGAGAGCCAGAAGAGCCGGGGCTGAATCCTCTACGCACGCCACCAGCCCAACAAAGGAGCCACTTGACGACTCAAACCCACCACTTACACAGCATTTAACCACGGATTTGCCGATTCCAAGTCAGATTTAATGCCAACTTCTCATGTCCCGGTGTAACCCTGAAACCAAAGGTACTCGGAGGGACCGCCCCAGGTGGTCTTCCCCCACGGAACGCAGCGGTGGGCCGTGGTGCCGAAGCCGACTGCTCCAATTTCCCTTTTCGTAAACAACACCTTTGGGTGTTTCCATCTGTCCTTTCATTTTTAGATGTTTAGAAATACTCCTCGTCCTCTTTATCACAAACTACTCCTGACAGCACTCCCAAATAGAAAAGGAGTCACCCCCGATCTCCTTATGAGGAAAAACAACGCCTGTGCTGGTTTTGTAGCAGTAAAACTTATTTTATAAAGCAGCGGAAACTACATCTACATTTAACGCTGTCTTACATCTACAGGTGAAAGAGCAACTGAAAAAAATAAAATGACCTTTTTACGGATCTCAAGGTGAAAGCCAGGCAAACGCAGAGCTATTCTAGCCGGGATTTTTCTTGCCGCATTACCCAGCACGACGTCAGGCACCGAGGAGCCTGGCTACAAGGAGAGGAATATCTTGCGGGGATGGGAAGAGCCCCGTTAGGCGCTCTGGGGCACGGCCCATGGTACCTCCGCTTTCTTTCCAGAGTTTGTTCTCAAACGGATTCACCTTTCCCTGATGCAGTTTTTAAGAGTCTTTCGTTTGCCTGCAGGGGCAACAGGCTTTTTCTAGCGCCGGATTTGGAATCTGGTTAGTCTTCAGCGTTAATTTATCGTAGCCATTTAACTGTCAGCTTAAGGACTGTGCAGCTGCATAAATAAAGCTAAAACCCTTCCAATTCTACTAAAGCTCTGAACAAGGAAAGGTGGCAAATCTAAACTTGATCTTGAAAAAAATCACATTTATTACTATTCCATGCTAACCTTTAGCCAGAATCAAATTCATCACACACGCATGTAATAAACATGATATAGTATTTGATGAGCGTGTATATGCATGGCAAACTGTTCTGATAACCACAAGTTCTGTTAAATCCAGACAGATAACGTGACAGAACCAAAGCAAAGTGATTTTTTTGAACTTGTACTAAATTATCTGGTGCAGATGCCATGAATAATCGGTCTTGTTTCCTTATGAGGCCTGGAAACGAACACTTGTGGAAGTCCAGATGAGCATTGCTTTACTATTTAATGCTTGCTTTCTTTATTTTAAATATTTACTTGATCATATGCAAAAGCTCTCCACCCACTAGAAGCTCTTCCAGAAGATGCAGCTTGCGTAAAGTAACGTATCTTACCGAAATTGAGAAGGCCTCTCCCATGTGCTAATGTGCTTTTGATAAGGCCGCACTGATGGGAAGTTTTCAAAAGCAAACTCACCAGATCCTCAGCTAAAAGCTCAGTGCTGCTCCAGATAACACCGCTTATTTTGGTTACAAGAAGCAACTGTATTGTAAGCTCGGCAATTTATTATTGAAAACTTAACGGGTATTTTGAAAAAAAAACATTTGACAATGAGGATGAGCCCTCCATATCTGTTTTGTTCAAGAATAACAAACAATTGGTGCCTTTACCGAGATCCGTGCGAGAAAAGCAGTTAAGTTTTCAAGCACTTGGAAACGTTATCCTTAATTTAGAGATGAGGAAACAAGGAGGCAATCCAGAAGCCTTCCTGTTAACAGCTGAACTACTGTGAGACAAACACATCATGTCAGCGCCATGACTCCTGCTTCGGTGTTTCTTCTGCAAAAGCCGGGACCCCGCCACCGGAGCGCGAGCAGGGACCAGGCAGCAGGTACGTCACCTCCCCAGCAGCGAGGTGCTCACGTCCCCGCGCCAAGGGACAGCAGAGCAGCCAGGCACAGTGCGGGGACACCCACGCTGTGGCTCTTACCCAGGTTTAAACTCGAAGAGGATCCATGTGAAGATAAGGAGGGAGGTGGGGTCTGAGAGTGGCCAGGTCCTTGGCTGGGCAGAGGCATTCCCACAGGTCCGGGAGAGGAGGAAAACCCAAGGCCATTATAAAAACTGTGTCCTATAGGTGTCAAACTGCTGGATGTCCTCTTGTACAGGTCACTGCTCCCTGTGAGGGAGTCTCGGCGGGAGCCGCTGCCCGTGTTGGAGTTAGCAACTGAAAAAGAGGAGATTTAGAGAAAATTACCTGATGTCAACACACTGCCCGAGACAACAGGCTGGAGAGACAGGACACCGGCACCCAGGGACAGCTTCACCCGGCTCCTGTTGTCCTAAGGGTGTTGCATATGCCTAAATGGAATGCGTGAATTAAAACCACGTTGTTTTAAGCAGAAATCCTTGATTTAACAAATCAGCTTGAATCCTGCTTTTGCATTTATAGCATTGGAGTTTTTATAGTGATAGAACACATCAAAACCCACAAACATACGGGCAGAAAGATCAAGGAGCTAAAAATCTACCGAAAGGAAGGGACAGAATGGAACGAGAGCGAACGCATTGGCTTTTGGACACAACCACTTCACGCTTTGCTTGCGAACCTTCAGAAGAAGGTTTGTACACCTCAAAGCCCTTTTCCCCTACCACTTAGTCCAACAGAAGATATTAGCTCGCCCTCCAAGCATTGCCTCGTATTTATTCTTTGGCCATTAGAGCTAAAACAAATCCAACGTGAGATTTTATCTGTTCGTGTTGACTTAAGAGCGTGTACAGCTTCGCGTACGTTTACTTGAAATCCTTCTGCTCACCTTTCATTATATTAGAAAACAGCTTCTGTTTGCACCAAGCTTTATTGAGATGGAAATCAGAATTCAACTGAACACGTAAACCCAACATTGTTTTGAAGAGCTGTCTCGATAGTCAAACACAAACTCTTTAAACGCACTGTCAACTTGAGGAGAAAAAAAAAATCAATTTTGCATTAAAATCTTGTTTAATAAATAGTGAAATTGTTAACCGTAATGAACTAATCATTCTCCATGACTGCACACAAGTTCTATTCAAAAATGCCTCGCGTTTTTATTCATTGATTGAGGGAAAACAAGTTTGTGCATCTTGGCATCGAGCAAACTTGTAATTCAATTGGATTAGTTAAAAAAACCCAAGTGAAAGAAGTAAATGTTGTGTTTACCTGAATCCAAGATGGTTCAAATTCTCAGGCTGGGTTTAAGAAAAATATTTAGGATAACTTTTAGTTACAACTGTGATTTGAAGCAGTATGTTCCTCCATTTTTTTCTGATGGAGCAGGTTCAAAAGGCAGGTTTAAACTTGCCCTTCACACTGATGAAAGCAGGAAAGCTCAGGACGTAATTACTACCTCTGAGACTAAGTAGTAATTAAAACAATTGTTCTACTTCAAAAAAAAAAAAAAAAAAGAAACTAAGGAGGGAAAAAAAAAAACAACCCGCAGACCTCTTTCTGGTTTGGTTTTATACTGAAAAAAATATCTTTGTCTCCAAGTGCCTAACAAACAAACCAAACCATATACGTCGCATTTCTTGCGACCACAACAAGTGACTTTTTGGGTATACGATAGAAACAATTCCCAGAATAAAGCACGGAAATCACCTCCGATCAGCTTTTTTTAAAATCACAAAGAGTTACCCAGCCATTATTCTGAGGTTAAGAGTTAGGACACTGGGCACCGCTCTGCAGCCAGTCCCTGTCAGTCCGGTTTCTCCACCAAGCACACGCGGGTAAAGGCAGGGAAATTCAAAGCTGTTTAAAAACACAACCTGTAGCAACAAGGGGACGACTGATAATGTGTGTAACAACATAAATCAATGACTTTGCTACTTCTAATATATCATCTACTACGAGAATTTTCACCAGAAAGCACTGCAGGTTTTGAAAGGCAAAGCAGTCTCTAAAGGCAAACTTCCATGGAGCCTCGGCGGGATGAAGAGGAGCCCCCTGGAGCTCCCTGTCCCAGCGCCAGCTCCGGCGGCTCACAAGCCCATGAACTGCATTGGGAGCCATCTGCTCCCAGAGCAAGGTCCTGCAGGTGGGTCAGGGCAATCCCACGCACAGATCCAGGCTGGGCGGAAAATGGCTGGAGAGCAGCAGACTTGGGGGTGCTGGTGGGTGAGAAGCTTCACACGACCCAACAACGTGCGCTGGCAGCCCAGAAACCCCCTGCAGCCTGGGCTGCGTCCCCAGCGGCGTGGGCAGCAGGGCGAGGGGGGGATTCTGCCCCTCTGCTCAGGGGAGACCAGAGTTGGAGGTCTGGGGGGTTGGACTAGACCTTTAAAGGGCCCTTCCATATGATTCTGACCCCCCTGCAGTGCTGCCTCCAGCGCTGGGGCACCAACAGCAGAAGGACACGGAGCTGTTGGAGCGGGGCCAGAGGAGGCCCCGGAGATGCTGGGAGGGCTGGAGCCCCTCTGCTGTGGGGACAGGCTGAGAGAGCTGGGGGGGTTCAGCCTGGAGAAGAGAAGGCTCTGGGGAGACCTTCCAGCCCCTTCCAGTCCCTAAAGGGGCTCCAGGAAAGCTGGGGAGGGACTCTGGAGCAGGGAGGGGAGCCATGGGACGAGGGGGAACGGTTTTATACTGGAAGAGGGGAGATTTAGATGAGATCTGGGGAAGAAATTCTTTGCTGTGAGGGTGGTGAGCCCCTGGCCCAGGTGGCCCAGAGAAGCTGTGGCTGCCCCATCCCTGGAGGGGTTCAAGGCCAGGTTGGACGGGGCTTGGAGCAACGTGGGCTGGTGGGAGGTGTCCCTGCCCAGGGCAGGGGGTGGCACTGGGTGATCTTTAAGGTTCCTTCCAACCCAAACCATTCTGTGATTCTCTCTTTTCCCCCACGAAGAAGCTGCTGTTCTTACCTGCTGTCCCAAATCCTCCCAGCGCAGAGCCCAGCGTGGCACCGAGAGAGCTGCTGCTTCCGAATCCCAGGGAAGTGTTGGCAGGCTGGGCAGAGCCCTGAGAAAAGAGTGAGCTGCTCTGGGAATTGCTGCTGAGAGAGTTGTTGCCGTAGAACGAGCTGGATGCCAGGTTGTTGGTGGGCTGCTGCTGGGGCTGGGGTTGGGGCTGCTGAGTTCCTAGAGGGCGAAATGGTCCGTTTGTCGTTCCTGCCAGGCCGCCCGCGGCACCGTTGGCCGAAGCTGCAGCCGCTGCAACCGCTGGAGAAAAAAAAAAAATAATTGGAAGTATAGACTGAAAAAAATCCATTTTCATAACAGTTTTGGACGTTAAAACTTAGCAGGTTCCTTTTATTTACTCTACATTTTTTTCTCTCCTCTCAGGATAAAAAAAAAACAACTCCCTTTCGCATCAAGCTCGGTATAAAGTCTCTTTAGTTTATATCTGAGCTCCGCAAGTCTTGCGCAGAGCCACCGAATACCAACAACGCCTTGTTATTATCACTGCTGCTTGTGTTATTAGAGCTACATAGATCAAACACACAAAAATGTTCCCTTTCTCCTAAGATCTAAGATTCAAATCAATACAGCCACACACTTAGCAACATCCAATTAAGAAACACAAGTTTTGAAAGAAGCAAAATTGTCCTTTAGCCCACGAAACACAATCCTGCGGTGCTACAACATCAAAACCGAGTACTTTTGTTTTTCAGCCAGTTTCAGAGCAAAAGAAAAAGCAAAATAAACAAGAAATACAAGGAAACAATTAAAAGGCCTATTTCATAATCTATTGCTAACACTGGCAAAGACCGCTTACACGCACAGATTCCGGCTGGGGAAAAAAAAAGGGGAAAAAAAAAATAATCATTTTCAAGCCTTGGACTTGAACCCTAATAAAACCCCAAAAAACTCATGGCAAAGGCCAGGCACGTAACATTTTACGCAAGGTGATCATTTGGGAGTTCTACACAGGCTAAAACTCTTTATCACGTGGGAAACTAGATGCCAGCTGACACGTTTAAATAACTGTCATGAAATTTTGCAAAATAATAAAGTTTACGCGACGCTGCCTCTCTGAGGGTATTTCTGGAGGCTCAGCCCACAGTGAGCACAGAGGATGCTCTCAACACCGATCCCCGCCAGGGATCTCGGTGAGGGCAAGGGTGTCATCATCGCCAGCAGAGCCCAAAGCATTCCAGCTCCCCCCTCCGCCAGGGATGGAGCAGAGTTTTCACTTGACGGGACCAGGACTCACCTGCTTGCGCCGCCGAGGAGCTGATGATGACGGGAGCGGGGGCTACCAGGCGGACGGGGGCCCCCAGGCCGTTCCTGGCCCCCGCGTTCACCACGAGAGCACCGGTTTGGTCGTAGTAAGCAGCAGGAGCCAGCACTGGGTAACCTGGAGAGGCAGATGACGGGAGCACAGTTAAGGTAACAACCAACGCAACGCACGGTACATCAGTCGTCTTCATGTGAGTAGAATTTTTTTTTTTAATAAGATTTTTAAAGGAAAATCTGAATGGAAAAAGAAAAGGCAACAGCAGCTCTGCTTCTCCTGAAGCAAAAAAAAAAAAAAAAAAAAAAAAAAAATCCATATTAACAGTCTACAGCTTGATACGAGCTAAGACTTCAGGTAGAGAAGCCTTTTTCCCCCCCCAACCTACTCTACTAGCATTGCCCTCTGTGTAAATTCATAGAATCATAGGGTTGGAAGGGCCCTCTGGAGATCATCCCGTCCAACCCCCTGCCAGAGCAGGGTCACCCACAGCAGGTGGCACAGGAACGCCTCCAGGCGGGGTTGGAATGTCTCCAGAGACGGAGACTCCCCCACCTCTCTGGGCAGCCTGTGCCCAGCCTCTGCCACCCTCACAGCAAAGAAGGTCCTCCTCATGTTGAGGTGGAACTTCCCATGTTCCAGTTTGTGCCCATTACCTCTTGTCCTGTCCCTGGGCACCACTGAGAAGAGCCTGGCCCCATCCTCCTGACACCCACCCTGTCAGTATTTAGAAGCATTGATGAGATCCCCCCTCAGTCGTCTTTCTTCCAGACTGAAGAGACCCAAATCCCTCAGCCTTTCTTCCTAAGAGAGATGTTCCAGTCCCCTCAGCATCTTGGTAGCCCTTTGCTGTCCCCTCTCCAGCAGTTCCCTGTCCTTCGTGACCCGGGGAGCCCAGAACTGGACCCAGCACTCCAGCTGTGGCCTCCCCAGGGCAGAGCAGAGGGGGAGGATGACCTCCCTCCACCTGCTGGCCACACTCTTCTTGATGCACCCCAGGATGCCATTGGCCTTCTTGGCCACAAGGGCCCATCACTGGCTCATGGTCACCCTGTTGTCCACCAGGACTCCCAGGTCTCTTTCCACAGCGCTGCTCTCCAGCAGGTCACCCCCAACGTGTCCTGGTGCAGGGGGTTATTCCTCCCCAGGTGCAGCACCCTACGCTTGCCCTTGTTGAATTTCATAAGGTTCTGCTCTGCCCAAATCTCCAACCTGTCCAGGTCTCTCTGTATGGTGGCATAGCCTTCCTGTGTGTCAGCCACCCCCCCAGCTTTGTCTCATCAGCAAATATAGCCGATGTGTCATATGTGTCATCAGTATATAGCTCTTTAGGTTCCTTGCTATGGAATTCTACACTCAAATAAGACTTTCAGGAAAAAAGTGAGTGATTCTCCATGGTGGGGTCACAAAGAGAATGTTCTCCGTGAATATTGGCTTTGCAAATATAACCCCCAAGCCCCCCAATAAAGCAGATTTAAGGAAATCTGCAGATTGCTTGGAAACGTGCACGGTACATTTAGCTTTGTAACTTAATATAGCAACATTCCTCTTGAACCACAAAAAAAAAAAAACCACCTCTGTAACCACCATATGACACTTCCAGCGAGGAGACCTGACCTCAAAATAATCCCGTTCTCTCACATTTGACCAGTGGGACATACCTGCACATTATTCAAAAAAATTGTTCCGTTTGCCCTTTGCCATTACAATAATATTCTGTACAACTGAGTGTCAAAAGCATTTGTCCCACACAGCCTCACGGACCAGAGCTCAAATTCATACGGTAGCTCCTCTCTTGGAGAATTATAAATTACAATAAAATCCTGCTTCCTTTTTTCTGTTTCCTTTTCTTGTTTCTAAGCCGCTAGTATTTGCTTGGAGGATATTATGAAGGGGAAGTCCTTAGCCCGTATCCCGTTAAAGTCAAGCACCTGGCAGGGATGGAGAGACAGGGCTAATGAACGGGACTCGGACATCTCTGAGGTTTCAAAGTAAAGACCCCGTAAGCTAGCATGATCCACGGGGAAATGTGAAAGCAGCTTCCAAGAGGAGCCACCAATTCTTTGGAGTACGCAAGCAACTAACGCACCCGTAGAGCAATACAGCCTGTAACGTTTGTTTTCACCTGTGGCACAGGGATCTAAACTCTAATTTAGCTGAAATGCTGCACAGGTAGCGAGGTTCACATCTAACAGCCTCTCCAAAATGCCTTCTACACGCGCAGATTAGAACTGAAAAACAATAAACGCAAAACACTGCTGAATGCCAGGCAAATGCGACACCGCGCACAGACACAAGATATGTAATTTTCTTCGATCTCCCGGGACACCGCGGAAGGTGCAGCTCCCTCAGAGCCCTACCTGGCATCCCTGCTGCCAGCCCCTGCCCAAAGGCCAGGGCGGAATTGACGGCCGCAGCAGCCACCAGCGGATCAGTCTGCTGTCCCTGCTGGTTCTGGTTTGGGGTCAAAGGACGCTGACTGGCTCCTCCGCGTAGAACCTGGAGAAGACAGAGGAACAGCCATCTGTTTATTTTGGGACCTGGAAGTAAGGCGCAACCATCAGACACTTGCAGGAGCAGCCGCAGCCATCGAACGGCGAGTTCTTGCACAACTCGCGTGGGACAACCCCTCCCCTTCCCTGGGGACAGAGCTGCCGTCGCCAACACAAGCCCTCACACCTGGGAAGCGCAGAAGACCCAATTTATAGAATCACAGAATGGTTCGGGTTGGAAGGGACCTTAAAGATCATCTAGTTCCAACCCCCTGCCCTGGGCAGGGACACCTCCCACCAGCCCAGGTTGCTCCAAGCCCCGTCCAACCTGGCCTTGAACCCCTCCAGGGATGGGGCAGCCACAGCTTCTCTGGGCAACCTGGGCCAGGGGCTCACCACCCTCACAGCCAAGAATTTAAATAAGACGTCCCCTCCCAGGTTTACTGAGCATGATCTGGAAGCGCTTCATCATCTGACCTCTTTCGTTTCTTGATCTACCTTCAATCCTCATCTTTTGTCAGAAGTGCTTGCAGCCATCTGCCCCGTCCCAGATGACATTTGGTCTCTGCCGCAGCAGCACTGCCGAAAGCCCACTTGAGCGGAAACCTTAAAAAGCCTGACTCGGGGGCTGGGGGCCGATGACACAAGGTTGACATGGGTTTTTCCAAGCTTCCAGCCCCCGTAGAAAACAGCAGCCCAGTGACACGGCATGACACTTACTCACTGGAAATAATGACCAAAGATCACACATCGTCTTTTATACGTAGCTCTTGTGGTTGAAGCACACGTTGCTCTCCAAAGGGAAGATGGCAAACTGACCTTTCCTGTAATTACCTGCGACGGGCTTTGTTTGCAAAAGCCTTTTTTTACTCAACGTGGTGATGCAAGAGCCTGCACCCACCAGCGAGGTCAGCTTATTAAAAAAGCCATCCTTTGGCACTCAGCGTGACTGACTGCAAAAATTAACACCGGCTGTGTCACCCGGTAAAGTTATTAAAAGGAAAAAATGACTTTGCGCACTGAGAGACTGGGAGAGGATACTGGAGTTAACGGATTTCGATGTTTATCCCAATTTGCCATCGCTGGGGAAGCCTGAACACGAAACTCTTCAGCCTCGGGAGTCTCATAAGTTGCAGCTGCTTGAAAAGCAGGCGCTGTGCAAGGGCACCGCACGGAACACGCGCCATGGATGGCAGGCTGCAGGAAGCGAAATCTTGGCATTTTTTTTATAAATCCGCTATTAAGATGTCTTAGGCATCACAAATCAACTGTCCATAATCATCGCTCCGGGTTTCTAAAAACATTCGCCTCAGCACTTCTTAGACAAATTTCATCCAAAAAAATACACACTGTATCCTCTTACGGCTGGCAGGTTTGCATTCCCAACAATACCCGCCATCCCCACGCACGCCTGCTTCATGGCTATAAAAGTAATGAAAAATATCACAGAGGCTACTGATGATCGGTAGTTTTTATTTTAATAGCCTAAGCTTTTGCAGCAGCTCTTTTAGCACACACCTCCCGTACGGGGAAAGGCTCCCGGTCTGAATGCCACAGCGTAAATGGCTTTTACACCCTCTCCGTGCCGCTGTACCTGCGCCGGGGTCCGTGCGGGAGGCTCTGCCCAACGCCCTCTCGCCCGCGACCCGCCAGCTGCAGAGGTTTGATCATTAACTTCATCAGGAGCAAAGTGCTCTCCTCCCGATCGCTGCTCCAGAATCGCTGGCGTGAAAATTCACTGCTTTTATACCCTGAAAAGGCCTTACAATATCACCAAACATGGTTTTTGCTCTAGTTTTTAAAGCCGAAGCTAATAAATTCAGCTGCCAATCGCTATCTACTCTAATTGCTGTCTCAAAACACACGAGGACCAGAAAGGAAGGTTTCGTTTTACTATGAAAAAGGAGCCACCTCACTTTTCGGGAGGATAACAAAGCCATTTTGTTCCCAAGCAGGAATTACCATGGGACAGAGACCGATAAAACTGTATAAAGCCAAGGTCAGGCGAGGACCAAGCAGCAGCCAAACCAGCCAGGGCCATGTCGGAGAGCCGGCCGGCTAACAAGAGCCCGAGGCCGCTTCCCGACACCTGTCCTACGGGCCCTGCTGGGGTGGGGAGGGAGAAAAGCGGAGCGTATCCAACCGCCTGGCCAAGGAGAACAAGAACCAAAACAAGGATGGCGGGACGCCGCTCATCCTCCCAGCATTTAACTTCATTACACAGGTTTAGCAACCGCCAGTTTAGTCTGAAAGTTTGGATTATTTTCTTTTTTTCAAAGTTGATTTAAATAGCAGGCCAACAATTTGCACTCCCATACAAGTCTGTAAAACGTTTAAAGATGGCTTTTTGCGACAGTTGAGGAAGAAAATCATTACTCTCTCTTAATTCTCGTACCAGTCTCTCAGTTTCCACCTTCTGCTTGATTCACATTTGTGTCATCTGCATCAGAGGTACAACTATTATTAAATACCAGACCTTTAAAATGCTTTAGTTAAATTCCAAGCATAGGGGGGGAAAAAAACCAAAACCCCACAAACCTCGACGAGAAATTACAGAGTGATTCATCACAAAGCTGCGTAACAATTTTCAACAGAAGAAAAAAGCCCAGGCTACAGAACGCAATCTGCCGTCACTGCCCGGGGATTAAGGCAGAAGAGGTGGATGGTGCGGAGCCATCAAACACACACCCTTTAGAACAGAAGTAAGGAAAAAGTTCCCCTTATCAGCTCCCAGTGTGAACTCTTCACTGTTTTTTTTAAAAAAAGCAAATACCATTCAAACAACAGCTGCCCATCTCAATGTTCATCTCTAACACACTTAAAGGGGTAACAGCCGATCATATGGAAAAACCTTCACTAACTTCATCAATTTTGTCTTTTTAGGTGTCAAAGTCTCCAAATTTTTGTGCAGACTAAAGCAAAACAGCTGCACAGTTTGCCTTGTAAATATAGCAAATTCAGCATTTTCTTTTTGCAACTCATCTTTTGTCTTCAACTCCTCACATGGATTCCAAACCAATTCACTCCGCCGTTATTTTGACCCTTTTAAAGCTAGTCGTTGTCAAAAAAGCGTCCTCTACTGGACTGCGGTATAAGAGAACACGCTTATTAACATTTAGTACTTGACACGGGTCTTCATCGTTGCCGTGGCCTTCAAGCTGCAGCGACGGGCATGAGAACAGAGCGCAAGACGATGATTTCCA
This sequence comes from Rissa tridactyla, assembly GCF_028500815.1. Lineage (NCBI taxonomy): Eukaryota > Metazoa > Chordata > Aves > Charadriiformes > Laridae > Rissa > Rissa tridactyla. Next base: position 6,475,982 of record NC_071483.1, read on the forward strand.
CTTGCACACCAGTTTGCTACGGCATCGCTCAGCGGTGTTCACAAAACTGACGAGATTATTCGTTTTGCAAAGCATTAACAGGCAATAATTCACCACCACGAGTGCATGTGCGCTATCCTCCACGTGCGTGACGCTTAAATGACATAACAGAACATACAGATGTTTCTCCTCCTATTTTTAAGAGAGGTCAAGGGCTCTGAGTGTTGGCAGCGGTCATTGAAAAAAAAAATAAAAATAAAATTAAAAAAAAAAAAAAAATCGGGATTCTTCAAAGCTGCTGTGTTCCCTGTAAATGACTCGACGTGGAAAGCATCCCAGCCCTTACCTGTTGCTGGCCCTGCTGGGTTTGCTGGGTGGTCTGCTGATTTGCCGAGTTCGTGGCAGCGGCAGCCGCGGCAGCTTGCTGCTGGAAGAGACTGGCAGGATAAACTCCCCAGGGCGTAACTCCATAGTACTGGTGAGGAACAACCGCCGGACCTACAAGGGGAAGGGAACCGGTGAGCTTCCGAAGCGCGTCAAGCCTTACACAGCAAACCACCGCCAAAAATACCTGCTTATCGCATCTGGTTTCACAAATCCTATTTCAAGGTGATCTGCTTTCAATCCTTTGCAAATTACAGAGGGATTCTGGCATTTGTGTTATTCATTTTTAAAAAGCTTAGAAGTCAGGCCTGAAATTTCGTCTTGACTTGCTTTACCTTATTGGATGAGGTCAAGTCCTGCTACCAGCGATCCTGCTGAAATTCTTTGCTTTTACTGATGTGCCCTAATTTTACAGTGAAGGAGCAAAACTTTACCTCTAACCAAAAGAGAAGGAAACTTCTTTAAGTACAGATATACAAGTCTCTTCTAATCTCAGCTGACATTCACAGTTCAATAGTATCTATTATTTAGCCCCCCAATAAATTAAAAAAAAATAAAACCTCTTTGCATCTGGATAGCATCAATGCTCGAGTGTTTAAAATGTCATTTTTCCAGCCACTCAATCCTATTTCGCATTTGCAAACGACCATAAAGGAGATTCTCTATCTTTCCACATCCCCCTTTCCTCCTCCAACTTCAGAGGCTTAAAAAAAATAAATAATAATCTCGGAGAGCACCAGAAAAAGCGGAATTTTTGAAGATTCATTGTGTTTTATCAAGCCTCGGGACACCGCACACCTAATTTGGCGATAGCAGAATGGCAGCCTATATCCTTAAGTAATTCGAGCTGGGACAACGCCGAGGAAGCGGCGAGCGCTCTGCGCTGGAGTCCCTCCCACCAAATAACACGTGTGCAAATTCAATAACATTTTTAATATGTCTGTTGTATATCTTTTGGAAAGGTCAGCAGAAAAGTAGAAGCATTTCCTTTGCTTTTCAAATACATCACTTATCCCACGGGTTCCTTCCCCCCAGCGGGAGTGACTCCGGGCACACTAGGCTTTTTAAGGTAGAGTGCCACAAGTCGTATTTGACGCTGCGGAATAAACAAGTCTGGAGAATTTGAACCACACACTTACATGGAGTAAAAATAGCTCCTATTTTAAGGGAGATCGTTAGCATTTGAGTTCTAACCAAGTCATTTTAGTCTTGCTGTTAGTCATGTCTTACACTTGTTCTCCTTGCAGGGTCTTTACTGTAACGCATATAAAGACTATAAGCATTCGCCCCGAGAGACTTAAAAACTATTCCCAAAATATAAGGGATGACAGCAAAAAGGGAGATGCAAAAAGACACTGCTGAGTGTAAGCGTGGGTATGACAGAAAGGGAAAAATCCAGGAAGCACTTTTTTCTTTTGGTTTTGTTTTTTTTTTTGGTACAGTAACACGTGTTTGTCTCAAATGAACTACTACACAATGCAGAAGCGACCCGCTGCGCACCAGTCTGGATCAGCTCCTGCTCCTGCAATCACTGCTGCCCACTGGCGGGATGCAGCAAGGCTTCAAGACACCCATTTCATCTTTAATCGCAAATATTAAATTCGTATTTCAAAAGCGTAGCGGTTACTCTCCTTTATTATTTTGTTTCCAACCACTGTACTTTCCCCAAATTTAGGGGTTTGTGGCATCATTAACACGCGTGCCCAGCCCCGCGTACCGCAGGGAGATGTTAAAGCAGCCCGTTGTCTAATGCCAGGCGCTTCAGCAATGTGTGTGAAACGCTCAGATTTGTGTACGTCCCTAAAGCTCTGCCACCAAATCCACCCTTGCTGGATGTACTGTGTCCCGTCAGCCTGAGAAGGTGACTTGTCTGCCTTCCTCAGATTTGCCTTGGAGCAGCAACCGCTTCTTTCTTACCTTCTGACCTGAGCAGTGGCAGCTAAAATTAAAAAAACAAAACAAAACAAAAAACAAACCTGCAGAAAATGAATGAGTCCCACAATGGTACCGCCTACCTTCACCAGCGCAGACGCAGCTGATCAGTGGACTATAACCTGTTTATATTCAGTCGATGCAGATCGGACGGCGACTGCTCGGGTGCTTCCTCGCTCAACGGGAAAACAGTTGCAACTGCTCCGTTTTATGCAAGGAATTAGCCTGTGTTTGCCCACAGGCTACTGGGAAGTCGCCGCAATACCCTTTATCTGGGCAAAATGTGGGCATCTCTCTGGGTTATTTTAATCTCGGTTCTAATTATCAAGCAAGCACAGTCTAGATGGAGTTTTTTTCCTAGTTAGAGGTTGCTCATCAGATCTGCAATAGCCTTAGGTGTTTAAAAGAAGAAGAGGCACAAAGTCTTTGAAGTTTGCAAGCAGCTGGGCTTAAAAGAGCTGCAAGTCTGGCTCAGCTCATTTGAGCGCATGGTGAGGCTCATTATTGAACACTGTTCTCAGTGAGGGCAAGCGTGTCATCATTGCCAGACTTACAAAAACACGTAGAGTGTTTCTTTACTGCAGGAAATATTTGCACCTGCTTTTACACTTATTAAAGATACGCATACACAAGAAAATAGAAGCCATTCTAGTGCCTTTGAAATCAAATATTCCCACTACTACGTCTCACACATTGGCCACGGACGCCCAGAAATATTCCTTTCAAGAAACATTAGCAAAACCAACTGTAAGTGTTCATCACAACATTTTTGCTTTTCATCTCAGCCTTCACACTCAGATCTCTGTACGCCGAAGCCATACCTGCTCTCGGCCAAGGACGAGGACTCAGCAACCACCGGCTTAAGGAAAGCTGCAAGTAGCAACTTTATCAATTACTAGTGATTTGTTGAGCTGATCACTTCACGATTCCTGGTACGGCGACCGCAGGTATCCATGAAGTGGTGTCTTTGGAAGGACTGGGGTAGAAGAGCCGAACTGGCAGGGCTGTGGGCAGCCCCAGGAAAACCTGGCAGGCAGCGCCCGGGCGGCACAGATCCTGGGGGGGGGGATGGCACCTTTGCATAGAATCACAGAATCATAGACTGCGTTGGGTTGGCAGGGACCTCTAAAGGCCATCTCGTCCAACCCCCTGCAGTCAGCAGGGACATCTGTAACTAGATCAGGTTGCTCAGAGCCTCATCCAGCCTGGCCTTGAATGTCTCCAGGGATGGGGCCTCCACCCCCTCTCTGGGCAACCTGGGCCAGTGTCTCACCACCCTCAGTGGAAAGAACTTCTTCCTGATGTCTGATCTAACCCTGCCCTGCTCTAGTTTAAATCATTGCCCCTCGTCCTGTCGCTCCATGCCCTTGCAAACAGCCCCTCCCCAGCTTTCCTGGAGCCCCTTCAGGGACTGGAAGGGGCGCGAAGGTCTCCCCGGAGCCTTCTCTTCTCCAGGCTGAACCCCCCCAGCTCTCTCAGCCTGTCCTCACAGCAGAGGGGCTCCAGCCCTCAGTTCATCTTCGTGGCCTCCTCTGTCCCCGCTCCAACAGGTCCACGTCCTTCTTGTGCTGAGGGCTCCAGAGCTGGACGCAGTCCTCCAAGATGGGGTCTCACCAGAACAGAGCAGAGGGGGAGAATCACCTCTCTGGATCTGCTGGCCACAGTTCTTTTGATGCAGCCGAGGATGCCATTGGCCTCCTGGGCTGCAAGCGCACATTGTCGGGTCATGTCCAGCTTTTCATCCACCCCAAGTCCTTTTCCGCAGGGCTGCTCTCTATCACCTCATCCCCCGGCCTGTATTGATAATGAGGATTGTCCCGACCCAAGGGTAGGACCTTGCACTTGGCCTTGTTGAACTTCATGAGGTTTGCTCGGGCCCACCTCTCTAGCTCGTCCAGGTCCCTCTGGATGACATCCCGTCCCTCTGGCCTGTCATGGCAAGGTGGTCCCCCAGCCCGTGGTCCTGGGCGGTACATGCAGGCATCCATACCCGGGACATAGCTCAGCACCAAGTGACTGAAGCGTCTCAGAAAGCCAGGCTGGAGCAGCCCAGCGCAGACACATCCAAACCGACCCACCTCCAGTCTCGGAACACCGTGGTTTTTCCCGTATGCAGATCATTCCAGCATCCACTTCTCTACAAAGAACAGAAACACTTTTCTACCTGTAACACACCACCTCCGAGGGAATCAACATTCCCCAGCTTGTCTTACAAAAGGCAAGATTTCTTTTTCTTGAGTGACATCCTTCTCAAATGATAGAAGGCAATTGCACAACGCGTTTTAAAGACAGCAGTATCTTCCCCACGGTTTAAACTCACAAGTGATTTCTTTCTTGAGTCTAGGAAGCCCTTCCCTCTGCATTCAAATTTGTTCTTTAAAATGCTACTATTGTTGGGAAGAAAAGAGTATTATCACAGGGCTGACAGTCTTAAAATCATGAAAAAGCTGCCATAAAGGCAGAATGTTAATTGGCAGAATTATCTCCACCATAAAACATGCCAAAGTTTCCCCTCTGCTTTAAAAGTAACTGTGAGCAATAAACTACCAACAACTCCAAACTCATTTCTTTCATCTCATAAACTTCTCCCAGCCCTCGCAGTTTAACACTCCCATACGCATGAGGGAGGCCGCCTGACTTTATACCTAACTCTGAACATCTCAATTGCCCCACGTCCCTCCAGTGCTGCACTCCGTCATTGCAGAGAAAAAGCTTTCAAAACTGCTCGAGTCTACACAGAAAAGATGCTTTTCCTGAAGCCAAACATCAACAAGGAGCGAAGGCTGTTACATTGGCATTTCTAGCAATTAGGATCCAGAGCCCAACGAGATGGATGAAGAAACTCATATTTCTCAGCGGTGAAACGCTATACCTACATTGCAGCGCATTACGCATTCTTTTGTTTTGCTTTCAAGAGTCACAAAGTTTAAAAATTATTCAAGCAGCGATCCTGATGTCAAGTTTTGAGATGCTTTAGGTAACCTGGGGTATGGTATTTCCTAGATCAAATTTCTAAGGCCCCACTCAGATATTCAGGCAGCTGCGGCTTCAAGACTGCTGAGAAAAAAGGGGCAAAAAAAAAAAAAAAAAAAGAGTTGTCACAAACACGCTCGCTGTTTCCTAGAGATCTGGCAGAGGTTACGCATGGTCTTTCGATGAAATCAAGACGCTGACCTCCTGCTCCACTGAACTGCAGTGTGTTACTGAAGAATGAGCACTCGCTTGAGCAGCGCTGAGGTGATGCAAAAAGGCCAACCAGAATCCTCTTTTGGTGGTATTCGTTTACAAAGCACCTCTTCTGCCTGGAACTGGAATTGCCAGTGTTCTAGCACCTCTTTGCTGATAAGCCCCGACTGAAGCTTCCTACTTACATTTGCCACCAAGAGTTGAGGTCATTCATTCACCGCCACGCATTCATCATCACATGATAGTTTATCGACCCCTGGACGGTTAGACATATCCTTGTACTCTAGCTCTTGGCTTTCTTCCATTTAATCACAGCATCATTTGTTTGCCAACAACATGTTGTTATCTAAACTTAATCTTGCATTGTTATTATGCAACCAGCAGGCAACATTCACAACAGCCGAAGAGTCCAAAGCCCATCTTCAAATTGTAATCTTGATTCTTTACATACTTCCATGCGATCCGCTAAAAACGCCATCCGACTGGGTCACAGTCGCTGAAATCCCATTTCAGAGCTTGACCTGATACTGGCCTCGAAGCTTAAAAGCTAAGCAGCGGTTATGCAAGAGCTGTTAAACACGCCGAAGAGTCACGTACCAAACCACAACGCTCTCTGGCAGAGCGCTCTATTCCTGTACAACCAGCTGGTTCCCGGCTTCGGTTTGGTAGAAGCCATCCCAAGGGATGTCCAGGAAGTATGGAAGTTGTAAGTGGAGTGTGGCAAGAGGGTGCAGGCTCCACTTCAAATCCCCACTACCCTGAACTAAGGAGTTTTGATTTAAAACACAGAAGGCTTCCTCTCCCGGTGGCTCAGGGAAAGCAATGCACGGTTATAAAACTGTTCTTCTGAAAGTACGTTCTTCCTTTGTCCTCAACGCTTAGGCAAGAACTTTGCGGCATACGCAGCAAGAGTTCAACGTACAGTGTGTTCTTCACACTGTCTGATAAGCTGTTTTACCGAGCTGTCATCTCAAGATACAACAAGTTTTGGCTATGACAGTTGGCAAGAATGTGGAAACCGATAGATGAACGTTTGGGAGAAAGATCTCGCGCAAAGAACAAGAGCCACCATCTTTGCTCGCCATCTGGAAAAACCGCATATCCATAGCATAAGCCTCACAGCAGATATGGGATGTTTTTACCTACAGAACCTAAATTCTTAAAAGACTCGAGTAAAAGGGAAAGATACTGCTGGCAGGATGCACTACAGGAAATAAAGCTAAGCAGCATCGAGGTACAACTTTCCCGGCAGGAAAACACATCCTCCATCTTTCTAGCATTTAATAAGTATATTTTCAAAGGTTTCTCTCACTACTGTCAGTTACCAAAAACCCCCAAACACGTAGCAACATTTATGTCTGCAAGTGTTTCATTTCAGGTTTGCTCTGGTTGGTTGCCCTCAACAGGAAGAGGGCCCATAGCAAGCGTTATACAAGAATTATGACATTTAATCTACAGAAAATAGGTTTTCCAGGACAAATTCTGTTGCAACTCACTGGTATATAATTATCTCTCCACAGAAATTACAAGGTGCTAATACTTAATTTCCACAATCACAGACTCAGGAGCAGTTTTGGTACAGAACACGTCAGGAAGGCACGGACAACTGGAAGCATCTCACCTAACGTGGCAGCTGCTGCGAGTCCGGCTGCGTAGGGATCTGTTCCCGGCGGAGCGGCGCTGATGATGTACGGATTGGGGACAAAGGCAGCAGGAGCTAAACCTGCTGAAAACATACCTGTCAGTAAAAACAAACTTAACTAGAACTGAAACCCCTACCAAAATACCTCTGGCTACTCGGCTGGCGAACACAAAAAGCTCGGGTTGCTTTAGTATTTCCAAGCCTTTTACAGGTTGTTGTCCTTAGGGAGTGAGCGACCACTGCATTTCCCAGTCTTAATAGAACAGAGGATACAATGTACAGAGAAGAAACCTAATTCCAAGGATGCAGTGCCCCATAAGGAAAGTTAAAGTGGTAAAATAGCCTATATACAACACCCATACTTGCTCAGGTATCTCTGACACCTCCTTACTGTTTAGGTGACTATCAACACCAGACAGATATTAACATTAGCTAATTAAGCGTGAGTATTCTGTATTTTCCACAGCAAGTGAATCAAGAACCAGTTTACCCTACTTTCTGAGTTCCATACCCACTACACAATACCAGTACGTCAATAAATTAGTTTGGAAGGAGCTCAGGAGTGTAGAGGCAACATCGCCGGGCACTACCACTGCCGTGTAGGCATTTCCCTTCCTCTGCAAGGAAACAGTTTAATCATTAGAGAAATTACCAGGGGGGCGGGAGGGGGGCGTGGAGGGGAGGTGAAGGTGAAGGGGATTAAGGTAAAAAGCTAAATAATTTGAATTCAGGTCTCTCGCTGAACTCCAATAAGCACACAAGTGCGCTGCAGGGAGCTGGGAGAGTCCCAACACATTTGTACTGGGTTTTCAGGTAGGAAGAACCGCCACTTAAATTGCTTATTTTGCTAGAAACGTTTAACCCTAAGATAGTTTAACTCCAATCACCCATGAGTGGCCCTTCTCCAGTTCTCCTCTTTTTCTACGCACAGGATTAAGTGCATTCTTCCCAGTTAATCTATCTTGTTTGAATAATACGAATCATGCGTTTGCATAAATTACATCTTTAAGTTAAAGTCAGCCCCCAGGCAGCTGAACCACGGGAAGCACGTTCAGGTGTATATCGAATTGTGCATTTTTCCCCTTTGTGTGTTGTGCCGCTTACCCCAATTCATGCCTCACTCGGAGCGAGTACTTCAAAACGCTCTCATTACTGAGCAGCGCTCTCAGCGAGGGTACGAGTGTCGCTCCTGCCCGACATGAACGCTCTAGAGCTTTCAAAGCGTGCAAGAGAGACCTCCAGAATTTTTCAAGTAAATCTTCAAACAATACACTTCTGCTTGCGTGTCGACTACCAGCTGCAAAAACATATTTAGGATTCTCTAAAGCCTACCGATCCTTTTCCGTTGCTGTTTTCTCGCTGTATTCTGAGGGGTAACAGAAATCCAGTAAAACGTAAGGTATTAAATGCAAGACTTACCTATGTGAGGCTGATGGGCGGCTGCCAAGGCGTACTGCTGCTGCTGCGCTGCTGTTAGCTGTTGAACAGCGAGTGCATTCGGTCTTTGGAACAACTGAAGGGACAGAAGCACAAAAATGGTCCTTTACTCACACACAAAAAGCACTCTCTTACTTCCCTTTAAAGCAATTCCTTTACACTAGATTTATTTTCACAACTACAGACACTCCTCTTCAAAGGGAAACGTTTCAAAAGGAAATGAAAAAAACCAAACCCCTTTGAAATCAATTGCCCGTGATAATCCACCAGAAAAAAAATAATATATCTATTTCTGAAGTGCAGCTAAACCACAGCCAGGGTTTTCTCTGCTATTATTCTCTGCACGACACATGAAGGCCATTTTCTCCCCAACTCCTCCCCAAACCCACCAGCCCTAACTGCAGCCTGGGGATCACTACCAGCTCCCAGGAGCGCTTCCAGATCCCGACCGACACCGAGTGCAGCGAAATCCCCGTCACACCAGTGGAGAACCCGTCCCACTCTCCCGATGGCCTGAAAGGGCACACGGGACAGAAATCCCCGTCACACCAGTGGAGAACCCGTCCCACTCTCCCGATGGCCTGAAAGGACACACGGGACGGAAATCCCCGTCACACCAGTGGAGAACCCGTCCCACTCTCCCGATGGCCTGAAAGGGCAATGGGATGGCAGAGTGAGGTGTGGGAGAGACCGTGCACCTCGGATGGCTTCAGAGCCACCAGAGGGGATGCCAGCCCCTGGAGCTCACAAAGCCCTGGACAAAACGTTCCCTTCACCCGCCAGCCCTCCATCTCCCGCGCGCACCCTCCCAAGGGGTGTAAATTCTTCTGTGACCACAGGCAGAAACCAGACCCAGGGACTTCTGGTTAAGTCACCCAAAGCATATGGAATCACAGAATATCTGGAATTGGAAGGGATCCATAAGGAGCATCGAGTCCAACTCCCTGTTCCCCGCAGGAGCACAACTGTAGGTAAGTGTAAAGGACTTCGCTTTGCTTTTAAATAGTCTTAAACTTTTAACCACGACAATAAACAGGAACAACTGATGCACTGTTGAGAAACTGCGCAGAGCAAGTAGATATAAAAGCTGTTGCACAATGTATCTGCTGAATCTCTTCGGACCCAAGGCTTCGGATTCCAGTTGTTGGCAGTGGATTCCAACAGGTCCTTTGCTTCATTTATTTTTGTTGCTAATTCAGGTGATGCACCTTTATCGGGGTGATTTAAAAATCATGATTCTTCTATGGGCTGTTCTGATTTTGGCCTTGCCAGCAAATGGATTTGCACCTAAAATAAGACTCGCGTCTCGTCTACTCATTTGCTGTTCAAATCCCCCTTTGGAGTAAAAGGGGGAAAGCCTGGAAGTTGAAACCCTCTACGCTGCCTGTAATGGCCCGCTCCAATGGTTTCCAAAGGTGGAACGCGTAACGACCTGCAAATCAACAGTTACAACACCAACTCCAACTGCTATCATAGTTAGGGAGCAACGGGCAATGTTACTGAGAACAGTCATTCTCAATAAGAAAAAAGAGAAAAAAAAAAAGAGGATTACATTAGTCTTTAAAGTATTTTTGCTTACAGTTGGGTTGTGGTTTGTTTCTGGGTTTTTTCGTTTGTTTTTTTTTTTGTTTTGTTTTTTTTTTTAAATTCATCCAGGTCCTTACTAAAAACTTCCTTTCCCAGCTTCCCATGCCTCTACCTAAACGAAACACTCCCTGAATTAATCCATTAGCAGACCATCTCTCAGTTCCAATTAAAACATTTAAGGATACACCAGCCAAACAGCCACTCTGAAACGATCGGGAAGCAATGTTCATCCCCCAGCTTTTCTTTCCAAAAGTGATCATTTCTGAGGTGTGAACGACTTCACAAACCGCTGTGATAAATGTTTTCTCTCTCCACTCACTTGGAAAGTTAAAAAAAAAAAAAAAAAAAAGGGCCTAAATGCTATACAATTTTCACACCTATTATCTCTGCCCTCCTTTCAGACAAGACAAGCGAGCTACTTCAAGCTGTCAGCAGCAGCAATAATAATTCTGCCCAAATTTTTGGCAGAAACACATAACCATCAAGAAGCCCGGAATCATTTAGAAAATCAGGGTGGGTTTGGTTTTTTTTTTTTATATATAGGCAAAAATTGGAGTTTGTTCTCCTGAGAGCAGGATGAGCAACCACACTATTTAGGCAGAAAATCTGGAAAGGAAAAAAAAAAAGACAGGTGATTATCTACCTCTGTTTTCTTCTCTTTTTACGAGTTCAGAAGGAGAAAAAAAAATAAAAAAAAAATGTAAGGGATCGGTATCAGATGTAAGATGTGGAAACTCAGTACTTTGGGGATCCAGAATTGATCTTCTGCGTGCCAAAAACAGAGCCACAACTGCTCTCCTCCAAGATTGCTCACCCCTTAAGGCGCCGGGGCCCTCCATCTATCCAAGGAATAGCGTAATGCCGCTTATGGAGAAACACATCAAATCCACAGTTACTTTATTACTTCCCTAGCCTAACATCAGGAGGGCCGTAAAACACTCCTAGCAGTCTTTATGTAGAACACACCTTGTCTTTATTTATTCCTTTTTTTTTTTTTTTTAAGCTTGTCGTTCAACAATACTTCAAAGTTGAGTGCTTCTAAGGGGCGTGATCTTCGTTAAGGTTCCATCTGTCATTAGGAGTCGGATCAAATGCTCCACGGACATCTTTTCGTTTAAAAAAGCAAGGACATCATGGAAAATGGGACCTACAGAGAACAGAATGAGGGATACTGGCTCTGCAGGAATCTCCAGCAACATCTCCTTCACTGATTGGCATCCGCAGATACAGAAAAAACCCCACAAACGTCCCCAGACTGCTCCACTGCGGGGTGTAGACGGTAGCCACCCTTGGTTTTTTGGTCCACTTTTGTACGGAGTTCAGCAATCCAATATTTTAGCTTTCTTTGGCTACATACACTTCACCAAAACCTTTAATTTTCATATTTGTTTGCATCGCTGGGATCTGTTTTTCCAGTCTGCTAATGTGTATTCCACCAAGGTGAACAGCAGAGGAAAGGGCTGGATTATTAGCTGCCTGTCTTAAGGGCAAAAAAAGCACTTATCTTCTCTGAAAACACCTTTCCTTGTGCTCAGTTTACACGCGCGATGATTTCCACTCCTCCCAAATGCATGTCAACGATCCATTTTTAAACTAGAAGTACCCAAAAAAGCGACTCCACAACTCCTCCAAGCACGAATATTTCACCTGCTGCCGTCGGATTATTCTGTTGCCTGCTTGTTCCCTCCCCCTCGGGCGAGCACAGCCGACGACCGCTAAATCTGACCGCCAGACACCGGAGTACCCACACCAGCCTTGCGCATCCCTCTTTTGCTGAAATCAAGCCTGAGTATCCCAAAAGCTCTGCAAGTGGCTGCTGCCAGCTAAAGACTCAAAGCAGGAGATGGAAAAGATGCTCCTTTACCTAAAACTACCGATATCACGGAAGGAGGAATAAGGCACAGAGTGGCTGGGCAGTCCTTTCACCTGCTCAGGAAAATCACGGAATTTCAGAGCTGGAAGGGACCTCTAGAGATCATCCAGTCCAGCTCTCCTGCTAAAGCAGGACTGCCCAGAGCACATCACTCAGGACTGCATCCAGGCGGGGCTTGGAAATCTCCAGAGAAGGGGACTCCACACCCTCCCTGGGCAGCCTGTTCCAGTGCTCTGTCACCCCCACTGTAAAGAAGTTTTTTCTCATATTTGATGGGAACTTCCTATGTTCCAGCTTGTGCCTGTTACCCCTCGTCCTGTTACTGGGAACCACTGAAAAGAGTCTGGCACCATCCTCCTTAAACCCACCCTTTAGATACTTGTAAACATTCATAAGGTCTCCTCTCGGCCTTCTCTTCTCCAGGCTAAAGAGTCCCAGCTCTCTCAGCCTTTCCTCATAAGGGAGATGCTCCAATCCCTCCATCATCGTTGTTGCCCTACGCTGGACTCTCTCCAGCAGTTCCCTCTCTCGAACCGGGGAGCCCAGAGCTGGACGCAGTATTCCAGTTGTGGCCTCACCAGTGCAGAGCAGAGGGGGAGAATGACCTTCCTTGACCTGCTGGCCACGCTCTTCCCTACGCAGCCCAGAATTCCGTTGGCCTTCTTGGCAACAAGGGCACATTGCTTGCTCACAGATGATTTACTGTCTACCAAGACCCCCAGATCCTTTTCTTCAGAGCTGCTTGCCAGAGCATGTCCGCATCCTCAAGTCAAAGAAACCTACAGGCTTAGCTCCAGCTTGGTGACACTCGCTTCCTCACACAATATTCCTCAGCTGCTTCAAACCCACGTGCAGACGTTCTGCGTTCCCCTGTGCTGCGAGCACGAGGCTGGATTCCTTCCTCCTGCAGCGGACCTGCTCTTGAATCTTTATGGAGTTTCCCTTGCAGCAAAAGGTCAGATAAATGTTAGTATCTACGCCATGCACTCGGCAGTGACTCAAATCCGTGGCCTCTCCCCTCTGCCTGCTCTGAATCGCAGTTCCTGCAAGGCTGCAAAGCCGGGCTCCACACAACTTACCCAGAAGCAAGTCAGCGTGAACAGCTAAAACCTTTTGCAGCTGCAGATTTCCCACCGCCTGTCGCATGCACAAGGAAACGGAGCCAACAAAAACAACCGCAATTTCAGGTTTTACTTTGCCAGATAAGCCCCTACGCCGCACGAGCTCTGGGAATCATCAACTCTACGTATTTAGGAAGAGTTATTACAGCCTCTATGCGCTGTCTCCATCTGCTGACAGCAAAGACCTATATTCAAAAATCAAAGCAAAAAGTAAAAACTCAAATAACAGCTTTTTATCATTTTACTTGGAACCCTACTGGATAGGAAACTGAGGTTAAACTACGTAGCAGTATTAAACTGTGGTCTACAGTAAGTGGAAAAAGGAAAAAAAAAACTCTTCTAACAGGAGTATTAACTGGCGTTTACAAAGTGAGGCAGAATTTGTAAGACTGTACGCACGGAGCATTTTAGCCGATTAGAAACCCCATTCAGAGTGAAAACCTCCAAATGCCTGACGTCGTTTCAGAGGAGTTTAGTAGGATCATAGAATGGTTCAGGTCGGAAGGGACCTTAAAGCCTACCCAGTGCCACCCCCTGCCCTGGGCAGGGACACCTCCCACCAGCCCACGTTGCTCCAAGCCCCGTCCAACCTGGCCTTGAAGCCCTCCAGGGATGGGGCAGCCACAGCTTCTCTGGGCAACCTGGGACAGGGGTCCACCGCCCTCACAGCCAAGAATTTCTTCCCAATATCTCATCTAAATCTCCCCTCTTTCAGTTTAAAGCCATTCCCCCTCATCCCATGGCTCCCCTCCCTGATCCAGAGTCCCTCCCCAGCTTTCCTGGAGCCCCTTTAGAGACTGGAAGGGACTGGAAGGTCTCCCCAGAGCCTTCTCTTCTCCAGGCTGAACCCCCCCAACTCTCAATGTTGGGATCACCTGCCATTTCCAAAAGCGCAGTTATTTCCCCCGCTCACACGGGTACACAAACGAAGTATCACTTACAACATGCGGGGGAGTTCATCAAGGGAATTCCAAGGAAGCAGCCCATGGCAGGCTGTACTGTACAGTTATGGGAACATGGCAAGATTAGATTTCTATAAGCCAGTTTCCTCTGCAATATAAACATCTGACAACTCTAATCAGATTACTCGTGGTTAAGACCTTCCCTTCTTAATATTGCTTTTAGCTGTACTTGGTTGTAATCCCTTCAAAGTATATGACGCTTCCCAATGGACCGAGAAAGACACTTTTGCAGACGAGATCCTTTTATTCAGGACATATTTCCTCCTGACAACTGAACGGAAAGAAAAACTATACCGCCAAAAGAGAGGTTTCTTTCATACAGGCCGTAACTGGCAGACAGCGAATACCAAGAAACACTGGCCGCTGGATGTCATGTATTAAAAAAATGGGTACAACTCGGAGCCAAGGCGCGTTGCCTTCACACAAACGTGCACCGAGAGCTCACATTTGGCAGAAGAGAGAATCTTTGAATTCTTGTCTTTAATACAGCTGACACAAGCCTGTCGTTCGCATTTACTGGAGGTGTAAGGAGCTGCCACAACAAAGCTGAAACTAAAATAACAGTCGTCGTTAAACAGCCCGACGTGCTCGTTCCCAGCTCCCCCCAAAATTCAGAGGTCACAGTTCGCAGAGAGAACCGCAGCTCCACAGGCAAACTCAGCCGAAAGTTCCAGGCGTGATGACGTGGAGGTGACAGCAGCTCTACGTGGATATCACCCGTCCACTTTATAACACGAAAAAACCCCCAAATGAGCCAGATCTGTCTGGGCCAGCCAGAGCGCCGTACCACAATCCCTTCCGGAATCAGCACGCTTCCCAGGTCGGTCTTACTTTTTGAGAGTTTTGATTTCCACTAGCTAAGTGCAAGCCATGCCAAATTTTAAAGCCTATTTTTTTAAAGGCTGGAAATTAAAAAAAAAAAAAAGGTACTTGAACTTGTAAGTTAGCCTTAATTTAAACAGAAAACACTGACAAAACGCCAACTGCAGGCTTCGCATTCCTGCAGTTATTTTTCCATATCTAACAATTCTTTAAAAAGCTGCTCACTTATTTAGCTCTAATACACCGTTTTTTAAAAAAAAAAAAAAAAAAAAAGACAAGTTTCATTGTTTGAAAGTAATTCCTGCATTTGAGGTCCTGCACCGGAGTAAGACAAAGACTTGAAACTAGGTGTTGGTTTGGTTTTTTCTTTTTGAACTCTACAACAGCTATTTAGTTTAATCATTAAAAAAAATTTTCCATCATTAACCTCCCAAACGTGCTATACGAGAAAACAACCGATCAAGCTATAACACAGATATTTACATTGCTTTTTAGACTACGATAACCCTCTGCCTTCAGCACAAACTTGGCAACGGTCTCTCCTCAATACAGCCTGCCAACAGGCTATTTTGCTAAAAAAGATCCGATATTTCAGGAAAGCCAGGGCTAGTTATACACTCTTGCAATCAGCTACAACAAAGGATTTTATTCTTCTTTGTGGGATATTATAGTTACAAAAGGAAGGCAATAAAAGTTTACAACCGTTACCCAAACTAGCAGGCGCAGGAGCGGATTACAAGTCGCTGGTTGGATCTGGGCCCAGCATTCAGGAGAAGCCAAGAGCAGAGCGAGGACTTGCGCTCCGTGGTCGGGAGGAGAAGCTTGGGCCACTTATGTGGGAGAAAAGGTCAAACCAACCCGCTGGGCTGGGATAACAGTTTTGTAGTATTGGACTCCGACCTCGGGTTTTAACCCACGCTCAGGTAGGAGGGAGCCAGTTTAAACTCCTTATTCCTTCAGTCTGCTCCAGCTGGGTACTGCAGACCCCAAAGCAGGGCCGCAACACCCAGGCTCAACGGCCGTTTGGCCTTTAAGTCACTCTGAGGACTCAAGGGTAGGGTTTTTTTGTTTAGCAGTTTTTACTAATTTAAAGCTCTTCTCCAATGCAAACTTACTCAAGGTTAAAAATGACTAAAGACACAGAAAAGTGCTGTTGGCAACTGGCGCTTATTCCAGGTCCGTAGCTCTCCTGCACGGAGCTCGCTGGGAGGACACATGCGGCGCTCTATAGATGGCAGAGGGGATGAAACCATTCCTCCGTCCCTCTCCCCAAGCCGAGAGGCCGAGCTCACGCCCAACCCCATGAGGACTCTGCCGGAGGAACCGGAGCGGTAGGGTAGGACCAACGGCCGACACATTACCTGCTGTTGGGAATTGTAATCGAAGAGCCCCACGGTGGCTGCGGCCGAGTCCACGGGTACTTGAGTGCCAGAATAATCAAACTGAAGAGGCTCCATGCCAACGTGCTCCATGGGATCCAGAGGGACACTCTGCGACTCGATGTTGGAGAAATCCTCCACCGGCTTGGCACCATTAGTACTCGCCAGCTGGGCTAAGCCCTCTGATCCGTTCTGGTTGGGACCCAGCAGATCCACTTCACTAGCAGAGTTCTGGCAGTTACCAGGTGTACGGCTACGCGGGAAGAGAAGATACTGCTCACTAAGCACGTCCGTTTCATGCTATGTCACAGCATCGATTAACAGCAACAGACACCAGTACTCACCAGAACTGCTTGTCGATGTTGTGATAAAAAGGGAAAAATAAACTATAGGAGGGCCTGAAACAGTTCCCTAAATGAATCCTACAGAATAATTTATGTATTTAAAAAAAAAAAAAAACGAACAAAAAAAGCCACCCACAAAACCCCAGTTTCCCCACCTCAAAGACCTGTTACTGTACAAGTATAAAAAATACAGTTTCTTTTTTTCTCCTCAATTGAGAGAGTCAGTCATAACAAGGCAGGATTTCAGAAATGCCAATGTTATTTTTTCAAAAAGCTATTTGGTAATTATTAACCACGTGACACTCTGGCATTGCATCTCACTCGAAACCTTTCTAAAGTAGCTGCTGTGGTTTCCTAATTACCCAACACAAGCACTGGGCTCAAGTGGGAAACGGCTCATCTCAACGCAAGGGCCGGCAGCGCATTTGTTTTGCTTTTACGGTTTTCCTACATGCCAACACGAGGCCCAGCAAGCGGGTAAGCGAGCGAGAAACGTATGCATTGATTACATCGATGGCCCCAGTTTCGGAAGGCTTTAATCTCTTGAGAGCTACAAGGAACAAGTCCAAACCCCCAACTATCATTTAGACTAGGATATACAACGAGTCAGCCATAGGAATCCCTCCCAGGGTAATTAAAAACAGGTGTGATAATAAACGAAGATGACACTATACAGAACAAGGTCTGCGCAGATGCGAGCTATCAGGTGTTATCCTCCACCTTCCCACAGTGCCTCCCTGTGTGCATTCTAATGTCCTTATGACACTGTTTCAGTGAGTCAAAGGCTTTTTCACTACAGCGTGGAAGACCTCTCAAAATAGCGCGACACCGATTAATTATTACCTAATGGCGGACGTACCTGAAGTCTTTGACATCTGCGTCGATTCCATTCTGCACAGGCAAACCATTTGTTTTATCCATCACATCCCCCTCCTCCTTCAGATCTCCTAATTTATCGCCGTCAAATGTGCCCTTATTTTTCTTATCTCCTTTGTCATTCTCATCATTCTCTGCATCCCTTGGCCCCTAGGCAAAAGAGACATTATTTTAATAAGCTTAGCTTTCAGATCAATGTTACTTTTATGCCGAGAGGGTAACAAATCAAAGAAACATGTCACAATAAAGTAAGTCACTTGCAAACATTAGTTCTTACAAACCAAAATGTAAAAAAAGTAAAATCGTCAATCATAATCGAAGAAATAAAGGAATTAAGTTCTCACTCTTCCAAGAGAGGTTTTATCTATCTATTCAGTTTCTTCTCTTTAGTAACTCGGGGTCTGTGTCCATGGGCCCTAAAATCCCACCCCAAAATAATTTCAAAGAATACTTATCCAAACCCTTTTTCTAGATAGCACTTGGGCGCTTCAAAATTAATTTAGGAACTTTTAAATATGACAGTGTGTATCGAAGGGGTGTAAAGTGAATTAGTGCCTCTCCGAAAGTCACTGTCTCGGTGTTAAAGATGCAGTAACTGACTGGACAAGTGCGCGTATTTGAGCATAACCTCAGTTTTGGGAGGCATTATTGTGATTTGCACAGTCAATTCCAGGCTATGGCTCATTTAAGAGCACTCACGTCAACGACTAGTTCAATCGTTGGTTCACAGGATCCTAAAGCACATTTTGGGGGGGGGGAGAAAGGGAGAAATTAAAAAGAGAGGGGAAAAAAAAAAAAAAAAAAGGATTTCTGTTCTGTTGAGCGTTTTGTGAGTGGTATTACATCTGCAGCATTCCTGCCCTTAATGTCTGCATTTTATTTCACTTGGGAGAAGAATAAAGGGTGATTATGCCAGGGGCAGAGTTTTGAACAACAAAAGGGAGAGGAAAAACAACATAATTTATGATAAAAACCAGCAAGGGGCATATAAACATATTTATCAGAGACAGCTTTGGTGCTGTCACAAAGACCGACATTCAAACCCCGTCTTCCACTTCATTTGAGGGAAGAGCCCTCTGTACGTAACGGGGCGTTGGAACCCTTGTAGCAACTAAATCATTTTTCCATTCTCTCTATTTGGAAGGGAGGATTCCCGCCCCCCACCCATATTTAGAAAAAAAAAATATTGTTCTAAAAGCAATCATCGTGTAATGCTTCTTCTGAAAGAAAATCGTGCTTCCTTAATGTTAAAGGACAGACTTGGAAACGCCAATCGTAAATATAAATTTGGAGCCGGATTCTCACCCACGCAACGTGGTATTCACCAGCGAGACCCTTCCTTTCAGAACTGGCACCCTGGCTATCAACTGCTGCGGAGCGGACACCTCTCTAACCCCCAACTGGGATGATAAATTGGCTCCTTCCCCTGATTGTTCATTTCTCAAAAAATCCCCTTCCTTAGGCTCGGGGTTCAACAAGGTTATGAGGTGCCCACTAACGAGGGACAAAAATATGAGGATGGATGAAGGAAACCACAAATCAGCTCCCTGAAGAGCTGAGCACAGCCGTCGAACAGTAACGAACCTACTCCGCTTTTATGGTTTTTGACAATTCCTGATCTAGCACTTGGCTGATGAGGGAGAGCTCAAACGCAGCCCCTTTCTCCCCACTCCAGGGATGGGATTTGATTATGCCTCTCTCACCACATCCTTAGACTGGAGGCAGCAGCGACTGCGCTCCCCTCCCCAGCCCACGAAGCACAGCGACTAATGCCATTTCTCCCCAGGAAACAAGATGCCCTTGGAAGCATTCCCCAGCTGGAGTGGCTTTTGTAGCTACATCACGTTTTCTAGCATCGTTACATGGAGCTTTTTGTTCTTAGCCAGCACCAAAGCAGCCACACGCTCATTCAAAAACCACAGGTATATTTGCATGCTTTTCCAACGACAAGCTTAGAAGGGGTGTTACTGCCGGCGTGCTTATCCGAAGAGCCAGGGAACGTCAGCCACCTTCGCATCCTTTACACCCATCTCCCACACTCCATCCCCTAAGTCAAGAACAACGGTTAAACCGCGAGCCGGCCCATTTTAAGAAAGATAGCTGAACTAAGAGCAAATAAAAGAAACATCTGCCTTTAGGAATGGATTAACAAACAAACGAACCAAGCAGCAAATGGAGAAAACAACATAATGGGAACTCAAATGTCAGAATCAGGCACACTTACAAATCCTCCTTTCCTTAGGCAGGAATCTCCAGGAGATGAGCTCAACACATACTCCACCATGCTAACTCCAAGTCCTCCACTCTCTGACCGTGGTGAAAGCACTGAGTTGACTTCACTATTCACATGAAACCCCTGACCAGGTCTTCTCTGAACCATAATTGGTTGGGAAACAGAGTGATCTGGAACAAAAACATGTGTAATTCTTATAAATAGATCCGACTATTCAAAGGAGGCAAGTCATTAAATATGTACTCTCTAGGGTCTTAATTGTCCTAAGAAGTGCCAGCTTTTTGACTCTGATGATGTCCATGAGAAAAGGCAGGATGGCTTTCTCATATGTAAATACTAGAACCTGTAAACCTACAAGCGATAACTACATTTAAAGTCTTAAAACCATGAAATTTGATAAATTTGAGTCTCTAAGTAGAGGTCGCCATTAAAAAAAAAAAACAACAAAGTTCTACATTTTAGTTTTTAGTAAAACTCTTGCATTAGTACAGTGAAAAAACAATCAGTCTTGGTTTGTCATTTAAAACATCATCCTACTGTTACACCATCCTACGTTTGTTTTCTTGGCCATGTGAACTGCTAGACTCTTGTCATGATCAGAGTTCCTCCTAGCTGCTACTCCCTCAAGGAAAAGTTTATGAGAACTTCATTATTTCTTCCTCATCCCCTGGCCTCCTGCATCAGCCCCAGCCCTTTACCAGAAGGGTTTGAGATCCAACCAGAACAGACCAAGGACTGATGTCTCCGAGTCCTTACGAGCTCCGTAAAAACTGCTGGCTGGGCAGGAGAAAGCGGCCCTCCATCCCCAGCCAGGAAAGGGAAGAGCTTCTCTGCTCTTGGCTGCTCAGCCTGGCAATAGTCAGCGAGTCAAAAATAATAAGCAGCAGATCCAGTAGTTCCCCAGGGATGGTGGAAGGGACATGGAATGATATCGATACTGCAGCTTCCTTATAAAGCGGGAATACGCTGTCAAGAGAAGTAATTCGATTCTACCGCTGCTCCTGGCTACGCTTTGCTGTCTTCTCCCTCCAGCCAGCACAGGCATCTATGTGGCCACAAAGTGGACTAGGGAGGCTTTTCCGGGATCAAGTTAACAAAGAAAAGATAAAAGCTAGTTTTAACGCAAATCAATTCCCCACGGCAGGTTTCACCGCCCTGCTGCACAACTACTTGTGCCACCAGGAGGGGGAGAAAGCAGTGCCCTGCATCAGCCAGGACTGCTGCTTCTGGCGGCGCTGGCTTTAAGTGTTTTAAAACTCCAACTTCAAGGTAGAGTAGTGGAAAACCACAGCCAGAGGGGAGGGCTGCAGTGCATACTGTGGACACAGACAGAAAGGAAAATGGATGGAGCAAAGGGCATCTCACAAAAAAAAACAGGCTTCATTAGTTCCACTGTTCATGGAACAAACTAGTCTCCTGGCCAAGGACACCTCCACAGCCCCCCTCCAAGCTGCTCTGGGGCAGCCACCTTGACCAACTGCTCAGCCCGTGGCTGTTCTCTTCATTTTAGATGAGCAAAAGGGGAAACTATGACTTCCCTGACTCACAGACACCATTCCAGGCCGTGGCTCAGGAATAAAGGCTGTTAAGGTGCACAGGATTAATTGAGAATAAACAGAGGAAGAGATGAGACGAAGGGCTTTGACTCACGGAGATTTGCGATCAGCCGGCGTGGGAGGTTACCTCCCCCAGATGTCTACCCTGCCTGTCTGGTGGATGTAACCCGCCCAGCCACAGAAGCGGCAAAGGAGAAAGTCTCCTTCTCCGCTGTTGCTGTTCAGAGTCTGGTTTCAGCCCTTTAATCCACCCTCCACTTCGGTTTATATTCATAAAACCAGGCCCAAAGTGCCGCGGAGGGCGGGACGCAGGCGCTGCTCCCCAGACCCGCTGCGGGCAGGCAGGTCGGACAGCCGGAGGCAGCAGCTCCCCAACATTTCCCCAGCACCCAGGCCAGACTGCAAGGTTCAACCCAGCGGATTCTGAGAAGCTTTATATCCCCTTTTCACGGCCATTTCGAAATTTAAATAATACCTTCACTTTAATAATGGATATTTTCATCCATTAATAAACGGATATTTAAAACACCCACACAAGGGCGAAGCTCCTCTAAATCACATCTCCCCTGGAGCCGGAGCGCTGCGCAGTTGTTTGGAAACTGCACGAGACACTCCGGAGTGTTTAAGGAGCATATTCATTACACATAGGAAGCACAGGAAATAAAAAGTAACAGGTTAGCATTTCAAATTCAGATTTTTTTTTTTGACGTTTAACTAAACCCAACCTGAACGCTCTCCCCTTAAGTCCAAAATAAGGGGCAGTCTCTGATCCAAGAACAAAATTCTTGGCAGATAAACTTCAACACTACTAATTCAAAACATCGCTTTCTTTTTCTTTTTTTTTTTTTTTTTTAAGTGAATGTTGCAGGGTTTTGGTTGGTTGGTTTAGTATTGAAAAAATTATGGCGTTATTTGGGTTTTGTTTTTTTTTTAACTAATTTTTTTCTCTAACATCTTTGTTCAAACTTAAAGTAACCCATCCCAAGGCAGAAAATACATTAGAAAATTTAAATTGAAATTTTAATGGCAATCTAAAATTCTTTAAGCAGATAAACATAAAGGTACACACGTTCACATTAGACAATCTTTTTATCACTATGGATATCTTTTAACTCTACCATGAAGCAATGTAGGTTTTTTCTATTCGTTTTCTATTATGTAAAACAGGTATTTAAAAAAAAATAATAACAATCTTTGAAAAGCTGTGTCATCCAGACTGGCCAGCAATTTTGAGTAGATGAGTCGCGCATTTGTGTATTCAACCCCGACTAAATTAAGTAAATAATTGAGCTACCTGATGTTCCCCAAGCACTGTCTCTCCACTGATCTCCCAGAAATATCCCTTTTGGTCCATCTTTGCTGGAATCATCAGATTCCCAAAACTTTTTACCCGGCAACAGCTGCTGCAATTAAAAAAACAAAACAAAACAAAGCATGATTAAAATAAGTATAAAATGCAAACATAAACCATAAGCGTCTCCCTTCTAAACATGAATCAATCATTAAACACAAACTGATACATGCTTTATAATCAAAATATTTATATAGTCCTAGGGTGAAAGCCATACAGCAACTGAGATAATGATTCAATCTCAGCAATCCTCTTAACATTCTTAAATGCTTTACGAACCCCACACACGTAAGCACACACATACAATTTACATTCTCCAGCCTCTCAGCATGAGAGCTAGTTTCCAGAAAAAAAAAAGATATTAGCGGGAAAAAAAACCTGTTCCGATCAGAATATTATCACAATTTCCACCTGAGCGGGGAAGGGACCTCCAAAACTACCCGGGACTTCCAGCGCTAATTCTTGCCTTCAAACACTGCAGTTCTGATGCTGGCAGGGACAGGATAACTCAAGAGGTGCCAAGAGCTCTCACTTCTCGCTTATTGAATGGCTCCTGAGGACTCTCCACGCTGTGAAGGTTATTTGTAAACACTAATAGGAGTGAACAGTTCTGGGCCACCCCACCCACACGCGTGTATTGTTCCTACCGGATGAAGAGAAAGCGGTTAGGCACTTACTGAGAACAAGACAGAAAGTCATCCTTGGCTTGAACGAATCCAAGGAAGATTGTTCTGAAGTTCAGACGACAGCAGAAAGAGCGATGTGCCCTATGTAGCAGATGTATTTTGAAAATACCAGCTTCACCGAGGAAACACCTGCTGCGCAGCATCTACATATGGCAAGGGGAATTTTGAGCCCTGCTTAAGTGCCTTAGATGTCAAGCATCCAATCTTCAAATTAAGTCTTCTGGCTGAATGAGATGTATGCAGTTCAGGCAGGAAACAACAGTGCATTCAGAGCAAATTAACAAAATAAATGAGCCCCGCCTGCTGAACTTGGAATAAAACTAAAGGAACTGAAAGACGAACAAGTACTTGCATCTGTTTGAAATTACCATAGAACAAACAAGAATCATCAGATTAGTCGATGTCTCCTATATATTAGAAGTGTTGATAACTCTACACTCCATCAGCAGACGTGCAAATTTAAGGCTACAGCACAACAGAGGCCATAGGCTGCCGGGCGAAGAGGGAGCAAGTGTAAATGATTGAAGAGCACTCTGGTTTAAGACAGACAATCAGAAAAGTTGTGCTCGCTATTCACTTTTTAACTTAAGGAAGATCTGTTTACTCACAAACGAAGCAGCTCTGTACATCTGAGATTAAACCTGAGGTTCCGATTTGGATAATGACAGATTACACAAAAGACAAGTAGTATAATGAAAGCAACATCGCTTCTACCCCACATCTGATAAGCAGAATTCCTTTCAAATCCTAAAAGAAAAAAAAAAACCACCCAACAAAACCATACCAAAAGAAAAACCCCGCCACAGATAAGAGCGCAATTACATTCAGCTATTTAACTAATACTCAAAATTGCTGTCGACTGAAAGTAATCCTGCTTTTGCGCTGAGCTCAGTAGAGAATAAGATCAATCCACGACTTACACACGGCAGTCGCCTGGCGAGGGGGAAAATAAATAAATAAATGCAATCCCTTTGGAAAAAAAAAAACCAACCCTTGTACAGGCACAAGATGGAGGGCAGGCACGGCGGCTGAGCACAGCTCGGAGCAGCAGCGCTGCTGGCAGTCAAACCCCAAGCTGTACGGAGCTGCGTGGGCTTTCCAGCAGCACAAACACCCCCCAGCCAGAGCTGGCGCGGGGGCATTTCCCAGCTGAACTGAAACTTCGATGCGTACACCCGCACGTCGGCTGTACAAGCACACCGGAACGTAAAACAAAGCAATCCTCACCTACAGGGGTTGAATCAACATCTCAAACTAACACGCAACAGGTCAAGCTTTAGGATGAGGTGAGGCAGTAACACCCCTCTTGTGCCAGGCCCGCCGGGAGCGCCAGCACAGAGGACGCCACTTCGGAACCAGCCGAGATCCTCCAAGGGTGAAGACACCGTACACGTGTGTGCTGTTTGCTGCCACAGCGCTAAACAAAACTTATTTATGGATAAATGTTGCTCAATTATATTGCAGTTTTTCTTCTACTGGCAGTACACACTTGTGTAACTAACTTGCCTGCCCTAACCTCCTCTTCCAACGCGCAATAGCCTTCCTCCTGCTAACTCAAAACCAAAAAATTTTCAGATTAGTTTTCAAAGGACGAGATGAGCTCATTCGCCTTCTGTGCCCTGGCCCAATGCAGCGTACTCCAAAGTCCTCCAAAGGTATGTGCACTTCAACCCTACCTGGACGTATGGACTCTGGTACCTGGGCTGTCCCCGGGGCAGGTGAAATACCTGCGTAAAAAGCGTCAGGGACACACAGGGCCTCACAGCATTCATTACAGAGGCAGAATCTAGAGTCACAGAATGGTTTGGGTTGGAAGGGACCTTCAAAGATCATCTAACCCACCCCCCTGCCATGGGCATGGACATCTTTTCAGCATCCCTCAGGTCACTCAGAGCCCCATCCAGCCTGACCCTGAACACTTCCAACCATGGGGCAGCCACAGCTTCTCTGGGCGCCCTGAGCCAGTCTCACCACCTTTACAGCAAAGAATTTCTTCCGTGTGTACAAGAAGTCTCTCCTTCCTCTCCCTACGGTCAAATATTCGTCCAAAACGCTGGCTTTGAGTATCAGAACTTTTCAGTACAGAAACACCAAACTTTTGTTTTCCCCGTTCTTTGGCACACCATGCCTGCCCACAAATTCCATATCTTGGCCACGGTCTGTCCAAGCAAGACCATTTAATTGCCTATTTTCTCTACAAGGTACCTCATTTTAGTT
This sequence comes from Rissa tridactyla, assembly GCF_028500815.1. Lineage (NCBI taxonomy): Eukaryota > Metazoa > Chordata > Aves > Charadriiformes > Laridae > Rissa > Rissa tridactyla. The sequence goes on from NC_071483.1 coordinate 6,501,549, forward strand.
TCAATCCTTTTCAGCAGCAAGTCACTTTCACCCAAAGCTCTCAAGAAGGTTAAAATTTAAAGAAAGCATTTTTAATCCAAGTGCTAAGCTACCTCTGGGTTTTTATTGTCTTTTTCCTACCGAGAGGACAAGACTCAACTTGTTCTTTTAAACTCTCAAACCACTGAGTAGAAAAAACTCAGTTTTCAAGAGAGTGTTTTCCCCAGCTGGTCCTTCTCTGCAACCAGCAGAAGAAATATCGTGAGATATCGGCACGTCACTCACTTTTTAGAAGCGCTGCCAGGGACTTTAGGATTTCTCATTGCATCGTAAACGCGGCCTAGGACTGTTCCTGATTCTCTCCGCTGAAGGAGAAATGCAGGGAAACTTGCACGGCGCTCCCCTTCTATGCAAGCCAAAAATAACTCCAGGCAACGTAAGGCCAAGTGACTCCCATCAGCAAAACTCACTTCAAAACGCACAGACTAACCTGTTCCTCCATCTGCACCGCGGGGTGATGCGAAGGAGGTGAAAGCCGAGTCAGTGCTCTCCAGTATGTACAAACACAAACACACATCAGGTGTGTTACGATTTCTTGTAAGCTGCTGTCATTCCCATGTTTCGCGCAATGCGGCTTTTTGACTCCCGCTGCTGCCACCCCAGCAAAAATAACCACTCTCCTCCCCATTCCATTTCAAGGAATTTTGAAGAAAGCGATGCCGGTCCATTAAACAAAGTTTTAGCTGCAACTAAAGACTTCTCGTTTCCTTTGACAACACCTTCCAGAAGGACACCATCTGTTCCGCAGTCACACCTCAAATGAAGGATGAGAGGGGGCATGGGCTTGCAGAGAGGAGACAGGGAAAAAGTGAGCAGAATATTTGCTTTTCAAGGAAAGAGAAATCTTTAGTTTACAAGAAAATTAAACTCCTTTCATAAGCTCTCGAGTTTCCAAAACGTTAAGAAGTTTTACCGACATACACAAAAAAAAAAAGCAATAGTCCATTCTGAACGTATGAAATTTATTTCTACTTTAAGGTAAAAGGCAAAATGGAACTTAAGCAAAAAATCAAATATAACGCAAAGCTAAGAGGAAACCTGCATCTGGAAAGCAGCACAGAAAAGGGCAACAGGGAGCCCAGCAACTGCCCGGTCGGTACAGTCACAGCAACAGGGAATCTCTGTATTTTTAAAGCAATCCTAAAATCTGAAGCAAACACGCGTAGAGTTCAGTAGTTGCTTCTGAGGAAGGCTGCTGCAGGTAACTAAATTCAACCTCCGTTCTTGGTATTAATACGTTGAGTATTTAATACTTGGTATTAATACTCACTTTGTCATGAAATACAAAATAAGCAGCAAAATAAGATTTTATTTTTTTTTATTTTAAATTTAATTTTAAAATTTACAACACATTTCCAAACTGGCAGCTCCAGCAGAATAATATAATAGAATACTCCAGCGGAGTCAGGCCGGGCTTTGACAAGGCTGAGTCTTCAGCAGCAACCCCAGGCAGAGGTGTCTCCCCAGGGTGTCCCAGGCGCCAGAGCACATGTCTCCCCCCCTACAAAAGCCCCTCTTGCGAAAGAACAACCTTTTGCGGGGCCACGGAGGAAACTGGCCTGAGCCCCAGCAAAGAGCAGCCTGCGAACGTGGCTGCTGAGGGGCTCCAGGAGGCAAGGGAATCCGTTTGCTAACGCACCTTCTGGCCACTGTAAGAACAAAAATAAACCAGTATTGCCACCACAGTGTGCTGCGGCCCACAGGACACTTCCAAATCTCAATTATAACAAAATTATACACGGAGGATGTGGAAAGGGACACCCCCAGATGCGAGGCATCATGTTCAGACCCACATCATGTACAGCTGCACAAGCCAGGCATACGCTCCTAACCGAACGACCAGGGAAACGAACACTTCATATGAATACGTGTTTATAAGCCACAGCAACAAGCCGTGTTATGAAGTGGAATATACACAAAGCAAGCTTTTATTTGCAGTCTGGTTGTTCATTTAAACAAATATTTCAGTTTTCCTGACCATACAGGCTGGGTTGCTACCACAAAAGGTAGCAAGACCTGGCCGGAGGGCGACTTGAGACTAAGTTAGTCCCTTATTACTTTGTCTACCCTCTACCCCTTTCTTAAGGGTCAAAACACACCCACCCAACAGGATCCTGAAGAGCTGCACCCAAAGACCTTCTTACGGTTTTGCAGTGAATCACAGATGGGTCTGAAAAAATTCTAATGGTCACTATCTCGTGCACACACAGACACCCCCTCACTGCACGAACAGCTACATCTCTGTCCCTCCAGTTTCATCTTTTCTCCCCTGGAAGAATAAAGTTTCCAACTGGAAGCTCCGTACCATGAGCAGAAAGAAGCACAATATCGACATTGATTTTCCGTACAGATGCCAGATGTATTTACAGATATTGGGGAGGGGAAAAACCAAAGAGCGCTATCAAAGAGATGGCAACGGGGGTCCTTGTTCTGTAAAACACTGCTCCGACCAAAACTAGAGGTTTAGCAAGCAGTAATCATCTGTACCGAATTATACAACAGGCCCCCAAGACACTGAATTTTTCCTCAGGGGAAGCTGTCTGTTGCAATGTGAAAAAAAACAAAACAAAACCAACACCCAAACAAAATTATTTTATGTGAATATCATCCAGTTCCTCAGATTGGAAATTAAAAAAGAACATGCAGCAGTTCAGAACTAGGCTAGTTTATTTGTTCCCCAGTTTTTATTAAAATTGACTCTATCTAGTATGAAAATAATCCTTCTAAGCCCTCTTACAGGGGAATTACAGAGTTAGGCCAATATTCAATTTAGCAGAGCGGGGAGGAGGGGCCGACTTACACAGCAACAAAAGCAATTCTACAGTCACCAAGTACAGGGTCTGTGCATATAGATCCCACTGAGATGGGATTACGAATTAGACAAATTAAGTAAACTGATCCCCTTCAGACAAGGCAAATATTAAGATAAAAGAAGCCATCTGTGCAGCTGGAGAACTTGGTTTATCTGCAGCAACAGGTAGGAGAAGGCAGAGCGTGTATTTACAAGTCACGTTTGGGCAGCACCGCAGGTTTACAAACACTAAGATGTTATCTACCCTGAAAAAAAATGTTCCTATCTAAAAAACAAACAAGCTCGGGAGGCTGAGCGCACAGCAAGCAATCCCAGCTGGAATGCCACCAGCAGCTGGAGCGTGGAGGGGCTGACTGCTGCCGAAGAGACGGCTTTTGCTGGCCCATCCCAAAGAACAGGAAGCTTTCTGCGGGCTCAGGGCGTTAAACTGGCTTGCAGAAGGGTCTGAGAGCACAAATAACACACCCCAACAAACACGCAGATCTCCTTCTTGCCAGGATGGGAAGCTGGTAGGTGATCTACCTGCATTTCACTGACCCCACGGCCAAAAGCTGCCTCTTGGCCAGTGCCAGTGGCCACCTAACCACGTCCTGGTGCGTTCTTGCTCAGCTCTTCTGGCGCTGGTGCTCTCCGACCAACACGCCAGTGTAGCTGCTGTGGCAACACCGCACCTCACAAACACTGCTTCAGTCTTCCCATTTCGAAAGCTGCTAGCCCTAGAGACGTAAAAACAACTGTGCAGAAACATTATTCGAAACTGTCCATCCTCCCCAGCCCAGCTGGCAACGAATCATGAATTGATGAGAACGCAGCAAAGGCATCATTAGCCGGGAAAGCAGAGTCACGTGGGGTTTTTAGGTTGGTGGGTTGTTTTGGTTGTTTTTCAAACCAGATACAAGAACGCCTAGGCCCAATGTAACAACCACTCCGCTTAAGAAAGAGAGAGGTGCAAGGCCTTATTTAGGACCTAACCAATTGCATCAAGGGAACGTAAGCATGGACAACCAGGTATCGCCTCAGCCTTTGCTGTTTAAGAGATCCACTACAACCAACCCCGGGGGTTGTGGCAATTTCCCCGTTTGGCCACAGACAGACCTACACTAGACTCCACCGCTACAACCTGCAGCGCACAGCAGCGGAGAACAATAATTAAATTCTCATCAGGTGAAAATTGAAGATATTTCTCACCAGCATTTCTTTTCAAGAGTAAGGCGAGATTCACTGTTACCCCAGATATTCATACTTCAAATTTTCACTCCAATTCCTTCCTTTTTTGAAGTTAAGCACCTACCACTTGCCTAATGTTTTCATGTTCCCATCCTCCTCCCACCCTCCTGGATTAAGTTACAGCTAGCTGCTCACCCAGCTGCTCTTTTATTCTAGACGCAGGCTTACCTCACAACATAACCTACTACCAAATCAAGAATGTTGCCGCCGTTCAAAATGCACGTTAACACCCTGATGACAAACACCACCTCGCAGTCTCTCTGCACTGTCTGCTACCCCAAAAAGATGCTCCGTGAATATTTAATATTGCAAAGCTACACATAAGAAGGATTTAAGCGAAGAAAAGCAGACATCCAGCTCCCCTGCCTCGAAGGCCGGAAAAGAAAGACAACTTGCATAGCTCATGTTAAGCCTCAGCTAAGTGTCACTGGGGTGGGACCAGAGACCTTAGAAGACACAGTGGTCTCAGAAGACACATGGTCTTTGTGCTAAACCGACCAGCCCCAACGCGCGACTTCCAAAGCGCCATCCTTTTTCTTCGCCAACTGCTATACATATACACCATCGCTTTCTGTCACTTTCCAGTTCAACATGTGCCAAGAAAGGGAGGTTGATACAAAACTAGGGAAGACTTCATTAAGCTGACATGACTTGTAGTAAGGCTCCAAGATGACTGACTTCCTTGCAGCTACCAGCCTGGACAGAGCGCGAAATAAAGGGGGAGAACTGACCCCCCTTTTAGAAGGCGACTTTCAACATTATTGACCTTTTCCGCTATCAACGGCCCAAATCTTTTCCATTCTAGAGTGGAGCAAAAGGGGTTTCTGCAGCTCTTCTTTTCAGTCTCACACTTGAGAAAGTATTGCACTTTGATTGGCACAGAAATTTCAGGGGTACGAGGCTGGTGGCAGCATGGGAGGGTGGGACGAGAGGTAACGGGCACAAACTGGAACATGGGAAGTTCCACCTCAACATGAGGAGGAACTTCTTTGCTGTGAGGGTGGCAGAGCCCTGGCACAGGCTGCCCAGAGAGGTGGGGGAGTCTCCGTCTCTGGAGACATTCCAAAGCTGCCTGGAGGCGTTCCTGTGCCACCTGCTCTGGGTGACCCTGCTCTGGCAGGGGGTTGGACGGGATGATCTCCAGAGGTCCCTTCCCACCCCTGCCAGTCTGGGATGCTGTGATGGCAACAGCCACAAGGTAGATGAAAGTTGTTGGATTTTTCTTTTTAAACTATTCGTAATTTCCCCACATTAGGATACCTGTTCACCACTGCATATTATCTATCCTGCTGTCAAAATCCAGGGAAGAGATTTAATCGCTTGATAGTGCCCTTAAAAAGTGTCTGGTGTCTTCCGAGGCGCAGACTACTTAAATCACTAAAATGATGATGACGTCGTGTCATGGTTTGGGCTGGACTTGCCACTGAGATTCTTTCTTACCAAGAAGCAAGAGAACAAGAAGATAAAAAGACACACGAAATGCATAAACACTCCTTTCCTCATCTTTGTCCCCCAGGTTTTTCACTATCAACTCCAAGTATGAGATCATTGATAATTCCTGCAGGTAAGGCTCAGAAGAGACAAGATCAAGAAATACAAATCCCATTCGCTCTTTTCCTCATTTATTTCAGACTTAATTTTTTTTTCTTAGTACACTGACTCTCTCCATGAGTTTCCTTCACATTCCAGGAGCAGGAGAAGGGGAGGAAGCCATCAGCGCCTTGCTGAGGTGCCTAAACAACACATAGAGTATCCTGCACACAATCAAAGCCCATAGTTGAAGAACACAGTCTTGAAAGACAATACGCATTATCCTGCGGGGATCTCATTTTACACAGTTCCTTAAATCGGCCAGCTGGATGTATGTTGAAATACCTTAGGAAATACAGAGAAAATTCATGGGATCATAGAATCACCTAGGTCAATGGATAAAGGAAGGAAGCTGTGGGACTAAGGGAGAAAAACCCAAGAGAAACAAGAAATGTGTTTTAGCTTGAAGAGAAGGGTGAAACGTCACCTTCCCTGGAAAAAAAGATGCACACTGCGATACGTGGCAAAGCCCAGTGACAAAAGGGTGCCATCTCCAAAACTTTCTGCATCAGTTACAAGATGATGATGATGGGGAGCGGGGGGGAAGGCGAGTCATCACTGGAAGGCAAACCTCACATCCCCCAAAACGCCAAACCCAAATTCACTTCTCTCAAGATACGGCCAAATAAACTAAGAGTTGGTAAAAAGCAGCATATTTAGGAATGACTTCAGTCATTTAAGCTAGCATGACCTAATGCCACGCTAAGTACAAAGCAAGTGCCGTACTCACTCTTAGCGGGCTTTCAAAGAGCCTGTGCGCTCTATACCTGAAAATGAACGTCTTGCTCAAGTGGTGTTAAAAAAAAAAAATAATATTCACAGAACATTCACACCCCCGTCATTCCACTGGCATGCTTCACATGGAGGCACATCAGCTGTTTTTCAGCAGCTTTAGACAGATTTTTCATGTCATGTTTTCTCCTTTGTAAATCATTTTCATCTACTCTTAGTCAGTAGTCTCAATGTAGGTTAATATAACCTAGAGAAACAGAGATTTTCCTATCAAGTACTGTCAAATTAAAACGCAACTCTGTATTCTGATCTTCCAGAGAAAGAAGGAAAGGAGGAGAGGAGAGAAGCCAAGCTGCAAGCACCATGAATTCTCTGAGGTCTTCCACCCGAGGGCATCTTTCTTATGAAACCCACCACACAACAGTCCTGGTTTGCTGTTTTCTCCAAAAAAGATAATTTTGGGGTTCTAGGGATTTTTATTTTTAATTTGGCTCATAAAACTAGGTAACAGAGATAGGATAGACTAAACATGGAGAAAATAAACTAGTCTGGACTTGACAGACAGGAATGCAAAAAGGAAGACTCTCCAAAACAGCCCTGTATCAAGCTGACCTGCCGCACATCAGTATCCTCCTAAAAGACATGATTTTCTCATCTCTGTTCTTCCACAAGCCGCTAAAGGGACTGACTATAAAGGAAAAGAAGCATTTACATCCAGCTTTTGAGAATCTAACAGAGACATCTATAGTAACTTGCTATTCTTTCAAGTCACCCTAAAAATAGGTAAATTCTCCCTTTCCAAAGAAAAACAATGGCCATCTCCCCCAAAGCTGCCACCTCCTTACTATGCTGTGAGATTAAAATAACTCTCAAGGGTTTCTATAAAGTTAGAACTGAAGGGCCCGTTATCTGACAGCTCCCTGCTCAGCCCTTCGACCTGGCCGAAGCACTTCTCGCCCCTGCAGCCCTCGATTACATTGCCCAGCTACTTTAAACCTTAAACACGGCCCTGCGCTTCCTGACAAGAGCCAAAAGGTGGCCAGGAGTGGAAACAGGACAGCAGACAATGCCAGACAGCCCACAATATTACGGCGTCTGAGATCACTGGATCCCAAAATAAACATGCTACAAGTATTGTAACACTTGTCACAAGACATATTTCTAACTGTTCTTTTACAACCACCATTTTACTGTTTGATGATACAACAGGTGGAGGGCTTAGCTGTTCCTCCTACTAAGATGTATTCCAGCCTGACAGGTTTTTATTTTGTTAAAGCGCACACACACACACACTCACGCTTCACAGTCATAACGGAGAACCCTCAAGTTCAGAATCATTCCAGCAGGCTCAAAACCTGTTATTTATTTCCCTCCTCCCCCCAAAACGCACAGAATTTTTTTTCTATAGGCCTTTCACTTACCTCTCCCATAGCCCGTCCTTCCAGAGCAAGCGCTTGAAAATCATGATTCAGTTCATCCATGGAACGCACCTATTTATAGATGGGTAAGAAAAATAAATACATGAGGAAATGCTTGCATTTGATTATTTTTTAAAATGATAATCATCGTTTATAGCAATTCTTCTGACACAGACTGAGAGCTACATTCCATATTACAGCACATAACAAGGTTATTGAGCTCCGAAAGATGACTTACCTTTAAGACTCCCAGAAGCTACAACGTTTATAGTTAGATTTATACACGCACAAAAAAGGAAAAACTAGCAATTACTTTTAAGACACGCAAAGTCTAAGGCAACTGCCTTTGCTAAATGTATTGCAGAGACTAATATTTCACAGCGAGTTGCATGACTTCAAGTGAGGGAGTCAATGCGTAAGCAAACGAGTCAGCACTGTTTCCTTTCAGGTGAAAAAATCAAGTAAAAACATCTACAAAATAGGCAGATTTACATTCAAGTTACATCAAAATGAAAGAGAAAAACACAACAGTAGAAACAAAAGGCAAATGAAATAACGCCATTTGAAATGGGGGGCAGGGGACGAAGAAAGGAGAGCAAACGATGCCTTCACATCAGTTGCCAATTTTAGTTACCGTACCCACATTAACGTCTCCAAGTAGAAATCCAGAAGCACAAACCGAGGTGCAAAACACCGTAAGAAACCCTCAAACAGGGTATGACCTTTTCCTCCTTCCCCAGCGGCTGCCAGTGTGCCCCGCGGCTCCACGGCCACGCTGGGGACCCCAGGCCCTGCTGGCCAAGGCAAGGAGCCACGGGAAGGGCGATGGGAAGGAGTCCTTCCAGACGCGCACGGGGCAGAGCTTGGGAGCAAGGGGACAGCCCCGGGAGGGCCTTGCTCACCTGGAGGACCTGTAGCTATACATTTACTTGGGGAGTTGTGCCATTTTCTGCCATCATGATTTGATGAAAACTGATCCAATTACAACAGAAAAAAAAGCAGCGATTTAAAACTGTTAGCTAAGTAAGGCAGATATGTTGAAAATGCAAGCAAACACTTCCGATTTTCATTCCCAAATCTCACCCAGGCAAGTCCCTCCAGAAGCAGCCACTGAGCACAGACGCAGAAGCAAATAAAAAAAAAAAAAAAAAAAACAAACAACCCCAAAACCCAACTATGGACTTGAGGACAAAGCACAGGAGTTCAGCCACGTGCTAGGACTCCGACTGAACGATTGCCCTCCACAGATAACACACCTCCATCAAAGCAGCGCTTATTACAGCGGCCGCAAGACTGACAACAGCACACAAGCAGCACCACACACCTCCTACTCCCTGTGTACACACACCCTGCCACCCAACAGAGCCGATACACCTTCCTGCCAGAGCAGAGGTAAGAGTTTATATTTGTGAGTAATCCACACGCTGTGTTCACTGAAGTCCTTCAGGGGCTCTTTTTAGCACGCAGCGTTTACACCGCTGAAGACACAGGAGGTGATCTGGACACAGCCTCCTCCAGACCAAGGGAAGGAACCCAGTAACACCCGGTGGGTGATTTACAGCATAAAAAAAATTAAAAGCTGGGTTAAAAGCTACTATGCCGCCCTGCCAGTGACCAGTGCTAGAGGCGGTTACACCATGTTCACTGACCTTAACCCTGACTTCTGATATCCTGCCACTATTTCCAGCAGAACCAAGTCAAGACCTTGTTGTGATTACGCTTTACTTCTATTTTAAGACAAGATTCAATAGACCTCATCCAAGAGCATCAGATGTAAGGAAAGCACCATAGATAAACTCCACAAGGGCCCGCCAGCCTGAACGCTTCTACTATTCTGTGACAACACTACTTTGCAAAAGATTAGGAACATATGGTTAAATTATTTAAGACATATTTATGTCATTTGCAAACCCTCAATAGCTAGTCACTCAGAATCGCAGTTTAAAAATAAGGTATCCTCTTATTACTATATCTCAGTTCAAAGTTATTTTCAGTCATGCCTCAGTCTTGCTGCCTTGACGGTGACGTTTATCACATCAACCACGAACACAGCGAGTAAAAACGGGACTCCACTTTCCAGAAACTCCAGCACCAGGCAACACCAAAGACTTTCCTTTACTGTCAGCTCCATCGCTGCTCTGTCAGCTCAGATATCTCGGTTGCCTCAGGTGAGACAGAAATTAGTAAGACCAAATTCTTCTGTGAAGCATTTCAAGCTGAACTCATGGAAAGTGCTGCAACCCCCTGACATGCTAAGCTAGAAAAGCCGAACAGCAGCAAATTATTATTTCAATGAGACATCTGAGGAATAGAGAGACTACATGAAGAGATTCAGCAGGTGATGTTCACTACTCTCGCTGCTAAAGCAATGCCCCAGCAAACCACAGATGCAGCCGCAATGGCGCTGATCCAGGACCTGCAGTGCTGGGGGAAGCGCTAGTGGAGAAACAGGCTGCTTAGTGTGTGTCCCCAACTCCTCCTGAACAAAGAAACCCCCAAAAGTGGACATTGTGCTACGGGAACCTCAAAACAAAGCTCCTGGAAAGATATAACCATTGAGTTTCTAGCATAAATCAAAAGGATATTAGGAAACCTTTGTGTTTTGTTTTGGTCCTATCCCAGCCCTACCAACTCCTCACAGCTCAGCAGCACTAACGTCCCCCGGGAAAGGAACAGCCCCACGCAGAACACGCAGCAGAGTCTGAACAAGAACCAACTCCTCAGCCCCTTCTCTTGCCCTTCTTATTGGTACTTCGGCACGTTACATGGTCATCCAGTTTTAAAAATGCTAGAATCATATATTTCACTTGTTCGCATTAGATGTAGGAACGCTTTCACAGATGTCGTGTTCAAGTGTTTGTCTTGAGTAAAAAATACATGTTATCATCTTGTTAAACCAATTACAGCAGCACAAATATGTGATTTACATCCACATGTGAAGCCGTGCTCCCATGCTGGCCTGAATTCTTGGTGGAGAACCTAGAGCTGGTGTAACTAAAAACAACATCGTCTCCAAAACGGTCAACGCCTTCGATGCAAGTTCATGATCCTCAACCAGAAACCACAACAATTTAGCAATTCCTCTTTCTCTAAGAAGCTTCCGTCCAGTAGGCACACACAGCTTTCCCCAGGGCTGACCATTTGCCCATTTCCAATATGGAGAAGCATGTTTGTCTTCAAACGATGCCATGGTAATTGATTACCACAGAGGTGATACAGAGACCAAGATAAGAAGAGTGGTAAAGAGCAAAAAGCAGGATAACCATGAAAGCAAAGTGCACTCCAGCTTCTTCATACCTGCCTGGCCGAATTGCACACCTAACAGACCGCTATTATTGTCACTCCTCTCTTAAGGGTCTCAAGGAAGCTGTCCTTCAAACACGTCTTTCTTTGCCAATCACCATCCTAGCCTCCGCTGCTATGTGATACACGCACAGGCTGCCTCCATCTCCTTCCCAAATATACTCCGCCCCAGTGACTACCAGAAGCAAAAAAAACCCAATATTGGCTTCCCTAGCTGCCACTCAGGTAATGGAAGAAATTATTCATTACAGATATTTAAGTCACAGCCCTACTCATCTCTCTTTCATCAATCCTAACAGTTCTGGATAAAAACATTTTCTAAATCAGGTCTTCGCATCTGACTTTTGGGCACTGTAAGCTCAAAGCGTATATAATCACCAATTTTGAGGCCCTTTCTCTCAGTCACGTAGTTCCTTTATCTCCACTCACCATTGTATCTATTTGCTTGTAATACAGGGTAGTTTATTATTCAGTTGTCAAAGACCGTATTCAAAAGGTCCTCTTCTCATTTCCCCACTTCTATAATATTAAATAGCAACACCTCTTCACCTCATTTTCTTATGCCGTATGCACAAATATCACACAGCTCCTTCATTTCCCTTTGAAAGAAGAACAAATCACTTCCGAAACAGCAGACTAAAAAGCCCAAGTCATGACTTTGTACACCTCAATATTCCAAAAGGCAGGCGATACTCTGAAATGGTAATTAAACTAAATAGATGGTGTACCACCTCATCGGGATCTACTCCCGCCAACTCTCCCTGACCTCTAACAAACACAGACACATAGAGCAAGAGTCACGATGGTGTAAGCACTAGACACAAGGAGGTCCCCAGAGAAAGAACTTCTTCACAGACGAGCGTTAACATCAATGAGATTTGATTACCATAAAATCTGGTTCACCACTCAACCAGAGTTTTGAAAGAAATCCAGAAGACAACGCCAAGATAAATTGGCCACACGAGGAAGCAATGCCCTGACATCTGGATACGACATGACAACCTGGTTCCTTGAAGGAAGAGGTGATCTCAAGAAACACGAGGAATCACAGGAGGAGAGGTCAGCTGTAGTCCCGATTGCTTCCTAAGTGATCCAACAAAACCTGACTCCTGCTCTGGGCCAGCAGCACCCCTCCGTCGCTCCCCCGTTTCAGCCTCTGCAAAGCAAACTGCAAAGCGCACATCCTGGCGAATACTGAGACCAGCCCTCCCGACCTTCCTGTCAAGAGCACTCGTTGTTTCTGACAATGCAGCAAACCACCAAGTTTAATTTTGAAGCCCGCTTAACAAAATTAACGCTCTGTACATCAGCAACGCCGCTAATGAATAAGAGTTACAAAGCAGTTTCACCACACAAGAACACTCCTCCCCTTCCCATTAAATGCTGTGTATGCACTCAGGAATTATGTAAATCGCAGCAAAATTAATGAGAATCTTCTTGAATGAGAGTAATTTCCACGCCGGCTAATATATGAATGTATGTCACTATAACACGCTCCAGCTTATAGCCACTTCACTGACTCATAAATAATTCCCTGCCTTCCCAGCCAAAGCGTGTACCCCAGAGTGGATTCGCCCCGCGCTAAGGAACAGGAGCAAACCCACCGGATTCTTCGCTTTGCCGAGGCTGAAGTCGATTCAGTCTCTCCAAAGCCCTCTTAACCAATTTTCACCTTTGCTCTGAAAAACAGGCGATAAAGCGAGAGACAGCTGCATTACTCATCGCGCAGTCACTCTAGGTCAGGCCTCCGCATCTTATTTTCAGTCTCCTGAAGAAAACCCCTTGGCCTCAAATATGCTGAGGCTACAGCGGCCTTTCTGTCCAAGTTTCAATAGCAGATTCCCACCACCTATTTTCGAGAGGACAAGACAACACACAGAACACATTCTGCTCTCACCTACTGCCATTGCAGCAACACAAAGCGATTTCTCTCTAGGTCAGCGGTCACTTTCAAAACTCAACCTCCCACGCAGCAGTAGGGCTTCTCAGCAACTCCACATCGAACATCTCCACCGTGGATTTCCCAACCCCTCAAGCAGCTTGCAGCTAATTTCTGTCAGGTAGCCACCTTACACAGGAAAATTACACTTTTTTTTTTTTTTTCATAAATAAGATTAGAGGGCCTCACCATTGCAAAACTCGATGACAGCAACTCAGAAGCAACTGCTTTCCTGGGCCCAAAGCTGCCCAAAGGACAGACACTAGTCCTTGTCCGCATCGGGAACACTTCTGAATTTATACAGCTATACCAGAAATAGGAAAAGCAATATTCCAGCAGCTGAAGACGTTCTATGCACTGGTACCATTTGGTACTGGACCTACTGCTCCCCTACAACTCCACAAACCCAGGCAAGAGAGTTTTCCCCGCCTCTGAGACACCCCAGAACATACTTGGTCACAGATACAGCCAGTATTTTGAAGGTCTGGAAGTTGTCTCGTATAGAAGAGCACAGCAGACTCAGGTGATCATCTGGGGCATCACCCAAGGGTCTGGATCACTCACAAGAGAGGGTGAGAGTGGAGGGAACAAATTACTAGAGCTACCAAGATGCTGAGGGGACTGGAACACCTCTCTGATGAGGAAAGGCTGAAGGATTTGGGTCTCTTTAGTCTGGAAAAGAGACGGCTGAGGGGGGGGGATCTTATCAACGCTTATAAATACTGAAAGGGTGGGTGTCAGGAGGATGGGGCCAGGCTCTTCTCAGTGGGGCCCAGGGACAGGACAAGGAGTAACGGGCACAAACTTGACCATGGGAAGTTCCATCTCAACACGAGGAGGAACTTCTTTGCTGTGAGGGTGGCAGAGCCCTGGCACAGGCTGCCCAGAGAGGTGGGGGAGTCTCCGTCTCTGGAGACATTCCAACCCCGCCTGGAGGCGTTCCTGTGCCACCTGCTGTGGGTGACCCTGCTCTGGCAGGGGGTTGGACGGGATGATCTCCAGAGGGCCCTTCCCACCCCTGCCAGTCTGGGATTCTGGGAACTTACAGAGACTAGGACCAAACCTCCCCTGTTACACCTCTAACAAACCACCCCCAAACAGGGGCTGATGTTCCCCGCGCTAAAAAGCTGCAGCACAGCAAGGAATGAGCAGGGAAACCTGCAAAAGCAGCAGCGTGCCCAGGGAAAGCAGCGATAAACCCCAGCACCTGAGAGGACACGCTGCCCGGCTGGTATTGAAAACTCCAGTTAATTTTAACCGAGCAAACAACAAGGCCCACAGGGCTAAATGGCACTTGTCAAAAGGAATTCTGCAGTCAGTTAAATTAACAGGAACTGGGGCCCCGAACTGTCCTTACGATTACTAAAGAGGGATTTGAAGGACCTAACAAATTAACATGAGAGCAACAGTATATTTACCTTTCGGATTTCCAGTACCATATTTTTTTATTCCAGAATAATCCAGGGGTTTTTTCCTAAACTGGTAGCTACCAGCAAAGTAGCCGAAGTGTATTAGGTAAATATTAATGTCAATAATCACTGTTAATACCACACCTTATATTAAGCAAATATGGTTGCTAATATGACCTTTACATATAAATTCAAAGTGTAATATTGTATCACATTTCATGCTCTGCAGATATCTCAGGGGATCATATACTAGCCTTATATATTACGGAATTCTCGTTTATGTAGAATTTATATTCACCCAGACAGACACGCAGCAAAACTATCAAAGGCGGAATTTCACTCTTAATCACAAAGGATTTTTCTTCCTCCTTATGCAAGTGATGTTTCCCAGAAAGAGAAAGGACAGGTGCAATTAAACAAAGGGGGGGAAAAAGCCAAAGGTACAGGAGAAAAAACAAACAAACAAACAGAAACAAGCAAATAGAAAGGCCTTTGGAGAAAAAGAAGCCAAGAAATAACCAGTTGAGAAATATTCTAGCTGATAATGGAAAAAAATTGTCTCTAGAAGTGCACTGTAAAGCCTTAGGGTTTATGACTTTTATTTTATTTTTTGATGTTGGACAACATTAAACAGATCGAATATCTGCATTTATTAGCGGTAACAGCGACTGAAGAGGGTTTAAACTATCTATTTCTATTAAGCCAATTATGTTAAACAGGGTAACCAAAGCAAACAAGAAGGCTGCTTCTGTAAGCCTCAGCTCTCCAGTTTCTCCATTTCCCCGCTCCCTAACGCCGCTCCCCACGTGGCCCCATTTCAAAGGCTGCCCTTCTCCTTCCCCAAACACTGTCTTACCCCGGGACCCATCTAGCCCTCAGCTGCTGCTCCTTTCAATTACAGCTCTCTCCTGATTGTACTTCTGACCAGGAGGCAAAACCCCCAGGTCAGCACCTGCTAAAACGGAGGCAGGACGGACGCTGCAAAGACAAGGTTCGTGAAGTTGGAACGCATAAATGGCTGCTTTCAAAATTTCTTTGATCTACAGCAAATTACAGGGCCGACTGCAGCCTTCAGTCCTGCCACACAAGCAAACAAACTCCACGATATCCCACAGATTAGGAATTCTGGGGGAAGCCCCCTAAACTTATCTGCCACCCTGGCAAACAAAAGCAGGGGCAAGGGCCGGGCGCTGGGACCACAAATCCATGGGAAGCACTCACTCCCCGGTCTCTGCTGATGCTGGTCGTGCTCCCGGCAAGCCTGGAGGGAGCCCTCCGACAATTTAAGCTCTGCACAAGCTTGATGGGACCAAGCTCCTCACCTTGCTATGGCACCACTTGTTTTGCTTTTCTGCTCCTGCAGAGTAACATTGGAAATCGTGTCACTATTATACGTGTTGGGATAGATCCAAGTGTTCTGACTTCCCAGCTCCTAAGATGAATAGCGTTACTTTGGTTCTGGGAGAAGACAAGAGATGAGAGGTTCCAAGTTTGCACTGGCACATTAGGGGTGCTGCACCTCATAAGTGTGATTATTACTTGGATATTTCTTTATTTTTAACTCATGTGCACTCTGCAAGTGTGAAAAGGCAAGTGCCATGTAACGTTTCCGTCTATTAGGCCTCCACATTTTAAGTCTCGCTCAATTTGTAATAGAAAAAAAAAAATCTACAAAATTTTTATATTTTCTAGTAAAACATTCCTCAAAAAATGTCAACATTACTACAAGAACACTGGGATTGAGGCATCAAGAATAAGAAATATGAAAAACATTCCGGCTGCTGCCTAAAAAAAACACCATTAGAATGCTGAGGAGGACAAAAAAAAAAAATATATATAGCTGGTTGAGCAGCCTAAATACTTTGTAGCACTTGATTTATACACTCACAAGTTGTTAAAGCCTCTTAAATTAACCAAAGGTTTACAAATTTCAGATGGAAACAAATGCCTCCTACTCAGCTGTGGGAGACTATCAGCATTTGTCTTGTTTGAACAGCCCGCATAGCACGTTATTTAAAAACTATCTACCCTGCACGCATACACACAAACACATATATAGTATCTAGGAGAGGGGAGAAAAAAAAAAAAAAGGTATTTACCAGCTGACAATAAGACAAGCACCGCACAGTGTCAACCACAGGCTTGCCACTAACGACTAGATCCAGGGTTAAAATATGTTGTTCCATCAACTGATTACAGCACTATTTTTAGTCCTCTCCTATAACAATAGTGGGTAAAGAAAGAATGTGAAGTCACAAGTATTAGACAGGATTAGGTGGTTTAACTACTATTTTTGTAGTAAAGGATTCATCATTAGAATTGCTACTACCATTAGCATTCGAAGCAAAAAGCTATTGAAATTGCAGATTGGCTAATGCTTTACATGGCATTTAGCCAAGATGATTAATGATTCAGGGTACAGAAATAAATGCAAGAAAGGCAGCCTTTCAGAATGGCTCGGCTTAGTTAGCTAATTATGTTTTTCCTCAGATTTTATTCACTGAGGGAAGTGCTTCATTAATGTGGAATTTAGGTTAGCCTGCGATGTCTCGGGCACATATTGCTGGGGTGCAAACTTCCAAAATATTGGATTACAGAAGAAGCAACCTTCGTTTTGCCCTTCCAGTGCTGGCAATACCTTGGGAAAACCATCTTCTGCTTCCCAGATGCGTGTCTCGATCAAGGGTTTCGCGCAAGCACTCAGGGTTACACCAAGATCTGGCTCATTTCACTCTGGGAAGGCTTTTTTCCTTTCACTCCACCCCTACTCTGACCTTCCAAGGTTTAAATTCAGAGGGAAAAAGGTGTAAAGAAGGGACACAGCAATGTCTCATTCCAGTGCCAAGCTCAGTACTTCTGTCAGAAACAACCGCGAGTGGCCCCACTCCACACCAACTGCTGGCAGCAGGGCCAAGGGCTAATTTGACGGTTTAATAACAGTCAAGTTTCACCTCAGCACAGAATCAAGGTCTGAAGCGCAGCTTCATTACAGGGTAAGTAACATGGCCAGATGCTCCCAATAAAAACAACTGTCCTAGAACAAAAGTTACCCTTAACAAAGGAAGAGGAGTAACACGATATCTGAGAGCAGATCACTTGACGGGAGGGAGCGCAGCATCACATGATATCTCACACAAAGGGAAGTTTGTTCATCGCAGACCCGCAAGATCATCATTCAGTGAAGACAGCTTTAAAATTGTCTCAGCATACACCTAAAAGCAAGTTTTCAGACACAGGCAACACTAGATTCAAGGCTCTGGAAGAGCTCTTTGTAAAGGAGATTTCCAGCTAGCAGTCAAAATTAACTCTGTCGGTTTGCAAGGAAGAAGGTCCTGTGGATGGATTATAGGGCTTGTGACTTATGTAAAGTTTCACCCATTTACAAAACCCTACGAGTCTCACAACCTGTTCTGCAGAGGCATGGATAGATCACACCAACTCAGCAAACCACAAGAGAGCTGATAAGGGGAAGGCAAAGTTGGAGAGAGGGAAGAAAACAAGCAGAAGCTATGCTCGAACACAGCTCTATTCAAAACACACTTGGGTGCAATACATTAACTGAAATACTTGAAGTCTTCTTGAAGTATTGAAATGCGCAAATTCAATAGTGTGAAAACGTCTGTGCTCTTCCCGAGGAAGCAGCACAGCAAGGAAGCAGGCCGCAAAGGGGATACACCACAGAGAAATGCCGAAGCCAGCACATCAGGTTGCTTGTGCAATTTCAGCTACAGCCAGGTATCTCCCAGCGGCCTGTCAGGGACAGCAGAACCTACAGATTCAGAAGAAGCAAATTCTTAAATTAACTTTCTGAAAATTTCAGGTTTTTTTTTTTCTCCCCCGTAAAGGAGAAGGATTTTCTAGTACCCAACCTTAAACATCCAACTTAGCCAAATCTACTCGTGCTCCTTCTATCTCAGCAGAAATTTTCAAAGGGCAATGTAAAGCAGAAAACTAAATTAAATGTTCTGATTCCCCTCCCCCAGGATAACCCTTTACTACAGAGAAACCTCTGCAAAACAAATCAGCCAAACTAGACATTTCATCTCAGCACGGAATTATGTTCTAAATTATCTGGGTATCAAGTTAGCACAGCCATTTCAGCATCAACGTAAGAAAAGTCTTAACTCATTCACCATGATACAAGAAGTACCCATGAAAATTCAACTGATTTAATGAAACATACATCAGAAAACAATCTTCAAGAACAGAGCCACGTGTGCTACCACATGATGTATGTGATTAAAGACTTGCGCCATGCCTTCAACTCTAGCACAGACAACGAGCCAGATTATTTGGACCACAGGGACCCTCATACAATAGATGCTTTCTACCAGATCAGGAAATCTCTGCCCTGAAGAGATAACTGTCACTTAAATGGGATTTCACTTCGGAAGAACGAACACTAGGGCTTCTGCTTCCTCAGCTTCCACGATCTTTTTAGAGGACCTTGCCACGACTTTAAGGCAAACTCTGGTCATGGTGCCTGCCAACGGGCACAAAACATAGAACAGAATCATAGAATTGCCCAGGTTGGAAGGGACCTTTCAGATCATTGAGTCCAACCATCAACCTAAATCTGACAAAACCCACCACTAAACCATATCTCTAAGCACTATGTCTACCCGGCTTTTAAATACCCCCCAGGGATGGTGCCTCAACCCCTTCCCTGGGCAGCCTGTTCCAATGCTTCATAACACTTTCAGTGTAAAATTTTTCCAAATATCCAGTCTAAACCTCCCCTAGCGCAACTTGAGGCCATTTCCTCTTGTCCCATTGCCTGTTCCTTGGGAGAAGAGATTGACTCCCCTGGCTACCCCCTCCTTTCAGGGAGCTGCAGAGAGCAAGAAGATCTCCCCCCTCAGCCTCCTTTTCTCCAGGCTGAACACCCCCAGCTCCCTCAGACACTCGTATAAAACTTATTCTCCAGACCCCTCACCAGCTTCATCAAACAACATCAAATCCAGACACTTTCACAGCAGCAAGCAGCGTAGTTTGAGCAGCTGTGCTCTAGAAGAGCAGCTGCCAGGAGAATTACCTTCTCTCTCCACTTCAATTCAAGTTCCCAGTTAAGAAGCTGCATGGTCACATTGCCAAAAGGCAAATCTGAGCATAAAATCCAGTCCCAGCCCTGTTGCTCTCACTATTCTTCCCCAACTGTATGTGAAAAATTCCCCACATTCAACAAGACGATCCCTGCAGAGTTCTATTGTCTCAAATTATTAATTAAACATGCTCTCAAAGAAAGCAAATGCCTAAAATCATTTGCTTCTACTAAGCAACTCCCATATTACCCTAACTGCAATTCAGACAGTCTAAGTATAACCATTCACTGTAATTCAGAAGGGACCACCACCAAAGAAACTCTCTCTTCACTCCAGTTCAAGAACATACATGCATGCACAACCCACAAGGGACCCCATCCCAGAAAACCCAGCCAATTTTCCTAAAAACCTGCTCAGTGATGATAACTTGTCCCAGCTGAATATCTCGACTGTCTTTTTCATTCCCCTCAGGAGCAGTAAATGGCTGTTTGGATTTATAATGAGATACGCAACCTTCCATAACCGAGACAAATCCAACCTAGGCCATTACTCGTCAGGAGTCATCTTGTACCTCCCTCTTCACCCACCTACCTGAAGTTCTGATCTCTACCCGTTTTTTTTGGAGGCTAAACAGCATAAACACACCCTAGTGCAGCGAGCGTAACTGTCTGCCCAAACAGCTTGAAGAGTAATCAGGCATCGCAGGTGAAAACCAGCCTAAACCTCTTCAGTCTGAATCTTAGAATTACTGGTGGACATCGACACTCAAACCTCATCTTGCTGCTTTTTGTGGGTAAAAAGAGAAGACTACATTTTGCAGTCAAGACCCAGCTGATGGAAGTGTCTTCCATTTAAAGTTTGGTAATTAAGTATTTGTAGCTGCAGAACAGCTGGAAGTTTGTTTAGGAGTTCAGAGATTCCAATCTAGGGGGAAAAAAAAAAAAAAGTCCCATTTCAGCACTGTTTCAGTGTCTGCAAGAACAATTTATAATATATGCTATTTGTGGGGATGGCGTATCTTTGATACCTAAATATGCAAAATGACAGTAGCATCTTTAATTGCTGAATTTTCTATAAAAACGTGCCCTCTTGGCGCCTTCTGTAGAAGGGAAAAATGCAAAGGGAAAAGAAAGTTTCTAGGTAAAATACAAAAAGAACCAACATTCTCCTACTGTTTGCAACAAGAGGACACCATCTACTTTCTTGCGAGCAGAGAAACTTTTTCTTAAGTCACCCCTAGTAAAGCCATTCACAGCTAAATTCTCAGAGCTGCTAGTCCAAGTACGAACAAACAAGAAGGAGGAAGAGCCAGTACAATAAAAAAATGAAAAGCAAGGATCCTGTAAATAAGTTCTGACTCACAACACTCTTAGCTATTTAATAACACATGATGAAATACTATCATTTGGTAAAAATCACTGGAGTATTTATTATCACCAACAGACGCAGATAGATGTCTGTCTACATACGTAACGAAGAAGAAACTGGGATTTAACAATTAAAAAAAATCCCTCTACCTTTAATTACGACCTCCCAAGCTCTAGGCAGGCATTAACCTATATTACCCTATAATTATTTTTTCTGACTTCCCATTATCTTTTAGCTACTGAGCTTCCTAACCAGTCTTCAAGGCAACAAGGCAAGGGCCCTCGCTGCACTATCTTTGAAAGCCTACAATCAAAAGCGCAGTAATGCAAGTGTATCTATAAGAAATGGAGACTCAGCAGACATCCATAATGACTCCCCACCTCCCTGCATGTCCCAGCACTTCCTTCCACTTCTATTCTTGCAGGATAAATTCAATTTTACCCCGGTTAAGCCCAAACTGAATTAAATCATTTTGTATGCATAAGGCTAGTTCTTGCTCCAAGGAATTTATAATTTAAGAAGCAAATGCAGAAGTGGCCAAAAAGTCAAGAAGAATGACAGTATCAGGATTACATATACCCTGCATTCTGCTTCCTATGAGTAAAACCCCGAGGCAAATAGAGAACCGTGGAAAAAGAGGCACTCAAGAAAGGCTGAAGCAATAAACACACAGATACAGCTGCCCAGCAATCCCTGGAGTACACAGTATCAAAGAAGACACATGAGAAAAGGGTCACTGCCCCATCTCCGAGTTGATTTTGAAGAAATTAAACACAAAGATTGGTTTAAAGACGTATACTGAGCGCAAAATATCAAGACTATGTGACAAATACATTATAGCCAACACAAAAACCACCAGGAAGTAGAACAGATAAAGTCCCAACGTTAATTACATTATAGGGGGTATTTCTTGAGCTTCCCATCACAGAACACAAGGGAGAAAAACAGAGAAAGCATCACCCAGAACCTTGTGAGCTCAACCCCGCAGGTATATCTTGTCCATTCTCAGAAGTGTTCTGCCTCCAAAGAATACACGCATTATTTTTTAAAAGTTTATTTAAACTTGTATAAGCTAACAAGTTTTTCTTTCATTAAGTGGTACATTTATTAGTACCATTTCATTCCAGAAGTTACTGAAGAAAATCAAGGGGAGAAAGAGCAACACATCTACTGACATCGGGGCAAGTCCCTGGTAAGAGGCAGGATTCTTTTCTTCGAGTGGAAGTTTAAGTCTTCTGGTGATTGAAGAACGCAGTAAAAAAGTTCAAACATCAGTGGAATTTTTAATGACTGCAGGATTTGGGTATCCCATCCCTACCCCCTCCCCATCTCCAGTGAGTTCTGTTGTCTTTCAGGGGTTTTCAGAGAAAGGAAGATGAAAGTATGAGTTGGAAGATTAAAAAAAAAAATTTAAAAAAACTCAAGAATTTTATGACATTCATCTTAATTCATAAAGTCGTCTTTCCAAAATATGTCCAAAAAACAAGTTTCTGCCTAAACATCTCCACACCAGACCACACGACAGCTTTTATTTGAAAAACCTAAAAGTTGCAGCCTTTCAGTAAGAAATTTGTGCTTACTGTTTGTACACAACTTAGAGCGCGTTACGATCTCTTCCACTGATGTCTCTTGAAACAAGTTTTACATTTAGTGACTGAAAACTTGGGATAGTTAACAGAAAAATTACATCTCATTTCAACGCAGTTATTTCCTTTAAAGTGATCACTAAATACTATGTTTCCACATAAGGGAATAACTACTATATTCTCCCAGCTGCTTAGTTCATATTGCAGTATTTTATGCGATTTTTTTCTTCCAGAACAGATTAAGAGGGCACTTGGGTTTACTTCTTTGTTGAGGTACACACTGACTTCAGTGAGGTTGCAAAATTCACTGCAATGTTTGCTTTTAAATGGCCTGGATGACAACACATCCCCTGGGGAGGCACAGCAGAGGAACAAGGGCTCGTTCGCTTTTTATTTGAAAAACTAGAGGCAGGAGATATTTATAAAGGTTGCAAAAGCTTTGTGTCTGCTGCTCCGACAGTATGTGCGGAAATCATTCGTTTTTAAAATGTGCTTACGTTTAAGTTCTGCTCCTTTAGCAGAGGAAGCACATCTTCTTTGACGAGTTACTTACAGGTCACAGCCAGAAAGCCAGAGTGAGTCATGCACTCATTTAACTCGCAGCACATCTGACAATGCAACTACTGAAAAGACTTCTAGTAAACACTACTGCCGAGACACGGTTTGGCCCACTACCCTTTTAGAAACATTAAGTCACAGTAAGAAGTTAGCTGTGTTTCTAAAAGCACTGTTTCATGACGTTCTTAAGGCTGTTCTCTTCTCAGTTCGGCTAAGCACATCAGCAGCACCTTCCCCTCCCGATCAGAACCAGAAAAACCCAAACGCAAAACAAACAAGCAAAGAAACCCAGGAAAACACGTTACCAGCAGCTTCCAGAACTGTGTTTTTCAATATTGGGAATGGTAAAAGCTCAACCTACATGCATTGGCAGTTTTGTAATACCATTACATAAGAATTATTTAACTACAGCAACAGATTTGAAAAGCAGCAGCAGTCACTGCTACGCTGGTCCACACATCCAAAAAAAAAAAAAAAGAAAATCAATAAAGGGAATGATAAATTTTGCAAACATGCATTTGACTGTCACAGAGAGTGGACTGGGATTTCAACACCCTCAAGAGCAGAAACGTTTCACGCTTATAGCTACCAAGGCACTGCAATCCTGAAAAGAGAAAACAACAGGTACAACCGTTGCCATTCCAACCACACAATAACCAGCGGAAGCTTTAAAAAGTGTCATTAAAAGCATCTATCACAAGCCCGATGCGTTCACGTGTTGAGTTTGGAAACATGGAACTTTTATTTTTTACCTGATGTTCTGCATGAATGTTATCCCCAGTAGGCCAGCGATGTTTGCTGTTATTATAGCCGCCTCCACCACTTCCTCCTCCCCCAAGCTGCTCACCATGCTGCCTCTGGAAGAAGTAATCCACCATAGCGTCGTCCTGAGAGCGGCCTGCAACTCCTATGGATCCGGGAACAGGACTGGAGTGTGTCCCTGCTGCAAGCGCCTGATTTGCAGCCGGCTGTTGCTGAGCCTGGGACCCTGTTCCAGATGTCAATACAACAGGCATGTTGGGATTAGCTGTATCTTGAGCGTGCTGTTTCAGGTGGGGGCTGAACGAGTCCTGCCAGAGTACTGCTTTTCTCTTCAAAACACACGCAACGCTCATTCCACCAACACCTACGGTGGGTGAGGGGAGGGGGGAGAGACAGCGAGAAAGAGAGAGGGAAAAGAAAACATGAAATCCTTACAGCTTCAGCTTTCCATATTAAATAACACACCCATCTTGTGACTGGCAGGGAAACATCGCAATGCCAAATCTGACTCCTTTTAACACAGTTATTTGCTCCGTGAACCTAGCAACTAAAATATCATATGAAAATGCACACTGCCCAAAAATCCCACGTTTTCTGCTGCACAGTGTTATCAGTATACGCAAGATTCACATAAGGTGCCCATTACACTGAAATCAGAATGCCAATTTATGCCATGGACAAATCACCGACTGGAGCGCGGCTACAGAACACTGCTAGAAAAAAGCCCCCCAAAAACCCAGCGGAACGCAAATTACACCATCAGTGCCTGCCGTGCTTGTTTACACCCGACAAATTCCGAGGCAGATCTCCAATCAATACACGAGTTACACTGTATCACGATGTATTCACTCGGTCACATAAAACATCAAGGCAACAGTGGGTTGGGTTGTTTGTTTGGTTTTTTTTTCCAAATACAAACTTAACATGCTGGATTTCTCCTTACACAGTGAATTAAGTCCCAAACACAACGTGCACTCTTCCTGCTAACTCAGAAGCTGACTTCGGTCATGAGATGGTAAAACACATGGAATGTTTGATATGAGATTCCCTGGAGAAAAAGCAGCTAACCTCTCGGTGCCCGGGATCTCGGGAGAACCTTCCAGAGCCGGAGCAGCCAGCAGTGCCGGTCCTGCTCTCGCTGGCACCACGGGAAAGCTGGACCAGTCACAGAAACCGTCCAACACTGAAAACACCCCAAACGCTTTGCATACACTCAAAATCATCTGCGTGCAGGACACAACAGGCAGACTAGGCTCACAGCAACTCACTAATTTACTCTCCCCCCTAAGCGTTTCGATAGCATCCCAGCAGCACAAAACCACACAAGTTTGTTATTTTGTTTAAGACAATATTATCAGCTGATCCCGAGAGCAATAAATGCACTAGTGTGTGAACTGAGAAGTGTCTTCCCCCATTATGTAACGCTCAGCCAACGCAGAGCAAAATCAAATTTGTTTTTGAAGACATAGTATAGTCTGAATTATTATTATTTTTCAAAAAGATTGATAGTTTATGGCTTCGGTTACCTAAACGCAACCCCACAAATACCACAGAGAGTTAGAAGGATGAAACTGGGGGCAGTTCAGCCCGTGCAGCCGCCCGGCCCAGCTGCATACCAGCACGGGAACGCTTTTACTCCTGTACCTTGGTGGCTGGAAACCTTGGCCCCGGTCCTGCCAGCAGCTCCCTGGGCCTGAAAGGCGGCTCTGTTTCCTCTCTGCTCATCAGAATAGTTCTGAACAACAGTCAACTACTACAAGCAACTTCCAAGAACAATTTTCTAACAGCAGAGAAAGTTGACACACACACAAAAAAAAAATAATCCAAGTCCTATCTTTGATCAAGCTTCCTCAAGTTTGTCCCATTAATTGAGACCAGCGTTAACATTCAGAAGAAAATGACTGTAAGAACTGAAGAGATAAGATTTCTTTTTTTAATTGCACCTACAACACGCATTTGTTGACACACACACCCTGAGCCTCCGCGGTCACGTAAACAAGCAACTCTGCAAGGCTTTTTATACATACGGAGACCTTCACAGCTTAAACACCAGTAAGATTTAACAGAACTAACTCCTCTGTCTTTCAAAAAGTCTGGAAATCACTACCTTCCCCAAACACTTCACAAAACACCACGACAACCGCCTGGTATCGCTAAACCTTCACTGATTTTTAAGAATACAATACTACAACTTAATGGCATTTTCCAGTTAGTTTTCCTTTAATAAACATCATCAAAATCCTTCAGTAACATGAAAGGAAGCACAAAGCTGCTCTGTGCAAGAAGGGAAAAAAAAAAAAAGTGATTACTGGTAAGAAATTCCCATATCACCAAGTTGCAGTGTATATTCATGGCAGAGACTGAAATCTACGCAGAGCCTATGAAAGGTTACAAGTTGGCTCAGTTATTTAAACAAAAAAATATAAAGATACTATGAAGCCACAGAAAGTTTCAAGTATTTATATACTGTGACAACCCCCGTTTCCAGTGGAAATACCCCAAGGTACAAAGTTGAGAGTAGAAGTCTGCACAGCCACAACAGCCTCTTTCAAAAGGCAGTGGGTTTGACTTGCACGCAGATTGTTAAAAATTGCGTTAGTATAAAAAGGGGGGGGGGGGGGGGGGCTGAGACTAAAAAGAAAAAAAAAAAAATCTCAATTGAGGTAGTATGAAGATCCGCAGAAGTGCCTCCTGCTCCCAGACGCTTCCTCTTTCGTCTGACACAGAGGAGGCAGCTCCAAACACCAGAGGAAAACTTGGCAAAGGCGACATTTTGCGAGGGAGCAAAGGGGAAAGGAGCATTCTGGGTAGTTCAAGTTTAGTTCCGAGCCGTGTTTTTATAGAAATGCGGCGGTAAATGCAGCGGACAGCTGAATCCTGTCATTCAAAGCACACACAGCATCAGAAATACGGCAAGTCACCTCCACAACGCACGTTTATTAGCTGCAAGACTCGCCGCTGCTAATGGCTACTACGGCCCTTCTCGTTCCCAAACCCTTCGTAAAAATCCACAATAAACTTTTCCCAGATAAACCACTTGCTGGGAAGAATTCTGTATTTACGCACAAAGGCTTCCACGCTGCTACCATGCGCTCAAAGCGGACAATTTTCCTTCTCCCTTGCGGAAAACACAGCATGTAAATAAACCGCTCCGTGTCATCATTACAAGCAAAATACTTTAGATTATGGGATGTTCCACAAGGAACAAAAAAAAAAAAACTTCGGAGACATCCCCCAAGCAAGTTTTAAGCACAAGCGGCGGCGCCGGCGAATAAAGCAGCTTTAATCCGCCGAGAGCACAGCTACGCGTGCCGAGCTTTGCCGCTCCTGGTCAATATGCCTCTAAAAATAACAGACAATATTCCTCCCCACCCCCAAAAAAAAAATAAAAAAAATTAAGGCAGCAGAAGATGCGCGTTTCAAAAAGTTCAACGAGAAGAGTTTGGGTTGGGTGGTGGTTGGTTTTTTTTGGAAAGTTAGGGTGGAAATTCGAGCACTGCCATTGTTCGGGAGCTCTGTGGCCTACCAGAACTTTTAACGTGAAACCTTGTGTTTTCCTGAAAACCTGGGGAAACGCAGCAGGAAACGGGGTAAATCGATCCCCGTCCCCATTGCTCAAACCAGCGTTAAAATATCTAAATAAATAGCATAAATGCTACCCCCACCCCCCACCCCCCTCCGGCTTCATAAAGGAAATTCCTTACTCATGATCTGTCTAATAAAAATCTCTGCTCGGGACAAAGTTATTAAACATTGACCAAAAAAAAAAAAATTTAAAAAAAAAAATCGAGTTTTTCCTCAGCTTGGGGCAAGAGACAGACTCTCATAAGTTTGCAATTAAAAAGGGCCAAACGCTGTTATTACGTGAAAAGGAGATAAAAACAAGGAAGCAAAAAAAAAAAAAAAACCCACAACCAACAAACCCCACACAAACACAACCCCCCCCCCAGGGTCACCCAGCACATCTAAAAGTATTGTCTGCCTTTTCCTCCCCCCACGGCCGCCGGGGCCCCCTCCCTCTCCGCCGCCGGGGACACCGAGGCCTCCGGGGACCCCCCCCAAAGCCGGGGGGACGACACCCACTCGCCTCCCCCCACCGCGGGCCAGGGCCAGGCCCTCCGGGGCAACAAAGCGGGGCCTCGGCCCTCTCCGGCGGACCGGGCCGGGTCCCCCCTCGGGAGAAGAGGGAGCCCCTGGGGAGTCCCCCGGCGGTGGCCGGGCCCGGTGTGGGGGGGTGCGGGCGGGGGGTGCCACCACCGCCCGGCCGGGATGGGCCCACCGCCCCCCCCAACAATAACACCCCCCTCCCTGCCCTGGCGCGGCAGCCGGGGAGCCGCTGAGGGGAGACGGGGGCCCGCCGCGTCCCCCCCCTCCTTCCCCGGTAACAATAGGGGCCAGGCCCCGGCCCCCGAGAAGGAGCCGGGCGGGAGAGGCGGGCGCAGCGCCCCGCCGCCGCTCGCCTTCGGGGCGGCCTGGCGCCGCTCCGCCCGTCCCCCCCACCAATATGGCCCCACCGGCGGCTCCGCTGAGGTGCGCGGCGCGGCGGGGGCCCGGTCCGGTGCCGGTACTCACGGGCGGAGCGGTAGGATGAAGACGGATGCCGGCCCCCCCCAGGCCGCTCGCCGCCTGCCTCTCCCCCTGCCTTTCACTCCGACAACATGGCGGCCCGGCGGGGACGGGCGCCGCGCTGCACGCCGGGAAGGCGAGGCCGCTCCAAGCGGCGCCGGGCCGCCGCTCCCCCGGCCGGGCCGGGCCCTGCCCGCCGCTCCCTTCCGCCCCACACCCGCACCGGGGAGCCCCGCGGGGGGTGCGAAGGGGACAGGTCGTGCCCGGTGCGTCCCCTTAGAGGTGTCGGCGCTCCCCGGGGCGGCTTGGGGCCGGGCCATGCCCGGGTTGGGGCCGGGGGCCTCAGGTATAATGGCGGTCCCTTCCCCGGCTGGGGGGCACAGGCCCCGCGCTGCCGCCGTCAACACTCCCTCGGCCAACGGGGCTGTGGTTGGGCACCCCGAGCCCGCAATGGGGAGGCCACTAGCCCCCCTGCCCGAGCCAGCAGCCGCCCGCTCGCACAAAGGTGACGGAGAATTGCAGCGGGGAGGTGGGGGAGAGCGGCTCTGCCTCGCCCCGCGCCCTCACAAGCGGCCAACACAATTCTGGGGGTGGGGGGGGTTCCCCTTCGTGTCCCCCCCGTCTCCGTTCCCCATCCCCGTAAAGCCGGGCCTGCGGGGGAACTACACCCCCCAGCCTGCGCCGCTGCGGCGCCGGCCCGGCCCGCAGGCCGGCCATCAAACCCCGGCGCTGGCCGCTGGGAGCGGTAGTTCCCGCAGTGACACCTCCATGTTAAAGGGACAGCTCGGTGGGGAGCGGCCGCCGTTGGGTTCTGTGCTCCCTCCTGCTGGGCTCCTCTGGTTTTTGCGGGGGGGGGGGGTGGGATTTAGCGCCTGCACTCAATGCTTAGATGTGATATTTTCTCTCCCCTTTGGCCAGGCGAGAGAACCGCACATGAAAAATGGGAGGAAGCTGACGTCGCTGGGGACATGCCCTCGCATGCACAGAGAGAGCAAACAAGCAGCGGCTGCAGCGTTTCAAAGGGCTTCGTCAGCCGAGGGGGTCCCGCACAGCCTCGGCGAGAGGTTGCCCTGAAGCCTGAGCTTTTGCGGGTGAAGCAGAGGGGTTGCCCTTTCGGGTACAAGAAGTTACTTCAAGCCCCATTTATCACAGCCGTTAAAGGACATGCAAGGCCAGGTCCAGCTGAGATCTGGCTGCATGGCTTGCATCCATTTTCTGCCCAAAGGACTGCCCGGGGTGTTGGGTGTCTCCGCTGCCACGCTGCCTTTTCCATTTGCGACGGAGCGTGCAGCCCAGCCAGCCAGGGCTTGGAAGAAAGCAGGACCTTGGCCTCGGCCACCCTCCAAAACCCTGGGGAAATCCAGCTCGTGGCTGCAGCCAGGGAGGTGCCGAGTACCACAGGCCGGGCACGACGGGATAAACAGTTAGCAAAGGCTTTCGCTGTTCATGCTTCTTTTTTTTAAGCCAAGCCACCCAAAGCTTTCTTGTGCCGCCGTGGTTTATTTGACCTGGCAAAACCCCTTTGTGATAAACTCGGCTCTGCTGGGTTCGGCTGCCTGCGCCGCAGCTGCACGCTGCCCAAACGCGCATGTGGCACTTGGCGTGGACCCCCCTGCCCTGCCGCCACGCAGCCCTGCTGGGCCCAGAGCACCCCAGGAACGACTGCGGCGTGGATCCAGTGTAACGAGTAGCTCCTGTTAGCGAGGCCTGGCCACCCCCAGGCTCTTCACTGGAATAGGAACATCAGCAGGTTCTTCTGGCGAGCGTCCCTCACAAAGATGCAGCTTATTCTGCCGAACTGCGCTGTCCTGTTCCAAGGAAACTGCCTTGGTGACGCAGTTAGCCCGTCAGAAGCACACCTGTGCGGTGAGGCCAGATCAATTCTCCACCTTCCAGTTGGTAGAACCCTTAACCCGGCTCTGCCATGCCATGGTGGACCATGCAATGTCCCCAGAACGTTGTGAGCAGGGGCCCACCAGTGTGAGCAAGGCCAACTCCTTGGTGTAGCGGAAATGGGCATAGTGAACCTGTGTTATCTTGGCACCGGAGCAAATAAATCTACCCAGACACCCTTTTCCTTTGGTTGAATTCTCCAACACCTCCTGAACACCCTAGGCTGATCCAAGGCATCAGCGTTGGCTCTTGGGTGACAAAGATTTGAGCTGTGAAGCGCGAGAGGCCGGCAGCTCTTTCCCACACCGTGTCCTCGCTGTGGAGCCCGAGGGAAGGAAGGCTGGCAGGTCCCTACCTGCTTCTGCTGGCCAGGTTTCGGGGTGCTGCGCTTGCAAAGTGGCAACCTCAGCACCCCACCTTGCTGGTGGGGCTGCCTGGCCCCGAGCTATCGTGCTGGAGGGAGCACAGAGGTCCCCGAGCGGCGCTGACCCTCCGCTGTCAGCCAGAGATAACAGCTACACCGCGGCGGGTTGCAGCACACACCCAGGCTGCTTGCTGACACTAGAAACATGGTTTGTGTTAATTATACCTGGGATAATTACATTTATACCAGCATAATGAGAGGGGGAGGGAAGGAGTCCTCCCGTGGATGAAGTATTAGTGGTTAAAACCCGCTTATGCCAGTTAGTTTATTCGGTTTAAGAAGAAAAGCACAGAGAAATGGCACGTGGGGACATGCAGCCCTGTGGCTATGGGACTGAGTCAGAGCTTGGGTCTCACTTCCAGCACCTCCGTCCCTCCTGCAGCCTCTTCTGCCTCCCACCGCTGCCGTCCTCTCTCATGCCCCTCAGACTGTGCCCAAGCTCCCGGCTTGTTGCGATCCATGGAAAATCTGCCACTGGGAGAACGTGCTGCTTGGGAGATTTCAAGAGCCATGGGGGGCAGGCAGCGCGCGGGGAAGAGGCAGTGGGGGCAACGAAATCGCCTCCACTTCCACGGGAAAAACCTTCTGGAGGTGGAAATGTCCTATGACCTTTGTCGCAGTGTTGGCCATCAAGGGCAGACCCAGCTCTGTGGCCCTGGCTCACCCCGTACCAATCCTGGAATAAGTTATCCTGGGTTTTGTCTTTGGTCTACAGAGAGAAAAAGGTGCCTCCAGAAGGTGGTCGATGTCCTCCTAACCTCCAAATGGCTCACTAGAAGCATCTTTCTCCCTCTTTTGACTACAGACGGGGCTTCAGTCAACCACTCTTCATTAAACAACAAAGTTACACATTCAAAGCCAAATGCCCAAATCCAGACTCTCCATCCATGCTCTGCCCAGACTCTGTTCCTGGTGGGGCGATGCCCAACACAACAGTGTCTTCTTTTTTAAGGAGCCTTCTAGTCTAAGAGCAAATAAACTCAGCGCTGCCGTGATTCATACTCCTCGGAGCAGAGCTTCCCACAGCTCGACGGAGAAGACACGTGCACAGGACAAGGGATTCAGCTGGGCAAAAAAATGGATTGACTGACTCCATAAATCAGAGATGAGTGGCTTCAGTACTGCCCTCAGAAGGACCTGGCCGTCCCCAGCCTCGGGGGAGCGTAGGGAGGTCCAGCACTTTTATTGCAATGACAGTTTGGTCTCAGAAATGAAAAGCCAGATGGGAAGAAAGAGCATCTCCCCCCAGTGCCAAGTTCTTCAGCGGGGCAGCAAAATTTTGTTGGCCACCACAAAAAAAAATTCCACTGAATTACTTGATTTTTTTTCCTAAAGCAAGCCAAAACCTGCTGAGATTTTCATGCAGGATACTTTCAAAATGTGCCAGTTTGACCAAAAAAAAGCTTTAAAAGCCAACTACATCGTTCCACTTCATCACTGAGACAGTGTTTCATCCAACTGTGTTGCCTTGAGACAAAAAGTAATGACCAGCCCTGCAGCTGGGCGGCTTTAATACTCGTTCATGGGCACAGGCTGCGTG
Source organism: Rissa tridactyla (assembly GCF_028500815.1). NCBI lineage: Eukaryota > Metazoa > Chordata > Aves > Charadriiformes > Laridae > Rissa > Rissa tridactyla. The sequence continues at coordinate 6,533,757 of NC_071483.1, forward strand.
CTGACCCATCCGTTGCTCCATCCGCTGCTTCACAAGGATGGCCAGAGACCTAAAACTGTGGACCTTCCCCGCAGGATCTTCCCAGTAGGAGTCCAGTCCCACACACAGGCAGATTCAGGGCACGCATGTGAACGCTTTCCGGGCTGGACTTGTCGTCATCAGCAGACTTAGACGGGAAACGTCCCTTCGTTTCTGCAGCAGCTTTCAACGATCAGATAAAACCGTGGTTTTCACCGACACTTTTCGCCTACGGGTTTCCACACTCTCGTTGAGAAACCCAGCGCAGACATTTTCAGGAGTCAGCAGCCAAGTGTCTCAAAGCGGCTGGTGAAATGCTGCGGTGAACGGCAAGCTGAAGGAAATTCTGGCTGCGGACCCACCTCACAACTGTAAAGTCTGAAAGTTTCATTTGGGCTGGAAAGTCACTTTTTCTTGCAAAAATACACCCCCCTAAAATTAACAATGTTAAGCAACTCCCACCAGTTGCTGTGATGAGGGTTGTACCGAGCCTGACACGGATCCCGCATACGATGACAACAACCAAGGTGTCATCTCGGTTGATGACTTGAAGGTCATTATCAACAAATCCCACTATTTCCTCTCTGTGAGCAGGAAGGCAGCCGGCAAAGCCACGCCACACGTCCCACGGCTAGAAAACAGCCGTGCCAATGCCTTCCTCTGCATCCCGGTGATGTCCTCTGCTGTCCTCCCTCCGGTTTGCCACGGCTCACAGAGCCACCAAAGAAGAAGACGGCCAGATGCAAGCAGCAAAAAATTCCCCGGAGAACTGGAGATAAATCCAGGATGGATTTATGGGATCCAAAGTGGGTTAAATCCAGGATGAGAAGAGACACACAGGACTTCTTATGGGGTCAAGAAGGTATTTGCCCGGGGCCAGGCAGCAAGAAATGTTTTTGGCAGAGTCGCTAGCACACGAGTGCTGTTGGGAAGGATCCTTCGGTGTCCCCCTGCCACCCCACGGATACAGTCTATTAACAAGAAGGTAATTGAGAAACCTACAGAAAAAAGCAGCCGCACAAACAACTGATAACAGCTATAAACCAGGAAAAAGGAAATTCTTGTTTGTTTTTTAAACCGCGGGGGTTTTCCCCCTGGACCTTGCTGCCGAGACGTGTCCCGGCAGTGAGGAGCGGGGCTGAGCCCAGCTCCACATTCCTACCTTTTCATCAGCCTTTTCAACCAGCTGCCAAACCCTGCAGGGACCCGGACACCAGAGCTGCAGAGAAAACAGGAGCTCTGATAGTTGCTGGTGGATAAAATAAATGAGCTTTTGGGGTACGAGAGGCCGTTCCCTCCCGAGAGCCTTGCAGGCAGGTAGGGCTGCGCTACGGGGGGACAGCAGTTGGGTTGAGCGCAGCCCTGGGAACTGGTGGGATCCGAAAAATCCTATGGTTCAGCAAAGCAGCTGTGAGCAGGAGAGTTCAGGTGGTGGCATCTTCCTCCCAAGAGGGAGGTGGCAGCGGTGTCCCTGCTGAGCACGGGCTGCTGGCCGGATCTTGGTTGACACCCAGCTGGAAAGGAGATGGCAAGCTCCAGGGCTGCTCTTGGCCAGCCCTTGCCAAGTCATAGTGGAGACTTGACCCTGCTCAGGGTGTCCCAACCACAGCGGCTGCTCCTCCAAACGTGTCCCAGGCCAGCCGCAGCCTGGAGAGTCAAGGGATTGATATGGTCTAGCTAGATCACCCCAAGATCCCAGCTAGATCCTTACAGCTACTCACCTCCCTGCTCTGTGGGCCCCAGGAGGGTGTAGGCACCCGCCGGGAGCAAGGAGATGGGACACAGGGGTCCCTCTGCTAGTGCCGCCCCATCAATTTGGCAGGTAAGCTCTGCCTGGGGACATTTGACATCCACTGGTGGCATGTTGTCCCCACACGCTGTGACTGGTAGGAGCAACACCACCTCCTTGGTGAGTCCTTGTGTGACTCCCCTTCTTGGAGATCATCCCCCACACCCTGCCTCATCCTGATTTTTAATCATTAGAGCTCCGAAGCAGGAGGCTGATTAAGCTTTCCAGCTTGTTTGTTATCATTAAATACATCAACGCTGGATTATCTCGACAGGCAATTACATGACTAAGCCCTTTGGAAGCTTGCTACCTTCTCCATCCGCATGACTTCTCCTTGCAGTCCCATAGCCTGATTGTGTTTTGTGGGGAACGATTTCCTTCTGCCAGCTCCGCGTTTGCCGTTTGCTCTTCCTCGACGCTGGAAAACAGAGCGGGAGGGATGCTCTGCCTTTCTCCTGCCTCTAACATCTCCAGAGACAGGCTGGGCTGGAGCACGGCATCGAGACTGGCGTATGCTTTACCTGCAGACAGAGCTATTTATTGGAATATATATATATATATACAGGAAAAATATATATTATTATTGGAAACTTATAGACTGCGTGTAGAGGCAGAGTCACAGGGCAGCAGTGCTCAAACAGGAGCAAGGTGACTTTGAGCGGTGGCTTTGCTGGGGGTCGGTCAGCCAGAAGGTTTTCCCAGTCCCCAATCCCATTTCTCCTTTGCTTCCAGCTTTCCCAAACCTTATTTCTTGGGGTTTAAGTTGTCCAATATGCTCTTGTTCTTCTCACCCCAGAGAGGGTGATGACACGCTGCTGCTGCCAGCCCATCGCAGTGGCCTCCCGAGGCCCTCCCCAGGGCCCAGCTATCTGCATGCTGCACGTTCAAGATGTGTTTCCTGTTATGTTCCCGGTTAAGAAAAAACAACCACCCAGCAAATTGTCACGTTTAGGAGAACATCATCCCAGCTGCAGACTCATACGCTCAAATTTAGGGAATACCAGCGTTAAATTTGCCTGTGCAACCTTAATTCGGCCCCCTTAGGCACATGCTCTTTGCGCTCCAGTCTTTAATTACAGATTCACAGACGAGGTTTTTCCCACGGCGCCCATGGCCCAGTTAGGACTGGCACTGCCCCGGGACAGAGCGGTGGGGGAGATGGGGATGTGGGACCCCCGTGTCCCCTCCTGCCCAAGCTGGAAGGAGCGTGCGGTGTGAAGGACAGAGGTCCCATGCTTGAAATGCTTCTGCATTTTTTTCTCTCTCATAACCCGAATAATTTTGCTCAAATCCAGGGTGCAGCAGGAGGGTTTGCTGAGCGAGAAAGGGTGAAGGGTGAAGGTGGAGCCTCTCCGCTCCCAGCTCCAAACCCCGCTGCCGCCAGCATCCCCCCCAGACCTCCTCACCACGCAGTGCTCGCTGGCTGCCTCCTCCGTCCCCTCCCCCTGCACAGACAGAGACCTTCTGTCAAGCCAAGCTTCACGCCATCCCTCCGCCCACGCACACCTTTGATTTGGACACTGAGATGCGCCTGGGTGCTGGGTGGAGGCTGCTTTTATTCCGATTCGCAGAAGGCAGCCCGGCGGCTCTTACGGCTCTGCCTAAAGCAGGCAGCTGCTCCTCCTGCCTGCCTGCCTGCCTGCCTGCTGCCGCCCAGCCCAGCCTGGGGTGACAGCCCAGGGACCTGGATGCCTCCTGCCTCGGCTTGCACGTCCCCATGTGCCACGAAGCTCCACGAACCGCTCAGCCCGAAGGCAAGGGTGCTTTGCACGGCAGGGAGCTGGCTGCGGAGCGATTTGGGACCGACAGCTTTGCCAGCGGAACGTCCCAGCATGGCTTGTTTTGCACAGAGGGAGGACTGGGGTTTGCTGGGGGGACGAGAAATGACATTTCCTAAGCACTGGCTAAACCCACCCCACCGGTGCCTTGCCCGAGCAGCGCTCGGCTCCCGTGTCCTCCGTGCACCAGAGCTTGCAGGGCCGGCACCAGGCTTCCCAGCCGCAAGCTCCCAGCTCCTCACCAGAGCTCCTGGTGTGATGGTCATTGCAGAGACAGAGGCTCGGATGTACCCTCAGACACCTGCCTTAGACACCTAATTGCCCTCGGCGTAATTTGGAGGCAGCAAGCCCATGCTGAGAAGGGCTGATTCAGCCTCTGGACCTGTCCTTGCTCCTCCTGTGAGGCCAGAGGGAGCCGAGGGCAGCGGAGCAGCACCCAACGGAGGTGCCCAATGTGGGCGACCCCGGGCTTTGGGCTAGTGGTGGACCCTTCCTTTTGCAGACCAGGATTTTCCTGGGCAAAGCTGCAATGGGTGTTGGCCAAGCTTTGCACGCACGCAGGGACGATGCATTGAAGAGACCTTAGAGGTGTCCGATTTGGAGGGTCCTGAGTGTTGGCCGCACGTTCAACCAGCCTCAGCTGGTCATTTGCCTGTTATTCCCTCTTCTTGCACCCATCTTGACTGTAACTGCCTGGATTTACTCCAGATCACCCCCAGTCATTGTGCTCGTGGTGACAAAGGAATGTGCGTCCTTCTGCCAGCCCTGGAGCTCCCAGCCCTGAGACCTTTCATAGAATCATAGAAACATAGAACTGCCCAGGTTGGAAGGGACCTTTCAGATCATCAAATCCAACCATCAACCTAAATCTGACAAAAACCACCACTAAACCGTATCTCTAAGCACTATGTCTACCCGGCTTTTAAATACCTCCGGGGATGGTGCCTCAACCCCTTCCCTGGGCAGCCTGTTCCAATGCTTGACAACCCTTTCAGTATAAAATTTTTTCCTAATATCCATCCTAAACCTCCCCTGGCACAACTTGAGGCCGTTTCCTCTTGTCCCATCGCCTGTTCCTTGGGAGAAGAGCCCGACCCCCCCTGGCTGCCCCCTCCTTTCAGGGAGCTGTAGAGAGCGAGAAGGTCTCCCCTCAGCCTCCTCTTCTCCAGGCTGAACACCCCCAGCTCCCTCAGCCGCTCCTCACCAGACTTGTGCTCCAGACCCCCCACCAGCTCTGTTGCCCTTCTCTGAACCCGCTCCAGCCCCTCAATGTCTTTTTTTTGTGGTGAGGGGCCCAAAACTGGACACAGCCCTCGAGGTGGGGCCAGTACAGGGGGACCATTGCTGCCCCAGCCCTGCTGGCCACGCTGTTCCTGATCCAGGCCAGGATGCGGTTGGCTTCTTGGCCACCTGGGCACACTGCTGGCTCATATTCAGCCATCAGTCGACCAACACCCCCAGGGCCTTTTCCCTCAGGCAGCTCTCCAGACACTCTGCCCCAGCCTGTAGCGTCCATGGGGTTGTTGTGACCCAAGTGCAGGACCCGGCACTTGGCCTTGTTGAACCTCACGCCATTGGACTTGGCCCATCGATCCAGCCTGTCCACATCCCTCCGCAGTTTTCCCCAGGCGCTTTCCCTGCATGGAGGTGATGGACGGTGGTTACGGCTGGTTGCACCTCCATCACTTTCACATTCGAAAACCTGCCTTTCTGGCTGTGCAGCTCTGGTTGGAGCCCAGAGGGGTGAACGGGGCCTGCAGGGTGAATTTAGGCAAGCGGCTCCACCGCGTTCATGGAGGAGGCCCCGGAGATGCAACCAAACTGCCTGGAGCAAGAGGCACCGGTGCCAGAACAACACGGGGAGTCCCATGGCAACAGGGCAGGGAGACAAGTTCGGGGAATGGTGTAACACAGCTGGCACCCGCCCCGCTTGCAGGAACAAAATGGAGCTTTTCCTGCCTTCCCCTGCACCTGGGTATCTCTCCTGTCCTCCCTGCTGTGGCACTGGGACTGGCGTGCTGCTGGCAGGAGAGTCCTGGTACCGAATCCCTGGCAAACTCCCCCCTCATTGTCCCCACCGTGCCTTGGTTTCCCCGTGTGTGTTTTCGGCTCCAGTGCTGGCTCCCGGGCACGCTCCAGCCCATCCTCGACCCCTTCTTGGTGCTCGGGAGCTCAAAGGCAGCTGAATCGGAGCTGGCTCCGCTGCAGGAGCGGAGCAGGACGTTGCAAAAGCACCTTAGCTGATCTCCTGGGGAGTGATGGGGCCACTGGTCCATATAGATAAATATATCTATAAAATATATATATGCGCAGCATCTTTCGGTGAGAGTGGGCAGGCTGCGGGGAACTCGTCAGGCGCTTTAGTCTCTGCCCAGGACGAGCCATGCGTTGTTCATCCCAAAGCCAAAAATTGTGCCCGTGCCCACGGACGCGCCGCAGCCGGCAGAGAAAGCCCAGGAGCTCCCACCAAGGCAGCCGTCACGTCCATCTGACATTCGTTTGGGTGAACACCCGTCCGTGTGTCACCTTCCAGCTGGGACAGGAGGTGACGGCAGCACTGGAAAGAGCATCTTTTCAGGGATGAGGGGCTGGGGATTTCGGGGGCCTCGCACCCACACCATGGCACGGGTCTGCTGGGCAACCTAATGGCAGGAGGACGTTGGCCCTTGGGGATGCCACTGCAGCTTCAACCTGGCAGGGACCACTCATCAAAGGGGGAAAAATAAGGCCCAGAACATGTTTCTCAATCAATTTACCACCAAAAGCAAGCAATGAGCTTTCGTCCAGGCAGGAAAATATCGTTGTTCCCACTCACTCACCGCATCCTACCGGCCTCGCTCCTGCTCCCGCTCCCGCTCCCATTTCCCTGGAAGCAGCCGTATTTAACTCGGCACACCTAGGACCGCGGCAGCTGGATCTACAGATCTCCTCCAGTCCCTGAAAAGCGTCTCTATGCCTTTGTCTGAGGTTGTGAAAGCGGCTTTTTTACTCCTTAACATCTGTGACTCGCCGGGGTCCCGCGGCTGCGGCAGGGAGCTGGCTTTTCTGCGCGGGGTAAATTAATCCTTTGTTGCTCCTCAGCCATTTCTTTGCTCGGGTTGGGAGGGAAGAAAATCAACTCGTTTTTCTTCCTGCCCTTCCTGTTTACGGCGACACAGGGTTTCTTCACATGGTAGCGGCAAGAGATGCTTGGACTCTGTAATTATGTCTCAGCCACGGCCAGACAGGGGAGAGTGGTATAAGGAGAGATCGGCTTGGCCCAGGGTGTAAGGGGTTCAAAACGAAGCCCCCCCCAAGCCCCCCTGTGGCTGTGGGTAGCGGTGCGATGCCCACGCTCACATCCTTTTGAAGTTCGGGGTACCCTGGTGGCTTTTGGGTCTGCTGGGGATGCTGCACCCGTGTCCCAGCTTCAGACCGGGGTGGGAGCTGTGGGCGGGAGGGACGGGACACATCTCATACCAGGTACAGCCAGCGCCATTCGGGTGATCACTCGTATCGGTTTTATTTTGAAAAATTTCCCCTGCTGCTCGGAAAATCAGATTATGGCTGTAAAACCGTAGGAAGCTGATGAGGGTGATAAACCCTTCGTCTGCAGGGACCTGGGGGAAAGGCACCCGCTCCCGTGCCGAGCATCCTCCCCGCTCAGCAAAGGATGAAAACCGTGAGGAGAAAGGAGTCAGGCTTTCCTTGGGAAGGCAGAAAGGCAGGAGATTTTTTAATATCCATTTCCCAAGGGAAATGAGTGATTTGGGAATGTAACATGCCCGAATCATGGAGTGGATGGGGTGATGCTCCCAGCCCAGGCGTTGCTGTTCGCACTCCCCATGAGTCCCCATGCTGGCATGGGAATTGAAGGTCGGGTGATCGGATGCTTCCACCTCCTCCAACGGGTCCGTGCCAGCACCTAGCCTTGCCCGAGGACCCCGGGGTGGGTGCGCGGCACCCAGGTTCGGCTGGCAACCAGCAGCAGTAGCTGCTGCGGCAGGCTGGGGTTCCCGGGAGCCACCCGGCGATGCGGGTACCACTGGTGGGATGCGGGTACCGCTGGTGGGATGCGGATACCACTGGTAGGATGCGGGTACCACTGGTGGGATGCGGATACTGCTGGTGGGATACGGGTACCGCTGGTGGGATGCGGGTACCACTGGTGGGATGCAGGTACCGCTGGTGGGATACGGGTACCGCTGGTGGGATGCAGGTACCGCTGGTGGGATACGGGTACCGCTGGTGGGATGCAGGTACCACTGGTGGGATGCAGGTACCGCTGGTGGGATACGGGTACCGCTGGTGGGATGCAGGTACCGCTGGTGGGATGCAGGTACCACTGGTGGGGTGTGGGTACCACTGGTGGGATGCACGTACAGCTGGTGAGATGCAGGTACCACTGGTGGGATGTGGGTATCGCTGGTGGGATGCACGTACAGCTGGTGGGATGCGGGTACCGCTGCAGGGATGCAGCTCCGGCGCAAGAGACGCCACTCAGGTTGCAGGGGAAAAGAGCTGGGACACCCCCAAAAAAATCACAGTTTGGTTTTTGGCGGCTGGTCCTGAGCTGGCTTTGCCATTTCGAAATGTTCCCGCTTGGACAATGCGGCTCTAAATTGGCCGGTAGAAATGTGGAGGGGAGTGCTCCTGGGAAACGGGGCGGAAACAGAAAGAAGGGAAACATCAGGAAGAGGGTGGTTGGTTTTCCTCTATATCCCAAATTTTTCCTGTCTGTCTCCATGTGGTGACGGCCTCACGGGGAGACACATGGACCATTCTCCGAATTTCCAGCCCCAAACCCGGGGGATTTATTACCTTGAAGCAAATCTCAGCCCCACCCCATCCTCCCGGGATGTCCCGCTGGGCAGAAGCACTGAGCAAACGGCACAAAGCTGCCTCCGAAATGTGTTTTCCCGGGATTCGAGTTGGGAAAAGCCTTTAAAACCGGCTTTTGCAGGCTGGCGATTTGCTTTAAAAAAGCTCCTCTGTTATAAGACGTTAAAATCTGAGTCGTTATAACTCCTGAAACCCCCCAGTACAGTTTTGTCCTTTGCCTATGGATGCAGTTTCACACTTTCGCTTTTGCTTACTTATTTACTTTTAAAATTTAACTATTTATTTACTTACATATTTAATTTATTTACTTATAAATAAATCAGTTAATATATTTGCTTATAATAAATATTTTTTATAAATAAATCGGTTAATATATTTGCTTATAATAAATAAATTATTTTTATTTACTATAAATAAGTTAATATATTTACTTATAGTAAATACTTTTTATTTACTATAAACCAGTTAATATATTTACTTGTAAATAAGCAAATAAGTAAATAAAGAATTTTTAAAAGTAAATATGTGTTATTTAAAAAGAACTAACTATTTAAATTTTAAGTATATGATCCCAGTCTGGACCGGCAAAACCCATCACCTTCCTCTCCCCGGAGCTGGAGACAGGATTTCTGAGGGAGCTGAGCCCCGTCTGCAGCCCCGCGGTGCCTGGGGTGGCTTCGGCTGCCCCCACATCCCGCATCCCAACTGGGGATGCCCAGAAATAAGGCCCAGCCCCCAGCCAGGATGGTTGGTTTGTTTTTGTTTTTTTTTTTGCTTTTAAAGCAGCTTCCCAAGTATTTGTATTTCTTTTTCTGCGCCGTGGGGATGTTTTGGAGCTGGGAAGTGTCTCCCTCGTGGTGGCCGCGGCTGCTGGAATAACCTCATCCCAGGGCTGCGGGGAGCGTCGCCTTGCTCTGACTTAGGGTCAGTTTAGTAACAGCAATAAACCACCCCCCCCCACCAGCAAAGCTCCCGGAGCCATCCCCCGTGTTTCCCAGTCCCACCAGTGCCACCTTCCCAGTGTGCCCAGATCCCTGCTGGGAGGCAGCTTACCGCGGCAGCACTCGCAGAAAACACCCCCCCCGACGCGTGTTTCTGAATGATTTCCCATCGCAATCGTTGTCCAGCCAACATGCGCACGTGATGTGGCTTTATTACCCTTACCTGGGTGACATCTCCCAGCCCCACGGCCGCCCCTCACAGCAGCAGCTGCCCCCAGAGGGACCCGATCCCTGTCAGATAAAGGACATTGAATTTTATGACCACAAACACTGTGCGATGAACTGGAAGAAGCCTCCTAAAATTAAAGATTTTAATTGAAAAACACTTCAAGAACCCCATTTCAGCCTCCAGTTTGGTGCTTACCTCCCCTTACCTGGCCCCCTCCCAGGCACAGGAGGCAGAACATGGCGAGGCCGAAGGCTGGAGCACCGTTCCTGCCAGAGGGTTTCCTGGCGTGCCAGGGCAGGCTGCCGGAGCCGGGAAGGGGTTGGGCAGCAGGAGGTTGTTTCGCAAGAGGTGGATCCATGGGTGCATGGAGGCAAACAGGTTTCCTCCTTCCTCCCCCGCTGAGGAGGAGGAGGGTGGCGGGATGCTCCAGCGGCGCAGCTGTGGATGCTCCGACAGCACAGCCATGGATGCTCCAGCAGCAGGGCCACGGGATGCTCTGGCTGCGTGGCCATGGGAGGTTCAAGCACCACGGCTGTGAGCTGCTCTTGGAAGCATGAGTGTGGGTGCTCCGGCAGCACGGTCATGGGATGGCCGAGCACCACGGCCATGGGATGCTTCGGCAGCACGGTCATGGGATGGCCGAGCACCACGGCCATGGGATGCTTCGGCAGCACGGTCATGGGATGGCCGAGCACCACGGCCGTGGGATGCTTCAGCAGCACGGCAATGGATGCTCCAGCAGCACAGCTGTGGGATGCTCCAGCAGGATGTCCATTGGATGCTCTGGAAGCACAGCCATGGGATGCTCCAGCAGGATGAACACAAGTGCTCCAGGACCATGTCCATGGGATGCTCCGGCAGTGTGGCCATGGGATGCTCCAGCAGGATGGACACAAGTGCTCCAGGAGCATGTCCATGGGATGCTCCAGCAGTGTGGCCATGGGATGCTCCAGCAGGATGGACACAAGTGCTCCAGGAGCACGTCCATGGGATGCTCCAGCAGGATGGCCACAAATGCTCCAGGAGCACGTCCATGGGATGCTCCGGCAGTGTGGCCATGGGATGCTCCAGCAGGATGGACACAAGTGCTCCAGGAGCACGTCCATGGGATGCTCCGGCAGTGTGGCCATGGGATGCTCCAGCAGGATGGACACAAGTGCTCCAGGAGCATGTCCATGGGATGCTCCGGCAGTGTGGCCATGGGATGCTCCAGCAGGATGGCCACAAATGCTCCAGGAGCATGTCCATGGGATGCTCCAGCAGCATGTCCATGGGACGCTCCGGCAGCATGTCCCTGGGACGCTCCAGCAGTGTGGCCATAGGATGCTCCAGCAGGACCATGGGGATGCCAACCCACTTCTTCCCTGGTCCATGGCCCTGGGGTCTGATTGGCCTCACTGTTGTCATAGAAACAGGGCTCCATCCCTGCTCCCCCCCCGAAACAAACATCTTCCCCCCTTCCTTGGTACCTACCTACCAAGATAACTCCTGTTTGATCAGGCTTCACCCAAACACAGGTCGTTGCCCTTGGAGGTGGTGGCAGTGCTGTCCCCACCCGCCCCGGCAGCTGCGCCCTCACCAGAGGGTCCTTTGGGTCCCTTCCCCGGCGACTCTCTCAAGGGCGGGGGCTGCTCGTGTCCCCTCACACCCGGGGAAACCCCTGTGTCCCGGTGGGGGCCACCTCTGCCCCCCACACCCACTGCTTTGAGGCAACACCCACCTGTCCCTGGGGTGCTGGGATGCCCCACTGTCCCCATGGCAAACCCTGTGGCTCCTCCGTCCCTGCACACCCCCCTAAAATCCATGGATTTTAGGTCCGGAAACCTGCTTTTAGTCTTTTCTGTTAAAGACCAGGTGCTGGGGGTGGGGTCCCACAGCAGAGCTGAGCCAGCGGGACCTGTGGGTGACCCGGTGACATGTACCTGGGGCCACCGACCCCGGCTCAGGGACACCCAGGGCTGCCGGGGATGGCACCTCCATGCTCAAACCTGTCCCCACGCCAGCTCCCGGCTGGGGACGGGAGGACCCTTACAGGGATGAAGTCTCACTTCCCACAGGATTTGGGAACAAGCGGGAACAAGTCAAGTTGGGCACCGTGTCCCCAAAAAGCCGGTGACAAAACGCCGCGACGGGGAGTTGCCGAGCAGAAGCATCCCAGGGAGCTCAGCCCAGGGGGGAGGGAGCATCCTGCCGCTCTGGTCCCTGATGTCACCGAAGACACCGTATTTGTTGCCGCGGCCTCACTACATTTCCGTTGGGATTTCAAAACTAAGATTTAATTCAACGTCATCGCCCCCTCCCTCCTCCCGCTGCGCTGGAAAAGTCGGCAAAGGGGAGGGAAACCGAAGGCAGGGGATGGGAGTGGGGGGCGCCCGCCTCTCGTTTGGAAGCAATTAAAACCAGAGCAAGCGAAACGGCTTCGGATGCTTCAAGCGAAACCGCGTGCGAAGCAGGCACGGCCCCGCAGGGGTGGCATTGAACTACACCGAAATGGCTGCTTCGGTGACGGAAAATGGGAATGTTTGGGGAGAAAAGGGAACTTTTCCCACAGGTCTGTAGCCCCGACCCGGCGCCGCGAATCCCTACCCTCGCTCCTTGCGGGGCTGGAAAACTTTATTTCAGGAGCTCAACCTGAAAAAAAACCCCCACGCTGGAGGGGTTCTTAATATTTTCCTTGGGCGTTTATTAATATTTCTTTGGGGGCTTATTAATATTTCCCTGAGGGGAAGGGATGCTGCAGACCCCCCTGGATGCCCCCATGCACCCGACCACCACCAGGTGGTACCCACCCCCAGCCCGGAGGATGCTGCTTTTCTGCATTTCTGCTTTTTTTTTTTTTTTTTAACCTTTTTTTCTGTTATTTTACTACCGGGGAGGAAATTACCTGCGCGGGCAGTGAGGGAGGAGGCAGAATCTCGCCGGGGCATCGTTAAAAAGAAGCGCTGGGTTATAAGGTGGCGGCAAGCTGGGTGACGCGGAGCCCGCGGGAATGGGCTGGCAGCATTAATACGGGGGGAAAAAAAGCAAAAAATTATTAAAAAAAAAAAAACCAACACCCCACCATTTTTTAATCGATTCAACTGCACAAGGAAGGGAAATGTCCCAAAACCAGAACAGCCATCGGATGAAACTTTCCTTCCACTTTTATAATTACAGAATAGAAAAGAAATCCTCGGTTCACGTTACAAATACAGTCTTATATAAAAACAAGTCAACGGAAAAGAGGGGGGAAAAAAAGGAAAAAAAAAAAAAAAAAAAAAGGACGGAGCACCCGGTGCCTGGCTCCTGCCGAGCTCAGGAGGGAGGGAAGCTCTTTCGAATGGGTTTTAAACGACGGCAAGCTTTTCCTTCTGCTTCTCGCTGGGTTTGAGAAGGGCTTCGAGGGGACGGGTGTCCACCCATCCCATCCCATCCCATCCCATCCCATCCTGCGGCGGGTCAGTGAGAGCATCCTTAGTCCTGGAGAGGAAGATAAACGCCGGCGATGCTGCTGTCCCCAGGGATGGGCAGCGCTTGGGGATGGGGATGTGTTTTGGGAGGGTGGGGGGGGGATGCGTTGCCTGAAAAACACTGTTTTCCTTGGAGACAAAGAGGGGGAAAAGGGGGGAGAAAATTATTGCCTGTAAAGTTCGCGGCTTGGCTGGAGGCGGCGGAGGGGCTGGCAGGAGGGGGGGTCGCGGCCCGTCCCCGGCCCAGGGTTGGGGCTCGGGCAGCGTCGGTCGTTGGCACTTGGCGGCTGCTTGATGGGAAGGACGCAAAAAGTCACTCTGGGCTGCAAAAAAAAAATCCCCAAATAACCCCCAGAACTGGAGGAAAAACCCCTGGGAGGCCAAATTCATGCGACACCCCCTCCCCCGCCCCATCCCGGTTCTAGGTGTAAAGGGTGGGTTTGGGGCCAGATCCAGGGATCCAGGAGAAACCGCATCCCGCCTCCGGGAGAAAAAGGAGGACAAGGAGGTCGGGGGGAGCCGGGACGCTTCGGGAAACTACTTTTTTTCCTTCCAGCTTCTTCCCAGGCTTTGAATTCCCAGCTCGTCGTCATTCGGAAAAGCGATCGCTGCCCAACAGACCTCGCGCGTTCCGTCCACCCCTCCACCCCCCCCCAAAATTCCCACGTGCCGATGTCGCCCCTCTTCTGCCGCCGAGCCTGAAGGACGGATCTGCATCCGAGCCCCGCGATGGATGGATGGATAGATGGGCTGGAGGGGGGGCGGGGGGGTTGGAGAGCTGCCCCCCCCTTTAGCGAGGGGGTGGGGGGCACCGGGGCAGCGCTGGGGTGGGCAGAGCGTTGCTGAAGGCACGATGTCGGCCTTGGTGGGGGGGCCCGGCACAGGCTCGCCAGGGGTGGGGGGGGGGGGGGGGGTCGTGCTCAGCCAGAGTCTACTCAGGCACTTTAAATTAAAAAAAAACAAAACCAAAACCAACCAACCAACCCAATAATTAAAAAAAAAAACAAACCCAAAACCCAACAAACCAACCCAAAACATTCATTAGATTCGTTAAAACAGCCGGAAAGGGGCTGTGGCGAAAGCAGCGTCAGTATTGCCAAACTTGAGCAAAACCCCCCCAAAAAATTCAGCAGGGATGGGGGGGGGGGGGCGGGGGGGGACTCACAGGGGGATTTTGGGGTGCTCTGTCTCCCTCCCCCCCCTCCCATCCCCAGGTTTTTGGGGGGGGGGCAAGGCAAGATGCTGACGGACGGATCCAACTTCTCGGGGCGGGGGGAGCATCCCGGAATCCCGGATCCAGCCCCTTCGATGCCGTTTCATCCATCCAGGAGGGGCTGGAAAATTCTTTTGGGGAGCAAAACCCCCATTTTTGGGGCCAGCCCGACTCCCAAACCAGGTGTTTCAGGAAATTGTCACAACCCCGTGGAGGACAAAGCTGCTCTCTGTGTCCTGCTGTCCCCAAAGCAGTGTTTATCCCCGTTCCCAGTCCCAGTTTGCTCCAAACCGGCTGGTTTTTGCCCCAATCCCACTCCAGGCCCCCGCCCTGCCGCTGCCCGGAACGCTGGGAAGGACCCCGCTGCTCCAAGGAAAAACCAGGCTGGGAGAAACAGAAGAAAACAGTGTCCGGCGAGTGATGCCACCTCCCCACGTGTCCCCATGTCCCCATCCTGGGGAGGCCGTGGGAGCCTGGGGGGGGTGGCACAGCTTGGGGGGGGCGTCCCCCGGTATCCAGCCCCCCCAGTCCTGCTGTGGGTGAGAGGTTTGGGCTCGGAGACATCCCGGGTGGGATGGATGTGCAGCTCCCAGCTCCATCCTCGCGGGTCTTGCGGGGTGTGGGGGGTCAGGAGGGGACCGGGCGCCTCGGCGTCGTGTCCCCCCCCTTGCCGGGGGTCGTGTCATCAGGTGTGGGACAGTTCGCTCTAGGGGGGGTCCTGTGGCCTCTGGCTCCCACGCTGGGCCGGGGCCGGATCCAGGGCGGGAGGACGTTACCCAGATCTGGGGAGAGAAGGGGACACGAGGCGTTAGGGGGGAGACCAGGGTCTGGGACATCATCCCCGCCACATGTCCCCACGTGGGGGGACAAGGAGTCACAACCACGGGCAGCCGCCAACTGTCCATCCCGGGGGACAGGGACCTGCTGGGGTGACCCAAGGTGGTTCTCACAGGGCCACCGCTCTCCTTTCACCCCCTCGAAAGGTAAGAGAGAAAATGGGGCCAGGCCGGGCAGCCCCGATGTGTTCATGTCCCCACCATGTGTGCATGTATGTGCAGGCGTGTGCATGTGTGTGCGTGTATACGCATGTGTGTGCGTGTATGTGCATGTGTGTGCAGGCGTGTGCATGTGTGTGCAGGCATGTGCATATGTGTGCAGGTGTGTGCAGGCGTGTGCAGGCATGTGCATGTGCGTGCATGTATATGCATGTGTGTGCAGGCATGTGCAGGTGTGTGCCTGCATGTGCAGGCATGTGCGTATGTGTGCATGTGTGTACAGGCATGTGCGTGTGTGTGCATGTGTGTGCAGGCATATGCATGTGTGTGCATGTGTGTGCAGGCGTGTGCATGTATATGCGTGTGTGCAGGCATGTGCATATGTGTGTGCATGTATATGCATGTGTGTGCACGCATGTGCATGCGTGTGCATGTGTGTGCAGGCATGTGCGCGTGTGCGTGTGTGCAGGTGTATGTATGTGTGTGCATGTGTGTGCATGCATGTGCATGTGTGTGCGTGTGTGTGCAGGCATGTGCGTGTGTGCAGGTGTGTGCATGTATATGCATGTGTGTGCAGGCATGTGCAGTGTGTGTGCAGGCGTGTGCATGTATATGCATGTGTGTGCAGGCGTGTGCCTGCATGTGCAGGCGTGTGCGTATGTGTGCATGTGTGTACAGGCATGTGCATGTATATGCATGTGTGTGCAGGCATGTGCGTGTGTGTGAGTGTGTGTGCAGGCGTGTGCAGGCATGTGCGTGTGTGTGCATGTGTGTGCAGGCATGTGCATGTGTGTGCATGTGTGTGCAGGCGTGTGCATGTATATGCGTGTGTGCAGGCATGTGCATATGTGTGTGCATGTATATGCATGTGTGTGCACGCATGTGCATGCGTGTGCATGTGTGTGCAGGCGTGTGTATGTGTGTGCATGTATATGCATATGTGTGCAGGCGTGTGCATGTGTGTGCATGCGTGTGCAGGCATGTGCGTGTGTGCAGGCGTGTGCATGTATATGCACGTGTGTGCGTGTGTGTGCATATGTGTGTGCATGTGTGTGTGCAGGTGTGTGCGTGTGTGTGCATGTGTGTGTGCAGGTGTGTGCATGTGCGTGTGCGTGCAGGCATGCGCACAACTCATCCACCCTCTCCCAATTCGCGTTTCCCCCCTTCCCGATGTGCCAGAGGCGGGATTTTACAGGCGAGAGCCCCGGTCTTGGGGGGGGGGGGGGACCCACGACACGGGGTGCGGGGGGACCCAGTGCCACCCCGGCTGGGCAGGAGGGACCCAAGGGGCCGAGGAGCTGCCATGGCACATCCTCCTCCCTCCGCTGGGTGGAAACCCTCCCCCGCGCCCGCCGTTAATCCAATTACAGCTAATTGCTAACTGCAGAAAAAGCTTTAATTTCTCAGGCCAGGACCAGCCCCGTGGCCCTCCTGCCTGGCTGTCCCCTGGGGACACAAGTGGCTGGATCCGCTCCGTTGCGCAGGGACGGCACCTTGTAGGTCCTCTCTCCGGCG
Source organism: Rissa tridactyla (assembly GCF_028500815.1). Lineage (NCBI taxonomy): Eukaryota > Metazoa > Chordata > Aves > Charadriiformes > Laridae > Rissa > Rissa tridactyla. The sequence continues at coordinate 6,550,505 of NC_071483.1, forward strand.
GCAGTGAGACCCCCCCCCCCCCAAAACGGGGTCACGGCTGCCCCAGCACCCCCTCGGGTCCCCCCGGCTGTCACCGTGCCACCGCGGGACCCGGCGTCTCCCATCTCGGGGACAGGGTGCGTCCCGCTGAGTCCCTGAGCCCGACCTGCCACCGCCGCCCTTGAGAGAAATTACAGCTGCATTAATTAGGGGGTGGGTTATTAATGAGCCGCTGGGGTAGGACGGCGGGGACCGCGGGCAGTGGGAGCTGGCGGGGTGGTGGCAGGGTCCCCGTCGTGATGTGTCGTCCCCCCTCCCCGCACCCCGCCTGCAGAAAGGCCGGGAGGATGCGGGCAGCCCGAGCGAGCTTGCTTAATTAGGAAGCAACCTAATTACAAGGAGGGCAGCCCCCAGCACACGCTGCCCGCGAAGGGCTCGGGGTTCACCCGCGGGGTCGGTGCAGGGAGCGGGGCTGGATCCGTCCCCAGCGTCACCTCGGGACGGGATGCTCCGGTACCCGGCTGGCTTCACACCCCACGGCTGTGCACCCCCCCTCCCCCCCCCCACTCCCCCCATCATCCCAAACCAGGTCCTGGGCAGCCGGGGGAGCGCTGGGGGGGGGTGGGGGGGTGGGTTTTGCCGAGGATACAGGGCTGGGATAAACATCTCCCAGCAAGGGAGGAGAGGGGGGTCCCCAGCACCTCTGCGCCCCACGCAGGTCTCCCCATCCTGGAATCTCAGCAGGGAGTTTCTCTGCCATCAGCTTTTGGGTGCCCTGTATACCTAAAATTGATATTCCACCCCCCCCGCCCCGCCCCGCCCCAGAATTGATATTCCCCCTACCTAAAATTGGTATTCCCGCCGATATCCCCCGCTGCTGCAGCTCTCAGTGCTCATCCTGCAGCCCTCGGGGAAGGCTGAGCCCCCGGCAGCCCCCTGGCAGCCCCCCCCGTGCCCCCAGCACTGCTGGAGGCTGTAGGCAGAAGAGGGGCAGGCAGGGCTCCCCCCGGCCCCTGCCCTCCCCACCGCCCGTCCTTGCCACCGTGGCTTTGCACGTCCCACCAAGGCAGGTCTGAAGGGGTCCCCTGGGGACATCCATGGGACATGTCCCATCTGTGGGACAACGCTCTCCCAAGTCCCCCCGAGGGTGGGCACCCAGTGGGGGTGGGGGGTGGGGCACAAGACACCCACATCAATCCCCGGGACGCGGGTGCTGGCACCGCTCCCATCCTGGGGTGACGCTGCGGTGAAACCGCCATCTGTGTTCCCCATCCCGGGAAGCTCCCGTCCTGCCATGCCCCGCTCCCACCCGGAAGGGCTGGGGGGCTCCTGGGGAGGAACCAGCTCGATGCAGGGGGGCAGGGCACCCACGGGTGCTCACCCGCATCCATGCACCGGGGTGGGCACCCGAGAGACTGTCTGTGCCCAAGCGCCCAGGGAGGGCCGAGCAGTATCACAAATGCGCCTGTTCCCCTACCGCCCCCTCTTTGCATCTCTAATTGCATGGCGTGCCCTTGAATTTGCATAGAAGGCTTAAAATATAATTAATTTTTGGCACCCGGCAAAGCCCGCACGAGGCTAATCCCTTTAGATTTTGCAGCCTTATCTCATTTGAGCGTTTATCTAGTTAAGCTTAATGGGTAAGGGAGTGGGGGGGGGGGGAAAGGGAGTCAGCTGCACTTATCTGAAGAGCTGCTGCTCCCCGTCCCCCCCGGGCAGCCCCCACCTGTCGAGGCTCGGCAAAGAAAAAGCAGCAAGAAGCAAAAGAAGGGCACGACCCCACTAAAACCCCCCAGCCCCAGCCCCAACCCCGCCGCAGCCTCTGGGCTTGGTGTTGAGGAAGAGTGGACTCACAGACCCAAACCTTTTGGGTTACAAGGGTGTGACGAGGCACCTTCGAGGGGCTCCTGCATCCCTCAGCATCCCTCAGCATCCCTCAGCATCCTCCAGCAACCCTGAGTATCCCTGAGCATCCCTCAGCATCCCCGAGTATCCCTCAGCATCCCTCAGCATTTTTCAGCATCCCTCAGCATCCCTGAGTATTCCTGAGCATCCTCCAGCATCCCTGAGTACCCCTGAGTATCCCTCAGCATCCCCAGGGCTTTCCCCGACGCGGACTCACGTGTAGAGTGGCTGTAGCTGTAGGTGTGATGTCTTCTGTGGCGCCTGGTAGCCGTAGGAGTCAAACCCGCCGATGAAGTCGACTGGGGAGAGCGGGGAGAGCAGCGAGGTGAGCTGGGGAGGGCAGCGGGGCAGTTTCCCTGCCTCCCCTCGCCCCGATGGCACCCAGGGGTCACGCAGCGCCCCGGGTTCCAGCAGCATCTTGAGGAGGTGCAGCATCCCCAGTTGCCACAGCATCCCAGGTCACGGCAGCATCCCAGTTTGCAGTTGCATCCCAGGGAAGTGCAGCATCCCAAGTTGCCACAGCATCCCAGGGAAGTGCAGCATCCCAGGGAAGTGCAGCATCCGAGGTCGTGGCAGCATCCTGGATTGCAGCTGTACCCCACGGAAGTGCAGCATCCCAGGGGAATGCAATATCCCATTATGTAGTAGCATCCCGGGTCACTGCAGCATCCCAGGTCACCACCGCATCCCAAGTTCTGGCAGTATGCCGAGGAACTGCAGCATCCTGGGGATGCGCAGCATCCTAGGTCCCTGCAACATCCCGGGTCACGGCAGCATCCCAGGGAAATGCAGCATCCCAGGGAAGCACAGCATCCCGGGTCGCTGCAGCATCCTGGGTTGCAGCAGCATCCCGGGTCGTGGCATCATCCCAGATTGCAGCAGCATCCCAGGGACATGCAGCATCCCAGGTCACGGCAGCATCCCGGGTCACTGCAGCATCCCAGGAAAGCGCCGGCAAGAAACGGAGGATCGACTTGCAGGGGTCCCTGCGGCTCTTCTCACCACAACAGCCCTCGCGTCGCAGGCTGGACAAAGTGGGTAAAATTACCCGGTTATTGTCTCCAGAGTGGGCATTTAAGGAGAATTATGGGGGAATTACATCTCGTTTAAAGCCTGTCATTTAGGGGAATTGCAGACACCTATATATCAGTTTTCACAGCTGCAATTTCCAGCCCGGCAATTCCGAATCCATCACCCGCCCGAGGAGCCCCCCCGGGCACTCACTGGAGGGACAGACCCCAGCGTTCGCCCTGGCTGGATGCGGCGGGAGCTGGGGGTACCCCAACTTCTCCCACCATCATCCCACGTGCCCCCAGACCCAAACCCTCAACGGCTGCTTGGCCAGCCCGGGAACGGCCACCACGCGCAGCCAAGCCAGCGTTTCCAAGCCATTATGGGAGCCGCAGCACGACCCATCGCCCCAAAACAAAGATATGAATCCCCACGGAGTCGTGATCCGGGTGGGTTCGCCCACGGGTGTCCAAGACACAACAGCGAGCTCGGGGGGGGGAGCCCAGTTCTCCCAGCATATTTATCTTCCCGACTTAATATTCAGCCAGCTCTCAATTTTGACGCCATCCATCCATTTCCAAATCTAATAAGATATTCCATTAAAAAAGATGCATTTGAATCTTGGGCTCCGGCAGCATTAATATTAAAAGTGTATTGAATGCAGGAGTTTGTTTGAATGCAAACACGCTTCAAAGCCGGCGGCGGTAGATAAACCCTTTTGCCAGCTCCCCGGGTACAGAAACAAGTTATTACCTCAGGCAGTGTCCAATTTCACACGGAAATTTTCCTTTTCCGCTACACCGGCTTCCCGGCAGCGGACAAGGCGGGGGAAAAACATGGGGATGCTGAACCCCGGCATCCCCCGGGCTGGGCTGGGACCATCGCTGGGCGCCGGTAGGGATGCCCATCCCGATCCTGCGGTGAAGGAGCCCGGTGCTGAGCGCATCTGGGTGGCTTTTGCCGCGCCGGCGGTTATGGCACATCCCTGCCTGCGGTCGGCTGCCGGGAGCTGCCAGCTGGCGCCAATTAATTAATGGCAGATGAACATTTAATGCGGTTGGATGGCTACAGCCTTAACCGCCTGGTTAATTGAGGCCGGGGTGCTCAGCGCTTCCAGAGAGATGTTTGCAGGGACCGTTGGCAGATCGGAAAGCACAATAAGGATTGTCTAAAAATTAGGCCGTCACTTTGCTTAAATTGCCGGTTTTCCCTTTGCTTTGGGGTGAAGAACCTTGGGATGGGGAGGAGGGCGCTGCCACCCTGCTGTCCCGGGGGATGCTGGCTGGGGGGACATCGTATTTCCCAGGTCTTCGTCCCCAAGCGGCTGTCGAAAGGGGGAGGCAGGTGACGGCTGGCTCTGGGAGACGTGGGCAGGGAGCACGGCTCTCCCACAGCCCCAGGGGGCCGGATCCACACCAGGAGCAGCATTTGCCATGAATTTATCAGGGCTTGGAAGTGGCTTTTTACAGCAAGAGTGATTGTCCCCGCTGCCACGCCAGACCAGGGACCGGGGGGAGATGCTCTGTCCCGGGGGAGATGCTCTGTCCCGGGGGAGATACCCTGAATTCGGGTCAGCGGGGAGCAGCTGGAGCGATGCCGGCCCCGAATCCGCCCCTGAGCAGCCGCACACGGGGATAAACATCCCGGCTTTGGCGGGAGCCGGACTCGGTGTGTGACGCTGGTGTGGGGACTGAGGCCCATCTCAGCTTCTTTGTGGGTGCTGTGGGGACAAATCCCCACCCCGCCGTTGAAACCCGTCCCGTTCCCGCACCCGAAGCCTGTGAGCGCTGCCAGTCCCGTGGGAGACGCGGCAGCTCAGGGCTCGCTGTCCCTATCCCCCTCCTCTCCCAGGCCTCCCCCAGGCTGGCGGCAGGGGGGGGGACACCGCTGGTGACACGGGGTGGCACATCACCCCCCAGCGCATCTGCCTCGCTGGGGATGGAAAAATGGGGCAAAAACCCCAATCAAATTGATCCCTTCACCCGCCTTCGACCCAGGCGTCGCTCCCCCATCCCCGGTGAGGCACCGGCTGGCGTCAAGCGGGGCCATTTTGCGGCACTGCGGCTCTCCCCCCCGCCCCGTGACCGATAGCAGAGGCACTCACAGCTGTCTTCTTCCTCCAGGAACACTTTGCTGACGTAGCAGGCGTAGACGAAGCCAAAGAGCTGGGAAAGAAAAGTGGGCAGAGAGAAGGCGGTTATCGGGGTGACGGGCGCCGCGGCCGGCACGGTTTGGGTGGGGGGACGGAGGCGGGTGCTGCGCGGTGGATGCCTGGGAGCATCCTGGGGGAACGCCGGGCAGGATCAGGGCTGGCGGTGCTGGAGCTCATCTCCGGCGGGTGCGGGTGCCGGTTTGGGATGAAGCGAGGTCAGGTGGTTCCAGCCGCACCGCACCGGGGGGGACAAGGGTGGTGGCTCTTGGGGGGACGAGCTGGCAGCGCGCGGGGATGGCAGCGCAGAGGGCACTGAGCCCCCCAGAGCAGTGGGTGCCCTTGGGCGGGGGCATGGCGGCTGCTGTGGACCCCAATTCCCTTTAAAGCTTTATTTCCTTGCAACCCCCCCAAGGCTCCCCAGGAGCTTTGCATCCAGGAACGTCCCCTTCCCGCTTCCCCACGGGGTGACAGCCACCGGGAAGGGAGGACCCTCCCTTTCCAGCGGCTCACGCTCCTGGGTCCGTTACACCCTGAGCCCCCCATTCCTGCAGCATCCAGCCCACAGCCTGCTGGGATTTGGGGTGGGCAGCAGCCCCGGGGTGCCGGCATGGGCTCCGTCTGCTCCTCTCTTCCCAGCCCTTGATGGATGTGTGATGGTGGGACATCTCCAGGTGGACCGCGGCGCCTCTGCCCACCCCCCATCCCTGCCATCGTCCTTCTTCTCTCGTTTCACCATTTGGGATGAGGGATGAGGAGGAAAGGTGCCGGCAGCTGCCCTTACCGCCAGGAATATCTGCGTGGCGCTGCTCACCACCTCGATGTACTGGTAGTCGAGCAGGCAGCCGCTGACGGTGATGACGTGATGGTCCTCGAGCGCCAGGTTGGAGTTCATCACCGGCGTCACCAGGCAGCCCGGCCCGTTCTCCATCCACCAGGAGCGGTGCAGTGAGGTATTGAAGGTCATGATGAAGTCTCGGTCCTGCGGGAGGGGAGCAGAGGAGGAGGCACAGACCTTGGAGCTGAGGTTCTTTGCAGAGGAGGTGGACAGAAAATGGGCCTTCCCAACCCAAGGATGCCCCACGAGCATTGCACCCGCCCGGACCACGTCAGCGCAGCGTGGCCAACAAACCCCCGCATCTCCCTGACCCGCCGCTGGTGTTCCCGGGGTTTGGGGCTTCCTCCCATGCCGGTGTCACGGACTATTTGGTCAAACATCACCCAGGTGTGCCGCGATGCCCAGGTGACCTCAGGGATGTCACAGAGCAACCACCAGCGCGGCAGCTTGGCCTCGAGGCAGAGAAGCAGCTGCTTGTGATGCTGCCGGCTGCATCCAGCTGTCGGAAAGATGGGACCGTGGGATCAGCGTGGTCCAGGGAGAGGTTTGGGGCGCCAGCCCCCATCCCCCGGAGCCTTGCTCCTCGTAAACCCATTTCCAGCCTGTGGGAGTCTCCCGGTTCCATCTCCGCCAGCTTTTAGGCGGCAGCGCGGGGGGCAGCAGCTTCCCCGCTGGAAGGCACGGCCGCGGGCTGTCACCGGGGCCGGATGAGACACCGGGCTAATCCCCTGCGCCCTCCCCACGGCGGGCTTGCCAAGCTGGAATTTAATAAAAGCAGCAGGAGGGGGGGCTGGGCTCGGTTTCTGGAGGCACCGTGGCAGGGTCGATGCCGATGTCCCTGCCCAGGGAGCTGGGGACAGTGCGGGTGGGGAGCACCCACCCCAATGAGGGTCCTCTGGGCACGGCCGGGCGAGCACCCACCCCACGGAGGGTCCTCCCAGCCCCTCTCTGCCAGCCCGTGGGTCTGCAGGGGGCTGGGAAACCCGCTGAGCGCCCCTTGTAGGAAATCACCCATCTGGGAGGAAAAGATTTGTGTGGGTGGGGGTGGAAAAAATAGAAAGGAAGTGGGTTTCGCTTCCTAAAACCAAAGGATGTGGGTTCAGGCACTGGGAAGCGCAAGGAGGGGGTGTTCTGGCATCGCGGCGTCACGGAGAGATCGGGGATTTCCACCGAAAACGCTCGTGGGAGTGAATCCTCCCCTATTGCACCCCCTGTGCCTGCTGCACCTCTGCGGCATTTCAGCTTTTTAGAAGAGCCTCAAACGACCTGTAGCAAGACAGGAAGGTGGGTTTGTCCCTGTGAACGCCCCAAAAAGCCTTTTTCCCCACTGTGGGCAGCCATGGAGTGAGGCTGAGCCTGTTTCCCAGAGCCCTCCGTGATGTCCTGAGCTCAGCACCGGGAACAGCATCCTCGGAGCCGGGAGCGGGATGCCGGAGCAGGGCACATCCTCGGGACAGGTACCCGACCCTGGGCTGAGGATGCTCAAACCACGCAGTGACGCGTTATCACGACATTAAGTTTTGCTCTTTTTTTGGGGTCAGAGCTATAATTTAACACCCCGGGGTGGGGTGGAGAGATGCGGAGAGGCACGGCCCCGCTCCCATCCTCACCCCGATCGCCACCACGATGACTTTTCGAAGCCATTTATGATGCCCAGCCGCTGGCACGCTGCTGCCGGGTGCTTCGGGGACAAGCAGTGCTTGCAGAGCCCCAGGAGACCCCAGAAAATCGGGAATCTGTAGCAGGGGGGATGTGTGTGTGTGTCTCCTCCTCCCCACCCCGCTGCCCTGCCCCATCCCTGCCTGCACCGCGGGCCGAGCTCCTGCAGACCCTGCCCCAAACCTTCCCGTCATCGCTCGTCCCCCGTGTCCCTTCTCCGCTTTATCTCCTTGCCGGCGCGTTCGGAAACACCGCCGTCCAATTCCCGCACCCCATAAACCCCGGCAGCGCCGCGGGGATTAATGAGCGACGCGCGTCGTCGGCCTCATTAATTTTGCTCTCCCACTTCGAACCCCCCCCCCAACACCTCCTCCCCCCCAACACCTCATCCTGGACCGTCCGTCTGTCCGTCCCACCCAGCTGGGTGCTCGCTGCTGCAGCCGGGACCCCCCCCCCCCAGGGAGCCACCCCCAGCACCCAGGGGGAGGCTTTGCCAGCAGGGTGGGGGCACCCATAGGGGCTGGGTCCCTTTTTTGGGGGGCAGAGGTGTGGGGCGGGAGAAGGAGGAGGAGGAGGGCAAGCGGCAGGAGAGCAGGAAGGATGGAGAGATGGATGGAGGGAGGATGGAGGAGGCAGACGGGGGTGCCGGGGGGGTGGTTACCTGCGATAAGCGTCCGACCTCCAGGTAGAAGCAGATGATGAAGGCGTTCCAGCCGACCCACAGCACCAGCCACACCGCGTACTGCCGGGAAGAGAGCCGGTCAGGGCACGCCGTGCCCAACCACCCCCTCCCGGCTCCATCCCTCCTCCGCCCCACTCCCTGGGTCCTGCCCGATCCACAGGGATGTGGGTTTGGATACGGGAAGGCACCTGGGGCTCAGCCATCCCCAGGGGTGACGATGCTGCACCCGAGCGCGGGGAGCAGCACCCGCGGCGGTACCTACCATCATGAGGTATTTGGATCTGTACTGGATGGTCCCAAAAATACCCAAAATAACGGCCATGATGTGTAAAAAATTAGCCAGGATGGGTGCCCACTGGTAGCCCAGGAAATCGAAGATCTGCCTTTCCAGCGCCGCTACCTGCAATGGAGCAAAGGAGGGCGCGGGCGTTACGGCGGGGCATCAGTCACCGCAGCAGCTCCCGGGATGCTAAAGGCAAAGAGCAGCCGGTAATTAATGGGAAATCCCATGGATAATTAGTTGCAATAGGCTGAAACGTCTGCGTGATGCATTGGCGGGCGGTGGGGGAATCCATCATGGCCAGCGAGGGGCTGTTAGGAATATTCGGAGCTGGAGCGGGGAGATGTCAGCTTGTCACCCTCTGTGCCTCAGTTTCCCCACCGCTCAGGTCTCGGCCACTGCTGAAAAATCACCCTCCAGGCTGGGTTTATCCCTGAGCTCAGCTTATCCAGGGAAAACATCCTGCTCAGGACGTGCACAGGGTATTTTGCAAGGGATTTTTCTGCCCATCGGGGCCAGCTCATCACGTGCCTTCCTCCCCTACTTAAGGCCATCGGGGTTTGAGCGCCGTTATGGTTTGTAATCCATAAATAAGGACGTGATGCGGCTCAATAAATGGCACGGCACACCGAATCAGGGAGAGTAGCCGGGGTGATCTGCCTGTTATCCCAGCCCTTAATTATGGCTCCATTTGCTACCAGCTCGGGGTCTATTACTCTTAATTACGGGATTAGTTTAAAGAAAGGTGGTAGCAAAGGTGAGGCAGGAGCGTGGAGCATCCACCGATGGTTTTAAGTTGAAAAAAAAACGGAGACTTGATGAGGCTATGGTTTTTTAGGGAACTTTTAGGGAAGTTTGGGATGCACTGACACTGCGCTCCCCAAGGGCTGCAGCGAGATGTGTCACCAGCAGCTTTGCAAACCAAAAAATCTCTCTCCATTCCTCTTTCTGAGAGCCCAGCTCTGTCTCGTTGCTCTTGGAGATGCCCCAGATTTGCCCAATAAACCCCTCGCGACCTCCGGGGCCCTGAGTCCCCACGGCACCGTGCCTCAGTTTCCCCTCCTGCTGCAATGACTCTCATGCTGGCAGAGAAGCGGGAGTTTATCCTGAAAATCGCAGGAGAAAACAAGCTTTACGTCCTCCTCTCCATTCACCGGCGGCTTCCCCAGTGACCTGGATTTAGGGGAGCTCCATCCCTGCAGCTCCCACGGGGGTTATGGCCGCGGGGCTGCCCCGGGGCCCCGCAGCATCCCTGCCCATCCAGCCGGACATAATGTGTCCTAATTACAGTGGGGAAATAAATGAGGTGGCAAAAGTCCTTCCCTAAGTGTTTCGCAAGGATGAGGCCTGGCTAATGCATCTGGGTGCGCGACCGCCAGCTGTGCCTCAGTTTCCCCACCCGTAAAGCAGCGCGCGCTCACTGAATTGCCTTAGCGAGGGCTCTAATTAACGCCTGGTTTAGCCCAGCTGTTGGGAGGAAAGCCAAAGGCAGAGCCAAGGACTGTGGTAGCCCATTCCCTGCTCCCGGGACGGGATCTGCTGGATCGGCGCCGGCAGGACCCCGGGTTCAATTACAGGCGATGCAAAGCCACGGAGCGGCGGAGGCCGGGCAGCCCCTGGATGCGCAGGGCTGGGACCAAGGCTGTTTGCATGGAGGCTTAATTCACTTCCGCGCTATTTAAACTCTCCGAGGAAACAGCCTTTGGAAATACTTACAACTGGGGCCGTAAATCTTTTAAATTGAGGAATGTAAATAATAAATGATACAAGGAGCGCGGTGCTCGGGGTTTTATAGCCACCCATCGATCTGGGGGCTGTTGACAGAGCTGCTTAGCAGGAGGTGGATGGGAAGGCTGCGAGTTTTGGGTACCGGTGAGCGGCTGAGCCGAGGGATGGGGCTGGGAAGAGCCTCCCGGAGCATCCCATGGAGCCGGAGCGATGGGATTACTCACACCCACGGGCTGTGACACTGCATGGCTCCTCAACTCCAGCCCATGTGGCTGGGAGAGGCTGAAGGAGAAGGAGCTGGGAAAAAACCTGGTCAAACCGAATCCTTCTTCATCCCAAGGAGACGCAAAATTAGGGGCAACCACCACAGTCATAGAATCATGGAATGGTTTGGGTGGGAAGGGACCTTAAAGATCACCCAGTGCCACCCCCTGCCCTGGGCAGGGACACCTCCCACCAGCCCAGGTTCTCCAAGCCCCATCCAACCTGGCCTTGAACCCCTCCAGGGATGGGGCAGCCACAGCTTCTCTGGGCAACCTGGGCCAGGGGCTCACCACCCTCACAACAAAGAATTTCTTCCTCGGATCTCATCTAAATCTCCCCTCTTCCAGTATAAAACCGTTCCCCCTCGTCCCATGGCTCCCCTCCCTGCTCCAGAGTCCCTCCCCAGCTTTCCTGGAGCCCCTTTAGGGACTGGAAGGGGCTCAAAGGTCTCCCCGGAGCCTTCTCTTCTCCAGGCTGAACAGCGAGGGCCGCTAATTGCACTCAAAATCTTTGCCGGAGCCCCCCCCCCCCGCCCCAGCAGGTAAAGCACTGCTTTCTGTGCGCCCCCTCATTCCAGTTTATTCCCTCCGTGTGAAAAGCAAACCTCGTGGTTTTCAGCCTCGTCGGATCCTGCTTCAGGTTAAGGGGAATACGGAGACGCAGCGTGAACGCGGCGGCTCTGCGGCTGCAGCTCCCCCCGCACTCGCCACCTGTCAGCGCCAAGGGCACCCCAAGGGCAGGGTGACAGCCCTCGCGCCCGCCCTCAGGAGTGGGGAAACTGAGGCACGGCCCCGCTCCAGGGCAGGCGGGGGGGGCGGCACAGCCCTGGCAACCCTCGCACCGGGCATGGCGGGGCTGAGCGAGCGGCGCCGTCAGCTCGGCCCGATGCTCCCGGCTTGCTCCGAGCGCTCCTCACCGCTTGCTCGCTGCGGCCCCCAGGCTGCTCCAGCCCCCGGGGCATCCTCGCCAGATCCTACGGGGGTGAGCTGCCCCTCCAGCAGCGAACTTCAAGCCCCCCCCAGGCTTTTCGTTGCAGCCACTGCCAGCCGGTCAGCAACGGTTGGCTCTAAACGAAGCAAGGGAGCGGCGAGCGAGCCCGGCCGCAGGGCTCAGCATCGCTTTCAAGCACGGGGAGGGCTCTGCGAGCTCCCGGCGCGCTCCGAAAGAAACCTCCCAGCAACCTGGGGACAGGCAGCATCCAACCCCCCCCCCCCCCCGCCTCCCCAAACCCAGGTGACTCAGAGCATCCTCCTCAGACCCTCCTCCTCCTCCTCCAAAGGGTATTTCCCGGGCTAATGGCAGCCCCATTAATGACCCACCCTCATTAACACCCTGCGCTCCCCTTCCAGCTCTTCCTGCTGCTCCGCCATCAAAGCCGCCATGCTCCCGGGAGCGCAGGGCCAGGAATCACACGCCGTCCCGCTGCTAATTAAGATAAACCTGCAGCTGATCAATGCAAGGAGTTTTAGGGCTCCCTCTTAATTAAACACTCTCTCGTTTATCGACCGGCCCCAAAAGTTCCCTTCGCAGCGAATCGCAGCAATTTGTCGGGGGCAGGCGCGCGCCAGAGTCCTGCTAATTGAAGCGCGTTGCCTGCAACGATTTTATTCTAATCGAGAAATCGAAGTGAGCGAGACGGGGGGGGGACCGGGCTCCATCCGCGCGTGGCGGTCCCCGGGGAGGAGCGCGGCGGGAGGGGACAGGGAGCTCTGGGCTGGCAGAGCCGCCGAGGCAGAGCTGGAGGAAAAAGGGGTTTTTCAAGGGTGCTGGCACCAAATCCAAGCGGGAAGGATCTTGCCTGTCCCCAACTCACCCCTTGGTTATGGCACCTTCACCTTCCTCGAACCCATCCTGCTACGCGGTGGGGTTTTCCCAGTTCTTTTTAATCCCCATGATAAGGATGGGAGAGATGAATCCTGCTCCGGCTGCGCCAGGAGGATTGCACAGACACCCGGGAGCACCTTCCCCCATGTCCCATCCTCACCAGATGTGATATTTTGAGGTTGGAAATCCCTCCTTCAACCCAGCCGGGCAGCGTTGGCCTTCAGGAAGAGCATCCCTGACCCAGCACCCTCCCACCCGCTGCAGGATTAAACCAGAAATCTTCTTACCCAGCAGCTGCTGGTTTTGTTCTTTTGGAATCAGAGAATCACAGGATGGGTTCGGTTGGAGACACCTTCAAAGATCACCCAGTGCCACCCCCTGCCCTGGGCAGGGACACCTCCCACCAGCCCACGTTGCTCCAAGCCCCGTCCAACCTGGCCTTGAACCCCTCCAGGGATGGGGCAGCCACAGCTTCTCTGGGCAACCTGGGCCAGGGGCTCACCACCCTCACAGCAAAGAATTTCTTCACAAGATCTCGCCTAAATCTCCCCTCTTTCAGTTTGAAACCCTTCCCCCTCGTCCCATGGCTCCCCTCCCTGCTCCAGAGTCCCTCCCCAGCTTTCCTGGAGCCCCTTTAGGAAATGGAAGGGGCTGGAAGGTCTCCCCGGAGCCTTCTCTTCTCCAGGCTGAACCCCCCCAGCTCTCTCAGCCTGTCCCCACAGCAGAGGGGCTCCAGCCCTCCCAGCATCTCCGGGGCCTCCTCTGGCCCTGCTCCAACAGCTCCGTGTCCTTCTGCTGTTGGTGCCCCAGCGCTGGAGGCAGCACCGCAGGGGGGTCTCACAGAGCGGGGCAGAGGGGCAGAATCCCCCCCTCGCCCTGCTGCCCACGCAGCTGGGGATGCAGCCCAGGCTGCGGGGGGTTTCTGGGCTGCCAGCGCACGTTGCTGGGTCGTGTGGAGCTTCTCACCCACCAACACCCATAAGTCCTTCTCCTCAGGGCTGCTGTCTGTCCCTTCATCCCCCAGTCCGTACTGATACTGGGGACTGCCCTGTCCCAGGTGCAGGACCTCACACATGGCCTGGTTGAACTTCAGCCCGCTCCTCCAGCCTGTCCAGGTCCCCCTGGATGCCATCCCGTCCCTCCCGCGCACCAACTGCCCCTCTCAGCTTGGTGTCCCCTGCAGACTTGCTGAGAGTGTACCCATCCCACTGCCTGCGTCCCTGATGAAGATATGAAATAGTACTGGTCCCAGTGCAGACCCTCGAGGGACACCACTCGTTGCCCATCTCCACTTGGGCGTTGAGCCGTTGGCTGCAACTCTTTGGACACAGCCATCCAGCCAACTGCGTAACCATCTCCAGGCGACCCATCAACCCCGCGTCTCTCCAATTGAAGGAGGAGATAAACCCAGCCCTGCCCCGCTCCGTAACACGGCAGCGGACAGGCTGCCTGCAGGGACCAGGCCCTCCCTCTGCACAGCGAGGTGGACACCATGTCCACAGGGTGGTCACGAGGTCCCAGCATGGCCCAGGGCCACTCCTCGTCCCACCATCCCCACTGTCCCAGGCTGGAGCCACCCCGGCACCCTCAGCCCATGACCCTGCCCGGGATTTATGGAAGCAGGATTTGGCAGCAGACCCTCCCATCATTTCTGTCCCACCTGGTGCCTGTTGGAGACTTCTCCGAACCCCACTTAATTACCACCAAAACCGAAGGGACGTGAGGACGTGGCCACCTGTGGACACAAGTGACCCCAGGGCACACGTGTCCGGGTGCTGGGTGGTCCTGGCAATCGCAGGGACCATTTATCCACGTCCTCCTCCCGCAGTGCCCAGGGGAGGTGACACTCATGTGTCACCAGGGGCCCGGGGCGAGGGCACTGGCCCAGCTGCGGTCCCCGGTCCCCCCGGGCTCCGCGGGGGAGGCAGCGCTGTCCCCTCCCCGCGCTCCGTCCTCTCGCCTGGCCTGCGATGGACATGACACGTCTGCTGACACAGACGCATAAATATATTAATGCATCCCTAAAGCCTCAGTAATTACGGGGTGGTGAGAGACGGGGGCTGGGGAGGGGTCACGTCCCGGGGGGAGCTGGGCAGGGGGGACAGTCCCTCCATCCTGCTCACTCATGGATGGTCCCTCCCGTCTCTCCCTGACCCCCGCCGAAGGTGCAGAGCCCCACGGCTGGGTGCCGGGTGATGCTCTGGGGACATCCCTGCTGCTCGCCGTCCCCTCGCCCAGCCTGGAGCCCCCCCAGTGCCACCCCGGGGTGCAGCAGGCAGGGAGCCATGCTTGGGGACACAGGGCAGTGACCTTCCTCCGGCCCCCAGCTGCATCTCAGGCCGTGCCACCCCCTGTGCCCAGGCAGCGATTTTTCCGGATACATGATTATGTATTTTATTGCTTTTAAATAAAAGCCCCCTGTCCCCGACATCCCTGAAGGGGACCCCAGGCGGTCCGCAGCACGGGGGGCACTGTCACGTAGGGACGGGCACCGTGACACAGGGGTCCAGCCCCGTTAATTGGCACAGGGTGACACCGGTCACCCCGTCCCTCTTCCTGCGGGGATGGCACCGGCCAGGCCACCACGTGTCCTTCCCCGTCCCAGGGTTCATTGCCACTTCGGCTGGGCTTTTTTGGGGCAGAATAAGGGGTTTGCATCATTTTATTCCTTGGGTAAAACACTTTCCAGGGGTGGAAGATCCCTTTTTTCCTGGGGTGAAGCTCTTCCCATCTATTTTTTTCCCTTTTTCTAGGAAAAATCAGGGGGGAAATGTCCCCTTCCCCTGCTCGTGTGGCTTTATTAAAACCCTCGGAAGGGCCATGGGCAGGTTTGCTCCTGCCTCCAAATGTCAGAGCCACATCCCGGGGAGCCAGCAGCAGGAAAGCTGTGGTTTCGATGGTGCGGATGATTGCGGGGGAAATTCCCTAAAAATCCCTCTTTTCCCCCAACCTCGTCCCCGGGACTGGCCGAGGGCAGCTGCGTGGTGAGACCCCCCCAAAACCTGGGGCAAGCCCCCACGCGCTGGGCGTTGCCGGGCGTGAGGTGAGGGGTGAGCCAGGGTGTCGGGATTCCCGGATCCGGGCTGAGCCCGGGAGATCCAGCGGCATTGGAAGCTCCGGCTGAGGATGGGGAGCAGCCACCGGCCCCGGTCCAGGGGCTGCGGCGGGCAAGAGGTGGAGGCAGGAGCAGGCAGCAGGTGGGCAAACACGCCCTGCCTGCACTCCCCCCCTGCCTGCACTCACCATCTGCCTGTACACACCTCCTGCCTGCACTCACCCCCTGCCTGCACTCATGCCCTGCCTGCACTCACCCCCTGCCTGCACTCCCCATCTGCCTGCACTTGCCCCCTGCCTCCACTCACCCCCTGCCTGCACTCGCCCCCTGCCTGCCCATTGCCCCCATCACTGTGTGTCCGGCCGAATTGGGGCGCTCCCCACCGCGCCCAGCCCTGTCCCCCCTCCCCAGCATCCCGCCGGATGGGCCGCGTGGGCATCACAGGCGTGGGTGAGCGCGTCACCTGTGTCCCACGTGTCCCGTCCCACCCGGCTGCGTGGCAGCACCCTCCATCCCACACACCCCCAACCACCTCATTTTCGGCAGGGCGGGAAGCAGCCCGGCACATCCCCGCTGCCAGCCGGGATGCAGGACCACCGGAGCCCGCGGGGGCTCCATGGGGAGGGAGGGGGCAGAGGGGTGACCCCCCCCCCCACAGGACGCCCCGCAGCGGGGGGATTCTCAGCCGTGCTCCAGCACCCGGGAACGGGATTCTTGCTCCAGAATTTTTGGTGGTTGAATGCACCAGGAGCCAGAAGCTGCCCCGAGGGGATAAAGCTTGGGGAAAAGGGGATTTTTAGGGATTCTTTTTTTTTTTTTTTCCCCCATCACCAAAACCGCAGCTTTTCTGCTGCTCCCTGGGGAGGTGGCTCTGACATTTGCAGGCAGGAGCAAACCTGCCCATCGGCCTTCCAAGGCTCTTCACCAAACCACACAGGCAGGGAAAGGGGATATTTCCTCCCGCAATTTTTTCTCAGACAGGGGGGAAAAAAATACGAACCACAGATGAGAAGGAGTTTCCAACCCAGGGAAAAAAAAAAAAAAAAAAAAGGATGTTCTCCCCCTGGAAATATTCTCCCTAAAGATTTGAAAAGGCCTGATGATCCAGCCGCCTTTTTTTGGCGGCGGCGCGGCCGGAGCAGCGGCGCAGGCGGGATGCTGCTCCCGGCTGCCGGCTGCCCTTCATCTCCGCAGCAGCATCTGCGCCTCGGGCTTAAATAAAACCCTCTGCCCTCGGCGCTGCGGCGTGGCAGGAGCGGAGCGGGGCCGCGGTACCCCCCCCCGATGGGTTATTATCCTTCAGCCGGGTGATTTCCTCCCGCACGCCATATGCCCGGGGCTCGCCGGGGATTTAACTTCTCATTTCGCTGCGTTTTGGAAGAGATTCGGGCTTTTTACGCCGCCACCGATTCCCCTCTGTGCTGTGTCCGAAGACGCTGCGAGAGCATCGCTCCCCACCGCTCAGCCTGGCCTGGTTGTTTCGGGCAGAAATGTCCTGTTTCTAGGAAGTTTGGCCAAAAAAATGTTGGGGTTTAGGGAAAATACACCCCCCCCGGGCAGAGCCGTGGGGCAGGATTTGGCCCGCTAGCGTGATGCCCGATGCTGTCGGTCCCCATAAGGGACATTGCCCGCAGCAGATGGAGCATCACTGGGGCAAGACGAAGCGCAGGGGGCTCCCGGGGACCGGCCGGATCCTGTCCCCACCCCCAGGAGGGAACACAAAGCCCAGCTCCCAGCCCCCATTTTGCAACTGAAAGATGCTAAGGGGTGCGCATCCCCACCCTGAACCCCCCCCCCAGCACCTGGAAAACCCTGTGCAGGCTTGCCCAACCCCCACAACCCCTCTTTTTGAGGCAGTTTAAGGCATTTTGCTGATTTTCTCTCTGGGGGAGCCCGAGGAGCGTCCCCGCGAGCTGCCCATCTCCACTTAGGGAAATTGGCTGCGATTTCCAAGAGCGGCAAGCGAGCGAATTGACTATTAAGAAGGTGCAAACACCGCTGTGAACCCAGGGACTTCATTTAATGACTTGGAAACAAGTTCTTGACCTACTTCCAACTTGCAAAAAGCCTTCCTGAAATTGCAAAGGAAAAGAAATTAAAGGCGCCGGAGCCTCGCTCGCTGCGCGGCGTCGGGCGGTGATGAGCAGGATGCGGCCCTCAGCTGAGAAGATGCTCCGGGACTGAGCAGCCCCATTGCAAAAGGTGGCAGGAGCAAAAAGCGGGGTGAAAGAGGCGCAAATTGGGTCGTTCCCCAGCTGTTGCAACCCTCTATTGATGCCAGCGGGGTTTGGGGAGCTCCAGGTGGCCTCTGCGTAGCCCCTTTCTGCCCCCCAACGCCGGCATCGCTGGATTTAGGAGCTCCCGGCACGTGGATCAAGCATCCCACATCTCCAGACGTGGCTGCGGGCAGTTGGGTGCAGGGGGTCCCTCGCCACGGCTCCCCCTCACCCACCCAGCACCCACCAGCCATCCCACGGGCTTCCCTTCTTCTCGCCTATTTCCCGCCCCCCTCCCCTTCCATTCCCAGTTATTTATTTCATTTTGCCGCATCCGGCAGCGTTGCCATGGGAACGCGGCGGCAGCCCCGGCTGGATGCGCTTGTCTAGACGCTGCGCCCCAGGAGCCCAGCGGCAACCGGGTCCATGGGCTGGATACGGCCCCCGGGGTGGGCTGCACCCCTGGGTGCGAGGTCACCCACCCCCAGGAACCCCAGGAGATGCCAGCACCCAGGTGGCTGGGTGTCCTCCAAGCCCGGCACCCCAGACCCGTGCTCCTGGCTCCATCCATCCCTGGGGGATTCTGTACAAGGAGGGCTGGGAAACGCGGTGTCGGGGTGGTAACGGCAATAACAATAACAATAATAATAATAATAATGATGATGATGATGATGATGATGATGATGATGTCTAAATGTGGCCCAAGGGTTGCAAAGTGCCCTTTGCCCAAGGCAGGTTAACCCCAGCCCTCTCCTGTTGTGGCTCCATCACAGGGAAGGGGAAACTGAGGCACGGCACAGGGAGACACCCCCAAACCTTCGCAATGCTCTGAGATGCCGGGATCACCGAAACCCAGGGCAAAGGCTGTCCTCACACGGAGAGGGATGCTCCATCACTATCCTGATTTACACCCGCCGTAACAAAGCCCCGAGCCACCGCTGGGCCCGTCGCCTCCCAAAACTGCAGGTTTCGGGGGGATTTGGCTCTCCCTGGCTCCCATCTCCCCAGCGAGGGCCCGCAGCGGGTCGTCACCCCAGGAGGAACTTTGAAAGGGTTTTTTTTCCTTCCAGCAAACATCACAAATTTCCGATTTCCCCGCAAGCAGGCCGCTTTAAATCCAACACAATATTACATCTGTTTAACTTGAATACAATATCCCATCCGTTTAACTTTAACACAATATTACACCTCTTACTTGCCCCCTCCTCTAAAGCTGAGCCGAGACGTTTCGCTTTCTCTCGCCTCCCAGCGAGGAAACGTTTCGACGCTGAGAGAAAGCCAAGGAGGTCGAGGCGGCTCAATTCCTCGTCTTGCCCCTCAGAGGTTGGCTCCGCAGCCGTGTCCTCCCACTTTATTCCCGCTTTATTCCCACGGGCGATTGCTCCATCCCCTCCGGAATTGCTCCAAACCCGTTTAAGTCTCCCCGCAGAAGGGAGCCGCGATGAACCGCTTCATCCCGAGCTTGTGCCGCTCCGCATCCACCCAGGCTGACCTTGCAAACGACCTTGAAACGGACCTTGGGATCCCCTTGGTGGGGAGGACGTGGGGTGGTGGCACTCATGGACAGGGTAAGGAGATGCCAGCAGTGTCCCTGGCGGGGGGGAACATGCACCGGGGACAGCAGCGGTGCCCAAGGAAGCACTTGCCGTGGAGGGGAAACTGAGGCACGGGGCTGCAATCCCAGCAGGACCCAGCCATCCAGTCCCAGGAGGCTGAGGTGTCTTCACACCTGCAGGGCTGAAGCACCGAGGTCGCCGGTGGTGGCCGGGGAAGGGCTGATCCTGCACCGCCCGGGTGCTGTGCGCTGCTTTGCTGGGCCTCAGTTTACCTGGAAAATGGGCTAAGTCCTGCCCAGCCCTGCTCAGCACCGTGCTGGGGAGCGTTTGTTCTCCTGGTCAGGGTGACCAGCTCCATCAGAGCAGGTCTAATGGGGAAACTGAGGCACAGAGAGGTGGTGGAGAAGTCCAGAAGCTCAAGCCCTGGAGAAAGGCTGCGCCCTGAGGACACGGGGCTGGGAGCTGCTCCAAACCCGCGGGAGCAGGGCTGGGGCCGCTGGCTTGGCGTGGAGAGACCCGATTTGGACTGAGTCTTGCTGGATTATGACTTTCAGCCTAAGTTATGCCACGAGGAGAAATCAAGAGAGGAGACGTGGGCGACGGGCAGCGCCCGGGGCTGCAGGAGGAGCGATGGGCGCCAGGGCAGAGCCCGGCCACGCTGCCTCGGGCAGCCACGGACAGAGAAGGCAGGTGCCGGGCTGGAGCAAATCCATCTGGGAGCAGAGTGAAGGGGCCGTACAGCCCCGTGCCGTGCCTGCGTAACCCGGCTGGGTCTCTGGGATGGAGCGTGAACGGGGGAGCCTGCTGTCCCACCCACCCCACTGAACCCCACTGCACCCCGCCCCATCCCATCCATCCACCCATCCCATCCATCTTATCCACCAACCCCACCCCGTCTATCCTATGTATCCCATGTATTCCATCCCATCCATCTCATCCATCCTACTCCATCCCATCCCATTCATCCTATCCATCAATCTGTTGTGGTTTGGGCTGCGCTGAGCACTAAAACCAGGACACAATCCCATCCCATCCATCCTACGTATCCCATGCATTCCAACCCTTCCATCCATCCTATCTCAACCCATCCATTTTATCCGTCCCATCCATCCTATGCAACCAATCCATCCTATCCATCAATCCCATCCCATCCATCAATCCCATCCCATCCACACTATGTATCCCACGCATTCCATCCCTTACATCCATTCTATCCCATCCCATCCCATCCCATCCATTTTATCCATCCCATCCATTCTATGCATACCATCCGTCAATCCCATCCCATCCCATGCATCCTATGCATCCCATCTGTCCTATCCATCAATCTCATCCCATCCACCCTATGTATCCCATGCATTCTATCCCTTCCATCCATCCTATCTCAACCCAACCATTTTATCTGTCCCACCCATTCTATGCATCCCATCCATCCTATCCACTAATCCCATCCCATCCACCCTATGTATCCCATGCATTCCCTCCATCCTGCCCCATCCCATCCATTTTATCCATCCCATCCATCCTATGCATCCCATCCATCAATCCCATCCCATCCCATACATCCTATGCATCCCATCCGTTTAATCCATCCCATCCATTTCATCCATCCTGTCCCACCCCACCCCATACACCCTGTGCATCCCATGCATTCCATCCATCCCATCCTATTCCATCCAAGTCATCATCCACCCCACCCTATCCCATCCCATCCCATCCCATCCCATCCAATCCCACAGCAAATAACGCCCCTGCCCCAGTCCAACACAGGTCCCTGATCCCTGGCTCAGCCTCGGAGGCACTGGCTGTCTCCGAACCATCGGCAACTGTCCCCCCGCGATTCCACAAAGAGCCTTTTGGATAAAGAAAATTGGGTTTAATCAAGCGCCTCAATTAGCCACAATGAGCCACGGCTCGTCATCACTCCGGAGCCTCGCAGCAGAAAGCACATTAGCAGCATGGCCACCGAGAGCCTGAGAATTAATTAAAATGGAGCAAAAAAACCTTAAAAATGGGGAATTGTTTGGAGCGGGGGGATATGTTGCTGCAAGTTCGGAGATGCCGAGCGGAGCCCCGGCCCCGGCAGAGCATCGCCGGCACCCAGACCGGCTGGCATCTCCTCGGGTGCGGGTTTGCCCTGGGACACGGTGACAGAGGGGACATCCCCCACCACCCGTGGAGACCCCACCGCTCTCCCAAGCCCCTGTCCCACGGGGAAGAGCCCTGCAGGTGCTCGCTGCTCCGTAGGGATGGAGCCACCAACACTCCGCAGGGGAGTTGTCACCCTGCCCTGCTCCAGCCTGGGGGGAGCTGGGCTTAAATCTGGGGCATCTTGGGCTTAACCTGCGAGGTTTTGGGCTTAGATCTGTGGGATCTTGGGCTTAAATTTGGGGGATCTTGGGCTTAAAATTGAGGGATTTTCAATTTAGATCTGAGGCATTTTGGGCTTAAATCTGGGGGACCTTTGGGTTAAATTTGGGAGACCTTGGGGTTAAATTTTGGGGGGTTGGGGTTTAAATTTGAGGGATCTTGGGCTTAAATTTGAGGGATCTTCAGCTTCCACCTGGGGATCTTGGGCTTAAATCTGAGGGATCTTTGGCTTAAGTTTGGGAGACCTTGGGCTTAAATCCGGGAGACCTTGGGCTTAAATCTGGGGGGTTGGTCTTAAATTTGAGGGATCTTGGGCTTAGATCTGGGGTACATTGGGCTTAAATCTGGGAGATCTTGGGCTTAAATTTGGGGGATCTCGGGTTTAGATCTGGGGATCCTGCGTTTAAATTTTGGGGATCTTGGGCTTAAGTCTGGGGATCTTGGGTTTAAATTTGAGGGATCTTGGGCTTAGATCTGGGGTACATTGGGCTTAAATTTGGGAGGCCCACAGGAACAGCAAACAAGATGGGGAACCAGGAGAGATACAGGGAGCCTGACCCCCTAAAAACCAAACCCTGGGGGTGAGACAAAGACAAACACCGGGGCCGGACCGGGATGGGTTGTGAACAGGAACCGGCTGCTCCGGGAAAAGCAGCTTTGGGCTATTGGAAAGAGGAAGAGTGGGACAACCCAGTATCCAAAAGTCTTCAAAATCCCACCAGACCCTGTGGCGGGTGGCGACGGGATGGATCCTGGCCGAGGTGGCCCCCACCAGCTGGCGGTGGCCGATCCCCTTTGGACAAGGATTAAGCCGCAGGCAATTTCGATGCTAATTCTCCCAGTTAAGTTCTTTAGCTCGACATCTGTGAGAAGCAAGAGGTAATTTCCCCCGGATCTCAAATGGCACCTCAAAGACGCTGTTAATATAATCCGATAGAGGGGAGAAAAAAAAAAAAATATATATATATTAAAAAAATCCAATTTACTGACTTATTTAGTGACACCTTTCGTAATCAATTCTCCCAGGAAAGAAATACTGATTAAAGCCAAGCGCATCGCTATGGAAACCGGCAGTCCCTCCTCCCACGACCCGCAGGCTGGGAAGGAGAAAATCGGGTGAGGAAATCTGCCTGGTAACAACCCCGTTAATGAGCCGGGGAGCAAAAATAATCCCTGGGAGCGCCGCCGCCGCTGCGAAAGGAGCAGCCGGTGGCAGCCGGTGGGGAGGCGAAACCACGCGCGGCTCCCAAAATATTTATTTTTATGGGAGGGTAGAGGTGTTTCGGAGGAGGAGGGGATGCTCCTGCATCCTGGAGGGAGGAAGGGGCCATCCGGAGGTGGTACCCAGGGGAAACTGGGTACACCCACCGAAGCCCTGCGAGCGTGGGTGTTCCTTCCGGAACTTAACCAATTTTTTAGCCTTAAAATACAGGATAAACCCACCCTGAGATGCGGGTTTAAGAGATTCAGCAGCCCACGAGGAGGTGGGCCAGCGCAAAAACGGATTTACACAATGAACCTTGAGGGTTTCCCTCTCCTTGGGGTGATTCCCCACCCCACTGGCAGCCCCGACGCCTGGAGAGGGGCATCGCCTCCCGCTGCGGGCAGGGCTGCCACGTCCACCCTCATCCCCGGGTGAGCGAAACCCCTCACCGGCCAGAGTTTCTCAGAGAATTGGGGATTTATTCATATTTCTACACTGAATAATAGCCCCAAGCTCCCGGTGGGTTTGGGGGTCTCCGCCTGGAGAATTCCTCCTCCTCCTCCTCCTCACCCCAGCACACGAAGAAGATGCTGGAGGCACCCATGGGTGCTGGCGAGGCAAGGATAAATCTTCCCATGGGATCAACATAAACGCACCCGGGTGGTGGGAAGCAGCCGGGGCCAGCAGCGAGTGGCACGGAAGGGACTTGGCTGTTTCCCCAAGCACCCGCCATGCTTTTTTGGGTGCTTTAAGGAGCGAAGATGCGCACAGGACATCATTAGTGCCGCTCGTTATCTACTGAGGGGTCTAATAACAATCCCATCCCGCATTTTCCTTAAATTCCCAGCATCACCATCACTGTCACCGCGACCAGGGACGGAAGCGGAGCCTCACTGCTCCGGTGATGGGACCGTGGTCCAGCCCAGGGCCGCGATCCCGCAGGAGCAGAGCATCCCACTGCCGCCATCACCCCATCCACCTGCAGCCCAGGACCATGGAAAACCGGAATATCGGCGCCGGAGGGGCAGCCAAAGGGATGCGCCGTCCTAATAAAACCAGAAACCTGAACATTTTCGAACAATTCCTTTAGCAAAAGAGCCGGTGCTGTTAAACCCGCCGATACCTTTCCCATTCATCGCGGAGAAGATTTAATAAGGCGCCTCGGCAGAATGTGCCGTGACCACCGGCGCATTATTAAATGCCGCGATTAGCAGCTGCCGTGGATGGGAGCTCATTAGAGACTTCTTAAACATCCATAAAAATTGCTTTTATTAATTGGTTCGTCCTCTTTTTATACCCACCGCGTTCGGGAAGGGGGTTTTTGGGGTTGTTTTTTACCAAGCCCTTCGTCGCGTGGTGGTGGATGGGGAGCTCCTGAGGCCGCATCCAGCCCTTCCCGCTCCGCTCGGCCGCCTCCTTGTCAGTACAAGGGGTGACACTGGGTGACAACGCCGCAGCCGAGCGGGGGACAATGCCACCCTAAGCATCCCAAACCCTACAGCGGGGCTGGCACAGCCGTCACTCCACCACTGTCATTCCGCCGCTTCCCATGGGGATGTGAGCCCACCCCCTTGGCATCAGGGCCCGCCCCACATCAGGGAAACTGGGATTGTCCCCAAAAAGCCGTTTCTTCCCCCGTAACCACATGGGATGGCTCTGGCAGCCAGGAGATGGCCCCCAAATTCGGCCCCCACAGGGTGCTGCCCCAAGTCATCCCCCTTTTGGGTGCACCAACAGGAGGGATGAGGATTTCCATACCAAAATTTTGGGGAAAAAATGAGCCCAGCAGCTCCCATGGCCTGGAGATGGGACCAGGGGGGACTCCTGGGGTCCCCACATGGGTCCCCCCCATGGCCTGGGCGCAGGACTGATGCTCTCACCACCTCCTGCGATCTCCACATGGGTTCCCCCGAGGGAAATGGGGCTCCGGGGCTCTCCCTGTGTCCCCCTGCTCCATCCCCTCCTCTGCTGGGGGTGGTGGGGGGGACACCAACCCCAGCAGTGACCCCGCTAACGAGGGCGCCACTAATTGCAGGGCAGGCGGCGAGCCCATCTTCCATGTATAATTCAAGCCCCTTCGTTAGGGCTGGCACTTGATTTGTCTGTCAAGTGCCACCATCCCTTGGGACCCCCCCCACAACCTGTCCGCCATTCACCTCCTTTTCTGGGGGCGGGGGGTTGATTAAAAATAATTAGGGCTTAGGGCTGCTGCGAGGCAGGAGGTGGGGTCGTTAGCGGGGTCAGGGTCGTTAGTGGGGTCGGGGTCCCCCCTGAGAAGGAGAAGATGGAGCATAGGGACCCCAGCAGTGCCCCCCCCAGTCCTGTGTCCAGGCCACGGGTGCTGCTGGGCTGAGTTTTCCCCCCAAATTTAGAGATGGAAATCCTCATCCCCCCTTGCGGGTGCACCCAAAAGGGGGGTGGTTTGGGGCAGCAGCACCCATCTCCCGGCCGGCGGGGTGGGAGCGCTCACGGGGTGATGGGGAGGACCTGCATCCGATGGGGTGTAAACTGGCCCGAAACGGGTGAGGGTGTCCCTAAATACAGCCCCTGGCCCCCACTGGAGCCGTGGGCAGACACCCCGAATGCATTGCCGCATCCCGCTTCCCAGCCCAGCCGTTCCCAGCGCCGGGCGCGGGCAGTGCCAGCACCCTGCCCGTCACCGCTCCTGAGCTCAGCCCCGCGCCGAATCCAGGCTGGGATTAAGGGACAGCAGCCCTTGGGGGGGGTTGGTGGCCCCAGAGAGGGGACAGGGATGGCCTCCAGAGAGGGGACAGGGATGGACTCCAGCCTGGCACCGGAAGGGACGGCGGGGACCTGCCCCAGCCTCCGCTCGCCATCACCCACACGACTGTTGAGCTTCGGGGAGCGGAGGGAGCAATAAAAAATATATAAATAAAGCCTTTGATAATCAATTGGTGTTTATCGAGCGGGTCGTAACACCACCAGCCCGCTGCTGCCAAACGAAATCCGGGTTTGGAGTCACCGAGTCAGAGGTGTGATGCAAATTCCCAGGAGGGAATAAAACGGGTCCCCGCGCTGATCCGGCACGTGCTTCCCCATCCCTCCGGGCTCCGCCCTGTGTCCTTCCCAAGGGAAAGGGGGGTGACATCCTGGGTGTCCCCCAGGAGCAAAGGGCGAGGGGACGTGATCACGTCCAGGGCTGCAGTGGCGGAGCCGGGAGCTGGAGGGGACAGAGGCAGGGCCGGGCTGGGCACGGGGACCCGCAGCCCTCGGGGACCATCCCCGTTCCCTGCGAGCTTCATGCCCAGTCCCAGCCCCACAGCACCGTCCCCACGATGTCCCCACCAAAGCCTGGCAGCGGTACCCACAGCCACGGGGCTGCCCGTCGCCCATGGGGCTCCTGATGGCCACGCTGCCATGCCCAGGGGGATGCCACCACCGCCCCCAGTGCCACCTCCGGCCCTGAGGAGCAAACAGGCACCCGCAGACCCCCCCCAAACCTCGCTGCACCCTGACCACCCCCCCAGCCGCCGTGTCACGGGTCCCCACACCACTGTGGGGACTCGGTGCCAGCCCTGTGCCACCCCGGTGCCCATCACAGGGCTCTTGCTGTGTCCCCCCTCCCCAAGCCCAGGGAAAACTGTGCCAGATGCTAGAAAAAGGGGCCAGGAAAGGACAGTTTTGCCTGAAAGTCCCGGCAGCTGCCGAGGGGAATTGGCAACTGGCCGGCAACGGGCTGGAAGTGGCGGCAGAGGAAAGGACAGCAGAGGACAGGAGCTGGGGGGGGGTCCCAGAGGCGCAGATGGGGACGCCGTGCCCCTGGGGCACGTCAAGCTTTTGGGGTGGGTAAGGGGGACACGGCTGGTTCCCGAGCCAGAATAGGGGGAGGTAAAAAAAAAAAAAAAATACAAATGGGAGCCTGCAAAGGGTTGGTGCAAAGCTGCCCGCCCCGTGCCGCGCTGCTGCACCCGCAGGGTGGGTGCCGGGTCCCTTCCCCAGGGCTGGGGGACATGGTTTAAGGCAGTGGGGACCCTGGCCGAACCCCGTGGCCATGGCCAGCACCGCCGCGCTGCCCGGTCTCCTGCCGCTCCCGGGCATCTGGTGGAGAGGAGGAGGAAGAGGGGGAGGATGTGAGTGCACAGCCCCCAGGGACGGGGACAAGGACTCTCAGCTTGACATTTCCACGCAGTAGCTGAGGACCACCATTAATCTGAGCCATTATTGCACAGAATTAGAGAGTGGATGGGTTTTCCCCTGGGCTCCTGTTAGCCTCGGCATCCCTCGCTCTGCTGCCCAAGCATCCTCCGCTCCCACCCCGACGTCCTCCGCGCTCATCCTGAGCATCCTCCGCTCCCACCCCGACGTCCTCCGCGCTCATCCTGAGCATCCTCCGCTCCCACCCCGACGTCCTCCGCGCTCATCCTGAGCATCCTCCGCTCCCACCCCAATGTCTCCAATGCTCACCTCAAGCACCCTCCGCTCCCCGAGCATCCTCCATGATCATCCTGAGCATCCTCGACTCCCATCCCGATGTCCTCCGTGCTCATCCTGAGCATCCTCCGCTCCCACCCCGACGTCCTCCATGATCATCCTGAGCATCCTCGACTCCCACCCCGATGTCCTCCGCACTCATCCTGAGCATCTTCCGCTCCCACCCCGACACCCTCCATGCTCATCCTGAGCATCCTCGACTCCCACCCCGACGTCCTCCGCTCCCACCCCGACGTCCTCCGTGCTCACCTCAAGCACCCTCCACTCCCCGAGCATCCTCCATGATCATCCTGAGCATCCTCGACTCCCACCCCGATGTCCTCCGCACTCATCCTGAGCATCTTCCGCTCCCACCCCGACACCCTCCATGCTCATCCTGAGCATCCTCGACTCCCACCCCGACGTCCTCCGCGCTCATCCTGAGCATCCTCCGCTCCCACCCCGACGTCCTCCGTGCTCACCTCAAGCACCCTCCACTCCCCGAGCATCCTCCATGATCATCCTGAGCATCCTTGACTCCCACCCCGACATCCTCCATGCTCATCCTGAGCATCTTCCGCTCCCACCCCGACGTCCTCCGTGCTCATCCTGAGCATCCTCCGCTCCCACTCCGACGTCCTCCGCGCTCATCCTGAGCATCCTCCGCTCCCACCCCAATGTCCTCCATGCTCACCTCAAGCACCCTCCGCTCCCCGAGCATCCTCCATGATCATCCTGAGCATCCTCGACTCCCACCCCGATGTCCTCCGTGCTCATCCTGAGCATCCTCCGCTCCCACCCCGACGTCCTCCATGATCATCCTGAGCATCCTCGACTCCCACCCCGATGTCCTCCGCGCTCATCCTGAGCACCTTCCGCTCCCACCCCGACACCCTCCATGCTCATCCTGAGCATCCTCGACTCCCACCCCGACGTCCTCTGTGTTCATCCTGAGCATCCTCCGCTCCCACCCTGACGTCCTCTGTGCTCATCCTGAGCATCCTCCGCTCCCACCCCGACGTCCTCCGTGCTCACCTCAAGCACCCTCCACTCCCCGAGCATCCTCCATGATCATCCTGAGCATCCTTGACTCCCACCCCGACATCCTCCATGCTCATCCTGAGCATCCTCCGCTCCCACCCCGACGTCCTCCGTGCTCATCCTGAGCATCCTCCGCTCCCACTCCGACGTCCTCCGCGCTCATCCTGAGCATCCTCCGCTCCCACCCCAATGTCCTCCATGCTCACCTCAAGCACCCTCCGCTCCCCGAGCATCCTCCATGATCATCCTGAGCATCCTCGACTCCCACCTGAGCATCCTCCATCGTGATCCCAAACATCCTCCACTCCAACCAGAGCATCCTCCGCTCCCACCCCGAGGATCCTCTGCTCCCACTCCGATCATCCACCTCTCCCCTGGGACATTTCCCAGCTGGGGCTTTGTACCCGGCCATCCCTGCAGGATGGTGCGAGCGTGCCCGGGGGACAAGGTGCCAGGCAGAGATACACCACTCCAGCACCAGCACGATGTGCCCACGGCTCCCTGCCAACCCCCCCAGTCCCAAACTGGGACAGTCTCCAAGGCAGTGCCAGGCCACCCCCAGCCCTTTGGCTTCCTGGTTCCCTTCTGCCAAAAGTCTTCCCATTTTCCCTCCCCGGCAAGGGAAAATGGGAAGGAAAACGACTCTGCCCCGGCTCCCCGGTGCCACACTCCCGGTGTCCCCAGGACACGGGCTCTGCCGCGCACACCTGCGGTGGGAAAGGGCTGCGCTATCGATCAGGTTATGGGAAGAGACCAGAGTGACCCAGAGTGCTAATTAGCCCTCATCAAAGTAATTAGCCTGAGAACCAAGCAGCAGGCCAGCTCTCAGAGCTTGCTCCCTGCCCTGCCTTTGGTTGTGTCCCCTGCGTGACTGCGACACCGGACCAAACACGGTGGCGTTGTCCCCTGCTTGGTGACACCCAGTCTGGGCAGGGAGGGTGAGGAGGGTGCCGGGACACAGCCCGGCTGGGAGCGCAACAGCTTGGCCACCGCCGGCGGCTTCGCAGGGCCATTGCTGTCACCGCCAGCCCCCGGCTGCCCGAGGGATGCTCAGCGGGTCCCCGCTGCCGGGACGGAGCCGGGATGTGGCACCGCTCCTGCACGGTGAGCAGCTTGCACACGCGTGTGACAAAAGGCTGTGCGGCGAGTCCCCTGTTCGGGTGATTCACGCACAACTGTCCCCACCGCGGGCTGCAAACAGCCCCCGGCCCAGCTCGGGGGTCCCATCAGCCCTGGGGAGGGGGGGACGCAGCTGGATTCACCGCAGCCCCCCAGATACTTGCGTTTTCAGACACGCTTTTGGGCATCTGAGATTTTTTTTAACCCCTCTAAAGCCACCCCGCGCCCTCCCGCACCCCTCCCGCAACGCTCCTTCTTCCTAAACCCTCCCCGGCCTCACCAAGACGCGCTCAGCCCCCCAGGAGCTGTGCCGAGCCCCCCCGACGCCCGGCGGGCACCCAGCAGCCGGCCCCCAATGGGGAAGGGGGAACATCACCCCAACATGGGTCCCCGCGGCTCCTCCCACCCTGGCACGGGGGGAACGGGCTGTAAAAATCGCTATTAAATAAGGCAAAATGTGCCGGTGCGCGACACCCATCGGGGCAGGAAGGGAGGGATGGCTGAGGCGGGGGTGGAGGGGGGGCTGCATCCTGCCCCATCGCTCCCATCCGGGTGCTGGCAAAGCAGGAATTGGCTTTTCCTCCCCCGAATCTGCCGCCGCTGCAGAGCAGAAACCAAAGACGGGTGAAATTTCCCAGGCGAGCGCACGGGAGCCGTTATTAATCTCGTTAATAAACCACTCGGGGTTTAATGTCCTGTTTAAATACAAGCGGGGCTGCTCTCTGCCAACTTTGCCTTCCCGGTTTTCCAGGCCGTTACGTCCACATTCCGAAAATTGAAATAACCGCTTTCAAACGTGGGGGGGAGGAGGGGGGGGAAGAAGGCCAGGGGCCCATCCTGAGCCCCTCTGCCCCCCGCACCCCCCAAGCATCCCCCCGGGATCCGGGATTTGCTCGCCACTCAACCCCCAACGCTCCATCACTTCCAGCCGAAAACTGCCCCCAGCCCCAAGCTGTGAGGGGGACAAGGACATTCCCGGGCATCCCAGGAGGATGAGGGATGGGGACGCGGCGGGACGAGAGGGGCGTGAAGGCTGGCTCGGCGTGGCCAGGCGCCGCAGCGATCAATACCTCATAACCTGCATCTCGCCGGCCGGCGCTGGAGGAGCTGTTAAGCCGTACGGCCGGCGTTGATGGGAACGTTAGGGTTTTGCGGGTCTTTCATCCCTGCTGTGCGCTCCTGGAGGTTTTCTCCCCTTTCCATAAGGATATCCTCCAAATCTCAGCACTCAGCCACGCCTGCGGCACCCCAAAGGGTCCCCAGCCCCGCGGGGGGAGGCGATGCCGGCCGGATCCCGCTCCCCGGGGTGATGTGCGACGGCTGCCGGGTTACAAAGCCCTTTTCCAGCCCCAGAGCGTCGGCGCAAGGCTGGGAGGATGCTGGTACCCCGGTGCCCGCCCCCAGCACCCTCCCAACAGCCGAAACCCCCGGCTGTATGGGCGGTTGTGGGTGAGGCAGGACCAGCGCCGGGACCGAGTGCCAGGGATGGGATGTGGGTTTCCCTCCAGGGAACTGAATTTCTCCACGATGAGTTTGGAACCGTTGGAGCCCCAAATCCTTCTCCTTCGGGTCCTCCCCGTACCTTCTCTCCGGAGAAACCGGGGGGAGAGCAGCCAACGGCTCCGTTGCAGAGGGAAGATGTGGTGGGAGCCATCGGTGCCTCCGGGCTGGGGGAGAGCATCCCCCGGGGCTCAGAGCCTGCAAACAAATACAGCCACCGGGAGCTCGGCCGAGAGGTTCGTCGAGCCACGAGCCCGTCCCCGTCTCGCCCTGCACCCGGCCACGCTCGCCACCACCCCAATGGTCCCCACGTTTTCTCCGGCGACGACTTCATTCCTTCTCGTCTTCCTGAAATGAGTACCATTGATTTTTTATCGCGCTAATTTTTCCCCTACCAGAAAGCCGCCGGGGATTAAATCCAATGCCTTATCGGCATCTAAGCACCGCGATGGCAGCTCAGGCCCTTTCCGCGGCCAGACCTGGGAGCTCAATAAGGAACGAGATCAAGTTCAGCTGGACGAGGCTCGTTTTCCCAGACGTCAATTAGGCCACTGGCTTTTAGGCTTTGCCGACCACATCGTGCATCACCCTTTCCTTCCCGTGCTCTCCCAGCTTCCGTGTCAAACCAGGCTGTTTTCTGGCTCATCCTCTTGATTTCCTCTACAACCCAGCCCTCCGAGACGTTTATTTTCCAGTCCCCATCACACCCAGCTCCGTTACAAACTGGCACGAATGATTTTGAGAGATCTTCAACGGGTCTCGTTAATGCTCTCGGGTGCACATTAGCTGGTCCTGCAAATTTAGCCGTACTGCGCCTTTGATCGCGGTTTTAATTGCGAGCTGTAACGCTCTGCCTTCCCGAACGTGCGCCAATAAACCTTTACAGGGGCCTGTCAAGCAAAGCTCTGCCTGGGAATAATGCGGATGCACCGGAGGACGCGCGGCCAGGCGGAGGTGGGATGCTTCTCCGTGGCCACCCGCAGGTTTTGTCCCTGCTGTGGCTCTCGGGGTGCTCACCCGGGGAGGTGACGAGGGGGGTTGGAGTTTTCATGCCTCTAACACATGGACATTCCCACCTCGGGGCTGTCTCCGGATCCTCGGCGCTGCCCATCCCCGGAGCATCCCCGTCCCTCCCCGCCGCCACCTGCCACCCTGCGGCATCCCCGGGCAGCCCCGCATCCGCGGGGTCCCATCCGCCGCCGTGGGGTGGGGGGAACGAGGGGCTCGCCAGCCCCGATGCCGCCGCCGCCAGCCCCCCATTTCCATGGCAACCATGCAAATGGGAAAGCTTTCCATAATCATTAGGGAGCGGAGTGGAGCAGTATAAACAGTGACTGCAGTAGATTACATGCCTATTATGAACAGTCGCGCCTTCTGAGCGCTGGTAATTATACCTAATTGTGCATTTAATTGTGTAATTGAAAACCCCCATCCAGAGTTCAGCCCGGGCTCCTTTTCCCCCATCCCCGGCGGGGGGAAGGTGGCCGGGGGCAGCTCCGGCCCCGCTATCCTCGTGCTGTCCCCGCGCCGGGGATCGGGCACGATGGGAACCGTGCGAGGACAAAAGATGCCGGCGGATGTTGGAAGCGGCTGATCCTCGCTGGAGCTGCGGGGTCGGTGGCCAAAAATGGGCAAATGAGGGCAGGAGGGGTGATGGGGACAGCAGGGGACGGCAAGGGCCATGACGCCCCCGAGGGTGTAGCGGGGTGCCGCTGGGGACGGGGATGTCACACAGGGCCGGT
The DNA here is from genome assembly GCF_028500815.1 of Rissa tridactyla. Taxonomy (NCBI): domain Eukaryota; kingdom Metazoa; phylum Chordata; class Aves; order Charadriiformes; family Laridae; genus Rissa; species Rissa tridactyla. Next base: position 6,583,058 of record NC_071483.1, read on the forward strand.
GGGTGGTTGAGGGATGCAGGGGATGCGACCATCATCTCCCTTCGCCCATCCTTCGTTAAACTGACCTCATTAGCTCCTTGTCCAGGCTTGGTGATGGGGGGGGGGGGAGTCACATCCCAGAGGCTCTCGGTGCCCTGTGTGACCCCACGGCTTGGGCAGGTGGGGTGGGATGGACCCACAGCCCCTCTCCCTGCACCCCGGCCCCGGGAGGAAGGATGCTGGTGCCGGCACAGCATGGCACGGCACGGCACAGCACGGCACCGCGCACCGGCAGGCTCCGCCGGGCGGGAGGTGCCAACCGAGCTTTGCTTTTCCAGCCAATTAAAGGAGAAAGAGAGAAACAAAGAAAGAAATGAAACCCTGGTTTGGAGCGACGCTGAGCTCCGCCGGGCAGAGGAGGGAGCGCTGAGCGTCTCCTGTCCCCACCCGGCTCCGGGGCTGGAGCTGCATCCCACCCCCCGGTGAGCCACACGCTGCAGGGGGAGGCAATGGGGTCACCATTTGGGATGGAGAAGGAGCGCCCTTGAGCAAGCCTGCCCCCCCGCCAGCGCCTGAACGCGGCCCCAGGGGACAGCGCGGGACGGCCAAGGGGTCTGTGACAGCAGCCAGGATCCAGCCAGAACTCAGCTTCCAGCAGTCCACATCCCGATATCCCGTATCACTGCCTCTGAGGCTGGGTACGCCCCCCACCCCGCAGCAGCGCCGCTGTCCCCATCTGAACTGACACCACTAGGCTTCAGAGTTAACAAGAGTCGCGGCTTGCGGCTCTCACGCCCTGTGCCCGTGCTGGCAGTGGCGAGCGGGGCAGCATCACCCGCGGGTTCATTTTCCATCCAACCACCTCAGCAGCTCTCATCTTTGCACAAAGGAAAGATAAATCCTCCCGACAAGGACGGGCACCCCAGAGAATGGGATCTCGCCACCACAACGCCCCCCCAGTCAGTGATTCAGTCTCCCAGAAGATGGGGAGGACCAGCAAAAACCCCAGAGTTTTGATGTCATCCCACCTCAGCAGCATAAATATCTCCCGGCAGCCCCTCTCGAGGTGGGGCAGGGCCGGTGGGGGTCCGCCAAGCGGATCCCTGGGGTTTTTCCAGAGAAAAAAAAAACACATGTGGATGCAAAATCTGGCAGGTGCTTCTTGTCCCCTGGGAACGGAGACACCCAGCACTCGCGGCGTGGCCTCACCGAGTGGCGGCGAAGGAGCATGTAGGATATTTGGATGCTCCGAAGCAGCTGCCCTGGCTCCCTGCCGTGACGTGGCCCAAAAACCAGTTTCCCAAACTGGCCCAGGCGCAGCGTCTGCCCCAAGGTCTGGGCCGCGCGGGGTGCTGCCACCTCGCACCCCGGCGTAGGGGACCTTGAGCAGGGACCTCCTGCCCGGTGGGTGCCAGCAGCTCCCGGCACCCCACAGCCACGGAGCATCCGCTGCCACCGTGAGCATCCCCCCATGTCCAGAGGTGACAAGGGACCAGGGGCGCATCCCCTGGGGAGCGGGTTGCAAATATTGGGGAAACCAACGGGGGCGCGAGAAGGTGCCCACGAGGTGACGGTGGCACCTGGGGAGCTGCAGGAGGGTGGTCCAGCAACAAGGACCAGCCGGAGGTGGTGGCATCACCCTGGGGCGGGCTGAACCTCACCCATGCTGCTTTGTTTAAGGGAAACTGAGGCACGAGCTAGCCGGTGACTTGGAAGTTCAGCAAGCCAACGCGCTCGCTGGGTCGCCCCGCTGTTGGCACAAGCCGACCCCGCAGCAATGGGGCACGGCTTCCCAGGCAGCCAGGTCACCCCAGCACGCACCAGTTCAACCCCATCCACAGCAACCGGGGGCACTGGGAGCACTGCTGTCCTCCCCATAGCGCAGAGAGCCCAGGCCAGGTGTCAGGGCTACCTGGATGGGGGGACTGGAGCCCCGCGGTGCCGAGCCTGTGTCGGGGATGGCACAGAGCAGCGGCAGCGGAGGAGAGGAGCAGAGCTGGGGTCTGGCATCATCCCCGCTCCCCACTGTCCCCTCCCAAACCGCGGCACTACGTGGTCCACCCGCCCCGGCCATGCCACCTCGGGGATGAATATTGGCCTCCATCACCTAAGGGGACACCCTGATGTCACCCACCACCTCCGCCACGCGGGGGCTGGCTCAGCCCAGACCCCCCCCACCCCAGGCAGGGCACCCAGCGTCACCCATGGGTGCCACTGCCGCAGGGTGGGATGCTGGGGTGGGCATCTCCCCACGGCCGGTGGGATGCAAGCTGCTGCCTCCAGAGCCGGGAAAGAGCTTGGGAGAGCATCCTGCAGGCTGAGGAGGGGATGAGCTGAGGTATGGGGTGAGCCTGGGCTGGAAAGGGTGCTGCTAGGGGACAATTTCGGAGCCGAGCCCTTGGGGATGCCAGCAGCACCAGGACACCCAGGCGAGGAGTGGGGAGAGGAAAGCCTGACCCCCATCTATCTGTAGCACAAAGTTTCTCCAGGTGCGAGCAGGAGCCGCTTTTCCAACCCGGGAGCTCACACTGATTCAGTTCTTCCCCTAAAATAAATAGATTAAAATCTCTCTGACCTGGGATAGCTCAGGGAATAAATGCCAAGAAACCGGTTTGGGAGCTGAATGGTAAAAAAAAAAAAAAAAAAAGTGACCGAAAGCCAGGAAACTCCTGCACAGCCGGAAAACACCCGTCGGATTTATCCCGAAGAAGGAGGAAGGTGAGCGAAGCGCAGAGCAAGATTTGACAGAGGGAAGCGGGGGGACAGCTGAGGACACGAGAGGCCATTCCCGCTGGGAACGGCGGGACTTCAGCCCCGGGGACAAGCCCACCGCCGCTCCGCTCCCTGGGGTCGAGGATGGGCTTGAAAGGTTCCCGTGTCCCCCCGCCGGGGAAGCCGGGGCCGCCCCCCTCTATCCAAAGGTGGGGACCCCTCCCTGCTCGCTGCTTTCGGAAGGATGGAGAAGGAACAAGAGCAACGCCGGGAAGAAAGTGCCCGTCAGCAGGATGCCACCATCATCTCCAGAGCGGATCCGGAGCCTGTTTCCATCGCTGCCTCCAGCCACCCCATCACCCCGCTCCCGCCCCCGATCCCTAGGGACATCATGGACATTTCGGCAACCCCCACCTCATTTTCCTCGCCCCCGCATGGCCACAGGGGCAAGTTGTAGGATGCTGATTCTATGTTAACGAACAACCCGGTCAGGATAATTAATCGCGACCTCGTTGGCACTGGTTTTAGCCGAAAATCCCCCAAATACCCCACACGCTCCCTTCGCCTGCCCCTCGGTCAGCAGCCTGATGAAGACTGATTCACGGGCGGCGGCAAGTACGGCACCTAATTATTACGAAGACTGACAATCCTATTAAAATTAAACCTCTCCCTTCTCTCTGCTCCAACATCCCGGTGTCCCCCGGCCGCGGGCAGCCGGGTCCTGCTCGAAAGCAGGAGAGTTTACAAAGTGCTGGCAGCGGCTCCAAGTTTCCCTCTTGCCCCGACTCGGGGGACCAGCACCCGGCGAAACATCCTTGGAGTCACCGGGATGGGAAACAGCTGGCGGGAGCGAAGTCGGAGGGAAGAGACTGCAGTTGGGAACAAAGCTCACACCTGCTGGAGACGCATCCCCAGGCGCTGACAGCACGGGGAACTGGTTGGCATCCATCTCCCCAGCCGCAACTCCAGCCAGCGCTGGGTTAAGGCAGGGGACAAGGGTGGCATTTCGTTTCTCCTTGATTACTATTTTTCCTTTTTTTTTTCTTTTTTTTTTTTTTTTTTTGGGGCGGGTGGGGGGGTGGGTGGCAGTGAAGCATCCCCCCAGCTGGTCCCACAGCAAGGTCACCGCCGCCGAGACGGAGTGGGTATTGGTGACAGCCAACATTTCGCACAAAGCACAACCCGGCATGCTGATGAGCGCAGACGGCCCCTCGCCTTACCAGCTGCAGGCAGCAGAATCCGACCAGCGTACATCTCCCATTGCATCTCCCCATGGTTTCCCAGCCGGAGCCTCGGATTTCCCCCACCGTGGCCTCTCCTCGCCGTCCTCCAGCTCCTCACCAGCCTCCCCTTCTCCAGCAGAGCCGCCGCCCGGGGAGCATCAGGGGGGCACCAGCAACATGTCCCGCTCTCCAGCCTCCGGCCAGCCCCGGTACTTTCTTCACAGCAGCCCTGCCGTCTCCCGCATCCTGCCGGGTTAGCACAGAGGCGGGCTGGGCTCAGAAAGGGGCATCGCCCCCCTTCTCCGCCTTCCCCCCCTCCGCTTCCACCCCCCAGCCCCGCTCTCCCCGAGCCCGTTACAGCCCCATCCCCCGGCTCAGGGACCCCGGAGCCGCGCACACCTCGCCATCCATCCCCGGGGCGCGCAGGTTTGCGCGGAGCCCGCCCGGCCCCTCTATTGTCTCTCCCGCACAGCCGCGCTCCGCGCCCCGGGGGCGGGCGGGGAGGAGGCGGCGGGTGGGGTCGGGGGCGCGCCGGGCAGGGCGGGCCGCGGCCGCCGGAACAAGGCGAGACGCGCTCCCGGCGGGGCCCGGCGGGCGGCGCGGCCGGGCCGGGGGGAGGCCAAGCCGGGTGCGCCGCGCCGCGCCGAGCCCTTGGCGGCTTCCGGGGGCGCCGGGCAGCGCGGCCCCTTCGCCGCAGCGGGCGGCAGGCGCGGCTCCTGGTCGCTCCCGCCTTTCCTTGTTGTATTTGTCTTTCCCCCCCCCCCCATTTATTTTTTTTTTCCCCTCCCTCCGGAGGCAGGTGGGGCTGGGTTAAATCCCGGCGATTTGCGGATGTCAAGGGCTGGTGAGCTGCTTGCCCTTCCCCCGGCCCTGCGGCCCTTGGGTGGTGCATGGACCCGCGGCACAGAGACCCCGCACACACCTCCTCTGGGGGATCCCTGGGGTGGCCCTGCCAGGGCAGCAGCTGGGCTCGCAGGGAGGACAGATGGCCCCAGCCCTGGGAGGAAAGTCCCCGCGATCCCCCCGCCGAGCCCTGCTCTACAGCCCGGCACACGCGGCTCCAGGGCCGGGAGCGGCCGCTGGCCGGAGGCGGGGCAGCACCCAGCCACCCGGCATCGGGTCTCTGCTCCCAGGGGGCTCGCAGGCTCAAACCCAGCAGGTCTGGGCAAGGAGGTGGGTGCAGGCAGAGCTGGCAGGGTACGGCCCCAAACCGCCACCCACCCGGCTCGCCTTTGTTCTTTTTTTCACAGCGCACCTTCCGGGGGATCGCGGAGCGCACATCTGCCAAGGAATAACCGGGATGCTGCTTTTCCACTGCTTCAGAAACCTCCTGAAATGCCATCCAGCAGAAGGACTTGGGAACAATTTGCTGCTTTTCAGTTCCATGAGTTCTTAATCCTCTGCCCTGATTTTTATAAGGAAGCATCTCCTAAACCAGCCCCACAACACCCTTAAGCATCAGAGCAGCTCTGCACGGCATCCAAGGGGCTGCGACCTTACAGATGCGTTTGTGTGCAAGTGTCGGTCTGGCCGTGGTCTAACCTGGCCCATCCAAGCTTGCAAGGGCTCACACATCCCCCTGCACTGCCAGGACCAGCCTACAGCACCTCCCACACCTGGAGCTTTTCCTTCATCCTCCATGGTGGGAATTCCTCTCCCTCTCAACTCTTTCTGTGCTCCCAGGAGTGTTTTGGGAGGCTTTTCAGAAAACACTTGGCTTCCATGAATGCAAAAACCATGCTGCAAAAAAGCAGTGGGTTCACCGTGCTCTTAACCTGGGGTCCTGGGAGAGGTGGTTGAACCCAGACCGAGCCAGAGGGTGTTTGAAACATGGGGACCTCGGCATTTATCCCACGCCGTCTCGGTGACCCATGTCTCAGTCTCACCCATGCCTCACCATGCAGGCTGCCGAGAATCCCACCCATGGACCTGCCTCCCCTGTGACACCTCCACTGTGGCCTTGACTCCATCACCCCCAGTGCTCCTGGCTCCATCATCTCCAGGTCCTCACCAAGAGCCTGAGAAAGGTCCCATTACCCTCATCCCAAGTGTCCCCGGCTCCTAGGGGTTATCTGTGGGGAGGAACCAGCCCCATCTCCAGGATCAAGCTTGTGGGCTCCTCTTGGATTTAAGCACAGCAGAAACCCGGAGCAGAGAGACCGGTTTCACTCCATGGGTCAAAAAAAGATGAGGATCCAACTGCCCCCCATAGCATTTTGTTGGCCATGCAAATCTGCTCAGCTCAACCCTCCCCATCAGCTCCGAAAAATACCAGAGAAAGGCAAAACGCCCCCGTGTAAAATCGTGAAAACCCATACAATGGCGCCGAGACCCTGCCTGGCTCTCGACCAGGTGGAGTTTCACGAGGAATCAATTTTAGATTAAAAAAAAGGTCAGCATAGCGTGTCAAAGCGCCTCCTTAGAAGGCGAGGAGATAACTTCATTTGCGAGCGGGTGGGAAACGAGCCCAACATTCTGCCTTTCACTGCGCTCGTACCCGCCACCCTCCAGACCCCACAACACTTGGCTTTTGTTATTATATTTTTGGCAAGAAAAAGACCCAGATGACCAAAATGATGGAGGAAATATTAGGAGGAAATAAAAGCGGGGGCACGGTATTTATTCATGGGGATCCATGAATAAATGGAGATCCATGAATAAATCCATGAATCCGGCCCAGCCAAGCCCTCCATCCCCAGGGCAGGAGGAGCCAGGTGGGATCGCTTCCCCACGTACCCAAAATCATCTCCTTCCACCAAAAAGGGATGTTTTAAGTAAAAAAATACATAGATCTGTGTGCCAGAGAGAGATCTCTCTGCCAGGGCTATAAACAGACCACGTGAAAATTATCTCTTTTTCACTAAACTGATATTTTTACCCAAAAATGTCTATTTTTTGCTCAAAAAAAACCAACACGGGGATTGATTGTGGGATTTTAATTTTTTTCCTTTTTTCCCCCCCAGAAAAAAACCTGGAGCAGAAAGAAATCACACCGCTGGCAATTCCTCCTTCCCTTCCCGATGCGCTGTGCAGAGCCGGGTACCTGCTGGGACACCGGGCCTTGGGGCACTTGTATCCGACACCGGAATTATTTAATATTTCCAAACAGAGGCAAAAAATAAAATACATTTTTCCCCCGGGATGAGCATCAGCGACGCTGCTCCCAAAACAGCCAGCAAATAGTTATTTGGGGGAAGAATCAGGCGCAAAGCTGCTGCAGGGTTGGGAATGCTCTTTCCTGCCTTAAAAAAGGCAAAACCAGGGAAAAAAAGGAGGTTTTAGGTTAACGGAAAACACCCAAAGACCATCACAGTTCTGCCGCCCCAAGCGCTGACATTGGGGTTGGGTTTTTTTTCCTCCGTCTTTTCCTCCTGGGCTCTTGGGGTTGATTTTTTTTTTTCCTTCTTTGGGGCTTAAACCATTGTCCGGGCTTGGCCATGATTCGGAGTGTGATTTTTGGAGGTGAATTTATACCAAAGCACCGAATCTCAGCGCGGGGATGTCCCGGGAGAGGCCGGCGGGGACGTGCCAGCCCACGGGAGCTGCTGCCGAGACAAAGCCAAGGGGGCTCTGGAGCATCTTTCACCCACTCAAGCAGTAATTAATGACACTGAGTTGTCAGAACAAGACAAAACGATGATTTTTGGCGTGTTTATTGGCAAAGAAATCTTCGAAAGGGCCCCATCTATCTGGGTTATGGTGACGGGGAAAAGACATTTATTCCGATGCATTATGTAAATCAGTGTGGGGTAAATACATGCAAATCATCAGCACAGGTCGCGTGTAATTAAGCACATCGGGTAATTCCTCTTAATGGGGACGGGGTTTGCGCTTGGCTCGGGCTAAATCCCTGCAGAGGCTGATGGGAGGCTGGATTTTGGCTGCAGAGCCAGGATGTGCACACCTTCACTGCTTGAGGGCTGAAGGTTCTCTGGGTTTTATGTTAATGAGCTCCTAATTAACGAGTGGCAAAGCAGCCCTGTAAGTGGGAGGGACGAGGTGACAAGGTGCAACCCGGCACCTTGCGATGGGGCAGCCAGTGGGGATGGACACGGCTCCTCTGGGCTGTGCTGGGATGGAGCAGCCTGGGGACAGGGACATCCCGGTCCAAGGGTCAGGGATGCTTCATCCTTGGGGTCAAGGATTCTCCAGCCTTGGGCTCAGGGTTGCTCCAGCCTTGGGCTCAGGGATGTTCCATCCTTGGGCTCAGGGATGCTCCAGCTTTGGGGTCATGGATGCTCCAGACTTGGGGTCAGGAATACTCTGCCCAGGGATTCCCCAACCCTGGGGTTACGGACGTTCCATCCCTGGGTCCAGGGATGCTCCATCCCTGGGGTCATGGACGCCCCAGTCCTGGAGTCAATGGTGCTCCATCCCTGGGGTCATGGATGCTTCAGTCCTGGAGTCAATGGTGCTCCATCCCTCGGCTCAGGGATGCGCGAGCCCTGGGGACAAGGACGCCCCAGCCCTGGGCTCAGGGATGCTCCATCCCTGGGATGAGGGACGATCTCTGGGATGGGGAGCCCAAATCTGGGTGTCAGGCTCGTGCTGGGGCCAGCAGCCCACACCCAGCCCCTCTGCTGCCAGCCTTGACCTGACCCCATCGCTCCTCGCTTCACCTGGGGACATCCACAAACCCCCCTGACCCCGAGGGGCACCTCGTGTCACCCCAGGCAGAGCATCCTCCACCCGCCCAGCCCCGCAGGGACCAAGGGAAGCGCCACAACGGCACAAACCCAACCAAAGCGACTTCCCCGACCACCTCCAGCAGCAAACACACATCCATTTAACCAACCTTTCCCCGATTTTAACGTAATTAGCCATCAGCCTGCCAATCAACGTCAGCTCCTGCGGAACCCCGTTAATGGATCGCTGTTCAGCCGGCTGTTATTGAATCGATATAGAAATTAAAATGCATTCACGCCATTCTTCCTCAGTTGTCATCTTATCTCGGTGTCTAGCGAAAAGCGCGGCAGATTACAGAATCCATCATCATTTAGCCTTTGTAGCTCGCAAAATTCATAATTAACAAAAAATTTCTATTCACTTGCTCATGTAATTTAATTAGTTTTCCATTAAATAGAGACTAAATATCATCTAATCCCCCAACAGAGCAAATAATTGTTTTCCATTCTTTTAGAAATTATCACTTGCTTATTGTAACTATCAAAATTCATTAGAAGCCTCCGAGCGGCAGTGGGGAAAGGTGGGAAAAGCGCTGGAGGAAGGACAGGGAGGTAATTAGAGGGGGCGGCAGGGCCGGGGTGGCTGAGCCGGGCCCCCCTGGTGATGTCCCCGTCGTGCCCAGCACAGGAATCACCAGCACCCGGTGCAGGATCCGACCCGTTGCACCACGTTGGGGTGCTCTGGGTACCGCAGCCGTCTCCAGCTGGGATCACTTGCTGATGGTGGCGTTGCCCATGGGTCAAGGAGCAGGATGGGGGCAGGGCCAGCCATGCAGGACAGGGGGTCACTGCCCACCCCCCCGTCCCCACTGAAAGCAGCGGGCAGCCCCCCCCAGAGCAGCTCTATTGCAAGAGAAATGAGAAGTACAACTGAGACGAGACACAAAAAAAGAGCCTGGAGGAGGTAAGAGGTAGGCTTGGAGAAAAAGGAGGAGGGACATGGAACGGGATATTGCGATATTGCTGGGGGCAGCTGAAGATGGCTTCACGGAAGGAGGCACTCCTGATGGAAGAGGGATGCTCTGAGCGACTGCAGCCTGTGGAGGACCCATGTGAGCAAGGACACCCCCAGAGGGACTGTGGCCTGTGAAGGACCCACGATGGGGCAGGAGAACAGTAAGAAGTAAGGAATGACAGAGAGAATCTGCTCTGCACTGACCATTGGAGTCACAGAATCACAGACTGTGTTGGGTTGGAAGGGACCTCTAAAGGCCACCTAGTCCAACCCCCTGCAGTCAGCAGGGACATCTGTAACTAGATCAGGTTGCTCAGAGCCTCATCCAGCCTGGCCTTGAATGTCTCCAGGGATGGGGCCTCCACCCCCTCTCTGGGCAACCTGGGCCAGTGTCTCACCACCCTCAGTGGAAAGAACTTCTTCCTAATCATAGAATCATAGAATCATAGGCTTGGAAGGGCCCTCTGGAGATCATCCCATCCAACCCCCTGCCAGAGCAGGGTCACCCACAGCAGGTGGCACAGGAACGCCTCCAGGCGGGGTTGGAATGTCTCCAGAGATGGAGACTCCCCCACCTCTCTGGGCAGCCTGTGCCAGGGCTCTGCCACCCTCACAGCAAAGTTCCTCCTCATGTTGAGGTGGAACTTCCCATGTTCGAGTTTGTGCCCGTTGCCCCTTGTCCTGTCGCTGGGCACCACTGAGAAGAGCCTGGCCCCATCCTCCTGACACCCACCCTGTCAGTATTTATAAGTGTTGATAAGATCCCCCCTCAGCCGTCTTTTTTCCAGACTAAAGAGACCCAAATCCCTCAGCCTTTCTTCATCAGAGAGATGTTCCAGTCCCCTCAGCATCTTGGTAGCCCTTTGCTGTCCCCTCTCCAGCAGTTCCCTGTCCTTCGTGACCCGGGGAGCCCAGAACTGGACCCAGCACTCCAGGTGTGGCCTCCCCAGGGCAGAGCAGAGGGGGAGGATGACCTCCCTCCACCTGCTGGCCACACTCTTCTTGATGCCCCCCAGGATGCCATTGGCCTTCTTGGCCACAAGGGCCCATCGCTGGCTCATGGTCACCCTGTTGTCCACCAGGTCTCTTTCCACCGAGGAAAGATGTCTAACCTAAACCTGCCCTGCTCTAGTTCAAACCATTGCCCCTCGTCCCATCGCTACGTGCCCTTGCAAAGAGCCCATTGTGTCACCAAAGGGGTCGGAAGGGACCGAGTGTAACGTGTGGTGAAAACAAGGGCAGTCGATACGAGGCAGGGGGAAGAGAAGTGCTGGAATGAAGCTGAGTCTGGAGAGCGGGTAGAAAAGTCATTTTTCTAAGTGTTTATCTGGATCCTGGGACAGATTTAATTTATAGTGGAAATCTCTCAAGCAGATACCTCCCTTGGAGGAATAAACCTGTTTAAGAAAACAATTTTCTCTGCGCTGGGATTACGCCTGTAACGCTTTGCTGCTGCCATGCCCCGGAGATGGCACAGCTCCCACGCGGGACGTGAGCCAAGAGGGGCCCACGTTGGCCCGGGAACCGAGGGACAAGCGGCCCCGGGGCTGCCCGGCCCCAAACCCCCCCAGGGCATCGCCCTGGCCCCAGGGCCCGGTGGCGGTGCTGGCCCTGGCAGAGTCTGGGGCGCGTGGGTACGTGCGTGCGCCTGTGCACGTGCGTGAGTAGGTGCGTGTTTGCACCTGCGTGCACGTCGCTGTGTGCACGGGAGTGCTTTTGTGTGTGCACGTGTGAGCTTGTACGTGCACGAATGTGGATGTGTGTATGCACGAGTGTGTGTTCAGCGTGCTGCGTCCAGCTCTGGAGCCCTCGGCACAAGAAGGACATGGAGCTGTTGGAGCAGGGCCAGAGGAGGGCCATGAGGATGATCGGAGGGCTGGAGCCCCTCTGCTGTGAGGACAGGTTGAGAGAGTTGGGGGGGTTCAGCCTGGAGAAGAGAAGGCTCCGGGGAGACCTTTGAGCCCCTTCCAGTCCCTGAAGAGGCTCCAGGAAAGCTGGGGAGGGGCTGTTTGCAAGGGCATGGAGCGACAGGACGAGGGGCAATGGTTTAAACTAGAGCAGGGCAGGGTTAGATCAGCCATTGGGAAGAAGTTCTTTCCACTGAGGGTGGTGAGACACTGGCCCAGGTTGCCCAGAGAGGGGGTGGAGGCCCCATCCCTGGAGACATTCAAGGCCAGGCTGGATGAGGCTCTGAGCAACCTGATCTAGTTACAGATGTCCCTGCTGGCTGCAGGGGGTTGGACAAGATGGCCTTTAGAGGTCCCTTCCGACCCAACACAGTCTATGATTCTATGCATACGTGTACATGTCTGTATGCGCGGGGCACAGCCTTGCACTCCTCGCTTTGCACAGCCAGGATTTGCCCTAATTTGGTGCCAGCCAGCTCCACCAGCAGTCCTGTCCCTCCCACGGTGGGTGCCAGCCCCACGGCGGTGCCCAGGTCTCCCAGCAGCAAGCTCAGGGGCCAGCCAAGCCATGGGGAAGGCACACGGGGCTGGCCGTGCTCACAGAATCACACAGAATCACAGAATCATAGGGTGGGAAGGGACCTCTGGAGATCATCCCGTCCAACCCCCTGCCAGAGCAGGGTCACCCACAGCAGGTGGCACAGGAACGCCTCCAGGCGGCTTTGGAATGTCTCCAGAGATGGAGACTCCACCACCTCTCTGGGCAGCCTGTGCCAGGGCTCTGCCACCCTCACAGCAAAGAAGTTCCTCCTCATGTTGAGGTGGAACTTCCCATGCTCCGGTTTGTGCCCGTTACCCCTTGTCCTGTCGCTGGGCACCACTGAGAAGAGCCTGGCCCCATCCTCCTGACACCCACCCTTTCAGTATTTATAAGCATTGATAAGATCCCCCCTCAGTCGTCTTTTTTCCAGACTGAAGAGACCCAAGTCCCTCAGCCTTTCTTCATGAGAGAGATGTTCCAGTCCCCTCAGCATCTCCACAGCCCTTTGCTGTCCCCTCTCCAGCAGTTCCCTGTCCTTCTTGACCCGGGGAGCCCAGAACTGGACCCAGCACTCCAGCTGTGGCCTCCCCAGGGCAGAGCAGAGGGGGAGGATGACTTCCCTCCACCTGCTGGCCACACTCTTCTTGATGGACCCCAGGATGCCATTGGCCTTCTTGGCCTCAAGGGCCCATCGCTGGCTCATGGTCACCCTGTTGTCCACCAGGACTCCCAGGTCTCTTTCCACAGCGCTGCTCTCCAGCAGGTCAGCCCCAACCTGTCCTGGTGCAGAGGGTTATTCCTCCCCAGGTGCAGCACCCTAAGCCTGTGCTGGGCCCTGTGGAGCATTAGACCTGCTCAGCTGAGTAACCCCCCACCAGCAAATTACATTAAATCCACATTTTGTCACACTGGGGCCATAGTTAGGATCCACTGAACCTGTGTCCCCTTAGCAGCAGGTAGGTGCTTCTCCTAAATCAACTTTCGGGCTCTTCCCAGGGGCTGGGACATCAGCACGTGGTCCGATCTGTCACCAACACAGGTGGGCATCGATCCAGCCCTAATTGCCAACAGTAATTGGCAGTGGCAACTCCGAGCTGTGACTGCCCAAGTCTCCCTCCTCACCCCCTGTTGGCATCGGATGCTGATTTGATCCACAAGTTGGGGATGTGCTGGGGAACGGAGATTTCTCTCGCAGTGCTGGGATGGGCACAAGGACCTGCCCAGGAAGCCAATGCTGCGGTGAGTTTGCTGGTGCTCAGCTGGCCATGGTGCATGCAGTGGGGAGATGCCCTCGAAGCAAACCAGCCGCCTGCCCCAGTCACTCCCTCGGGAACAGGGGATTTAGTGTTAATCCGGATCATTTCCCTGATCTGGGTCACGGCTCCACAGACACCCACGCTGACGCGCTGGAGGGGTGTCTGAGGGCAGAGGGGGTGGCACCTACTCGCCCCTGGGTGGGCTGCGGATCCATCCAGCCCCCACTACGTGATGCTGAGCATCCTGCATGGGACTCACAGGCTCTGTGGGACCCCCAGGCGCAGCAACCGCTGCCCAACAAAACCCTCCAGGACCCAAGGCGGAGCCCTCCCTGCTTCCCTACAGATTCCTGGGTTGGGAAACAGAACCCTCTTTTCTTCTTTTAAACGAGCAAGATTGGGAAACCGCAGGGTTATCATCCTGGCACCGCTGGCTCAGCCCCAAGAGTCTTCCCTCTGATGCTTGGGCATATATTCAAATGAAAACATAAACCCTCAGGGATTACAACAATGTCTAATTAAGCACTAAAAAAAAGGTGTGCCAGCACCCTCCTTGCCCGCCAGCTCTCGGCGAGGGGACAGAGGCACGGTGTCGGTCCTCAGGCGCAGGGCTCCCATGTTGGTGGCTCCGGGGAGGTCCATCCCAACCCACGGCATTCCCGGCTGGAGCCCCAGCTCTCATTTACATGCGTTTCAGGGCACGTTATTTAATACTCTGCAGAGTTAAAAATAAATCTTCCCCCTGCTTCCAGCTCTCTCCGCCCGCCTGTTCAGCTGAAGGGTGATTTGTTTGCGTTCAGATACATCCATTCACCGTGATCCGGCGACAGGTCTTCCTGTGTCTGCACCATCACCTCCCTGACGCCTGGCTCCAGCCGTGCCCGGGTCCCCCCGTGGGGACAGACGGATGTCGAGGGCAGTGGGACAGGGATGACCGCGGAGTCCCAGGGCTGCAGCAGCCATTCCTGCGGGCTCCTGCCTGCCATTCCCGCTGGGAGTCGCGGAATGACGGGAGGTGGATGTCGGCAGCAGACTGGGACTAGACCCGCTCTGGTGAAGCTGATCTTCCCTAGATTTGAACCCGGAGTTCTGCTGTGTCCGAGCATTCACACCTCAGGCTGGAATCCACCACCCACGGATGACGAGGATCAGTGAAGGAGACACAGTTGGGATCAATGGTTTCCCGTGCTCTCCATCCCCAGCTGCCTGCTCCCAAAGTCACTTTGGCTGCGATGATGCAGGAACGAGCAGAGACCAGCTCTGCTCCAGCCCCAAGGGCTTCAAGAGGAACACTGCGCTGAGTGAGGTCCCGTATCCCCACGGGATACAGACAGCCTGCAGCCATCTGCTGACAGGACATGGCTCAGGTGAAGAGGACTGGGGACAGTGCCACACACCCCAGGAGACATCACCCTGCCTCCCAGGGAACACAGCCACGTCTCCCTGCCTCCTTAAAAGCTGTTTTGGCCCCAAGAGTGCCATCCTCCAGCTTTTTTCTTCTGCCCACAGCAGGGCAAGACACACTCTCAAGGGGACCCTGTGCTTCTTCCCTGTCACTGCACAAGCCGTACCCATTTCCCACCTCTTAAATACCTGGCGGCCGCAGCAGAGTCCTCCTGGTCAAACGCTGTCCACGACTGCGCAGGACAGTCCTACGGCACGGCACCGCTGGGGTGGGAGCATCGCGTGTCCACGCTCCATCCTCCCAGCTCGACTGCAGCCCTCTGGTTTGGGGCAGAAAGGCAGCGAGAGGTGAGAAACGCCCGATACAACCTGAGCCAAGGCAGCAAACGGGGTGGGGGGAAAAAAAGGATGAAAAGTCTAACAGCTGAGATGGACACAAAAGAGACATGCAGCATGTACTCTTCATAGCAAGATAATTGACATCAGACAACGAGCTGTGGCGTGGGGAAGCCCCCTTGTGTGTTCCCACAAAGACCAGCTGAAGCTCAGCACCGAGTCAAGGGCTCGAGGGCAGTTTCAGCCTTGGCTAAAAAAGTCAGGGCAGAGCATTCCCTTCTGCAGGAGCACAGCAAGCAGAGTCAGCCACGCAGCAGGTACAGGGCAAGATTTGGCAGAAGCAGCCCCATAAACCGCCCCCCTGAAGCTGAGGCAGGGCGCAGGCACCCTTGTGCTGTCCCAGCAGTCGGACACGGGTCTATGAGGGACAGATCTAACCCGCCCGAGGATCTGCCACCAGCTCGTACCACCCTCCTGCCAGCCTGCTTCGGGAGAGGGGACACGCAGCCCAGCCGGTTCCCCCACTGCCGAGCACCGAATACACTGTGCCCGTCACAGAAGACTCACTCCCTTTACATTTATTTACAGCAGAAGGCTGGATTTTACTCAAAACCATGAAAATAGGATTCAGCAATAGCCCAATAATTATTTCAAGTGTGGTCATTTTTATTGCCATGAATAAAAAATAAAGCTGCTCTTCTGAAGTTAAGGTCTATGGTTTCCCCGGGTTATATACGAGGGAGGGCCTTGATTTAGGATTGTATGATAGAGAAGTAAAACAGAACAATAAATCCCATCCACACAGTTCTTGTAAAAAGCTATCTATTTCAGTTTTGACCGTATAAAAAAAAACAACAAGAGAAAACTCGACAGGGAATATACAAGCCACATGTGGAATTTAAACAGATTTTACCAATTTCAAGTGATCTGGGTAAGGGTATACTAGTCGGTGGTACAGCCAAAATTAAAATCTTTTCAATTCTAAGTTTTCCTTCCTCCCCGAAGAAGAGGGGGGGCGTGGTGGAAAAAAGCTGTACAGCGAGACCACGCAGACATCGCAGCCTGCGAGAGGGCGGCTTGTCTCGTCAAGCTGCTTCAACATTTTCCCACTGCTACAAGGGCGAGGGGGGGGCGGGCTGGCACCAGTGAGAAGAAAGTCAATCCGACTTCTGTAAACCAAAGATTGCGAGGGCACGAATCCCACCATCGCCTCGTCGGCTTCACTGGATCTCCCCCATATACAGTCTTTTGTCGCTGGATGCGGAGAGTACTGTGGGAGAGAGAGAGAGGGGGGGGGGAAAAGGGAGGAATACGAAAATTAACCGCGACAGTTTGAGACCTCCACTAACGACACATCATTTGAATTGAACTACTCATTTCGCTTGCTGTAAGTGATGTAGAAAGCCAAATTTCATGTGCTGCCCAAAAACACTTCACGGAATTACTACTCCGACACCTCATCACACGCTGCATGTCGTGGCTGCCATTCCCCTGTCCCAAGACAGGCATAACGGCGTACTGCCTGTAATGTCTAAGCATTAAAATGGTAAAGAGAGGCGTATAAACACGCTGTTAACGCTCTCAAGCATCCTGAAGTGTTATCTCCATCGCAAACGGCGTTCAGATTGCAAACCGGGCACTGCCGTCGGGACCGCGTGCCGCTAGAGGGCACAGGCTGGCCAGGAAAGCCTCGCCGGGACCACATTATTTTATCAGAACAGGCAAAATGCAGCTGGCACCCAACTACAACAATCCAACGAACCACCGTAACTCAGAAAAGGCTCTTCAGGCAGACACAAGCGTCAAAATGACGACCCAGAAACGCTGCTCTTGACACTGCCAATGGTTTCAATGAAGCCCAGGAGAGATTTGGGGAATTTCTAAATGAAGGTGCAGACTGGTGTCTGTTATCTTGCTGCATTTTGCCTCCCCATGCACCCTCCCGTGCAGATGAGTATTGCGGAGCGGGTGCAGCAATTTACAAGATTAACATTCCCAGATGTTAATAGAAATCAATTGCATAACTCGCATGCAACGCCCGGATAGGTTTTTAATTTTTATTTTAAGCTGAGTGATTGATTCACAAAGAGGAGCTCAGCAGATACAATTGCAAACGATCCGCTCCAAACCAGAGAGGAGAGATCGCGCTGCTCTTCCAGCACAGGCTCCAATCTGAAGACAGGGCAATGAATAACCAAGGAACAAACCCATAACTCACTGCCCTGCTGCAGAGACTGTCACCCTCGGCGCAACTGAGCTCTTGGCTTCACTTCGGGGTTGACTCTTGTCAATTTTTGGCTGGAGCAATGCGGTGACCTGGCCGATGGTGCAAGTGTTTCCATAGAAACAAACAGCACCCTGCGGTCCTGCCTGGGCCGCACACCGCGCCAAGGAACTGATATGAAATCTGGTCTCAGCTGATGCACGGTGGTTAAAAACATTCTGAAAAACACCACCACAAGCATTGTCTCACCCAGCGCTGATACGTGGTGCCACGTGCTGGACACCTCTAGAATGGGGACAAAACCTGCTGCACAAAGAGCTGCCTTTGCTTCCTACTTTGCATAAGAGATCCCAGGCTGGAGACATGTTCCCAGGTGGTCACTGTCCTCATCTGACCACTAAACGTATGGTTATATCCCTGGTGTCCAAACCAAGGTACCCCCAAATCTTTTTTGCACAGCCCTTGGGAAGTCTGGACGAGCCCTAAGCAGCGGCAGCCAAGCCACGGCTCATGGCCACCCACAGGTGACCAGCAGCCCGGACCACCAGCCACCCTGCTGCTATACAGGTGCCCCCACCCAGGTCTCCGCCTGGGCAGGACACAGCAGAGCCCCTGCGCTCAGCCCAGGACCCCAGGGTACACCCAGCCCAACTCCCGTCTGTGGGAGAGCAGCAGGCAGGAGTCCGCTACCCCTACATTTGTCTCTGATACTCGGGGCTCCAGGTCACAGGCAGTTTAGGGGCTGTTTTCCACAGGATTGGCAGTTCAGACAGCCCTGAAACTATTTCCCCGGCTGACTTGAGGTGGGGAGGACTTACTGATGGGTTCCTCCGGATGGAAAGCCAATTCGTTCACCGACCCGGCGTGACCTGGCAGCTTGTACAAAATCCTTCTGGATGTGGTGTCCCACACGTAGACAAACCTACAAGAGAGTCATTATGAGCGCAGGCATTTGAGAAGGGAAAGCAGCTGCCCCCCACACCAACGGCTTATTCCTGCAGCGGTTCACCGCCCGGGCTGAAACAGATGCAGCTCCCAGTGAGGATAAACAAGGAGCCTCTCAAGGAGCAAAATGCTGCACTGCCCAATCCAGAAGAGCAGCAGTCTGAGCAGGTAGGAGCTCACATGTCAATTCGGTGTCAAAAGCCTCATAGCACAGTAGCCCCGTTTCACCTCTCGTGAAACGGGATTTGGAGACGGATTTGAAACCGTGAGGCCGTAGAGACCTTCAATACAGCCCCAACACAGTGGGCTAAGGGAGAAAATTAGTGTTGGGAGTGGGGTTCTCGCCCTTGCAAATACCTGCCTGCACGCCCGGTGGTCACCCTTGGTTTGGGCTGGCTGGCAAGCAGCGAGGAGTAGCCCAGGTCCTCGCCCAGCCCCTGCGACAGTGTAATCCCTCACAGCCAACAGCCTTATATACGGATTTCTTCCTGCTGTGCCATTAAAGTCATAATCCACCTCCCAGCTTTTATTATCAGATTGCGCCGAGCCCTTTGATTAGCCTCCTGCAGGCCTTGCCGCGGGCCCCCACCGCTGCCGGGTCCTGCCTGAGCACCGCACCTTGGCTGAAGGGCCAGAAGCCACTGGGATCCTTCAAGCAGGAGGTCAGAGAGACGCTGCTGGCACCAGGCACAGACGAGCTTTCACATTACTCTCATAAAAGATCTCAGAAAGTGGGGGAAACGGTGCCTTGCTATAAACCACACTGTAGCCGAGTTCACTGGTTGTCCCCCACGGGTGTCAACTGCTGCCTGCACGGTGGGGTGGCTGCACACAAGCTCCGCTGGGAAGCAGAGCGATGCTTTGACCCCAGTTACCGTGAGCACCCGCAGGAGCGACTGGGATTTTTTAACATATCAAAACGAGAAGAGCCCTGAGCGACACCCTACAAGGCAGTCAAGGCAATGCTGCACCCCACCTGCGCAGGGACGCTGCATCCTTCCCTTTCGAACACAATGGCCTTGCCACACGAAATGGCATTTGTTACGAGGTTCACAGCTCCGCAAAAACACTCAGGCTAGCTGCCAGTTCTGGACTACACTCACTCTGCCTTCTCGTTTTACTCTGCAGGGAGGTGACTGGCAGCTAAAACAAAATCTGATGGGTCAGAAAAGGGAAGCGTGAGGGCAGCTCTGCTGCCTACATGCCCCAGAGGCATCACTATGGCTATTTACAGGGGACTGCAGAGGGTGAGGGCCCACAAAACACATGTAAAAATCAACCTACTGCATTACAGTCCTCCAAAGGAAGGTCACGCGAATGCCACTGTGCATCCCCATGTCTCACCTGCACAAATTCAAACATGCTGGGGGTCAACAGCCCTTTCATCAGCCCCACACGCAGCCCAAGCTCTGAACACCAAGGCCAGACTGTTTCAGGTTTATGCAACGCTACCAACAGCGGGTTCCTCAGCTTCACCTGTTCCTTTCTGTTTGTCAGGGCTTTGCAGACCGTATGAACAACAACATTTGCTTGTACAATTAGCCCGTCTTTTAGTAGAAATAGAACTGAGTTTCTTTTCCCCCCAAAAAAGCACTGAATTATTTATAACACTTGCTGGCTAGATAGAGAGGACACTGGATACCAACACAGGGCAGACCTGCTTTGTCAGGAGCGTTCATTTTTTAGGCTGGTGCTATTCTTCGACTTATTTTCTTTAAACACATGAAAGGGAAAAATGCAAACCCGCAACTTAAGTCGTGAATGTTACTTAAAGCAGCATTTCTTTAAGGACAACTGTTTTATCTAGCAGGCAATAGCTGTACTGAATGCTTTCTCAAAGCACTCTACTGTTCTGTTTTTAATTTGGTATTGCAAAGCAGGCAAGCACTTTAAGTAGTTGATTTTACTATAACCTGAAGAGCTCAGCGGCAAAAAAAATATTCAGGCAATTGTCCCTCCAACATACACAAACACTCCACATAATGCAGAAGGAGAGAGTAATCATTGGGGAACGCTTTTGTACTCAGACAAATGAAACATTTGTTTGATCTTGCTTTGCTTTCCCAGCACATACTCCTCAAAAGAAAAAAATTAAAAGCTCAGAGACAGCAGAAAGATTTGAGTGGCCTTGTCTAACCTGCCCCGGGGTCTGGCTCTTCCCCACGAATGTCACAACAAAGTTGCTGTCAGACCACAGAGCTATGTCAGCATCTGCAGAACTAACCTAATGGCCTACGACTTCCAGCCACTCTTTGCCACTGACTAGATCAGCCACAGCCTCGGCAGACCAACACGCAGGCGTTCCTCCACCGCCAGTGCTGCCCAGCAGGACCGGAGGGTCACGTCTCAGCCACTTGCTGTGACAGCTGGCCTCACTATATCTGGACGGTGAGAGCTAAAGTTCTCCCTATCCTCTATCAGAAACTCATTAATTTGCTGATTACTACTGCTCCATGCCCTGGACTCCAGCCTGCAGGAATTCCTGTCTCGATGTCACTGAGAGTGTGTCTGGATCTGCTCCAGCGGAGGCTGGTATCCTTCACGGTGACCTTCAGGGTCTGGCATGGACCCTCTGCTGGCTTCCTCCCTCTACCCGTTTTACTCCTCAGTTGCCTTAGTTTATAGAATATCTCATTTAAAAGTCCAATATGCGCTAATTTAGTCAGATCTTTATTTCTTCTTACTCATTAATTAAAGTAAGGCACAAGAACGACCCTTGGAACACCACTGGTGCCTCCTGCAAGCTGCCACGCAGCAATTTAACCGGTATTTGTGGTCCTTATCAGTATAACCCCTCACTACACGCACTTCCCCAGACTCCCTGCTTCTCAGAGACTCTCACAAGCATCTGCTGATACGACTGCAGGGTCCTAGTCCACCAACAACCACGCTCCTGTCACCTGCTGGTCCTAGTGTTGGATCCTGCGGTTGAACATAAGCAATAATGTAGATCTCTACTCAGCTTTTGACAATAATAATAAGATTTTACAACTATATGGTGCTCCTCCACTGTCACAGTATAAAGACACCGCTATTGTAATCAGGGCAGAGAATGAAGGGGGTTGTTCGGGTCTTCACACCTCTACGCACAACTCTGAGGCTTCATTTTAGACATGATCCAACTCATTTCAGGAGCGCTTGCAAAATGGTTTGGGATTGATGGTAACAGAGAAACGCAGTGGCAGCTCACCTGTCGGCGGATCCCCCTGCGATTTTACTCCCATCCGGGGACCAAGAGCACCTCAGGAGATTCTAAAATGAAAAAAAGAAAAGTCCACAGATCTATTTCCAAAGAAAGATTTAGTTTTCCCCTTCTACTTGAATTAAAATCGCCATGAGACTTTAAATATCGTGAGCACCACTTTAATGATCTTCCTTCAGAAGTGAAGATGGTAATTACAGTTTTTATTTCATTGCTGGAAACATCCAGTGCCTTGTTATTTTACACAAAGTAGATAGTAAATGTAGAAAATACTTAATTTACAGCTAATTATAGCTGAACCGAGCAAAGAAATCTTGTTACTGTGGCTTTAATTGGAATCCCACTTCGTGCATTAATCTTTCTTTGAATTCTTATTAAAGCCTTTCTGGTTTAAACTTGAACTTAAAAAACAATTTACAGAAAAGTTAACAGCAGCAGCATTTTACAAACAATCATGTTTTAGCCTGCAGTCCACTCACCTTTTCAAAATTATGTACGTTCCCCTGGAAAATCTTTACACATCTCTCTTTAGGGGCAAACGGTCGCACATCCCAGATGCGAACTGCAACAGAGAGCTCACAGTAATTAGCTGAAGATGGCAGAGGCATGGGGGCAAGGTCAGCTTCTGGAAACCTTTCTTTTCCTAAGACACGCTGCTAACGAGCAGACCTGGTCATGCTCCTTCTCTTTATACTTAGCTTTCCTCAGAAGCAAAAGGAAACCAGCAGCTTTCCCCCACAGAAAGCTTTGATATGAAGGGTCAAATGCAGAAATTTATAATTACACCAAGACCACTGCCAACGCGAGGGGAAAAATCCAAAACAACTATTACACAAACGAGCCACCATCTCCTTATATGAGCATTTGCTTTATTCTAACACACTCTCTGATCGCGCTTCTAATCAGATCAGCTTCGCTGAGCACCTCCACGCAGGAGACAGGCAGTTTGGAAACTGTGCTGTCATTCCCTGCTGCCGGGAAACAGCCAAACCGCCCTGACAAGAGCCAGACCGAGTGTGCGTTCAACTGTCTGCGCAAATAACGTGTGCCATAGCATGTGTCCTCACTGCCCTTCGGGAGATGTGACAAACCCTTCTGATGCAGCTGCTCCCTCCCTGCAAAGGACGTGACTGTCACCGGCATAACAAGAATTCAAGCTTTATCTCTGGAGCCAAAGTCCCTTCAGCCTATCCCCATGTCTGGCTCTTGTTTTCCTACGTCAAACAATTTGAGCTGTTCCTTCCTAAACGCCATGCCAAGCTAGCATGAGAGAGCAGCGCCCCACAGCTGTGCTCTCGCATCAGGTAGGACGTACCTGTGTTGTCCATTGCGTTGGAGAGCAGGTAGGAGCCTTCCGAACTGAGACTGAGGCCTGTCACCGAATCCGCGTGTCCTCTCATCGTGTAAGTGAGCTTGTTCTGGCGAAGGTCCCACACCTTTCAGACACAACATTGCGGTTTAACAAAAAGACAGCCAAGACTGTTGGAACTGCTGCTTCTGAAGCATTTCACGCTGGTAGTGATCCGTCATCTGATGACATCAGCTTTCCATTTCAGTTAGTGGAGTCTGAATGGCTAAAATATGAGGCTAGAATTTTATTTGTGCTGAAGGAAAAATGGAATTTGCCCCTTCTAAGACTCCTTACCGACCGTGTCCAACCACCAAGGAGCGAAATGTCAGCAGCCTCATACATGCAGGAATCTCTCTCTACCTGTCTATAGCTCCCACAGCTCCCAGATTCCACTGATTGATGGCACAGAGCCAAAATCCCCAAATTTCATGCTGTTCTTTCCCCGAAGAGGGGCAGTCTTTCAAGGGGCAGTCGGAACAGATCTCATGTCAGTGCTACACCTAGCGATGGCTCTCTTGACAAGCACATGCTCCCCATGCCTAGGTAATGCTGGAGCCCAAGGCTAAAAGGACAGTAAGACAGACTGAATCATACGCCTATCAGGAGAATCTCAGTTACCAGCTGAATGAAACACTGAGCTCGCTCTTAAATAAAATCTTTCCACACTAGCAGGTGATAAAGTAAGTTGCAAACTAGAGCAGAGGGCAGAGAGCGCGGATGTGTCACCACATTTTCTTTAGTTTACCTCATATATGGCTCTAGAGCCTCCGCGACAGGCACAGGCTGCCAGGAGAGCCAGCATACCGTATCGGCTCCAGCGGGTGACAGCAGTGCTGGGACGCCTGGCCAGGAATGCCAGGGCTGCCCAGGCTGTCACGTGGCAAACAGCCCTGGAGCAACTCCCTCAGAGTTTATTGGCCCTATATCAACAGCGAGGTCAGGCACAGCACATCCGCGTGGCTCTCGTGACTGTAAAATTAACCAACAGGCTTCCACATTTGTCCTTGACCAATGCGAGACGTGACGGGATGGAAAAGGCGTGTGCAGTCAGAAAGGCACATGGGGAAACAGGCATCCTACCTTAATGTCGTTGTCGATGCCTCCAGATATGATCTGATCACTGGTGTCATTGAAAGTCACAGCCAAGACCTGGTACGTGTTCTGAAACGTCTGGACGGCAGCTTTTTTCCTGATATCCCACAGCTGAAAAGACACGGCAGTTGTAGAAGTTGCATAGAGACATTTAATGATAAAATTACAAGAAGTTGCACAGATGCTTGGCAAAGACTCAGAACCCTCTCCTGAAATTCCCTCTTTTAGGTCTCAGGAGATCTCTATAAAAAACATAACAAAATTCTGGTGTGGTTGGAGCACAGGAGCGCAGGGGAGGGAAGAAGGGGCTAATGTGTGAGATTCCATTAACGGCTTGCCTTTCTTGTGCTTTGTTAATGCAGCTCAGTGGAAAAAGTACAACTGAGCGGATGAATCTTCTTCATCTCCCAAAAGAATTACAGAAAAATAGCAGCAGTCAAATTTTATTCCAAATTTTTTATTTCTGAAATCAAAGTTATTAGATAATGAAATTCTAAGGGTAACGAAAGGCTGAATTTAACCCACTTAAATCGGAAGACCCCAAAAATTCTTTCAAAGATCCTCTCTTACTTTCATTCCAGACTATCTCTTTATGCAATATACTGACCTTCACTGTCCCATCATCGCTGCCTGTACAGACAAGCTGGGGTCCTCTCCTTGCTGGGTAACAGGAGTTAACGAATGATGTATGGCCCTTCAGTCTCTTCACTCTCTCTCCAGTCTCACTATCCCACACGGCCACGGTTTTGTCTGTGGATGCTGAGAAGAGCATGCTGCGGAAAAGAATCTCCATGAGGTTCAGCATTTCGGCAATATTTCTCCCCTCCCACCTTTTTTACTCTTAAGTTATGTGATCAAAACTGGAAATAATCAGTGGGAGAAGAATCTCCCCATATACCGAGACAAAGCTGGCGTTTCGGAACAGGCTGACTGACAGTGGGGCAGCTACACTGGAGGCACTCCCATTAAACCCCATTTCTAGATACATATAAATTCGTTTTCTGCCTCCTCAAACACTATCTGGGATGAACACAGGAAGGAAAGCTCAGTGGCAACAGCTCAGATACAATAGTGGAATGGCCTTTTATATTAACAAATATCTCACTTGGTTTCTTTCCCTCCCCAGTGTCCCCCAGATGACCGAGACTAACTTTCTGCTGTTCCTCAAGATTGAAATCAAGGGCTCTGGTGGGTCACGGGTGACTCCAGATCCTTTTTCTTAATCTCAAGCAGGCACCACTCTCATCTGGGAAAGCCACACCACAAGCATTCGCCGTACGTGGACCAAGCAGGGGCACCAAGGTGCTCTGAGGGACTCAGGCCAAGAGAAAGCACCTTCCTTCAGGAAGAGCCAGGCCTGAGGCCAAAAGCCATCGGCACGCCACTTACCTGCCATCCGTGTTATAGTGCAGCTCCATAACCGCCCCGCTGTGTCCCTTCAGGGTGGCGTAGTTATCGCAGTCCCCGTAGACATTCCACAGCACTGGGAGAAAGAAAGGGAGAGGTAAGTCCAGGACACACCTCCGGGCTGCGGATGGAGCGATTCTCCGGGAATTCAGCAGAATGAACTGTGTACTGTCACCACTGTCATCTCCAATCTCGGCTGATGTGTAGCCATGAAGAAGCATCGTACGAGCCCCAGAAGGACAGACAGCTGTTTTGAGCTGTTTTATGCTTTCAAATCAAACTGAATTTTTAAAGGAAAGTAATACTCTTCACCTCAGCAAGCCAAAGCATTAAAAGTTGCATTTCTGCAGACTGCTGCAGTCCAACACAGGCGGACGGTAACCTGCATGAGGGACCTGGGAACACAGGGCTGTGACCAGCAAAGTGTGTTACCAGTCCCGTCTGAGGATCAGCAGAACAATGACCTGCCAGAGGAGCTGGAAGAAGCTTCTTCCTCCCCTCCTTGTGAAGCACTTCATGCTCAGGACTACCTACATTTCTACATACAGAAATTGTATGAGCCCCAGCCCCGCGCAGTGCTGGCTGGGCCAGGGCAGCCTGGTACTCACAGATGAGCCTGTCGAAGCCGGCGGAGGCGAGGGTGTTGCCGTTGGGGTGGAACTTGCAGCAATACACCTCCCCTTCATGCCCTGACAGCAGCATGATGGGGGCCTGCAGGGAGGAGCAGCGCGGTGGGCCCTGCGGGAGGCAACGGAGGAGCTGGGTGAGGTGATGCCACGGAGAGGAACAAGGGGCAGCCCTGGGGGCATATCCAGTGTGCCAAGACACCTTGCCCGTTCTCATGGGCCATCTCCCCCCACTTTTTCACACCCCCTGTCCCCCGGGGCTTCTTCCCCCTACTAATCCCCACAAGGGCCTTTTGCCCCAACACTCCAAGCCCCACCATCCCCTCAGAGGCTTTTTTCCTCTCGTCTCTTCACCCCCGCCCAGGCCTTCTTTCCCCCGCCCTCCCCTCACAGGCCTTTCTGCATCCCCAAAACCCACCATCCCCTTACAGGCCTTCTTTCTCTCACCCCTTCAGCACCCCCATCACCCCCCCCAGGCCTTCTTTCCCCCACCATCCCCTCACGGGCATTCCACGTCTGCCCCGAGCCTCACCATCCCCTCACAGGCCTTTTCCCCTCATCCCTTCACCCTCCCTGGCCTTGTCCGCCCGCCATCCCTTCACGGGCCTTTTCCCCTTCTCTTCCCCGGCCTTTTTCCCCCCGCTATCCCCTCACAGGCCTTCCCCCCCGGCCCGCCGTACCGCCTGCAGCAGGGCCCCGGGGGGGGGTTGCCCCGCGCCGCCGCCGGCGCCCGGCGCCCCGGGCAGGTCATGGCGGGGCCGTTTGGCCGCTGTGGGGACGAGCGGGAGGTCGGGGGCGGGAGCGGCCCCCGGGGCGGCGACAGGGGTAGGGGTAGGGGTGGGGGTGGGCGCGGGCGCGGGGCCGGGGCCGCCGCCCGGGACCTTCCGCTTGTGCTGCTCGATCATCGCCGCCGGCCGCGCGCGCCCCGCCGCTCCGCCCCGCCCTCCCGCTCCCCCATTGGCCAGCGGTCCCGCTTCCCGCCGCGCCGAGTGGCGGAGCGTGACCGGATGGCCCGCCCTCCTCTGACCTACTTCTGGCGCGCGGGTGACGAGTGCGAGGCGCCGGTCTCTCCCCGCGCGGATTGGCTGATGGCGCTTGGAGGGCGGGCTCCACCTAGCACAAGTAACGCTGATTGGCTGGAAGCTGCCACTCGCTATTATTGCCCTCGGCGATTGGCGGAGTGAAGAGGTGCCGCAAGGTGAGGGGGTGTGTGGAGGGAGCAAAATGGCGGCGGCCGGAGGGGGCGAGTGATGGCGGCGGTTGGGGGGTGCCGTGGTGGGCGCTGACGGGCCCCGGCTTCCCCGCGGCCACCGTCCGGTGCCCTCCGGCCTCGCCTACCAGGGTTGGGCCTGTGCCCGGCACCGCAACCTCCGGCCCTAGGCCGGCCCAGCCGCCCCCCGAGCCGGTGAGAGCCGCTGGACCCCGCGGCGTATGGGCAAGGGGCGTCGGGGCGGGCTGTAGCCTAAGTCCAAATTAACTCCTCGCTGTTGGCTGCTAATAAGCCTGGCCGCAGGTGGCTTCCTGCGTTAATGAAATATTTCTTTTTAAGGTATCGCTCTGCACTCGGGTGGCCAACGTGCAGGAGCCCGGGGTGAATTCAGGTGGTGTTGGCTGGACCGTGTCTCGCCTGGAGCCGGCGAGGGCTGCGGGGATGGAGGCGCTGCCCGAGCTCTACGCCATCTTCCAGGGAGAGGTGTGTGGGGCCGCTGCCTGCAGCCGGCCCCTGCAGGCGTGCTGTCTGCGGTCTGCTGCTTTAGCTCTTTATTTTGTTGTTTTAGGCACGGCTTAGTTCAGTGGCAGTTTGGGTAACTGATGGTTCTGTTCCACGTATGTGCACACGTATACTTGTGTATTTGTGTGTTTATGTACATAAGTATATATATATATATACACACACATGTAAGAAAGATGCTTATCTGAGTAGTGTAGGAGCGGTTGGCTGAGCGCACGTATCGCACCTGCTCCAGAGTTATCAAGCATGGCAGTGTCTGACCTGCCTTGAAATCTAAAACTGAAGGAAAGCAGACCGTGTAGTCTTTTTGTGCATGTTCTTGCCCCATCCCTGGAGGGGTTCAAGGCCAGGTTGGACGGGGCTTGGAGCAACCTGGGCTGGTGGGAGGTGTCCCTGT
This sequence comes from Rissa tridactyla, assembly GCF_028500815.1. Taxonomy (NCBI): domain Eukaryota; kingdom Metazoa; phylum Chordata; class Aves; order Charadriiformes; family Laridae; genus Rissa; species Rissa tridactyla. The sequence continues at coordinate 6,611,032 of NC_071483.1, forward strand.
CCAGGGCGGCGGGGTGGAACTAGATAATCTTTGAAGTCCCTTCCAGCCCAAAACATTGCATGATTCTAATCCATGTTTTATGAAGGGCTTTTCCTTAGGTGGTGCGTTGATTTTCTTCGCAGGTTGCTACAGTGACGGAATATGGGGCATTTATAAAAATTCCAGGCTGCAGGAAGCAAGGTTTGTTTCTCTACTTTGTTCAGACGTTGTTTCATGTTGGCGTGTTCAAGCCAAGCAGTCATCCTCTGAATTAAAGGCCTGCTAGCTTTTAGAAAAAGCTCGGAGAATGGTGGGTTTTTTTCTAAATTAGGAAGGAATTGAGGTTCTCGGAAAGTATTTAGAATATGATGGTAAGTTTACATGAATGCCAAAAAGACTCAGAGGGCTTTAGGATATTTTAGAGAATCATTTTAAGGCCATAGAAACTTTCTACCGTTAGATGATTTGTCCAACTTAATTCTTTTATGACCGATACAAATAAAGCTCAAATAAAAAAAATAAATCAGAAACGCTGGCTTAAAGCTCTGTCTACGTTTCTGGGAAACCTCCAGTCAAACTAATTTATTTTACAAAAGAAGCAGCGCAGGGTGGCTGTTCTGCCAGATGCTGGTACGCCACAAATAACCCCTTCTCTGCTCTCCCCTTAAAGTGCCCAGTCACTGGAGTGCCAGTTCTAATAAAAGTTTGTGGGCAGACGCGTGGCTGCTGGAGGGAAGTCGCTTTGAGACACAAAACGAGCCCTGAAATATGAGCTTGAACAGCAAGGTGTGTTTCCATATTTATCCTCCCTTGTGTAACCCTGTAGCCCACGTGTCATTTGTGCAAATTAAAAATACAGTCTTGGGGCTGTGTCACCTTGCAATTACAGGAGATCAGGGCAGCCTTGGTGTTTCATGCTTTCGACTTTGCCAGCAAAGTATTGTGTTGCTGATGCGTGAAATGGACTCTGTTCTCCAGTGCTTGGGGTGGCCTCAGAGGACAGGCAGGAAGGGAGAGGTGTTAGTGCCTGCTACGGTTTTCCTTGTGGGCGTCTGATATTTTGGGTAAAAAGAGAATGCTTTGGGGGCCTGCTTCTCTGAGTTAATTTGGAGCAGATCTTGATGAACTTTTATATGTTTGATTGATGCAACTAGTTGATTCTCAGCTGCATAATGTACTGGAGGAAAGAAGCGGTTAGTTTTGCTTAGGGCAACTGCTGAATGTGTTCCCTGTCTCCCACAGCAGTGGTCTTCAAACGCTTTCGATTCTCCACCCCCAGTGCACGGTCAGTTAAAATCAGTTAACCCTATCAGTTACAAAAATTTTTGAACACGCATCCCTCAATGTGTGTATATTTATTTATAAATTATAGACATGTACTACTGTCCTAATGTTATGTACATTATAAAACATGTTCCTAAACAGAAATTAAAAAGAGGTGAGCTAAAGATGAAATAAGCACTATTACATTTTCTTTATTTATTAATGGTATGAAAATAATTTCCTCCCGCACCCCAAAGGATAGTCTCGCATCCATCCCACTTCGGAGACTGCTGTCCTATAGGGCAAAACTGAAATTCAGGGAAGATTTGTCTTTATTTTTTTTCCCTTTCTTCTCTTCTAACCCCCTGACCAGGCCTTGTCCATAAGACTCACATGTCCGCCTGCCGCGTGGATAAACCCTCAGAGATAGTAGACGTTGGAGACAAAGTATGGGTGAAGCTTATTGGAAAAGAGGTAACGTTAATTCTTGTTTTAGTGCTGTGTAGATAAAATACATTGCAAAACCTCTGAGAGCTTCTGCAGACAGAGGCTGTGCGTTCCTGTCGCATTGTCAGGGTTTGACGGGCTCTGTTTTACAGATGGGTGAATTCTCCGTACCTCCAGACGTGACTTCGGGCACACGGCTCATCTGACTTGCAACAATGCAGTTGAGAAAAAGGGAATTCGTAAAAACTTTTGGCTTGAAAGCATCAAAACGCCTCCCTTTCTTCCCCTGTGCTGCCCTTCGCAGCTGTATCACTGTAACTGTGTGATTTGGTGGCTAAATAAGCAATTTGAGATGCTTCAAAGATAAGAACTGATAAAAACAGCTCACTGTTTTGAGAGACAGGTGCATTCTCAGAAGAAGCCGAGATTTATGTTCTTTGTTTTGCTTTCTAAAAAGTATGAGTGGCAGTGAATTATGCCCAAGAGAAAATACAGAGGCGCTTTGTTTGTTTTGAAGTGAGAGGACTATACATTATTTTTCCCCCCCTCTACAAGATACATTGCTTTTTCTCCTGCAGAAAACGTGACGGTAGGGTATATCATCTGTATTTAAAGACTACTTGGAACAAAAACTGAATGCTTGCTTTGGTGAGCCGTGGAAGCAAAGCAAGCTGACTGTATTTTGTTGGGATCAAGGTGGAAGCATTCAGTTCAAAGTTGCATAGGACTTGGCCATAAATGCTTTGCATTTTTTTTGGAAGAAGATAATCGGGTTGGTGTACAAAACAAGGATTCATTCTGTGTGAGATAGGGAAATGGATTGAGAAACTTTGTCTTATTTACGCAGTGTAGAAAAACTATGAAAGACTTTACAGCTTCTTTTTAGACATCTGTGGCGTGCTTTTTAAGATTTTGTGGTGCGGTGTTTTTTTTTTCTAATGAATTTTTATTAAGCCACTGTTTTCTTTATTTGGAACGCAGTTGTTGGCTTCCTGGCTTCCTTGCTTTAGAGGCAAGGGGCAGAAGAGTGTTGGAAAGGTGGACAGCAGAACAGTTCATTGTTAGATTGCCTGCAAATAACTGCATAGATGTCATAAACAGACAAAACGCCTTCAATAGCAAACCCCTTCAATAGCAACACTGGTGAAAATGCAGAAAGTTGGAAAAAAAGGCTTAAAAAACCCCCCAAACATTCAACTTTTGCTTCTAAAGTGATAATGTGGCAATCAAGGACTTAGGGGCTTACTCTTTTGTGAATCCTAATAATAGAGATATTTAAAACATTTTTAGTCTCCTAAGAGAATCTAAATGGGAAAAAGGATATAAAGTTTTATTTTTTTTAGGATGCAAGTTGGCCAAAGTACTGGTCCAGGGAACTGCATTGGTGGATGACTTCGGAGTTACAGCCAGGCTTCCAAACGTGTACTTGGGTTTGGTCATGTTGAAAGCAGAATGTTGACCTGAACGGACCTATAGTTTGATCGTGTCTTATTACTGACATAGCTGCTTAACAGAGGCTATTTTATTAGCTAGAACACTCTCAAATGTAAATTCAGCTATGAAATAGTAGAAGAAAAGCATGTAGTGTCTTGTGGTGCTGCTCTTCGCTATCTGACAATTTCCTTCCTTCTCTATGGGCCTCCAGGCACAGTGTATTGATGAACATCATTGTCATTTATTCTTCTCATTCCATACCTTTCTCTTTCAGATGAAAGATGACAAACTGAAGCTTTCCCTCTCCATGAAGGTTGTGAACCAAGGCACAGGAAAAGACCTTGATCCCAACAATGTTTCTCTTGAGTAGGTACATCTACTGAGCAGAATAGAACAGATCAGACAGGTCGCTACTGCCTGCCTTGCGTTCCTGGCTTTCCTGCCATACGTATTCCCTAGGTCCCCCCTCCTTTGGAGGGTGAGGGGGGCTCAGAGCCCCCTGCTGATGCACTGGCTCGCTTGAGGGTCGATTAAAGGCTCTCCCTTGGTTACGCTGCCGAGAGGCAGGCAGGAGCTGGTGGAGGGCTGCAGGGAGTTGCAGCCCTTCACACCGCAGCAGGATTTTCATTCCTGCACTCTGGCCGTGTGCTTGTGCTGGAAGGACTGTTCATTCCAGCTGGGATTTGTCTTACCTACACGTACTACAAAATCAAATCTTAACTGCTTGGATGTTGCAAAGCTTCTTCTTTGCCTATCTTTTTTTTTTTTTTTTTTTGGTTATCGCTTGCAGGTCAAATAAAATTGCTTTATTTTCATACTGGGCAAGTGTATATATGTGTGTGTAATCACGTGCAAAATACAGATATTAGTATAAAGGGTGTAAGTGATTCTGTGAAGTGCAGCTCCCTGCATTCATCTGCCCTGTGTAGAGAATGCTCACGTTAATCTCAAAAGTAGAAATGGCAGGTAATACGCTGTTAATGATGTGGTTTATTCTAAGGAGCAGTTCGTCAGCTCCGTTCTTTGGTTTAGCTAATGTCCTGGTTTGAGGTAAAACAGAACCAATTTTCTGATTTGTAATTTTACTTTTTAGCTGGGCCTCTTCTAACTGACCAAAGGCTGAAATTAACAGCATATTGTTCAGAAACTGTTCACTCTGAGTGATAAGTGGTATTTTTAGAGCAACATTTGTGAAAACTTGTGTTTAGGTTCTGTCCGTATAAATATACAGGGTTAAAGATGCAAGTGGATTAAGAATGGGACTGTCCTTCTCTTTCTAGTCAGGATGAGAGGAAAAAACGCATGTTCAGAGACTACACGAGTCAGAAGATCACGCTTGAAGCTGTCTTGAACACTGTGTGCAAGAAATGTGGTTGCAAAGGTACGTTCATGCAGCGTTGTCTTGTTCTGTTGATGTAACCTTGTTCTAACCAGGTAGTGACCTGAAGGTAGGATTGTATGGACATCTGTCTTGTGGCTGCATATAAGGACTGAATTTTGCTTCCACGTGTCTGTTTTAGAGGAGAGCTACATTTTCTATCGCTTGTTATGAAATGGAAGCACTTAACTGATCTCCTTTTATAAAGGTTTGTTTCTTAAAATCGCATCCCTTTGAGCTTCCTGTAAAGATCCTTCCTCCTGAGTACGGGTCCAGTACAGCTTCCCTTCTTGCAATATTTGTGTTAATGTGTCTTATAGCAGAGGTCCTGTTCCAGTTTTGCATTTTAGGACACAAAAAGACTTGAGATGCCCAGAACATATCAAATAAATCCACAGTTGTGGCTTGGTGTTCTCACTAGTGATGAATGAGAGCAAAGAGAATATCTGTGACCCGTACGCTCAGCATCAGGAAAGTGGCGTCAAGGAAGCAGCTCTTTCTGTGCTATTTCAAGGCTTGTTTCCTCTCCTTGGGCACACCACGTAGCACAACCTGCAAAAATAATGAATATCCATCATAAACAACAAAACGTTCAGCTCCTGTGGGAAGGTGCGTGTTCAGCTTGACCTTGCAGAAAGTGTGCTTATAATAGTAAACACGGTAGAAATAAATATATGCCTCCACCGGATCCTTTCATTCTGAAGAACCATCAGTGGAAATTACATTACTGATCAGCTGTTGGGAGCACAGTGTTAGCTTGTGAGCAGTGTCTTAGAGCTGAAAACAAGCATGTGGGTTTTTTTTTTGGGTGGGGTGTGGTGAAATGTTTGTGTTTTGCCTAGTTCAGCAGTAGGAAGCTGGCTTAGGTGGTGCCTTTTCGGTAGCTCTACGCAAGTTGCTGAGACGGTGTTTTGTACATGGACTTTTTGCTGCATCCTACTTGTCTTATGTTATTTAGCTGTACAGTAAGCAGTTAAGCTGGAGTTAATGCTGTTCTGGAGAGGGTTAATCATGAATATGGTTCTCTGTAGTGGTAGATAACTATCTTTAAAATACAACCCCCAAAGGTTTAAGCTGGATTCTGTGTATTTCCAGTCTGATTTTTAATGATGATGTCTACTCCTCGTGGGCAGGCAGATGCTATCTCTCTGCAGTTTCCACTACCACTGTTAGTAGGTCAGCTTTGATGTCTCCAGAGCAGAAAGGGTAGAACCGGAGTGAGCTGATTTCCTCTATATTTGTGGTTTTGATCTCATTTACCAGGTGCCTATCACACCAATTTACGCCTTTTCCCATACACTTTTCCGTGCTTTTTAAGCCCTTGTGCAGACACGTTTCTACCAATTGCCCTGTTCAGACAAGAGTGTCTTAGTTTTTGCCTGACTAATCTTTCCAGAATGCCCTGGGTTGCATTTGCTCACCTGGCCTGTTTAATCAGGCCGTGTTAAACTAGCTGAAATGCTAGGACAAAAATGTACAGTGTAGATTCTCTTATTGTAACTAATAATAAAAAGATCATTGAGGCACTTCATGTGTCTGAAATGCAGTTGTTTAAAAAGATTGCTCCTTGAAACACTATGTTACAGGTCATTTTGCCAAGGAGTGTTTCGTGCAGCCTGGAGGTACCAAATATAGCCTCATTCCAGAAGAGGAGGAAGAGGAGGTGGCAGCAGCAGGACGTGAAAGAGATAAAAAGACCAGCCTGGCTGACGAGTCTTCAAAAAAAAGGAAAAAGGTACGAGGTGCCCTACTGCTAGCCTGGAAAAGTGAGCCAGATAATTTGTTCTGTGTCGTTACACCTGTAATTTACTACAGCAATGTGGTTATGAGTAGCCGGTTTTGGGCTGAGAAAGTGGCTCAAGTTTGTGCAGGCTCTGTAGAAAAACCAGGAATCTCCTCTGCAGACTTTTTAGTAATTCTTACACTTTCTCCCTGTATTCTTCTTAAAGTGTCTTTAAGATGCACGGTCTCAAAAGATATTCCTTACAGTGAGAAATTGTGGTTGGTTTGTTGTTTTTTGGTTTGTTTTTTTTTTTTTTTCCCCTGGGCTTTGTGAGGCTCTACAGAAATTGCTGCAGTTTCCTGAATTTCTGTGGTTCTTGCCAATAACCCTGTTTCCCTGCCCTTCCCGCTGTTCTTGCCCTAACAACTTTCTTTCATCTAAACTAAATGCCCTGCTGCCTTGCTACAGGGGGTATCCTGACCCAGCCAGTGCAACGTGAACTAGGCTTATCTGCACATGGCAGGGGAAAATCGCTGGTTGTATTTGCACAGGGACCATACTCTGTTTCCAGGCCCTAAAACAATTTTTGTCTATGTGAAAATGCCAAGAGATAAGAGACCTCTTCTGTCCAGTGGTTGAACTCTGGCTTCAGTCCACGCTGCTATAAAATGTGGGGGAGACACGAATCCAAAATGGGTGCGTTTGGTGGTCAGTCTGTTTATACAGCAATGAGTATTCCAATTCTAGACTTCAGTAAACAAACTGTTTCGTCACCCCCTTTACAACTGGAGTCCAACTTTGATTACACTTTCAAAGCCCCTTTTTTCTTTTTTTTTTTTTTCTTTCTTTTTCTTTCTCTTTCCCTTTCCAGCTCTGTGGCCTGTCTGTATCCGTGGAGAGGGGCAACAGGCAGGAGAGGTGGTGCGTTTCCTTTTTACAGGAGAGGGACAAGGACGGTGTTAGCAATTGCATAGTGAGAACCAGCTTCTGAGGGCTTAGTTCTCCCAGGCTCAGTGGGGAGTTGCAGCAGTATTAGCGCTATAGGAGAGACTGCGGGTGGTGGTGACAGGGAATGGAGGAGTCTGGTTTCATTGCAGTACTCGGAGCAGTCCAGAGCGACACTGGTAGCTGAAGTCTGGCTTCCAGTCACATTTTTTCACTGTTTGTCTGGTTTATGGCACTTCGATACACTCTTATTTGAGTAAGAGAGGAGTAGCTGGGGCTGTTTGGGGGATTGTAGGTGGCGACTGCACTACAGTGGAAGAGCCAGGTGTGTTGTGACCTTCCTTGTGTCCGTCTCTGCCCTGCGGCATAACTGCTTCTGCCCTACAGTCAGTACAAAATGAAGTTGGTGTTAATTTGGTGTCTAATCTGCAGTTCTCGCTTGCCCAGTGGTGCTCTGGATAGCTGATCCAGTAGCGGGAACAGGATCTCTCTTGGCTGTAGATCCTGTTGCCTGGTCCAGTCCTGAGATGTGCTGTGCTTTGCTTCCCCGCTAAGTAGGCTCTCACTCAAGAATATCTTGGACTTGTCTGCCAAGTGTTGTTACGCTGCAATAGAAGATACACATACTCTTCTTTCTATTCTGATCTCGGAAGCACGCGATTGAACCAAGCCGTCTCTCAGATCCCGGGCTAACTGCGACTCTGACCTTTCTGGGCTTCAGGCGTTGGGCTTCTCTCTTGCCGCAGAGCAGTGTGAGGGGCCGTTGGTAACACCCCAGCAGGGCTGGCTTCTCCTGCCTTGGGTTCTGTTCCCTCTAGCAGTGAGGATGGTTTGTCTGGTAAAGGCTTGTGTAACTGTTATTTAAATGCTGTGGGGAAAAATTAACACTAAGAGGTGTGCAATTAGCTCGTTATCATATCGGTGCCCATCCACGGGGCGGGGAATCCCTATGGAGTCTTGCCCTGCTGAGACTACAGGATATGTGGGTCACTGTCCCGAATTTGTCACTAATTTTTTTGGGTCTGTGGATTAACAGCCTTCCTTTAAATCTTGCTTGTTCCTTTGATCTTCCTCCCTCCTCAAGGAGGAGATCAAAAGTTTTCAGATGTTTTCCAGTGCTGGAAAATGAAACTTAGAGCTTTTTGGAGGCAGGATGTGGGATCCTCGAAATGAATAGCTCCCTTGTTGTCTCCAAGTGCCTGCTGTGATCTTGTCTGGGAGCCACCATGTGCTTCCCCGCTTGCCTGGAGCCCCAGGGGGATTTACACAAAGTAGAAATAGCTCAATCCACCTAGTAACGATTGCTGTGCTGACCCCATCCCATCTGATGTTTGTAACAGAAATGTAGAGCTTATATTTTTAAGTACGTAGGGAACTGCTATCTACCAAGCATCCGTTTAGTGTCATAGCAATGGTATTAACATTTTTCGTTGTTCTTGATCAACATCTTCTGTTTCTTTGATCCGATGCTTCCTTGCAGTCTCCACGTGCTCTTCGCTCCCCCCAGAGACTCCTCTCCTTACAGAAATATGCCAGGGTCCTCACTCCCTTTTTTTCCTCAGCTTTCCCTCCCAGTGGTTTCCTCGCTTTCTTCCTGCCTGAGCCCCACAGCATTTACAGGATTAAGAGGAAGCTGGAGGCTTCGAGTCTCTGCACTAGCCCAGGCTTCTGGTGTGACCGAGGGCACAAGTCTTTCTAGTGAGAGATCCCCCTGTTAGTGCTCTGCACATGAGAGCACTGTCCTGCCTCCCGTCATCCCTGAGAAAATCAGTGACTTGAGGGAGAAGCGGGGATGCTGCTGTCGCGGCACTGTGCGGGAGTACCGGGGATCATCCGAGGAGTCGCTGGCAGCTGCGCAGGCACGGGGCTGTGTCCCTTTTGCTTTTACTCCTGGGTCGCAGGGTGAAGCAGCTCCTATGGGAACGCGGCGGTGTGCCTGTTCTGAGCCTGTGTGGGAGGGAGGCGTGCTGAGAAGAAACGGACCTTTGGAATTTTCTCTCCTGTCTGTCTTTCAGGAAGAGATCTGCTGTTTTGACACTAGGAGTAACCCCTGTAATTTGAATTCCACAAAAGCATCCCATGTTCTGCTCAGACACTTCCTTATCCCTGGGGTAGTTTTGTGACGGTCATTGGAATCGCATAGTAAATGTGATGGCTCTTTTGGCAGACTTTGCTGCTCTTTCTCCTACTGTGTAGAAGATTTTCATGCTTGCAGATGTTGTCTCTTCATGTCAAAACCACACCTTCTTAATTGTTGTTTGTTCAGTGACCTGTAGTTCGTCAAGCCTTAATCCATCCTCACTTGTACCTGGTACTTGTTTTACAAGTTCTTAAATGGCATTAGCTTAGGGCACAGCTCTTCACGCACTGTGCTGTTCTCTTACTGTTCTTGTCTGTGCTTTTCTGAACTTCGCTATATCTATTTAATGACCATAGACCGGATTCCTCTCATCAGATTAATTCCGACTGGTCCTGAAACAAGGGATGCAATAATACTTTCAGATTTACGTAATGAATCTTGTTTGGATTTAAATTAGATGGTGGAATTTTAACTTTTTTTTTCTTTTTAAGAATTAAAAACCCCTAGAAGGAATACTAGCACCTCTCTGGAGATGCAGAAAGACACATGTCTGGAAATCCGTTCTAATTTTTCACAAGGACAGACATAAAGTCTCCAAATGAGACCATAACATCAGAAAAGGGTCTGGTGAAAAATATTTAAACTTCTTGGAGAGTTCTGGGCACTCCCCTCTTATCTAAAAAATCGAATACCTTTAGAAGGAATGAACTGTTGTAACATTCTTAAAGCGTAGCCCCGAGCAACTTTGCTTACAAAGGACAGGAGGGAGCCTGGTGTGCTAATGTGGTCCCCTCTTAGTGTTGGCTTTTTAAAAATAAAGTAGGAGAAACCAGCACTATCAGGATCTAGCCCAGCCTGTTGCTCTTCTGCATGCCAGCTCCCAACACGGGTTTCGTAGATGAGAGATTTTGAAGCAAGTTTGTTTTGTTTTCGTTACGTAAATTGGCCAGGGTGTGCAAGGAACCGTAATGTGCAGGTCTTCATCCTTGTTGGCCCTCTGTATCTTTATGCTGAGAGTCTGCTTGGGCAAAATCCGCTCAAAATGTTTACTCAAATGCGGTGTTTGCAGTTTTGGGGGAGTGCCTGGGTGTGCCTGAGAGCTGAGCTGAGCTTCATCCATCAGCAGCCATTGGTTCCGGAGACCAGTTTGAAGCTCTGGGTGCGGCAGGGCTTTGCTGATGTTGCTGGAGGCAGAAATCTGGCCTTTGCCTTGGCGCTGCCCTCGCCCATACCTGAGCTAGAGAAACGCTCCTGCTTGCGCAATGGTGAGGCTACTGGTGAGCAGCAGAGTGCTTGTCTCCCAGTACTAAGATGCTGGAATTTAAGGAAATCTGCCATCCAATAGAAGGATGCTGCTTGTGCAGAATGATTTCACAGCAGCACTCCCTCCTGCTACAGAAAATGTTAAACTCTTTTGTCGCTGGCTTGCGCCCTGCAGTATTTGCAGTCTGGTGTGTGCTTATGCTGTGGCGGTGCTTGCAGTATTGCACTGAAAGTACTTTTTGTCTGTTGGTGTGAGCAGTTTGGCTGTTAGACGTTCCCAAAAAGGAGAGCGTGAGGTTTGGTTGTGTGTGGGTTTTTTTTTTGTTTTGGTTTGTGTGTTGTTTTTTTGTTTTGGTTTTTTTTTTCCAGCCATCACAATGTCCACGTGTGTATTTTTATTTCCCCTGTAATCCTGAAGGGACTGGTGTGACATCCTGTCCTGTCTTCAGCCTTCATGTGCTGAGAAAGTTTCCCAAGCTCCGGAATGAAACTCTGTTAGTTGTTAAGGTCTTGTCAAACTTTCTCACCATGTGCACAGGCTGGAAAAGCTTGAGAAAGTTCTCCTTGCTTGCATCCCTTTCTCTAGAAGATTTAACTCTTCACCATCCTCTTCTAAAGACAGTTATGATTTGTTTCTGCCCTTGGTCTGTGGGTAGGGGGACCTTGAGCCTGGTATTATCTTGCAGCAAATTGTGAACACTCAAATTTTGGGTGACATCAATGATCATAGGGCTGTTGTGAAGCTACAGAAAACTGATACCTGTCCAGGGTCTGCTAGGTGTGGAGTGAACTCAATCGTCTGCTCTCTTCCCTGGAGTCCCGGAGGACTCTGCTTGATGTTCCGCTCCAAGCCACGTGTTTTCTTTGCTCTTCCACCTCCCTAGAAGAGTTGTTCTGTTTCACATTAAATAAGCTGCTAGCTCCCTTCCTTTGTTGGTCCCTAATTGATAGCCTGTATCTGGTGCTACAACACACAATCAATGCTAAATTGATGTCTTTAGCTGGGCCTTTTGTGTCCCCACTCTTACGGGAGAATATGTTGGTTTAAAATGAAATGTAGACAGGCTCGGCCTGTCTTCCCGTAAGCCAGTGTATTAATCTTCACGGGGAAACTGCACTTGTCTGGAAGTGGCTGAAGCTAATGGAAGAAATGTCTCGTGGGGAGGAGCCTTCTCAGTGCTTTCCGCCTTGGGGCACTACTTCTTCCCCAGGCAATTTTAAGACAATTTATCCTTCAGGGGAAGATTGTGGGTGGCACTGGAGGGCTACCAGTAACCCCGTGCCCTCGCTGTTAATGCATACCTAGATACAGGGCTGGGCTCTAACATGCTGGCCTGCCTTGGTGAGCTACCTGAGCACCTCCAAGCCTGCAGCAGATGATGCAGAATTGGGATGTAAAAGTCAGTTACTGCAAGGGATTTTTTTTTTTCTAACCCCTCTTTGCCTCATTTTTCATGCTGTGCTTAGCAGCTCCTTCTGGCTTCTGTTTCAAACAGATGAGTGCTGGTTTCAAAGCTTGGAGTCGTCTGGGTGAATATGCACATGCTGCAGTGTCTCAGGCTTCCTTTTGTGAAGCGAGTTTTCTTTCCGTGGATGCTTTCCCATCCCTTTCCAGCCAGGCTTGTTCTTTTCCCCTGGGGAGGGGTGGGTGCGTAACAGGCCTAAGGCAGCACCTGTGGGTGCCCAAGGGAGGAGTGAGGATCTCATGTCGGACCCATGAAACCGGTGTCAGCCCAGTGCCGCACTTGGTTGCGTTGGAGCAGGTGGAAATACTTGCCCACACCAATCATTCTGGTTTTGTACAGGTATCTGTGGCTGATTGCCGCTGTTCCCTTCATCTAATCATGCATTTTCTATCCCTTGGCTTAGCCTCTAGATGTCTGCAGCAACTGGCCAAGGAGGGTGTCCTCCCTCGGGACTTGTCCTGCCTGTCCTGTGACTGACATAACCGTGCCCTTGGGCTTGCTGCTGCTTTCTGCTTCCTCCTGAAATGAGTGCATGGCACCAACAGCCCTGCCAAGGCGGGGGTGACTTACAGCAAACCTTTCCCAGTAAAACTCTCTGCAAGCCCAAGAGTGGCCTTGAGGTCATTTAGAACACTCTTGGCAAAGAAAATAAGTGGAGTTGTTGGCTTGGGGGCTCCACCCTTCTCCCATTACACTCCCTTCCGTAGCGGAATGTAAAACACGTTTATGTGTTATGTTTGGGGCTGTCATTTGACCACTGTCTGTCTCCCATTGTGCTGCTCCCCAAAGCCTGTGCACAGCCACGCTCTGAACAAGGCGTCATTCAGCCTCTTTAAATTGGGGGAGGGGGAGCCTGGGACACATGGCTTTTTGTCTGGCTGACCAAGAGCCCTTCTCCTGGGCTAGTGATGCCAGGAACTGAATGCCCTGGGCTTCTCACACCCATTGGCGCAGGCTCAGCAGACTCATTACCGCTGCTAACGGAGAGCTCAGCCCTCCAGAGGTGGCGGTCAGCATAGAATTGCCTGGGTTGGAAGGGACCTTTCAGATCATTGAGTCCAGCCATCAGCATAACACTGACAAAACCCATCACTAAACCACGTCCCTCAGCACTACGTCTGCCCGGCTTTTAAATACCTCCAGGGATGGTGATTCTACCACTGCCCTGGGCAGCCTGTTACAGTGCTTGATAATTTTTCCTACTGTCCAATCTAAACCTCCCCAACGCAACTTGAGGCCGTTTCCTCTTGTCCTGTCGCCTGTTACTTGGGAGAAGGGACGGATCCCCACTTCTCTACAACCTCCTTTCAGGCAGTTGTAGGGAACGATAAAGTCTCCCCTGAGCCTCCTTTTCTCTAGGCTAAACGTCCCCACTTCCCTCAGCAGGAGGAGTTAGGAATGCTCCATGAGAAGCGTTTTCCAGGAGGAATTGGAAAGGCCCATCTCGCTGCCTGCTGCACAGGCAACTGCTGGACACACAATACCTAAAATAAATGAGTTTTCTTTCCTCATTTTGCTGTTTAGTAAACAGCTCCTCTATGCCTTTCTACTATGGCAGTTGAGGTGGTGCCAGTGAATCATAGAATCATAGAATTGTTAGGGTTGGAAGGGACCTTAAAGATCATCTAGTTCCAACTCCCCTGCCATGGGCAGGGACACCTCCCACTAGATCAGGTTGCTCAGACCCCCATCCAGCTTGGCCTTCCAGGGATGGGGCTTCCACCCCCTCTCTGGGCAACCTGTTCCAGTGTCTCACCACCCTCACAGTGAAGAACTTCTTCCTAACGTCCAGTCTGAATCGACCCATCTCTCGTTTTAATCCATTCCCTCTAGTCCTGCCATTACCTGACATCCTAAAAAGTCCCTCCCCAGCTTTCCTGTAGCCCCCCTTAAGATCCTGGTAGGCCACTATGAGGTCTCCTTGGAGCCTTCTTTTCTCCAGACTGAACAACCCCAACTCTCTCAGTCTGTCCTCACAGGAGAGGTGCTCCAACCCTCAGATCATCCTCATGGCCCTTCTCTGGACACGCTCCAGCATGTCCATACCTTTCTTGTAGTAGGGGCTCCAGAACTGGACGCTGTGCTCCAGGTGGGGTCTCACGAGAGTGGAGTAGAGGGGGAGAATCACCTCCCTCGCCCTGCTGGCCACGCTTCTCCCGATGCAGCCCAGGATACGATTGGCTTTCTGGGCTGCAAGTGCGCGCTGACGGCTCATGTTGAGCCTCTTGTCCACCGGCACCCCCGAGTCCTTTTCTTCAGGGCTGCTCTCCAGCCAGTCACTGCCCAGCCTGTATCGGTGCTTGGGATTGCCCTGATGCAGATGGAGGACCTTGCACTTGGTCTTGTTGAACTTCATGAGGTTGACATGGGCCCACCTCTCCAGCTGATGAACACAGTACCCGGGGTGAGGGTCCAGCCGGGGGAGCCCAGCGAGCACCTGAGCCCGGCTGCCACGGCCATGGTTCCTGCCCTGCTTCAAGAGCTCGCTTTGACCCCAGCTGCAACGCTGCTGTGCTGTCTCAACCGAAGGGCACGTTTTTACAAACCCAGGATGACACCAGTCTAAAGTACGTGTAGGGGGAAGGGAGCTGGGCTGCGACTGGGGGATGACAAAGCCTCATCCAGTGCAGCTGGCAGCAGTATGTGTGTCCCTGGCTCCTGACTGCGTGGTTAAATTATGGAAGAGAATAGGATGCTAGTTTGCAGCAGGATTGGGAAAGATTGTCACTCCAGTCTTATGGGTGCACCGGTTCCAGAGCAGCGAGAAGGTGCAGCTTGTTTTAAGCACAAATGTTGGAAAAAATGGCTTAGTCAAAGCAGCAAGCTCTGCTCGCTGGGTTGCGTCCCTCACTGGTGGTGTATCGCAGGCAGTCGCGCGGGCTCGCATTGCCTTGCTGGGGCATCTCTGCTTCTTGCAACCCTCTTTTGCGTCTTTCCTCTTGTTCTCTTTCTGGCCTTGAATGGGATAAAGGTTCACGATAACCGTTTGCACTCGAAAGTCTCTCTGGTGTTGATGTGGCCCTGGGAGAAACTGGTGGATCCTCATTGGAGGCCAGGGTTGCTGGACTTAGATGGAAAACTGGGGCTTTACGTTGAAGCATATGCAAAATATTAAAATTATTTTTAGGGCCTCACTCGCCTGCACGCTGCTTTCCTTTACTTCCCAGGTCCAAGCGGTGTTAGGGAAAATACCACATGTTTTTGCAGGACAATTGTTTTTTGTTTTTGTTGTGGGTTTGGTTTTTTTTTCTTTTTCCAAAGCATCTTCCTATAAAATATACCTGAAAAAAGAAAAAAAAATCTCCCGTCTTGTTCTGAAAGTTGGTCTAAGCGATAATTTTGTGGGTATTCAGGCAGTTGTAAAGGTGAGTTGAGCTGGGAGCGGATTTGGGTGTTGGTTTATTCATGCACAGAAGCTGACGACGCTGGCTCATCCCTTCCGAGCCGCTTCCAGGACCGCTCACCCTGGCGCTGGCTGCCCAGTCTGCCTCCAGCACTGGCCGGAGGGTGGTGTTTTACCCAGCCGTGGGCTCGGAGGGCACGGCCGGCTCCCCAGAGCCGCTGTCAGCATTTTTCTCCTCCTGCTCCTTGCTGGAAGAGGGGTGAAGCGACGGGCAGAGCGGGGCTAGGGGCTGGGCTGTGTGTGCCGCCGGCACGGGCAGGTCAGATCCCCTCCCCCAGTACTGCTTCCTAATTAAATATACATCAGTTTCTGTACTGCAGCATTAAAGTCTTTATCTGTTGTGGGATGCTGTGCCCGATGTGATTCCGGTGGAAGGTGTACTGCGGTACTGATCTCAGGGTAATCTCTGCTCGGGAGTTACTGTCAGATGCCTCAAAATGGAGGGTTTCGCTCCCTTTCGGAGTTCCTTAGGAGCTTCATTCCAGCACCAGCTGTTCTTACCCTGCATCTAAACGTCAGGTCTTGAGCTCTGCGGAGCTGTTGCTTCAGGGCTTTGCAGAAACCCCAGCCCGGGGGGTTCAGCGCTGCCCCCGCACTCTGCCTGTGCGGGGCGGAGGGTGGGACGCTGCGAGGGCAGGAGGGTGCGCAATCTCTTCGGAGATTGTGCAAGGAGCTGCTGCTTGCAAAAGGGCGCTTTCCTCATCCCCGGCCCGGCTCCTCCCTGGGGACGGCTGTGAGAAACCCTGACTGGCATCGCTTGGGCTTTCCTGCAAGGAGAAGGTGTGTTGTCCTTAGTGCTCCAGCGCATCAGCGTTCGTTTCCTGGCACTCCGGGGGCTGATGATGGGGTGGGGAGGCAGGGATGGTGCTCGCATCCAGCTGCCTATTCTAGAAACCCATTTTGTTGGCAAAAAGGCTTCATCCTGCCAATCTCTATTAATAAAGAATAGCCTTAAATAATGGAGTAAGCCCTGCCCGTGGAGGGGACGGCAAGGGCTCTCTTCTTGTGATTTGACTAAAACTTTCAGGCCTGGATTTCCATTTTGTCTTTTCCATTCCCTGTGCTCTGATAGCTGCCGTACCCTGCGCGGCGCAGCTGCGGACCAACAGGGGTGGGTAAATCCTGACATGCCGGGGCAGAAGCTGTGTGCACCTTCCGTGTCGGAGCAGGCTCGCTCCTGTCACAGCTCGTCAGGCGCTCCTTACAGAAAGTGTCTCACTGCCCTGGTTGAGCTCAAGTGACAGTTTTCCCACGTGCAGGGCTTTTCATTTATTTTCCTTCATTTGCTAGGAGAAGAAGAAGAAAAAGAAGCACAAGAATAAGCAGTCCTCCGAGTCGGACTCGGACAGCTCAGACTCAGACAGCGATGGGGCTCAGCCGGCCAGCAAGAGGACCAAGCATTCAGGGAAGCCCAGCAAGTCTCAGAAGAAGAAGAAGAAAAAGAAGCATAAGAAGAAGCCCCGGGACTGAGGGGCGGGCAGGCGGGGGTACCGGCGTCGTGAGTCCCTGCCGCGCACCACGAGGAGCGCACAGCACTGAATCAGCGCGTGCCCCTTGCTCCAGGGACAAGGAGTTTCCTTCTCCCGAGACTAACGCTCGGCGTGTGGTGTTACAGGTGTTGACTTTGAGACAAGTTGTCCTCTGTTACCTCAGGCGCGGGGTGACGTTTTCTCTCACCAGTAGGCTCTCCTGCCAAAACTGGCTAATTACACCCCTTCGTCGGCACCTCTCCCATCCTGTAGCCTCATGTTTCGCTGGGGAAGCTGCCAGCCCTCGGTGGCCGCCCTGGCCGGCGCGGCCAGCTGCCCCTAGCCTGCATGACATCAGCCCCCGGCCCGTTGCCTGTAAAGTTGGAGCTGCACAGCCGCGCTCTCCCTGCCCGTCCCTGCACCGCGCTCGGGGACAGGGGTGGCTGTTGATGAGCCCTGCGACAGGGCTGCGTCCTCCCAGCCGGTAACGGCGCAGAGCCTTGCCTTTGGTCCGCAGACTCTTCCCCCAGCCTCACTCGTTTTGTCTGCAAACCTTGGGAGTGGAAGAGTAAGAAGCAAATGGGGGAGTGGAGATATTTTAAGTAAACATTAGCTGTGGTGTGTTTGCCGCCTTGGTAAGTGGTGGAAAATAAATCTTTCCGATCTCCAGTTGTACTTTGGACTGGGTCTTTTCTTTTTGTATGCTCCACGCTTCGTCTTGGGCCGTGGAAAGATAGGGCTAGCTGCATGGAAGGGGGTGACCTGCATGAGAGGGTTTTGTAGGGTGGTTTTGGTTTTTTTTTTTTTTTGAAGTCCTGGTTGTTTTCAGAGGTTCCCCAGGGCAGAAAGGGGGTGTGTGATGAGGTGACCCCTACGAGAAGCCTGGTGCCTTCTGGTAAGGAGCAAGTGGAGCATAAATCTTGTAACTGGAGCTGAAGGTCAGGGGGAAGGGATGGCAGACGGCGGGGCTGTGCTGCACCGGCTCCGGGGTTGCTCGGGTCCGCAGTGACCGCAGAGGAAGTCTGCGGGGAGCAGCTCATCACGGCCAGGGCAGATGTGCCGAACGGGGGGAGCCGAGTCACTCCTGGTGCCTCTGGCTCTACAGGGAAGCGAGAGTGGGGCTGGCGACTGCCCGTTGGCGTGGCGGGGGAGGACTCGGTGTTGCTGGAGGCAGCCTGCCCCTTCTCCCTCCCCTGGGCCCTTCCCAGTGCTCCTCCCCCTAGTTCCCCATGGCCGAGTCCCCTCTTTTGGGACGGTTCCCTTCCCAAACCCAGACGTGAAGTGGTTGTGACCTTGATTCCTGGCTCGCTCGCTGCCGGGCGTGCTCCATCAGCTGATGCTTTGGCAGAGAGCGCCCGCCCGTACTGGTGGCGGAACGGTCGCTCTCCCCGGGATGGAGCGTGCCTGCGTGACCCATGGCAGAGCTGCGGCGGGAGCAAACTCACATTCCCCCCCGGAAAAGCACATTTCGAACTGTAACGAACTCTTTTATTTCCACAGCTCAGAGAACCAGCTGAGATGGGCTACTGGGATCACTGGTCATTTAACCCCATCTCTGCCGGGGTGTCCGGGCTGGATTTAACCCCCACGCTGCTCCCCGCAGCCTGGCTGAGACCTGTGTGGCTCGACGCTATGGGTGAGCACGTGCCGAAAAAGCCTTTTTCCAAGTAAACTGATCCCAGAGTTGTAACAACAGGGCCTTTATTCTTTTTCCTTGTGGGTTTTCCCATTATTTAATAAAAAAAAAAAAAAAACCAAAACAACCCCAAACCACCACCCAAGCCCCAGGCAGCCCCACGAGGCGATGGGGGCAGCGGGCAGCCCCGGCGGGCGCAGGGGGCTCTGAGCCCATGGCAAACTGTGCCCGGCACGGGGTGAGGATGGAGGCGATGCGGGGGGCGCACGCGGCACCGGGTGACGGGCGGGGGAGCCGGGGACGGCGTCTATGTCGCCTTCTCGTAGGTGCGGGTGGAGACGACGTTGCCCATGGTGAGAGTCTGGTGGCAGAAATGGCGGTGGGGAGGTTAGTCGTGCCGAGCCGGTGCGGCTCCCGGCTTGCCCTGTTTATGGGCTGATTCAAAACCATTTTTAAAACCATTTAAAACCATTTTTATTTCCTTACCAGAATTAACTTCCCGTCCTTCAGCTCCCGGACCAGCGATGTCTCTTTCCCCTCCCACTTCTGCACATGGACAAGTTTGCCTCCGTCCAGCGTGACCACGGACTGCGGGGAGAGAGCAGGACCTGCCGTGACCCTCCTCCCTGGGATTTCATGGCTCTGGGGGGCTTTGTCCCTTGGAGGGGACAATGCTGGCTGTCCTTGTGCTCTCCCCAGAGCCCCACAGGGCTCAGGGTCAGGCTGTGGGTTGCCACCGTTGGGATGCCCACCTGGCAGCATCCCATTTCACTTTGTCAGCCCGGTTCAGCCCAGGCCGGATCCTGCTCTGGCTGTCCCCCAGTAACCCCACCGTGGCCACCGTCACGGTGACCTTGCCCCCCCTGACCCAGGGCCAGTGCAGGGAGCCCTGCCCAGGGCCGCATCCTGCTCTGGGGCTACCGGCACCTGATCCTGGCCGCTCCCAAACTTGGCTCCGGAGCCGGCGGGGATCAAAGAAGCGGGGCAGGTATCGGTGCTTGAAACCAGGGGGCCCGGCGAGGGTTTTCGGAGGGGCTGATCCGGCGAACACTCCTCTGCTCGCTGGGGCCGCTGTTTGCACAGCCGTCGCTGTTGACTCAGCCCCAAAAGCCCAGCCGGTGCCAAGGTTGGTGTGACAGCAGGCAGGGCGCAGCCGGGGGCGGGGGGCAGGCAGCGGCGCTGGCTGCCCCCCCCCATCCTACCCTGTGCCCCCCACCCAGCTCCTCCAGAGCCGGCTGCTGCCCCTCGGATCCCCCCATGGCTCAGGGGTCCCATGGGTTGAGGCCTCCTGTGGCTTGGGTGACCCCGTCGGTTTGGTGCCCTCAAAGTCCAGGACCCTACAAGGTTTGGGTGCCCCCCATGGTTCAGGGTGTCCCCCCCGCCCCGCTCAGAGCTCAGGTCTTCCCATAGCTGGGATGTGCCCACCGCTCGGGTGCCCCGCAGCCAGGATCTTTGCACACCTTGGGTCTCCCTGCACAGCTCGGGTGCCTCACGGTCCTGATCCCCACACATCCTGGGTGCCCCACGTGCCCCATAGGGTGGCAGACCCCTCCTGCCCCATCCTGGGCAGCCATCCCGGCCCTGCTGCCCTGCCGTGTGCCCTCTGGCCACCATCCGAGGGGCGGCTGAAGGGCACGTCCCCAGGCTGCCGCAGCAGCTGGCGGCAGCTCACGCGTCTCCTCTGGACATAGTTTCCAGCAGCCCGGGGGGTCGGGGCGGTGGCAGGGACGTCCTGCCCTGCGTCTGCCCGGCACTACCGCCTTGCTCGCGCTCGTCCCGCTTCAGCCCATCCTCGCTTTGTGCCCAGCCCTTGCGTTTGCTCCTTTGGGGCTGGGAAGGCATTTTGTGTCTAACAAGCCCTGAGGTCCCGCACGAGGTTCCCCCGTGGAGGCAGGGGGCTGCCGGCTTCTCCGTGCATGGTGTATTTCATGGTGCATAACAGCTGGAAACTAGGAAAAACCAGCTAGAAACTAGGAAAAAACCTTGCATCAGTCCTGCGAGGGACTGCATGCAGGTTGGGAGAAGCCATGAAAGAAGCCCTGACTCTTCTCCAAGCCCTTTTTCCTTGCTCTTTAGCAGGGAGGAACAGCCCAACTGGGGAGGTGTTGCCCCCCTCCGCAAGGGACCCCCAGGGAGGCATCGGCCCCTGGGGTGGCGTTGGCCAGGCAGGGTTGCCCAGCCGGTCCGTGTCCCTGCCTGCGGAGCTGCCTGATGCATAGGGTGAGCAAAGAGGGGGCTCAAAAGTGGGTCTTGTGTCCCGCTCCCCAGCCGGAGTGGGGACAGCACGTGCCGCCACCCCACCGCGTCCCCTCACCTCCTCTTGAGCAAGCCCCCAGGCGGGTAGTTGGTTTGCGAGCCGGGTTCTTGCACAACCTTCCCGGCAGCTCCGGGCCCCAGGGTGCTCCCTGGGGGGAAACCCCACTGCAAAATGGGGCACGGGGAGGGGGGGGTGGCTCGGTGAGACCGGGCTTGAGCACCAGCCCCAGCGGGCAAAGCGGATTTAGCCTTCCGAATGTAAAAAGGACGGAGCCTCAGAGCCAAGAGCTGATGGCCGGATCCGGTAGAGCCTACAAACCCTTTTTGGGGGGGTCCCATGGGGGGGGGGGGGGCAGGCGCTGGGGGCTCACCTTGACATGCCTGTCGTCCGCCGTGGTCTCGTCAAACTCCTCGCCCAGCTTGAAGCTGATCTCCATGTTCTTGAAGGTGCTTTGGGTCTTCACCGTGATCTTGTCACCCTCCACCTCGATGATGGTGGTGGGTTTGGTGAGGCCGGCCATCTGCCGGGTGGCGAAGCCCACGCCTGCGGGGTGCGAGGTTTGGGGGGGAGGGGGGGGGCTGAGGGTGCGCAGCGGGCCAGGATGCGGCCATCAGCCCTGTGTCACCCCGGAGCCCGTCCTCCCCCTGATGTTGGGGGGGCAAACCCCAAAACCGCTCCCCACCTGCAGTTCCAGGGTCCTGTGTGTGCCCACCACGCTTGGGGGGGCTCCAGGGCAAGAGCAAAGTGGGGGGGGCTGAGAACGCTGCTGTTGCTCGGGGATTGATCCTGCACCAGCACCCACCAGCTCCGGGGGGGACACCGGTGTCACAACCCCCCCCCCCACCAAACTGGTCTTGGCTGGGGGTCCCACCCTGCCCAGTAGCTGCACAGGGGTGGGTGCCGGGGGGCTCGGGGGGGAGGGATGGAGGCCGGAGGGGTCCCTGGGGCTCCCTGCACCCCGGCGGGGGCGTCCCCTCCCTCTGCCGCGGGGTGACCGTGGGGGGGGGCAGGGGAAGGACGACACCCCCTTACCCAGCCCAAGCCCCCAGACAGAAAGCCCCAGAGCCCCCCATAAACCACCCCCCCAGGCAGCAGCGACCCCTCCACCGCCTGCACCCCCCTGCAGCCAGAGCCCCGTGTGTGGGGAGTGGGGGGGGGGGCTCGGCCAGGCAAACGGGG
The DNA here is from genome assembly GCF_028500815.1 of Rissa tridactyla. Taxonomy (NCBI): domain Eukaryota; kingdom Metazoa; phylum Chordata; class Aves; order Charadriiformes; family Laridae; genus Rissa; species Rissa tridactyla. The sequence continues at coordinate 6,632,954 of NC_071483.1, forward strand.
GGTAGAAAAGAAGGGGGGGTGATGCCCTGACTCCATCCGCCCCCCCCACCCGCAGACCCCCCCCCACTCACCCAACGCCTTCATGTACTCATCGAAATTGGCCGAATCCACCAGCTTCCAGGTGCCCACGAAGGCGTCGACCATGGTGAGGGGGTGTCGTTGCGGGGGGGGGACGGACACACACACACAGTGACACGCGTGTAACGGGGGGGGCCCGGGGGTCCGGCTGGCTGTGAGCGTGGCACTGCGCCGCCCAGCTCGCAGCTGCCTGCCGGCCTCGCAACCGCCTTAAATAATGTCCTCATCACATGATTGGAAAGAAAGCGCACAACCGCGCTCCAGAAATACTCCTCGGCAGCGCTGCCAGCGGCCACCTCGGCCCCGGCCACCCCGTCACCCCTCACCGGCCACCCACCTCTGCCCGGCCCCCCTGGCCGCCAAGGGTCAGGTCGGGTCGAGTCAAAGGTGGGGAGAGCAGAGTGGGGTCAACGGTGTCGTGAGTTGTGTACGGTCTCTGAGCTGGTGGTGCGGGGGGGGCGAAGGGTGTGGGATATGGGGAAACTGAGGCAGGGCAAGGGCTGGGCATGGCAGGTGTGTGCCCACTCCATGGCAGCCCCAAGGTGGGGGGGTTGCGTGGGTGGTGGGGCATGGTTGGGACGTGGGGACACCAGCAATGGCAGTGTCCTTCAGGGTAACATTGTCCTGGGGACAGGGAAGTTGAGCTGGGGAAACTGAGGCACAGGGAGCAGCCGGGGGGGGGGGGGGGCGGAGGGTCAGGCATCCAGGGGATTGTGGGGACACACGTGTGACCCTGTGCCTGCCCTGGGGGTGTGTGGGGACACACAAGTGCACCCCCAGTGATGCTCTGTGCGGGGGACACTGGGAACAAGGACAGCCATGGGGCCATGCGACCCACAGCATGTCCCCCCACCGTGCCTCCCCTCACTTTGGGCTCCAGTGGCAGCGGGGTCAGGGCCGGTGTGTCTCCTGGTCCCTTCCCACGTGGGATTCAGTGTCCCCTGTCCCCCAGCTCCCTGGGGACGTGCCACTGCCTCCCCTGTCCCCGGGCGGAGCAGAGTCCCAGCTGGGGGACTCGGGTGTCCCCGAACCCCGTGCATCCCCCCCACCTTAGGGACATCTGGATCAAAGCGACCGGGTCCGGGAGGGACACAGGGACACTTTCTCCCTCTCCCTGGCCCCAAGGTGTCATCGCAGACACCCAAAAATAGCCGGGAGCTCGTGTTCAGCCTCCTGCCGGCACCGCTGCGAGCGGGACCCCCTCACCTCGTGTCCCCGGGGGGGACAGGCACCGGACCCTGCGGGGTGGGTGTCCCCCCGCACTGACACCCCACAAGGCACGGCTCCCCAGGGAAAGATGGAGGATTTATTCCCTGGGCAGCCAGAGCCCTCACTCGCACCCACCCGCGTGGCCCTGGAGGGGACGAAGAGGGAAGGGGCTGTCCCCTGTCCCCCCACCCTCCTGGGTGTGTGTGTCCCAGCTCTGCAGGTCCCCCCCCGGGACAGCAGGACCATGAGATGGCGACGTTCACACGTATGACTGCCCTCGCACATGGACACCCCCCGATCGGAGCACCCATTGGATGGGCACCCCCCGATCGGAGCACCCACGGATGGGCATCTCCGTGCTGACAGACACCCACCACGCACACAGCTGCCCACGCACACGGACATCCACCCACAGGAGCACCCGCACACCCATGTGCACGGGTGTCCATGCACACACACGCACGCGCGCGTGTGGATGCCCACACGGACGCCCACGCACACAGACACCCTCCCCCCCCCCCCAGAAACCCACCCGCAGGAGCACCCACGCACATGGACACCCACGCTCACAGAGACCCACCACACGGATGGGTGCCCATGGATGTGGCTTCCCAAGCACGTGGACACCCACCCACTTGGACACCCACCCACAGGAGCACCCACGCACATGGACACCCACGCTCACAGAGACCCACCACACGGATGGGTGCCCATGGACATGGACCCACACGCACACGGATGCCCACGCACACAAGACGCTACGTCTCGGCTGGGGCTGGCCCCCACACCAAGGGCTGAGGAGCTGCTGTCCTTGCCCAAAAGCCCAGGGGCAACCAGGGCCACCCTGGGGCGTTGGGCACGGGTGCTGCTGGATGTGGTGGCCCTGCGTGTGGCCCCGTACAGCTCTCCTGGACCCGGTCACCACCCCAACAGTGGCCACAATGGACCTGGGCTTTGTGATTTGTTTGCTGGTCCCACAGCGACAGCTATAGGTGACCATCCATGATGGAGCTGGGTCCAGCACAATGTCCAACCACCTGCCCGGTCCCGGCCTCAGGCCAGCAAACCCCAGGCTGGGCAACCAGCCCCCGGCTCGGGCAGGATGCGGGCAACTGCAGTCCTTCCTGGCCCCTCGCCTCCCTGAGACCCCCCGGTGTCCAGGCACGAGGGTCTCCATGCCAGGGTCTCCGTCCCAGCGTCCCCAACCCAGGGTCCCCATCCCAGGGTCCCCATCCCACCGCCATCAGGAGCGGGGCTTTTGGGGAGCGTGGTCAGAGCCTGGAAAACCCCGACCCCACCTGGCGCACGTCCCCCCAGTGCTGCAGGCCCCCGCGGGTCCCGTACGCTGCTGCCTCCCCCCGCCACCGGGGTCTTCTGCGGGGACACGGAGTGAGGGACCCCAGTGCGGGAGGGGAGCAGGGATGGACACCCATGGGTGGCCCCAGCACGGGGGTCTGGGGTGATGCGTAGGGCTGGGGATGCCTAAGGCAGCATCCCCCTGCTCACCCCCCGACCCCGAATCCCCCGCACCCCCCCATGGCAGAGCTGCCTCCTCCCGCGGGGGACCCGGGGCCAGCAGAGAGGGTGACAGGGGACAAGGAGCCAAGACCCCCGCACCCACGGGGCAGGGAGCACCCTGGGGTGCTCCAATCCATGGAGGGGGGGGCCCTCAGCACGGTGCTGGCTGCTGGGGGGGGGGATTTCCTTAGGGGTTGGGGGGGGCTGTTGGGGGTTCTTCTTGAAGAAGGCTCCCGGTCGCGCAGGAAGGATGGCCGGGAGACGGCGGTGGTACCCAAAACATCACAGTGAACATCACACTCAGCCAGAAACACCCGCGGGCTGCTCCTGCCACGAGGAGGAAGCCCCCCGCAACCCCCCCCTCCCCCAGTCCCCGGCGAACCCCCTGCGCTCGGCTCTGCCAAACGCTCCGGGAGAAAAATATTCCTCCCCCCGGCCCCCAACCCGGGGGGAGGCAAAAAAATCCCCCCCCCCCTCGCGGGTCCTCGCCCAGGGCGCGGGTGGGAATCGCCCCTTCGTCACGGCGGGTGCCCGCCATGCAATGCTCCCCCCATGGTGGGGGGGGATGACGCCCGGTGGTCTCGCCGCGGTAGCACCGAGGAAAACCCAGCGGACTCCGGCTGTGCCAGGAAAGCTGGGCTGATGCTCCGCAGCCTCCTCTTTCCTCCGCTGGTCAGCAATGTCCCCCCCCACCGCCGGGAAGGGGGTTAGGACGTGTCCTTCAGCTCGGGACTGGGGGGCTGCGGAGGGGGCACCTCCGCCGAGGGCGACTGCATCTCCTGGGCGCTGCCTGCGAGGAGAGACCAGGGTATGAGAAACACAGAATCCCAGAATCTGAGACTGGCAGGGGTTGGAAGGGCCCTCTGGAGATCATCCCGTCCAACCCCCTGCCAGAGCAGGGTCACCCACAGCAGGTGGCACAGGAACGCCTCCAGGCGGCTTTGGAATGTCTCCAGAGACGGAGACTCCACCACCTCTCTGGGCAGCCGGTGCCAGGGCTCTGCCACCTTCAGAGCAAAGAAGTTCCTCCTCATGTTGAGATGGAACTTCCCATGTTCTAGTTTGTGCCCGTTGCCCCTTGTCCTGTCCCTGGGCCCCACTGAGAAGAGCCTGGTCCCATCCTCCTGACACCCACCCTTTCAGTATTTAGAAGTGTTGATAAGATCCCCCCTCAGTCGTCTCTTTTCCAGACTGAAGAGACCCAAATCCCTCAGCCTTTCCTCATCAGAGAGGTGTTCCAGTCCCCTCAGCATCTCCACAGCCCTTTGCTGTCCCCTCTCCAGCAGTTCCCTGTCCTTCTTGACCCGGGGAGCCCAGAACTGGACCCAGCGCTCCAGCTGTGGCCTCCCCAGGGCAGAGCAGAGGGGGAGGATGACCTCCCTCCACCTGCTGGCCACTCTCTTCTTGATGGACCCCAGGATGCCATTGGCCTTCTTGGCCTCAAGGGCCCATTGCTGGCTCATGGTCACCCTGTTGTCCACCAGGACTTCAAGGTCTCTCTCTACAGAGCTGCTCTCCAGCAGGTCAGACCCCAGCCTGTCCTGGTTCCTGTCCTGGTTCCTGCCCCACCCCACATTGTCGTCCATCTTCCCCATCACCCACCTGCACTCAGGGACATCTCGGCCAGCTTGAGGGGCAGGTCGGAGGGGCTGACGCCGGCTGGTGAGCCCAGGATATCGGGTAGGGCATTGCGCCGGCCCGTTCTCCCGGAGGATGCAAAGTCCAGCACGGGTTCCACCTCGGTCATGCTAACCCTGGAGAGACACGGTCCCCTCCCCATCAGCCCCTCTGAGCATGGAGGTCAAAGAAGACCTGGTGCCGGTCCAGGCAGGATGCTCTGGCTGGGGGCACGCAGGACCCGCTGCCTGCAGCTGCCCTGGGAGTGGGGCTGAGTCCCCTGCCCACCCTGACTGGGCTCTCTAGGAGCGGACGCAGGGCCACCCTGCCTATGGACTCTCCCCTGCCCAGGGTTCATAGAATCATGGAATGGTTCAGGTTGGAAGGGATCCTAAAGCCCATCCAGTGCCACCCCCTGCCCTGGGCAGGGACACCTCCCACCAGCCCACGTTGCTCCAAGCCCCGTCCAACCTGGCCTTGAACCCCTCCAGGGATGGGGCAGCCACAGCTTCTCTGGGCAACCTGGGCCAGGGGCTCAGTCCCCTCACAGCAAAGAATTTCTTCCCCAGATCTCATCTAAATCTCCCCTCTTCCAGTATAAAACCGTTCCCCCTCGTCCCATGGCTTCCCTCCCTGCTCCAGAGTCCCTCCCCAGCTTTCCTGGAGCCCCTTTAGGGACTGGAAGGGGCTGGAAGGTCTCCCCGGAGCCTTCTCTTCTCCAGGCTGAACCCCCCCAGCTCTCTCAGCCTGTCCCCACAGCAGAGGGGCTCCAGCCCTCCCAGCATCTCCGGGGCCTTCCTCTGGCCCCGCTCCAACAGCTCCGTGTCCTTCTGCTGTTGGTGCCCCAGCGCTGGAGGCAGCACTGCAGGGGGGTCAGAATCATATGGAAGGGCCCTTTAAAGGTCTAGTCCAACCCCCCAGACCTCCAACTCTGGTCTCCCCTGAGCAGAGGGGCAGAATCCCCCCCTCGCCCTGCTGCCCACGCCGCTGGGGACGCAGCCCAGGCTGCGGGGGGTTTCTGGGCTGCCAGCGCATGTTGTTGGGTCGTGTGGAGCTTCTCACCCACCAGCACCCCCAAGTCCTTCTCCCCAGGGCTGCTCTCAGTACAGCACCTTTGGGTGCTGTGATCTCTGCTGGTCACAGCACCATGGAGGCAGAGGGTGTCCTCAGGGGTCCCAGCAGCACCCCCCCCACGCCCAGCAGCCTTACCGGGCACCCTCCAGCCTGGCCTGCCGCTGTGTCTCCCCTGTGCCCAGGGTCCCACTCCGCTCCCCGGGCTGGCGGTTCCCCCTCCCGACGTCTCCCGGCCAGCAAGGGACCCCACGGGGGACGGGGGCTCCGGCCTGGGTCCCCTCTGGCTCTGACCTGGGGGAAGGCAGAGCAGGGGGTCAGCGATGGCTCCGGGGGCTGGAGCGAGCGGGTGGCGAGCCCGTGAGAGGGGGAGGCTGTGTCCCCGTGCAGGGCATCCTTAGCACCCGGGGGGGGCTACACCAAGCCAGGCTGTGAAGGACGGGGCCCCCCAGTCAATGGTGGGCAGGCAGGAGGGGGGGATGGCAGCCAGGGATGGATGGATGGAGAACAGGGATGGGCGCAGGGAGGTGGGACAGGGCACAGCGGGACCAGCTGCAGTGCCAGGGGACAAGGACATGTCGCCCCCCAACCTGGAGACCCCGCCACGTCCCTCTCTCCGAGCCAGGGCAGGCGGTGGTGATGCTGGTGACCCCTGGGTGGGTGGGGGGCTCTCCTGGGGTGCCCCTGTCACCGTGCAGATCCCACGGCGTGGCGCCGGCCCCGGTGCGCGGCGCTATGGGACCTCACCGGGCTGTTTGCTCAGCGCTAGTAAAGCTTTTGGAGGTTTGCAGAAGGGTTTTGGAGCTACAGGCAGGGGGTGGCACAGGGTGGCACAGGACCTTGCAGGGACAGGGGTGGCCTCCACCCTCCCCAAACCCCCTCCAACCCCTCATGGGGCACAGGGACCCCCCCCCCCAAACCACCACCAGGCTGGATGCTGGTGGCAATGCTGGGACTGGTGTCCCCAAACTGGTGGCCGTGGGAGCTTGTCCTGCTGCGGGGGGGGGGGGGCATGAACTCACCAGCGTCCCCCTGGGAATCGCTCTCCGGCAGAGGACGAGTCAAGGTCCCCAAGTCCTTGGGCGCAGGTGCCGTGCCGAGCGGGACGAGTGACCCTGGCTGCATGCGAGGAGGAGAAATAAATGATTAACCAGGAGGTGATTAGTCACCGGGCAGCTGCTGCGCACGGGGCAGGACCCAGGCCCTTTGCAGGTGGGGAAACTGAGGCAGGGAGCGAGGCTCAGGTGGGTGACGAGGGCAGGGTTGGTGGCACTGCCAGCGGTGGCTGTGCCTTGGCAAAGACACAGCGGAGGCGTGATGCTCCCGGCGCGGGGGTGTGTACGCACGTGCAGCGCCTGCGGCACTCTGGCACACGTGTGTGCACGTTCGCCTGCATCACCTCTGGCTGGGCCCTTGTGCGTGAGCGTACGTGTACACGCAGCCGGAGCGGAGCCCCAGGGTGTGCATGTGTGGTGGCCACACATGTGCATGCATGGTGACCTATGGCACATGTATGTGCATGCTTGGCGTCCCTTGGCACAGGTATGCGCAGAGGTGGTGCATTGTAGCATGTGTGTGTGCATGCATGACACCCTCTGGCACACGTCTGTGCATGCATGGTGTCCCATGGCACATGTGTATTCATGCGTGGTGTCCCATGGCACACGTATGTGCATGTGTGGTGTCCCATGGCACGTGTGTGTGCATGCGTGGCTTCCCATGGCACACGTATGTGCATGTGTGGTGTTCCATGGCACACGTGTGTGCATGCATAAGTGTCCTGTGGCACACGTGTGCATGCTTGGCATTCCTTGGCACATGTATGTGCATACATGGTACATTGTAGCACACGCGTGTGCATGCATGATACCCTCTGGCACATGTGTGCGCATGCATGGCATCCCCTGGCACATGTGTATTCATGCGTGGTGTCCCATGGCACACGTATGTGCATGCATGGTGTCCCATGGCACATGTGTATTCATGTGTGGTGTCCCATGGCACGTGTGTGTGCATGCATGGCTTCCCCTGGCACACGTATGTGCATGTGTGGTGTTCCATGGCACACGTGTGTGCATGCATAAGTGTCCTATGGCACACACGTGTGCATGCTTGGCATCCCTTGGCACATGTATGTGCATACGTGGTGCATTGTAACACACGTGTGTGCATGCATGATACCCTCTGGCACATGTGTGCGCATGCATGGCATCCCCTGGCACATGTGTATTCATGCGTGGTGTCCCATGGCACACATGTGTGCACACATAGCGTCCCATGGCACATGTGTGTGCACACATGGCATCTCCTGGCGCATGTATGTGCATACGTGGTGCATTGTAGCACATGTGTGTGCACACATGGCATCTCCTGGCGCATGTATGTGCATAGGTGGTGCATTGTAGCACACGTGTGTGCATGCCTGGCATCTCCTGGCACATGTGTATTCATGTGTGGTGTCCCATGGCACATGTATATGCATGCATGATGCATTGTAGCACATGTGTGTGCATGCATGGCATCTCCTGGCACAAGTGTGTGCAAGTGTGGTGTCCCATGGCACACGTGTGTGCATGCCTGGCATCCCCTGGCACACGTGTGTTCATGCGTGGTGTCGCATGGCACATGCGTGTGCGTGCATAGTGTCCCGTGACACGCGTGTGTCCATGCATGGCGCCCCCTGGCACACGTGTGTGCAGGCATGCTGCATTGTGGCATATGTGTGTGCATGCACGGCATCCCCTGGCACACATGGTGCATGCCGTGTGCTCTGTATGCACGCCAGCACACGCGTGCACCCCTATGTCAGCGTGAGAGCTCCTGCCAGCTCCCGTTAGTGCCGGCGCCGTGTCACCTCTTGGTGACAGAGTTTCTCGACACAGAGCACACGTCCAAGCTCACGTCCCTGCTCTGGCACTGAGCGTCCCACAGCAACGCCCGCTTGCCTGCGGGGACTCCCTGCTTCGGGCACCGGGACATGGGTGGGCGGCGTGTGACATCCGTGACGGCAGCGGAGCCCCCGCCGTGTCACCCTGGCAACCGTTGGGGGACAGGGGCTGGGGGGAGCCGGGGCTCACACGCCTGGCGTGCGTGTCGGCGTGAGCACGCGAGCGTGCACCAGCGCACACGCGTGTACATACGTGTTCACACAGGTGTACATAAAGTCATGCACGCACACATGCACACAGACGCATAGAAGCATCCGTGCACGTGCGCAGGCAGGCATGCGGAGATGCACGTGCGCATGAATGCACATGTGTACACACATGTACACACACACACGCACACGCACAGATGGGCTCTCTGCACACCCCAGCAAGAAGGATTCCGGCGGGGCTGGACCGAAGCTGCCTTCCCAGCAGCCCCGGCCGCTCCGGCTGGCTCATGCGCTGGAGAACCGGGCAAGAACCAGCCATCAGGACCGGGCTGGATCCTGCCCATCTCCTTCCCGCAGCTACACATCTCCGGGGACGCCGGGGACGGGGTGCCTGGGACATGGGCAGGGGCTACACCCCAAACGCTCACCCCACGCCCCGAAAAGCCACGCAGAGGGATCAGGACTTCCGTGCTGGCACAGATGGAAAAGCTGCTGGGACCCCCGAAGGGACCAAAACCCCTGGGGGGTTGTCACAGCGAGGGGGGAATACTGAGCACGCCTGGGATGAAGCATGGCTGGCCCAGGGAGCCCAGCGGACTGTCCCCTCTCCCTCTGTGTCCCTGGGCTCCCTTGGGAGCCAGGTCCGAGGTACCAATGCCCACCCCGTGCCCAGCACTGCCGCGTCCCCCCGGCCCCACAGGCACAAATCCAGCCCAACGCTGGGCAAATAACGTTGCATAAACCCTGGGTCTCTGCCGGGCGAGAGGAGATTTCCCTCCTAAGCAGGGACCGGTTCTGGGAGGCTTAGTGTGGTCTCAACTTAAAAAAGCTCCTGGAGTCACATGGAAGGTCCTCGGGGCCGCTGGCTCCTGCTTTAGTGCCCCTAATGGGATATCGGAAGGTAGGACAGAAATAAACCTTAATCCCTCCCAGAGATGGGCTGGGGTGGAAGATACCAGGAAGAGGTGGCAGGAGGACATGGCACGGGGACATGTCGTGTCCCTTTGGTCAAGTCCCTTGGGAACTGAGCCAGGCCCCATCATGGCAAAAGCTTCCTCTTGCACAGAGGCCACCAAGAGACCAGAAAATGTCCTACAAGGCCATGTCCAGGCTGGGATGCCCCAGCCCTTGGGCATCTTCACGCAACGCAACGTCCTCCCAACACAAGAGCTCCATCCCCGGGGTGCCGCTGAGCCCTGACGCTCTCGTGCCACACGGGCAAGAACCATGGCCACACGCTGAGCTGCTGCTGTGGGCCGGGGGTGCTCAGTAACACAATTTGGCCGTGGCGATGATGAATTAAAGCGGAAGAGGTGAAGGCGATGGTCTGGCTGAAGGCCAGCTGGGCGAGATGCAAAGTGATCACGAGATGAAGGAGATGAGGAAACGAGGTTTTGTCATCCCACCCCATCACATGCTGCTGCGGATCCCCACCCCACGGCCCAGCATCCAGGCTGCCTGGGCAGCTTGTGCAGGATTAGACCTTGCCTTCACCAAGCTCCTTGCAGGATGATCTGCAGGAAACATCTGAGCCCTGTTTTGGGTGCTTCCCCACTGCTCGTCTCTAGTGTTTGGAGCCCGGAGCAGCCTGGGGAGCGCCGGTACCTGCAGGCAGTGGGAAGGAGGGCTCCTGCCCCAGCCCCTGCTCCCTGCGTGCCTGCTCTTTGCTCCAACCCTCCTCATCCCAGCCCAAAAAAACCCAAACCCATGGCTTGTGAAGGAGGTGCTACAGCTGGACACCCCTACCGAGACCTGGAGCATCAGCCCTGGGAGGAAGACTTGTTTGGCGTGAGAAGAACCCAACTCCTTCTTCCTCTTCCCCCTCTTCCTCCTCCTCTCCCAGCCGTGGGCCAAGGAAGCTGCAGGATGGACCCAGCCCAGGGACTGACCGGGGTTGGAAACAGCCACCCCTTCCCTTACCATCAGCAGGCAGGGACACCAGGCGCAGGCAGGGAGGACACCAGGCGCAGGCTGGAACGGGCAGGGACACGCTACGGCCACCCTGAGCCAGACTCCGGCTTTGCCGTCAAAGGAAGGAAACCAGCCAAGGGTGTTTGGACGAACTCGGTCCCGTCCTGCCAGGGTTTGGGTGGGCTGGGAGCAGGGTTTGGTGGTGGAGGTCATCCGTCTGCCGTGGCATCATTCCTGCTCGAAGGTATGACCTAATCTCCCATTTCCTTGGATATAAATGGCCCGGAGGAAGGAAGATGCTGAGAAAGGTGTGAACCGCCCCAGGGATGGAGCAGACCACGCTGACGGGCTCACCCGAAACAGCATTGGCGGCTGCTGCCAGAGCCAGCACGATGGGGACCACGGGACATCTCCTGGTGCCCACCATGGTCCCACAACACTGGCCAGCTTTGCCCAACACGTTCCCCCTCCCAGGGCACCGGAACCAGAAATGCTCCGGGGTGTTTAGGGCCGGGGATATGTTACAGTGATGGCTGTAAAGTTTTCTTAAGGATTCATTTAACCATAGGCATAAGGACGTGCTTTTCCAACTTCAGAGAGGTTGATGGGTCGTCAGCTCATTTGGAAGTGTGGGTCAGGACCACTTAATGTTCTTGGCTTTCGTTATAAAGGGGGGTTCTTCATGCTTATTTAATTCAACGTATTACGGGGTCTGTGCCGTGCCCCGCCAATGACAGGCTGGGAAACGCTGCAGGCCAGCACGAGCCCTCTGAAAATCCACGATGTGGATGTTATTAAGAGATGACGAACGTGATGAAAAATGGGAAGGATTTACCAAAGTGTAACCGTAATGTTGAATTAAATGAGCGTTGCAAGCCGGGAAGGAAAGAGCTGCCCCAGATCAGAAAAGGATGAGAGCATCATCCAGGAAAATCAACGATGAGTCCACACGGGAGGAAAATCCAACGCGGCTGATTTAACCAGAGACCGACAGCCACCAGACAGACCAAGCAGCCCCTGGAGCCTGGAACAGCAGATGGCAATAATTAAACACAGGATAAAATCTGGAGAGCCACGAGATCTCCCACGGAGGCAGCAGGTTTAGTCCTGGCGGTTTCATAGAATCATAAAATCACAGAATGGTTTGGGTTGGAAGGGACCTTGAAGACCCCCCCAGTGCCAGCCCCTGCCCTGGGCAGGGACACCTCCCACCAGACCAGGTTGCTCCAAGCCCCGTCCAACCTGGCCTTGAACCCCTCCAGGGATGGGGCAGCCACAGCTTCTCTGGGCAACCTGGGCCAGGGGCTCACCACCGTCACAGAAAACAATTTCTTCCCCAGATCTCATCTAAGTCTCCCCTCTTCCAGTTTAAAACTGTTCCCCCTCATCCCATGGCTCCCCTCCCTGATCCAGAGTCCCTCCCCAGCTTTCCCGGAGCCCCTTCAGGGACTGGAAGGGGCTGGAAGGTCTCCCCGGAACCTTCTCTTCTCCAGGCTGAACCCCCCCAACCCTCTCAGCCTGTCCTCACAGCAGAGGGGCTCCAGCCCTCCCAGCATCTCCGGGGCCTCCTCCGGCCCCGCTCCAACAGCTCCGTGTCCTTCTTGTGCTGAGGGCTCCAGAGCTGGACGCAGGACTCCAGGTGGGGTCTCCCCAGAGTGGAGCAGAGGGGCAGAATCGACCCCTCGCCCTGCTGCCCACGCTTCTTCTGATGCAGCCCAGGCTGCGGGGGGTTTCTGGGCTGCAAGTGCACATTGCTGGTTCATGTTGAGCTTCTCATCCGCCAACTCCCCCAAGTCCTTCTCCTCAGGGCTGCTCTCAAGCCATTCTCCGCCCAACCTGTATTTGTGCCTGGGGTTGCCGTGACCCAGGTGCAGGACCTTGCACTTGGTCTGGTTGAACCTCATGAGGTTCACACGCGGCCACCTCTCCAGCCTGTCCAGGTTCCTCTGGCCGCGGGCAGCAGGGCTCCTGCCCGACCTGGTGTAGCGCTGATGGTGCGGGAGCCCAGGAGATGCTGAGCAAGTGCCCGCTGCCACGTAGAGATGGGCTTTGTCAGCTGTCAGCAGCCCATAAACAGCTCCCAGGATCCAAGTGAGAGGGAAGGATGGGAATAAATATTGTCCCAAACTCATCGTCTCCAGGGCAGGGGGAGAAAATGAGAAGGGAAAAGGCCCCAGGGATGTTGGCCGGTGCAGGAATATTGAACGTGGAGATGCAGAGTGAGATGGAGAACGGGTTTTGCTTCAACCCCAGCACATGGAGAAGTCCCAACCCAAGTGCCTGGAGATGATGATCCCCGTGGGAAGCGGTGCCGGGAGGGAAGCAGCTGCCAGTGCCTGCCCGCGGTGGGATGCGGGCACCCCGCTGCCCGCCCTCGGCAGCAAAACCTCTCTGACCATGGACCGGCACTTTTGTACCTAAATTGTCAGGTTTCCAGGCAGGCTGGGAAGGTGCCTGGGCCAGCTCGGATCCTGCCTGGCACCGTTCGAGTGAGGGTGACACCACACGGAGCGAAGCAGCAGGGGGACCCAAGCGAACCTGCACCCAGACACTTGGATCGTCCTTGAGGCCTCACACTGTTTTTTCCCACACTTTTCCTTGGCTCCTCCTCACTGCTTGGCCTCAGCTGCTTCCCAAAGCTTTGAGGAATCGTCCCAGCAGGTTTCCAGACAGGGGGGGTACACTGGCAGCTCCCCAAATCCTTGGCCCGTCCAGCACATCCCGGTAGTCGTGGGGTTGGCCCCTCCATGCGAGGCATTTTCCAGCAAACACCGTTGCCCAAAAGGCGTCCGACACGTGGGCTCACACCGCTTCCCCTCGCCGCTGAGCAGTGGATCTTCCTCGTTAGATTAACGTACTTACAGCTGTCGTTCTCGTTACCCTCTAAGCCCCTTCCCGGTGTGTCCTGCTTTGCGCTTTGACCTTCCTCCCTGCTCTTGCTCACCCATCCTCCCAGCCTGACCTGCTTTCCCTCTTCTCCAGGGCTCCTGCTCGTGCTTGGATCGCCTCATCCATCGGTTTGGGGCACTTCGAAGTGTCTCTTCCTCCCCTCCCTCATCCTTACGTCCCTCTCATCATCCTGACCTCCCTCTTCTCCCTTTCCCCTGCTCCCTCCCTGGTCCCCATCACTGCCCTGGGGGTGGGCAGGACCAGGGCTGGGCTCAGTCCTGCCCCTGCTCATACCCCAATCCTGAATTATTCCACCCAAATCTCTCCCCGGGTTACAAGGATGCTTTTAAAGATCATCCTTTATTCACCCTCTCTTTCCTTTTTGCGTGCTTTCAGGCAGATTTATTTTTTTAGGGTTTTTTCCTCCAGCAGTAGGACTTAGAAATTTCTTTTTCCTGCTAAACCCTGAGGCGTGCCCTGGCTAACGCCAGCCTAGAGGGAACAAAAACTCCTCCCTTCACTCTCCGGTGGGGCTCCTCCGGGCTTGTTGGATATCGGTACCTAAATTCCCATTCAAGGCAAAGAGTGAGAATGAAGGACCCCAAAATGGGACACCGATAATCTTCATTCCCCCCAACTCCTGGGCGCCGCTGGGGAGATGAGCACCAGAGGTGGGTTTTGCTGCTGACATCCATGGGGTGGGAGAAACGAAGGGTTGCGTTATTGCTCCATCAATCCCGGTCTCATCACGCTCGGGGATGACGGCAGAGTTCAGCTCTGTTTAATACCCTCACGAAAACCAGGGGAAAGAAACATAAAATCCAACCTGAGTCTCTCCAGACAGGATTTCAGGCTGTTTGTATAAACTGTCACTTCGGCTTATAACGCTGCAAACACAAATCAGAGCGAGTCCTGCTGGAGGGGCAGAGTGAAACCAGCTCATGCGCTCGCTGACATCCAAACCCAAAGTTTCCTTCAGCATCTGCAGGGCAAACCCAAACGCTGCCGGCCCCAACCTGGGCGCCTCCAGACCTCCGGGTGCTCACCACGTCATGGCTTGCCTTCCCCAGAGGGCAGTGACCGCAGAGAAAATCCCCTTTTTGATTCCACAGACCTGGATTGGGCTGGGAAAAAAGGTGCTCCGGAGGACTCGGCAGTTTAATCCCAACACAGCCCTGCTGAGCGTCTCTGATAAGTCCATACGTGGAGAAAACCGAGGCATTTTTTTCCCATGGGAGTAATGCATGGGGCACCCTGGGCAGATGACGAAAGCATCGGGGAAACCTGAACGCGTGTTGACTTCTGGATTGTCTTCATTTCATTCTTGGACAAGCCCGAGTTGCTCTTATTAAAGAGTAAAGTGCTAAAAGCTCAGTGGGCAGAGGCACCAGGACGTGGGCTGACAGCGCAGCATCGCTGCGGGCTCTGCCGGGGACTTACCCTGCACCTGAGAGCTCCCAAAACCCGGCGCAGGAGGGAGGGGGATGGACACCCTCGGCTGCGCTGGCCATGGGGTGTGCATCGGGTCCTGCTCACCCAGAGAGGGAACAGCCATATCCTGGGTCCTCTTCTCCGTCCTCCTGAAGCCCCAGGACACATCACTCCTCCCCATCCTGCCCAATCTCCCCTGGGTTCCCCCTTCTCCCCTGGGAAATTTAGAGAGGACAATTTTTCCTTCTCTTTGTGCTAATAACAAGCACCTCCAGCTTTCAGCGTCACACAGAGCAGGGCTCCTGTCCCCGGCACCTGGGATGTCCCTGTGCAGAGATGCAGGCAGGACTCCGGGAAAGCCGCCCTTCCCAGGGATGGAGCTGCTTTGCAATACAGCATCTCCGAGGACGGAGCCGGCAGGTCCCTCGCCGGGGGCTGACACACGGGCTGGGCAAAGCACCGGGGGCAGGAGCAGCTCTGGGATGCCAAAACGATCCCATCCCTGTGCCGCAGCCACCGCCTTCCTGCCAGCCCGTCTGCTCATCGGCATTAGGAAAGAAAAAATCACTCAAAAAATCACCGGCAATATTCCAGTCGTGGCTACTTGCTGTGGGAACATGGCAAATCCTTAGGGCCAGTGGTGCTGGCAGCTCCTGGCTTCCTGGTGACAGCGGGGAGGTGACAGCTGTGTGACCCAGCTCGGCTCCGCCACGCAGGAGGATGCATCCAGCATGAGCAGAGCAGTGAGCGGGACCCTCACCCGCGTGTCAGCTTGGGTGCGGATTGGGATCACCCATCAAACAGCAGCTCCCCCGGCTCGCACCCGTCCCCCTGCCCACGCACCAGCAGCCTGGACCACGGGCCTGTGTTCCCCTGCCCAGACCTCCCAGATGGAAAATGCTGTCCCGCATCCCAGGGAGGGATGGACGCATCCCAGGGAAGGATGCAGGGAGGGATGGAGGCACCTCAGGGAGGGATGGAGGCATCCCAAGGAAAGATGCAGGAAGGGATGGAGGCATTCCAGGGAGGAATGCAGGAAAGGATGAAGGCATCCCAGGGAGAGATGCTGGGATGGATCCCAGTGCCTCTCAGGGAGGAATGGAGGCATCCCAGGGAACTATGCAGAGAGGGATGGAGGCATCCTAAGGAGCGATGCCAGGAGGGATCCCACTGCATCCCAGGGAAGGATGCAGGGAGGGATGGAGGCATTCCAGGGAGGGATGGAGGGAAGGGTGGAGGCATCACAGGGAGAGATGCCAGGAAGGATCCCACTGCCTCCCAGGGGAGGATGGAGGCATCCCAGAGAAGGATGCAGGGAGGGATGGAGGCATTCCAGGGAGGGATGGAGGCATCTCAGGGAGGGATGGAGGCATCCCAGGGAAGGATGCAGGGAGGGATGGAGGCATTCCAGGGAGGGATGCAGGGAGGGATGGCGGCATCCCAGGAGGGATGGAGGCTTCTCCAGCCACTCCCAGGCCAGCCCACTGTTTGCCAGCCTGTGGGCTGTGACCTCTTCCAGGGCTTGTGAACACCCCTGCCTACACCCCCCCTCAGTTAATTACTTTTAATTGCTGGTGTGGTGGGAGGAGAAGAGGAATTTCCCCTGGGGGGTTGAGGTGCCCATGGGGGATCCCGCAAGGGTGCTGGGTGCTGCATGGGAGGGCTGACCCCGTCTCCCCCATGCTTCTTGCCCTGTGGCTCTGCTCAGTCCCATCGTCTGCATTCAGGTCCTTTTTGTGTCCAAGTCCAAACGCGACAGCCCCTTTCGCGTGGGGATGATGGAAACCCGCCCGCAGCCCCCACGGAACGGGACCTGGCACTGCGGGTAAATCAGCGCTTGCTCCCGTAGCCAAGGGAGGTAAACAGGAGCTTCCCCTGCCGCACGTCTCAGTTGCAAAGTGGGTGATCTAATGGGAGGTAATTACGATGATTGAGCCCTGGGTAATACAGCTCCCACCGTAACCTTTAGTTAGCTGCTCCAACGGCGGCACAAACTATAATTTTGCATAATAAACGTGTCACCCACATCTAAATCGGTTTCATTCTTTAGCGGTTGCAGGCTCCCTCCTCCCCAAAGGGCTTTTCGTCAGCTGCTCTAGCCTGAGCATCCTGGGTGGGGGCCGATGGACCCAATCTGAGATGCTGAGAACAGGGACATCCTCCGTTCTCCCGGCTGCGGGGACAGAGCACGTGGGTGGCGCGGAGATTTGCACCAGGGGAAACCCAAGGAGCTGTGAGGATGCTGCGACACAGGCCGTGGGCTGCTAGAGGCAGGGGCTGGGAGATCTGGGGGGGCACAGGGTGCCAGCTGGGTGCCACCGAGCTTGTGCCAGGCTGTGCCATGCCAGGAGCACCGTGGGCTGGATGACATGCGCCACCAGGCATTTCTGAAATGCCCCAGGCTCGGCTGTGCACTGTGGGATGCCTTTGCTCCCAGCTCAAGGTCCCCTTTCTCCATCTGCCACAGGTTGGGACCAGGAGGTGACCGTGGTCCAGCTCCCGGAGTTGGGGGGTGTCTGTCTGCCCCCCGCAGCCCTGTCCTGCTACATCAGGTTGGGGTGAGCGATGCTCCATGGTGCCCATCCCAGGGCACTGCCTTAACACCACATCCAGGGCCCACGCAGGACCCCCCCATCTGCCACCCCCAGACTCCTTTTCCTCCAGATCCCCTTCCTCCAGGTCCCCACCTGCCCAGTGAAACCACAGACCGATGCTGGGGGACATTGGTCCCACCACAAAGGTTGGAGTGGTCACACCGAGGAGAGCCCGGCTCAGCCCACGGGTGCCCCTGCGCCCAGCTGGGTACGGAGGAGAGGGCAGCGGGATGCCCTGGGGAAGCGGCGCTCAGTTCGGAGGAGGCCCCCCGGCTCTGCCGAAGCAGCAGGACGTGTGCAGGCACCCGGATAATTAATTTTTGGGGAGCAGAGCCAGCTGATGGCTTCCCAGGCCACGTGCTGCAGCTGGTACCTCCGGCTCCCTGGGGAGCTCCGGCATGTGCCTTCCCCCAGCTCCTGGCAGCCGGCAGATTTGCTCCTTCCCGCTGCAACTCATCCGAGAAGGGAGGTGGGAATCTTCCAGGGTGTCCTGCTCCCCAGGCAGTGTCCCCTCGGGAGGGACAGATGGGCTACCCTCGTGGCGAGGACTTGCACGGAGGAGGTCCAGATGTTTTCCCCCATCCCTGAACGGATGCTGGGAGCACCATCGGGATTCCCCGACACAGTGGCTGTCACAGCACCTTCCCCGCCACCCAGCGACACCTGCCTGGCCCCTGGGGAGCTGATGGGGAAGGGACTAAAAGCCAAGGAGGGAAGAAATCTGTGCAGGCACCCTGGAATCAGAGGCATGGCTTGAAATCCCCAGTCCTGATGGAGCAGAGCCGGATCCATCGCCCTTTGGCTGAGCCAGGTGCTGGAACCGCCCACCCAAGGAGCCCAAGGAGCCAAGGTCAGAGCAGGGCTGAGGCCCCTGTCGCCATCCTTCACGGTGCTGTGTCCCTGCAGGGGATGGGAGCACCCCGTCCTGCGAGGGAGTGCAGGGCCAGGGCATGAATGGGTGCCAGAACTTCACTGGCTGAACTGGGAGGGGAGCCTCAAGGCTTCCCCCAAGGGTGGCTGCAACAGCCCCCGACAGTATCCCACGGAGCATCCCCCAGCTCCCAGCCACCAACAGCGTCCCACCGAGCATCCCCCAGCTCCCAGCCACCAACAGCATCCCACCACGCATTCCCCGGCTCCCAACCACTGACAGCATCCCACCGAGCATCCCTCGGCTCCCAGCCACCAACAGCGTCCCACTGAGCATCCCCCTGCTCCCAGCCACCGACAGCATCCCACCGAGCATCCCCCGGCTCCCAGCCACCGACAGCATCCCCCCGAGCATTCCCCAGCTCCCAGCCACCTCCTCTGCCCCTGTCCTCCAGCTCGCCATCTCCCTCTGGGGACACCCGGCACAGTCCCCAGGCAGGGGTTGGCACAGCCCTCCATGAGCCACCAAAGCCCCCGGTGTGGCTGGCAGGGGCAGGGCTGGGAGCGGCAGCGCTTTTAGAGCTGCAAAAAATCCCAACATCCAGTTTAGAGCCTTCTGAGGTCTCTTGCTCCAGCCCAGTCCCCCGGGGCGGTGGCGGGGGGACAGCTTGGGCACAGCCTCTCAGCAGCCCAGCCTGGGAAGAAACGCCGTGGCTCCCCAGTTTAAAAATGTGAGGAGACCCTGGCCGTGCCACCACCTTTCCTCCTTGAAACGTGCTTTTTTTGGGGATGATGCTGCCGAGCAGCTAAAGGGTGGAGACAGTGGTAAGGCTATTCCTCGTCCCCCCGTGCTGATTACATCTCCCACCTCTCCTGCCTGGCCATGACGAGGGGGGACATCCCAAGAGGAGTCCAGGCAGCCCCCCGTGACAGCAAGGGTTGGGGTGTCCCTTGGTGGACAGCCCCAAGGTCATGGGCTGCACATATTCGGGGTGAGCACAGGACATCCTGCCTCTGCCACCTTTTCGGTGGCACTGCCACCCAGCCAGGGGACAGGAGCCAGCTCCGGGGACCAAAGGGACCCGATCCAAGCATCTGCAGGGGCAACCTGCCAAAATAAAGCCCTGAAGGCAGCGAGGAGGGGTTGTCCCTGGGGAAGCCCTTTCCTCTGGAGAGGATACCGCCCAGGGAGGAGGCACAAGATGAGCGTGGTTCCTGCTCGGAGCGAGCAGGGATCAACCCCGCGCCGGCTCTCGCTGCCTGGGACCCCCCCAGCTCTCTGGGCCCTCTGGGAAGCTCTCATCCGGGAAGCTGAGGGTTGAGCTGGGGGGGTCGGGGGGAGGGAGGGGGTCAGGGTAGCTGAGGTGAGAATGGGGCAGGGTGGAGGGTGGAGAGGGCAGTGGTGGCCCCAGGACCTGCCAGGGAGGAGGGGGCAGGGGGTGTGGGGGCCAGGGGTGGGTGCCAGGGTAGGATGGAGGTGCCACCATGGGGGTTGACCTCAAATGCCCACCCCGAGATGGCGACCGCTGCTCACGACAATCCTTCCCGGGGCCACCTGCCCCTGCTGGGATGGGCAAGGACCCCTCCAAGTCCTCGGGAGACACCCCACTACCCTGCTCAGCACCACAGCAAAGTTGCACCCCCCAAAACCTGCCTGCCCCCCGATGCCACCGCCATCTCCCGAGCCTCCTGCCTCTCCACCCTCCCTTTGCTCTGATGTGCTGCCATGGAGGTGCCCAGGGTGGCACCTCCGGCACCCCGTCCCCAGCACCCGCGAGCACCGGGCAGCCACCACCGTGGCCGAGGGCCTCGGTGCCACCACGTCACCTGCACCCGCCACCCATCAGCTGCTCACCTGGGCTCTGCTGGAGCCGGTGCCGACGCTGATACCGATGCCGACACCGGAGCTGGCGGTGGTGGCGGTGCCGGTGTCGATGTTGATACCGACGCTGCTGTCGATGCCGGTGTGGATGCTGATGTCGGTGTCGGTGCTGATGTCGGTGTCGGTGCTGATGCCAGTGTCAGTGCTGATGCCGGTGTCAGCGTCGGTGCTGATGCTGATGTTGCTGCCGGTGTCGGTGTTGCTGCCGGTTTCGGTGCCGGTGCCCGTGCCGGTGTCGGTGGGGGGCCGGAGGAAGGATGCTCCGCGCTGGGCAGGAGCCCCGGGGACGCCTCCTCCTCGCAGGCAGCCCTTGGGGCACCCGGGGCCGAGCCGCCCGCCGCCGCCCGCCCACCGCCGCCGATCCCCCCGCCCGGCCCTGCCCGGCCCCCCCGCCCCGCCGCCGCCGCCGCGCCGCCCCGCCCGCCGCCTCCCCCCGCCGCCTCCCCCCGCCGCCGCCGGGCCCTGCCGGGGGCTGCCGCGACCGGGCCCCCCCCATCCCCGCCGCCCGCCCGCCGGGGACCGGTCCCCCCCACAACGAAACCCTCCCCCCGGGCTTGGGGGCTGCTCACATCGGGGGTGCCAGTGTGCCCGGGGGCTGTGTCCCCCTGTGTCGTCGTGTCCCCCACCCCCACCCCCCCCCACCCCGCGCTGAGACATTTTGGGGGAGGGGTGTGACATCCCCGCCCCGGGGGCACGTCTCCCCCCATAAGGCTCCATATGGCGCCGGGAGGACCCACCAGCCCGGGCAGGGGGCTCGGAGCCCGGCGTGGCTAGCAGCTCCGCTGAGGCCGGGAGCCCGGCCAGCCTGCTGGGAAAAAGGTGCCAAAACCCCCAAATTGCTTCTGAATTAGGGTCCCTGGCTGCAGCCCTGGGGAAGGAACTCCATGGCCCCCGCAGGGGGGGTGAGGAGGGCTCCGCTCACCCGCAGGGACAGCTCGGCTCCAGCCCACACACCTCCCTGCGCATTGATTTCGGCCAAACCCAATTGCCAGGCTCAAAATCTTTGGGAAAAAAAAAAAAATTAAAAATATGTGGCTACAGCCCTGTGGCGTATGGTGACCGGGGGGGTGGAGGGGTGGGGGGGCTGTGAGACCCTGGATCCGGCTGGTAAATCCGCCTGACGGTGTCACAGCCCCATGTTTTGCCCAACACAAGGACTGTCCCCGTGGCAGAAGGACGCTGGGCAGAGCAGATGCTGCCATCCCGGCAGCCCAGGCTGCGCTTGGCCGGACACCAGCATCCCCTCGGGGACGGGGAAGGGGGGGACACGGCCAACAGCGACTGTGTGTGCCATGGGGGCTCCCCACCCTCACCCCTGAGCTGGAGCAGAGAGGGAGGGAGGGGGGAGGCCGCGATGAACAGAGCCGCCCCGAGCGTGCATGAAAAGCAACTCAAATTTGGACGCAGGAATGCTATCCCACCCCCCCGGGCTGGCCCTCTCGCCTGCGTGTGCGACAGGGAAACAGCAGAATTGTGATGAGAGGCTCCGAAATGTCCCCTCCTGTCTCTCACGGTGCACAGATGATGTCCCCAGGGCTGGGGACGAGGGGTGCGCCCGGGTGATGGCATCCCCGCTCCTCTGTCCCTGCTCCGGGATGCTGTTCCCACAGGAGCGGGGCTGGGGGCACATTCCCAAATTCCTGACGCCGGCCAAACCTCCTCTCCCCGCTGCTGGTGAGGGGTAATGCTCGGCGCTGGGAGCAAGGTGCCCGTCACGTCCCTTCCCGGGGGCGCTCAGCACCGCCGGGGGCTCGTGGGCCATGGGGAGAAGCCAGTGGCTCCCCCGGGCCCAACCAAGGTTGCTGCTCCGGGAAGGACGATCCTTTCCCAATCCTTCATCCACCAGCAAGGCGAATTCAGCCGTGCCTCCCCGAGCCGGGGCTGTAGAGGAAGAAGAGCCACTGAAGGGCCAGGCCTTGGGCTGGTCTCAATGTGACGCTTGTCTCCGGTACCCCAAAGCTCAGGAGGGGGCTGGAGCCAGCCATTCCCGCCAGCCAGTGGGGGGGACATCCATCCTGCCTGCTCGCTCACGCGTGGTGACGGGCGACTGGCAGCTCCCGCGTGGCCGGCGGGGAGGGGAGACTTCGCCAGCCGCTATTTTTAGCTCCTCACGCTCCGTTTTCTCCTTGACTGTCTCCCCTCTCCGGAGCAGTCTCGGGCCGAGCATCGGCGATGTTTATCCTGCCTGGCACCTGATGGGATGTGACACTGGCTGGCAAGGGGGACGGCTGCCATCCCTCTGCTCCGGAAGATATGTGGGAGCAAGGGAGGAGATGCTGGGGGGACGGGGAGGGAGAGGAGGGAAGCCCAGGGTGGTGGGGAAGGGTCCTGTTGGAGCACCCTTCGGTGAGTCTTGCTTCTCCCGAGGGATGCTCTGCCCTGGGAGAGCTGGGGGAGAGCTACAGCGTGGTCCCCATTTCCACCAGGGCTGAGCGCTTCCCTCTGCCAGTGTGATCCTTCGGGGATGGCTGGGCTATGGGAGCTGGGTAAACTGAGGCACGCGAGAGGTGCCTGAGTCCCTCCACGTTCAGCCAGAGCACTGCTGGCACCGAATCGCCTCTCCGAACCTGCCTGCATCCAGGACACGGTGAGCATCAGGAGCCAAAACTCCCAGCTGAAGCTGGTAAAACTCCTGGGTACAAGCCCCAGCGACATAAAAGCACGGCAGCACGGCCATGGGGAAGGGGAAAACTATTCCCTTCTCAGGCAGCACCCGCCTGGCGCTGGCACAGGGCAGTGCCACGGTGCTCGGTGCTGCACCGAGACGGGAGCAAAGGTTGCTCGGCTCTTCCTCTGCTCTTCCCGCGCCTGCTCTCGGGCTCGGCAGACATTGGGATCCTCTTCCCAGGATGCTCCCGGCAGGGTGAGCGTCCCTCATGATGGGGGACCTGAAATATACTGTCCGTGCCCTCCCCAGCGCCGGGAGAGCCCCTGCTTGATCCATCAGGGAGGTGAAGCCAGCGAGGACGGGGTGAGACCGCTCCCTGCGCTGCTTTAAATCCTATTTTCTCCTAAAAAAATGGGTACAGAGCTGGGAGGAAAAGGGCTCAGGAGAGTCTATTCTCCTCCTGCTGCCGAGCTGCTTTATTCCACTTGCGCAGGAAGGTCATTACAAGCCACCGACCCTCAGCTGCCGTGGGGCTGGGGCAGCCCCCCGGGGATGGAGGCAGCATCCAGGGCAGCAGCAGGGCTGTTTTCCACCCGCCTGCCCAGCGCTACGGGCTCGGATCTGGGCTAAAAGTCACCTCCGAGGGAGAGCAGCGCTTTGCTGTTCCTCTTTTAGATGCATCTTCCTAATTTCCAGTCCAGTTTAGACCCTGAGATCTCGCCGGGTACGTAGGTGACGTGGAGGAAAGGTTATTCCTGAGCTGAGCTCGCCCCTGGGCTGCGTCAGTCCCTCCGTTAAGGTGCTATTTCGGGACACGGGTCACAGGGTTTGGGGACCTGCAGGTTGTTCCCTGGCTGGGGACAGGGGACTTTCCATGAGCCTGGGCAGGACATGGCCTGGGGGCCGTCCCTGCATGGCGGGTACCAGCCCTGGAGGGATGGAGGTGGCTCCTGCAGGAGGGATCAGCGGAAAACATGCTCAGGATCCATCCTGCCTGTGAGGTCTCGGAGGCCAAAGGCAGCGAGAGCATCTCATTGCCTGGAGGATTTAAAATAAGAAGGAAAATGCCAGCAAAACACCTCCCAGGGAGGCAATTTGTCACCGGGCAGGGTGGAGAGTCACGCCGAGATGCAAGTCTGGCCGTCTCTGCCTCGATAGGAGGCGTTAAGGTCACGGCAGATAGAAATGCCCTTCCCGGGCGTCCGCTTTGCTCCAGGTACTCAGCCATCTGGATCGGAGCTTGCTGCACTGTCCTGCGCGGGGCACATCCATTATGGAGCACCGTACCCCACTCCTGAGCACGACGTGATGGAGGTGGTGGAGATCTTCCCCCCCCGAGCATGACGTGATGGAGGTGGTGGAGATCTTCCCCCCCACCCAAGCACGATGTGATGGAAGTGGTGGAGATCTTCCCCCCACCCAAGCACGACATGATGGACACGGTAGAGATCTTCCCCCCCTGAGCATGACGTGAGGGAGGTGGCGGAGATCTTCCCCCCTGAGCACAACATGATGGACATGGTGGAGATCTTCCACCCCCCAATCACGACGTGACGGAGGTGGTGGAGATCTTCCCCCCCTCAGCCCATGCCGTGAGGTCAAGCAGCCCCCGCGCATCCCTTCCACAATGGGGGACAGCGAGCTGCTTTTCGTATTTCTGTGGGTCAAGGCGGCTTGAATACCTGCAATGAGTTGCACAGGTCTTTGCAACTCAGCTGCAACTTTGCCGTTCCCAGCAGAATGGGAAATTTCCACCAAAAGGGTGGTGTCTTTTTTTTTTTTTTTTTTTTTTTTTTTCACCAGCAGAAGCTCTTTCCTGCCCCAAAGACACGGTGGATCACGCAGGCAGATGCGGCCACAGCTTGGGGCTCATCCTGCTGCCAGCTCGTCACGGGAGCTGTGGTCCCAGCGGGGAAACAAGGTCCCAGCCATGGAAATATGCCCCAATGGACAAGCAGAACGTGCACATTATTTCTGGGACAAAATACCTGCCACTTGGGAAACCACCTTTCTTATGGATCGACTCCTATATTGGCTTAATTCCGGCTGTTCGTGGGCAGCAGCCGGTTTTACAGGGGCAGGAGGTGAGCCCAGGCAAGGTCAGGCTGGTGGAGAAGAGCCAGGAGCAGCACAGGAGGGTTTGGGAGGAGCTGGGACGTGGTGGGATTTGCCCGTTTTTTTGCTTTAAGAGACGAGATCGGGGCGGCGAGGCGAGCCTTTGAAAGAAAGGCGTGTTGGAGTTAACCGAGCATAAATAAAGCATCCCCAAAAGATGTCTTTGTGGGCAAAAAAATAATAAAAAAAAAAAGCTCAAAGCTGTTGTTCATGCTCCGGTAACTTCCAGATGCTTGGCTGGGGATGCGGGGAGTCTCGCAACCACCTCCTGGCCCTGGGCAGCAGGCTGTCCCTCCTGCCTGCCACTGTCCCCTGCCCTCCGAGGGGGCTGCCTGCCCCAAAAGCCCCGGGATTTAACCAAAACCACCGGATTTCAGGCCCCGTTCTCCCCCGGCAGACCTTCACTGTCCCGCTCAACTCCAGGATGCTGCAAACCAGCCAAAGCAGCCAAAAATCACCAACCGGGTGGACAGTGAGTGGCCATCACCCGGTGCTACCTGGGGGGGTGGGGGGGGGCGGGGGGATGCGGGTGCTGCCTGCAGCCCTGCCTGCAGCCCTGCCTGCCTGCCTCTGCCTCCAGCAGCCAGAGGGATTTGTGCAAAGCTCCCGGCGCCCGGGTTGGGCTTTTTTTATCCCTGGCTGCTCTTACGTTGACATTCTTAGCTGTGCCACTGGCTCCGGCGCTGCTTGCTAACCCCTTTTACAGGCAGCTAAATATAGCCCAGGCAGCTAAGCAAAATCTGCTCGACGGGGCCACGTGGGGCTCGGCACCGCTGCCGCAGCCACCGGCAGGGCGTGGGGGACAATGAGGTCCTCGCCCGGGTGGCATCTTCCACCCCGCGGTGTCTCATCCCCATCCAGGTGAGCATCATCGCTGCTTTGATGCTCCCAAGAGCATCTCATGGCTTCTCCCCGCCGTGGTGGCCCCGGGGCCTCTCCCACCGCGGGGTCTCCTCGGGTCCTTCCGCCCAAGTCGAGATCATAGAATCACAGAATCATAGGATGTGTTGGGTTGGAAGGGGCCTCTAAAGGCCACCCAGTCCAACCCCCTGCAGTCAGCAGGGACATCTTCAACTAGAGCAGGTTGCTCAGAGCCTCATCCAGCCTGGCCTTGAATGTCTCCAGGGATGGGGCCTCCACCCCCTCTCTGGGCAACCCGGGCCAGTGTCTCACCACTCTCAGTGGAAAGAACTTCTGCCTCATGGCTGCTCTAAACCCACCCTGCTCTAGTTTAAAACCAGTGCCCCTTGTTTTATCGCTACAGATACTTTATGCTGGAGAGCATCTGGACTTCATTAGCGTCCTTCATCCCACAGAACCATGGTGTAAAACCCCAGCTGCTGCCGCCGTGCTTAATAAAACAAACCGGGCGGCTCCGGGGATCCATGTGGGTGTTGTGCGAAGCACCCGGTACAAGGAACAAACCTGACACCCGGCGAGGCACCCTGCGGGCTCTCCTGCACCCCACAAAGGGTCTGCAAAGGGGGGGGACACGGCTCCCACCCCCACCCCATGGCATATTCGCCCATGGGTGCAGCTTGGTTTCTGCCTCTTCTGACAAAGACAGATATTTCCGCCGGAGCCATGAACTCATTAAGGAGACACTGATCTAATTGTCTCCACTCCGGCGCTTGTGGGGTTTTTTTTATTTTTCTTTTTTTCTTTTTTTTTTTGCTTTTGAATGGCAAGGAACGAGGCGAAAGGCTGACTGGAGAAATCTAATTGAGTCCCCACGGCTCATTAGCCATTCCTCCGAAAGGAAGAATCGTTAAGGCTGAAAATGAACAGGCTCAAAAACCGCCTGCGCCATACGCAGCTTTCCACGGGCATCCCGAACTTTCAATCCCCCGGCATTGCCCTGGCAGGGACGCCCCGGTGGCACTGGGGACACCCTGTCACCCAGGGGATGTCGGGAAATGCAGGTGAGGGGCTGGGGGAGGCTCCTGCTGGCGTTTGGAGGAAGGCTGGAGCCTTCAGGTGCCGGGAAAGCAAATTGGGGGGGGGCTCAAACCCAGAGCTGGGGTGAGCGGCAAAGCAGAAGCATCCAGCAACGTGGAGGCTGCAGGCTGGGGGTGAAAGAAGAAGCAGATCCTCCTGCCAGGTGGACCAAGGACACCTTCAGATCAAGGTCTCACCCTGCTTCTTCCTCCCCCAACCTCCCCACCCCACCGCCACTGTTGGCTCAGGTCCCGGTACCTTGGGGAGGACATTCAGCTCGCAGTGGAGTCACCTCCTCCCCAAATTTTCCACCCCACGAGAGACCCAGCAGTTGTGACAGCGCAGAAACTCCCGCGTGACACTCCCATCCATCACCGGCCAGGCATCTGGCCACCGCCACCAGCAAGACAAACAGCGTCTGTTCAAACTCAGCAGGGAAATGCCGGTGCTTTTCCAGCCAGTCGCTGTGCCGGCGAGCCCAGGCTAAATCGAGCTTCAAGGACGGAGGGTGGCCGATGTTTCTTGGTCTCACAGCCCTTCGTTCTTCTGGCTGGGAGCGGCTCTGGGGAGAAGACCCCCATCTCCTGGATGACAAGCGATAGGTTTGGTGATGGCCCATTACGGAAACCACCAGCTGTGTCCGCTCCACATCACCCCACCGGCCTTTAAGACATCTCAAACTGGCCAAAGGTCCTCGAAGAGGGTCACAAATGCAAATCCCGGTGCTCAGTGGGTTTCCCAGAAGCACTGCCAGCAGGTGGGATGCCCATCACTAGATTCAGAGGGTTTGCTTGGTCTCCATCAGGCTCCCGTGTTGGGCTGGTCTCAAGGGCTGATGCTTTTGAGGTGCATTGGGCTGCCAAGCCCGTGGTGTTGCAGGATGGGAACGTCCCGGCAAACAAAAGAGACAAATTAGGAGCTCAAAGGCAGAAAGTCACTGCAATGATCCCCCTGAAAATCATCCCCTTCCTCTGCGCTGGGTTTGAATCCTGGCTCCCATGACCCTGAACACCCTGCCTCTGCCCGTAATTAAAGGCCGTGCAATCACCCATTGCCAGTCCTCCCGTGTCTCTGCTTATTGCAGAAGAGCTTAGCGGAAAACTAATTCCCTGACTCGAAGGCATCCCTAGACAAGGGAGGAGGGGAGATGCTTCGATCTCAGGACTTTTGCATTTGTCCTTCCCATCCCAGCCTGGCTTTGTGCTTGTCCCCCTTCTCGTCGGGGGGCTGGGAACGCCAAGGGAGGCAGCGCAGCTGAGAAAATATACTGCTGGCAGTAAAGGGGGGCAGCTTCACTCCTGGCCCCCCTTGTGGACAGCCCCCCCTCCACCTCCCAGCGTGGATGAGCAGCACCCCGAGATCTTGGGGTAGTTTCCCCAAGCACCCAAAACACACGGCTGTGACGTGCTTGCTGGCAGCTGGTGGCCCGGGGGAAGGGTCCTGGGTGCCCCAGAAGCCCCATCCAGGAGCAGGGACAGCCCCAGGGCACCGGAGGTAGGACAAGCCCACGGACCAGGGCTTTGTCAAACCCCAAATCATCACCCCAAAAACGCACCTCACGCCACGCCTGCACTCGCCTGCGCTAGAACGATGCTCTGGAGGAAAGGCGCTTGATGGGCTTAGATGGTTTTCCAAATACAGACTCGATTATTAATTATTATTAATTACTGTAATGTAGGTTTATCCATGAATAGCATCGCTCGGGCTCAGCAGGAACCCTTCTGGCTGCGCCCACGGCTAAGCCGGTATTGTCCCAGATACAGTCACATGAGATCATTTGTTTTCCCCCCCAGGTCCCCGGGCATCCCTGGCAAGCTGCGCTTGGCCCCGCTTGCCACCAGTCTGGTGTCACCCCCAGCCCTATAATCCCCCCACGGCCGGCAGAAAATGATACCCTGACCACGAACCAGGCACTGGGGGGAGGAGAAAGAAGATGTTCCCTCGTGCCCCAGGGATGCAGGAGAAGGAGCGGAGCGGGGAGGCAGAGCAGAAAAAAGGTGTTTTATGAGGGGTACCCAGGATGCTCCCAGCCCTGCTGAGCAGGGGGACAGGGGTGGGGGGGTCTGTTGTGGGGGGGCTGGAGGCAGCCACACATCCCTGGGCTGTGGCAGCATCCCTCGCCTCCCATTCCTCCTCTTCTCCACCTGCAGGGCGGTGTAAAACCAGTGTGTCCTTGGTGCACCGGGGACTGTCACAGCGCTGTCACGTTGCTGTCTGCCTCGCTGCGTCCCGCTCCGGGCCAGGGCAGCCTTTGCTGCCACCAAGCCACCTCCGGAGACGGGGACGGTGAGGAGCTGATGTTCTGGGTGGTGGCAATGGCGTGGCCTCTGCTCGCCAGGCATGGGGACATCCCTGTGACACGCTGTGGGGGAGCCCTCTCCCCGCTGGCAGCCAGGGCCCTGCTTGGCCACCCAGGAGCCGGCAGGGATCCAGCCCAGCCACCGTCCCCATGTCCAGCAGCTGTGTGCACCGGTCTCATACCGGCACTGCCATCTGGCGGCATCATCAAAGGGGACGAGGGGACAGTGCGGGGAGGACTGGTCCCTCCAGGGACCATGGAGCTGGTGGGATTTCTGCTCCGGGCATGCCAGCGTGCTCACATCCCTGCAAGGCAGAGGGGGACAGCAGGACCAAGGGGATAAAAACCCCTCTGATTTGCCCTTCCTGGGAGGACACTGAAGGACACTCCTGCTGTGGGTGTCACAGGCTTGTGATATCCAGCCGGGAAACGATGGGAGCTGCCAGATCCTCCACCTCCCACCTGGGGGGCTGTGCTCGGAGCCAGCCCATCATGTCCCCAAGGCCGCTGCCTGCCCCGTGGGCGCTGGCAGACCCGTGCCCGCACAGAGCCAGGCTGGGCACATCCCCAGAGCCCACCCCAGCCACCTCCTGCAAGGAGAAGCAACCCGAGACAGCTGAGATCAGCGAGCGATTTATGGGCGCTGACCTCTCCTGTGGCGGGGCTGCAACCGGCCGAAAGCGTTCAGGAGCCCACGGAGGCTTAGAAAAAGCTCTTTTTAATTTGTGCCAACCGCTGATCAGAGGCCAAACCCTGGAGCTTTACCTCTGGAGCAAGAAGCGTGACACCCTCCTCTTCCTCAAGGACACAGGGGGCGTGTTGGCTCCCCATCTGCCCCAGCCCTGTGCCCCCCAAAGCCTGCCTGCTGCCGCATGCTCACGTACATTCCCTGCTGTCTAAATTTAGGGTCTGGAAGTGGGCTAGCGCGTCCCAGCTTATCTCAGCCCCTGAATTATGCATGCCAGCAGCAGAGCAGCACTCGCCACTGTGGGCGGACGTGCCAGACTCCGGTCGGGCAGGGAAATCTGCTGCCTGCGCACCCCCGGCTTCCACCCTCTGCTCAGCATGGGCAGATGCCCCTCGGGCCCCTCGCACGGGGTCTGGCCCCACAAGGGGTTCAGGGGTAGGTAGGTGTGCTGGAGCTGGTGGGTCTGCTGGATTTGGAAGGTGCGTTGTCAAAACCAGCAAGAAGGGCTGCTATGGGCGAAAATAGGAAGACTGTGGAAAATACGGGTCCATTGCTCCATGAGATGGGGGATCTGGTGCCACAGGACATGGGAAAGGCTGAGGAACCGAATGCCACCTTTGCTTCTTCACTTGAAAGACCAATCTTCAGGAATCCCAAAGGTCCCAGAGACCATGGGGAAAGGCTGGAGCAAGGAAGACATACCCTTGGTGGAAGAGGATCAGGTCAGGGGACACTTCGGCATACTGCACATAATAAGCCCATGGGCCCTCCTGGAATCATAGAATCATAGAAAGGAGGGTGGTGAGACACTGGCCCAGGTTGCCCAGAGAGGGGGTGGAGGCCCCATCCCTGGAGACATTCAAGGCCAGGCTGGATGAGGCTCTGAGCAACCTGCTCTAGTTACAGATGTCCCTGCTGACTGCAGGGGGTTGGACTAGATGGCCTTTAGAGGTCCCTTCCAACCCAACACATTCTGTGATTCTATGATTCTATATTAAAAAACCATCCAGACATGGTCCTTGGCGACTAGCTCTAGGTGGTCCTGTCTGAGCAGGGGGTTGGACCAGATGATCTCCAGAGTTCCCTGCCAGCCTCAACAATTCTGTGATCCTGTGATTCTGAGATGGCGGGTGTGCTGGAGCTGGTGGATGTGCTGGAGCTGGTGGATGTGCTAAGCTGGTGGGTGTGCTGGAGCTGGGTGGTATACCGGAGCGAGTATGTGTGTTGGAGCTAGTGGATGTGTTGGCCTTGTAGGAATTCATGGCCAGGAGTAGCCCAGCACTCTGCTCTTCCCAGGCCTCAGGTGCAGTTACTGATCCCGTGCCTCCCCTCAGCAGCTCTCAGTAAGGCCACGTCTGGCTGCACACTCAGCATTCAACCGTGAGGAATCACAGGGCTTCACTAATTTCTCTCTGGTCCCAGGTGGCAGGTGACCCCTGACTCCCCACAGCATCATCACCTGCTCTGGGGACAAGCGTCAGTGGGGATCCAATCTGGCCTTTCCAAGGGGACTGAGTTTGCAGCAAACACCCCTAAGGACCCTGAACTACCTTCAGAGGAGTCGACCCCTTCCTGCAGGCTGCTTCAGGGGAGGGAGAGCCCCGGCAGTGGGGGCCTGGGCATCCTCCCAGACCCGGGGGCATCCCAGAGTCCCCGCTCTGGACTGGGCTCATGGTGTCGGTGGGGTCCCCTCAGTGGTAAATGGTGAAGGAGGGTCCGAGGGTGCTGATTCCCCAGTCTGAGGGGCTCAGGCAGGGATGGAGGGGCTTCCCTGTGGTCATAGAATGGTTTGGGTTGGAAGGGATCTTAAAATTCATCCGGTGCCAGCCCCTGCCCTGGGCAGGGACACCTCCCACCAGCCCAGGTTGCTCCAAGCCCCGTCCAACCTGGCCTTGAACCCCTCCAGGGATGGGGCAGCCACAGCTTCTCTGGGCAACCCGGGCCAGGGGCTCACCACCCTCACAGCAAAGAATTTCTTCCCAAGATCTCATCTAAATCTCCCCTCTTTCAGTGTAAAACCGTTCCCCCTCGTCCCATGGCTCCCCTCCCTGATCCAGAGTCCCTCCCCAGCTTTCCCGGAGCCCCTTTAGGGACTGGAAGGGGCTGGAAGGTCTCCCCGGAGCCTTCTCTTCTCTAGGCTGAACCCCCCCAGCTCTCTCAGCCTGTCCTCACAGCAGAGGGGCTCCAGCCCTCCCAGCATCTCCGGGGCCTCCTCTGGCCCCGCTCCAACAGCTCCGTGTCCTTCTGCTGTTGGTGCCCCAGCGCTGGAGGCAGCACTGCAGGGGGGTCTCACAGAGCGGGGCAGAGGGGCAGAATCCCCCCCTCGCCCTGCTGCCCACGCCGCTGGGGATGAGCCCAGGCTGCGAGGGGTTCTGGGCTGCCAGCGTACGTTGCCAACACGCCCAAGTCGTTCTCCCAGGGCTGCTCGCCAGCCATCCTCTCCCCCCTGCCTGTGCTCGGGAGGGCCCCGGCGCTGCTCCCCCCGCCCCGCCGCAGGGGCCGCCCCGGGGGAGGTGCGGCGGCAGCGACGCGCCCCGAGCTCTGTGTCCCGGGGCCGGCCCGGGCGGAGCCAGCGCGGCGGAGGCGGCGGCGGAGGGCAGCGGGGAGCCGGGAACCGGCGGGAGCCGCGGCCGCACCATGGGGGCCTGTCTCGGCGTCTGCTCCCTGCTCAGCTGCGTGAGTGCCCGCCGGCCCGGGCACCGGGAGGGGAGCGGGGGGACCGAGAGGGGACCGGAGGAACCGGGAGGGGGGAGCGGGGCTGCGCCGGTTCCCAACGCCGCAGCGGCGGGCGCGGCCCGGGGGCGGGGGAGTCGCTGGTGCTGCGGAGCCGGAGGAGGGTTCAGGGGAGGCCCCGGGAGGCGCGAGGGACACCCCCGGGATGTGCCCCGGTACAGCCGGGGGGGCGGAGGAGACGCGGGGGATCCCAAGGGAAGGCCGGAGGGTGCGCCCCGGGGGTTGCAACCCTGTGTACATGCAGGGACCCCCGGGGGGATGCACCCTGGTGTATGTGGAGGATGCAGGAGACCCCCCAGGGGATGCACTCCTCTGTGTCTGGGGAGATGGAGGGGGCACCTGGAGCGATGCACCCCTGTGTACGCAGGGGATGCAGGAGACCCCCCTGGGGGATGCACCCCTCTGTGTCTGCAGGGATGGAGGGGACACCCGGAGAGATGCACCCTTGCGTACGCGGGGGATGCAGGAGACCCCTGGCGGGAAGCACCCCTCTCTGCCTGGGGGGGATGCAGGGGACTCCCCTGGGGATGCACCCAGAGAGATGCAAGAGGCACCCGGAGCAGGGCATCCCACTGCAGCCGGGGGTGCTCAGGGGAGACCCAGAGGGTTCACTCCGGGGAACTGGGGGGCTCATGAACATTATGGTTGGGGGGAACCTGGGGTCTGAGGGTGCCCAGAGTGGTGCACCCCAGTGCAACTGGGGGACAAGGGCAGCTGGGGGAGTTATGCCATATAAGGGGGGGGGTCCTGGCCACCCTGCCCTGACACATCTGTCCCGCTGCACCAGGGGGAAGCAGGGGCTGACGCCCCACAGCACCCACACGATGCCAAGAGGCCGGGGCTCCTGCCTGGCTCTCACTGCTGACCCCCAAAGTGGGGAACAGAGTAAGAGAAGGAGCTGGGAGCAGGGGGTGCGGGTCCGCAGGTGGGGGGCTCTGCGTGGGGTGCCGTGCCCGGTGACGCAGGGTGCGTGACTCGCGGTGCCGTGCCCGGTGACGCCGGGTGCGTGACTCGCAGTGCCGTGCCCAGTGACGCAGGCAGCTGCCCATGGCCGGCGCTGCTGTTCCTGGCGTTGCCTCACCTGCGGGCACGGGGCCAGCGCAGGGCTGCGAAACCAACCCGGGAGCCGCCGGCCTAGAAACCTGGAAATGGGGCCGGTTTCACAACTTGACCTCAAAGTTTTGGAGGTTTAACGAACAGAAGGTTTTGAAACGTAAGATCGGACGGAGGGTGGTGTGTCTGCAAGGCCTCTGTCTGTAACGCATGTCCCATGCTTTTCCTTATGGGCAGGTATCAGAAAAGCTGGGAGCTGCTCCCCAGAGCAGGGCTGGGGAGACTTCTGGCCTAATTCTGTATTTTTTCCCCCCAAATTCTGGCCCAGGCTGTGGTAACGGGCTAGAGTTGCTACATAGATGTAGTTCTCCTATTCCTTCCAGTGGAACTGGTTGACTAAAGGGGTGTTTTAGCTCAATTCTGAACTGAAAAACCACAACAGAGGGAAAAAACCCCACCCCCAAAATCAAACAAAACCTCCCGATCTTTGTATTTTTTTACATTTTTAACAAGAGAATCAGAACTAACTCTGGTCAGCCCGCATCATTTGACTCGACGCGGCATCAGATTGCCAGTCCCTTCAGCGCTGTCCCGTTGAAACTCTACAGTCTGTTCCCGAGTGGAATTTTGCACGCCGCAAGAAGAATTTCCCTTTCCCCGCCTCCAGCGATTCGCCAGACTCTGCCCACCGCTGCCACGCGCGCCGCGGTCGTCTCGAGCTGCCTTCCTTGGGGGCCAGGGCTGGTGTTTGCCAGCAGAAGCTTGCCCAAGCCAAAGCAAAGCCCGGGGGCGCGTGCAGCCCCCTCCATGGTTTGGGCACCTCGTGGGACCTATCAGCCTCCTTGTCCCAGTGCGAAGCCACCTGCCAGACCTGAGAGTCACCCGCCTCCCAAGCCTGTGCCTGGCCCTGGGGGTTTGGTACTGATTAACCAGCCGGGTCATTAATTTAACAGGAGATAAAGACTGGTTGCTCGGCATTGCTTTTGGTTGACTCAGTCTCTGCATCCCTGGGTTTGCTGGGGCGAGGGCAGCTGGCAGGAGACGTGGTGTCGGGCTGGTGCTGTTCAGTTGGTGTTGTTCGGCTGGTGTAGTTGGGCTGGGGGTGTTGGTGGGGTGGTGGCAGGCTGGTGTGGTTGAACTGGTGTAGTTGGACTGGGGTAGTTGGGGTTGTGGGGTGGAGTTGGTGTAGTTGGACTGGTGTAGTTAGGGTTGGTGTAGTTAGGCTGGTGGTGTTGGGCTGGTGTAGTTGGACTGGCGTAGTTGAGGTTGTGGGGTTGGACTGGTGTTGTTGGGGTGGTGTAGTTGGGGTGGTGTTGTTGCGGGGCTGTTGTTGGGGTGGTGTAGTTGGGGTGGTGTTGTTGCGGGGGTGGTGTTGGGGTTGGTGTAGTCGGACTGGTGGTGTTGGGCTGGTGTAGTTGGGCTGGTGTAGTTGGGGTTGTGGGGTTGATTTGGTGTAGTTGGGTTGGTGTAGTTGGACTGGTGTTGTTGGGGTGTTGTTGGGGTGGTGTGGTTTTGGGGCTGTTGTTGGGTTGGTGTAGTTGGGCTGGTGGTGTTGGGGTTGTGGGGTTGATTTGATGTACTTGGGTTGGTGTAGTTGCACTGGTGTTGTTGGGGTGGTGTGGTTTTGGGGGTGTTGTTGGGGTTGGTGTAGGTGGGCTGGTGGTGTTGGGGTGGTGTAGTTGGGGTGGTGTAGTTGGATTGGTGTAGTTGGTCTGGTGTGGTTGGATTGCTGTAGTTGGTCTGGTCTTGTTGGGATGGTGTTATTGAAGGGGTGTTGTTGGGGTTGGTGTAGTTGGTCTGGTGTTGTTGGGATGGTGTTGTTAGGGGAGGTGTTGTTCAGTTGGCGTAGTTGGTCTGGTCTTGTTGGGATGGTGTTGTTGGAGGGGTGTAGTTGGGGTTGGTGTAGTTGGGGTTGGTGTAGTTGGGGTTGGTGTAGTTGGGGTTGGTGTAGTTGGACTGGTGTTGTTGGCGTGGTATTGTTGGAGGGGTGTTGTTGGGGTTGGTGTAGTTGGGTTGGTGTTGTTGGGCTAGTGGTGTTGATTTGGTGTAGTTGCATTCATGTTGTTGCATTTCCCTGTGTTGGACTGGGTGGGCAGTGCTTGTCCAGCTCCGGCCGTGCTCTCCCAGTCACCGGGCAGGGGAGACACAGCAGCCCTTAGGTGCGAGTCGTGCTGGAGGTGAGCTGGATTTAATGAGGAAGTCGATAGTGAAAGTGGAGAGATTAATCTTTCATCTGCAGCGGCTGAAAACCGATGCTTCCTCATTAATCCACTGCTCTCCCGCTGCAGCCACTTCCCTCCGTTGGCTTTTTCCATCCTGCTCTTTGGCCGTTGGCCACCTTCATCCTGACGGGTGTCTTTGAAAGTCTTTGAAAGGGGGTGTATCAGAGTGTTTTCAGCGCTGCCTTAGTGTGGGAGGGTTTTCCTTCCTCTTAACCCTCACTTTTTAAAGAAAAAGACTGAATTCGAGCGGTGCCCGGGCAGCAGGTCACGTTAGCGCATGGCACAAGGGATCCACGTCCTTTGCAGAGGTGCTTAGAGGGGATGCCCTGTAAGAGTCCTCCTTGAGAATAAACCTCCGGCAGGCTCCAGGGCTGCTGCGGCCTCCCAAAAACCTCATGCTAGAAGCTACCTCATCCACCCGCAGCTTTCCCAGCGGTCAGCCACAGGGTTTGGAGGCTGCACCTGGAGCAAGGGTTTCCCTTCAGCCCCGCTCCATCATGGACACCCCTCCACCCGCCCCCACCCGCCCTGGGCTTGAGGAAAATATGATACCCAGGGCTGTGCCACCCGCAGGTCTTAAGTGATGCTTGGACGTGGGACTGAACCCCCAAATCCAACAACCTCCTAAACAACAACAAACCTCACGGTTTTCCAGGCCGGTTTCAGTGATTTTGGGGAGTGGTGCTTTTTGTTTCAGTTGGCAGTGAGAGGAGAGAGGAGTTGGAGGAACCGTGTGCTTCAAGTTAAGGGTGCACTAAGGTGCTTTGCTAAGTCAGGTCAAATAATGCAGTAATTCTGCATTAAAAAGGTTTTTTGTTGTTGTTCTCTATTTTTTTTTTTTTTATTTGAAGGGGAAATACAATAACGCGGGCCCATTTTAAGTGCATTCTTGTGCAAGTGGTGCATTTAATGAGCCTGAAAGGAAGCAATCTCTAATTGAAGGCCATTTTTTCCTGCTTTCAAGTGGAAAACATGCAGTGATGTCCCTTGAGCAGCTCCTGGAGAGGTGGGATGAGGGTCCCTGTGGGATGCGAGGGCGCCCGTGGGTACCGTCAGCTCAGCACAGCCCCTGGTGGGGTTGGGGTATGGGGCTGGGACGTGGGGAAAGAGGAATAAATCAGGAAGGAGGTGGTTTTTTTCTCAAATGATGATGTGCTTATGTTTAAAAAAGAAATTCAAAGCCACCTCTAGCGATTCGGGGGCATCAAAGTGATCGCACAGGAGCATCCGTGAGCGTCCCTGCTGAGGGAGCCGCGGGTTTGATGTCCTGCTCACACAGCGGCTCAACATCTGGCCTTCTTTTCTGCCACGTCCATTTTTTCCGCTAAATTTAACAATGAGAAATGTATATTTGAGTTGCTACTGAGCGATATTTAATGAATATCGATTGCTGGGCATAATTAGGAAGTACATAGCCATAATAAACACCCAAAACATGTGCAGTAGTGGGAGAGAGCTGAACCCTTCTGCTTGCAAGCGCATCTGGCCGGCTGATGTGTCTCGAGTGCAGGAGAGGAAGAGCTGTTCAAAGGGAAGAAATGAAGTATTGAAAGCAAAAGAAATCAATGAAGTTTGCTTGTAAAGAGAGGGAAAGTAGTTTGCCGAGGAGCAGAGATGGTCGCAGGATTTCTTGGGAAGAAGCTGGCTCTGCTACAGGAGTTAAAAATGCCCGGTGCTGTAAATTTTGAAATAAGTGGATTTGGGAATGCACTTGAGCTAGAGAAAAATATTTGGAAAGCGAAGCTGTAGTGTCTTAAACAAACTCCAAATATTGAATTCCCGTTGGTCTCTAGGCGGTACCTGTAGCTGGGAGCTTGCCAGCACCTGCTTGGGGATTTGTCCTTGCTCCCTGGGCCGGTGCGTGGGAGTGGGACGGGGTTGGGGGGGCTGTGGGCTTGTGATGGCTTCAGCGAGGCATTAAAAAGAAAAGGGAAGTAGCCTCAAGTTTCCTTATTTTAGAGGACCTTGGGGTGTATTTTGCTGTTGCGTTGCTTGGGCTGTGTGTCCCAGGAGCCCCGCTGTTCCTGCTCACACTGTGGGGAGTGGGGCAGCGTTGGGTATTTCATTTTAATTTAGTTTTTGGGTCCTTTGAGGTTTTATTTAGCACTTTAGCCCATCTGTTCGTTTACTTGGGGTCAGCGCTGGCTCCTGGTTCGGTGGCCGGGAGGGCTTTGCTTTGCCTTGATGGGACATGTTGATTTTACCTCCCCAACCAACCCCGAAAATTCCCGAGAGTGCAGCATCTTCAATGCAAACCCGAGAGACACCTTATTCCCCTATTTTTTTCCCCAAATATTTAACATGGGACCTTCTGCTCGCATGACGTAGTGGATTAGTGACCCAGCAGTGACAGGCCATCCCCAAAAGCTTCTTCCATTCTCTTGCCTGAAAAAGTCCTGTTTATTCTCCGACTTCACCCTGTTTTGAGAAAATAGGGATTTCAGGATGTGGCAGTGAGCCGGGAGATCCCCTGGACTGACGTGGGTGATTAAGAGGCTGAAAATCTTCCCCATCCGGATCAGGGATGCCGGATCAAGGCCCTATCCTTCATTCCTGCCCCATCGTGGGCTGTCAAACCTGTTATGCAAAACCCCTGCAGCCGTTCTTCCCCTAAGGCGAGGGATTGGGGCACTCCCACACCTTGTAGGTATTAAATAGAGGGTTGAATATCCAAATTGTTGGACAAATTGGTGAGAACAGTGTACAACCGAGCAGTAAAAACTCAACTCAACTCAACTCAACTCAACTCAACTCAGCCCAGCCCAGCCCAGCCCAGCCCAGCCCAGCCCAGCCGCTGGGATGCAAGCAGCATCTCCCCAGTGTTCCTCTCATGATGGCTTGCAGGAGCCAGGGAAGTCTAAGAATATAGTTTAATAAAAATTTCCTTTTTTCCTCCCTGCAAGCCTTATTCTGCACAACCGTTGTGCAGGAAATCCCCGCCGACGTTTTGCTGGGCAGTAAGGTTGGGTTCCGTTAAGCTGGCTTTTCCCCAGTTCCCAGCTCTGGCACGGCCATGGAGTGAGGAGTGAGGGTGCACCCGGCAGCGCTGCCGATGCTGGATTTGGGAAGCCAGGACCCACCACGGAACTCCCAGGGATGCCGTGCCTCAGTTTCCCCACCTGTAAAGCGGCCTTTGGTCAGGGGGAAGGATGGCAGAACAAGCGAATTCCCCCATGATGCTGATGTCAGTGTTTTCCCCATCCTGTATTAGATTGAAAAGGCAGCCTGAAATTCTTTTGCAAACTCTTCTATTTTGTAAAGAAAGGAGTCTCCTGCGGGGTGGTGCTTTGTTTGGACCAGACCCTTTTTGTACGTGCAGTTCCTGGGGACCAAAAAAGAAGATGAGGGCGTCTCCAGGACCCTTGGTGTCATTTTCCAAGTCGGTTGGTTATTGCAGTGAACCTGTTCCCGCAGCTCTTTCGGTTTTCAGCAACTTTTTGGGGGGATTCAGGGCCATTTCCACGAGGTCCCGCGGGCTGCAGGTTGCAATGCTGGCTGGCGAGAAGCTGTAAGCAAAGCCCCTGGCACAGCGGTGTGGATTTCCAGGCAGATCTCCCTAAGGGTTTGACCTGAGCACATGCTTTGGGGCCAATTTCAACCCTTCTGACGCAGGGATGTTCTTGTTGCAGGTGTCCTGTCTCTGCGGCTCCGCGCCATGCCTGCTCTGCGGCTGCTGCCCCTCGACCAAGAACTCCACCATCTCCCGCCTCCTCTTCACCTTCTTCCTCTTCCTCGGCACCCTCGTGTCCATCATTATGATAATCCCCGGTGTGGAGAAGGAGCTGCACAAGGTAAATAACTCCCGGAGGTCGCTAGGCTTGGTCACCAGAGGGAAGAGGTTTAGCTCATGGTGGGTACGTGAGGCTGAAGCCCGAATCAGAAAGTGAATTTTTGGGGCATGGTGTTGCTTCTCTTCCTTTTTCTCTGAGCATCGCACTGGGAGAGGGTGTTATTGAGCCTGGTTTTCCACGGAGGGGAAAATGCAGTGGGATAACTTCATGCATTATCTAGTTTTCCCAGATGTCTCCCAGGAAAGTTTCCTACATCCCGTTTTTGGGGTTCAACTGGCCAAGTGACTTGCAAGACATGGAGATGGGCCTTCAGATGCAGGGGACTAATGCTGAGCTAATGCGAAGGCTGGGCTAGGCTTTTTGGGAAATGCTGGTTTCATCCCAGCTTTCCACTGACCTGCAGGGTGGCTTTGGCCGTGTCACCCCACCACTGTCCCCAAGCAGGCCAGCCTCTTGCTTTACGGGTGGCATTGGAGCAGTCACGGGCTGGCCCACCTTTGGTGGCACCAGGGCTCGTGGTGGGTGCGAGATGCTGGGGTGATGCTCACCCTCCTGTCGCCTTTGCAGCTTCCCGGCTTCTGTGAAGGCAGTGGGTCAGTCCTGGGGGTCCAGACCCACGTCGACTGCAGCAGCTTCCTGGGCCACAAAGCCGTGTACCGCATGGGCTTTGCCATGGCTGCCTTCTTCTTCCTCTTCGCCATGATCATGGTGTGTGTGCGCAGCAGCAAGGACCCGCGAGCTGCCGTGCAGAATGGGTGAGCGTTTGTCCCTGGGGGGATGTTGGTGTGGGGGCAGACCCCCCCCTTCCCCACTGGGTTCCCCCTTGCAGACCATGCCTCCTCTCTTCTCCTACAGCTTCTGGTTCTTCAAGTTCCTGGTGCTGGTGGGGATCACGGTGGGGGCCTTCTACATCCCCGACGGTGCCTTCACCTCAGGTGAGGACTTGCCCCCGTCATCTTCTGCGTCTCTGGGTTAACCCTCAGCACGGGATTGAACCCGGGGCTGGAGTCGGCATCCTGCCGTGTGCCCCTGCCATTGCCAAGTTCCCGTTATCCCTGCTTCTAACTGGGTTTTCTCTTCCCCTCAAGTCTGGTTTTACTTCGGTGTGGTTGGCTCCTTCCTCTTCATCCTCATCCAGCTCGTCCTCCTCATCGACTTCGCCCACTCCTGGAGCCAGCTGTGGCTGCGCAACGCGGGCGAGAGCAACGCCAAGGGCTGGTACGCAGGTCGGTACGGCTGACGCAGAGGGTCTGGGGATGGGGACGCTCATCCTGGGGGTGGGTGACACTGAGCTGGTGGGAACTCAGGGCTCCACTCCAGCCTCTTTCCTTTTTGCTTTCTCCCCCAGCCCTTTGCGTCGTCACCTTCATCTTCTACGCCGCCTCCATTGCGGCCATAGTGCTGCTCTACGTCTACTACACCAAGCCCGAGGGCTGCACGGAGGGCAAGGTCCTCATCAGCATCAACCTCATCCTCTGCCTCGTCGTCTCTGCCGTGTCCATCCTGCCCAAGGTCCAGGTGAGGTGGCGGGGGGCAGCCGGGAGGCCGGTGGGCATGTCACCGCGGGGTGTAGGACCAGCCCTGAGCACCCGCCGTTGTGTTCGCAGGATGCTCAGCCGCACTCGGGGCTGCTGCAGGCGTCTCTCATCACCCTCTACACCATCTACGTCACCTGGTCCGCCCTGGCCAACGTACCCAGTAAGCAGGATGCGGCCTCGGGTTCGGGTTCGGGGTGCACGGGACAGGACCACACACTGGGGTGGGTGCTGTGCCCCCCTTGGGTCTCTGGGGGAATGTGCTGAACCCCCTGCGTGTCCCCCCCCAGCCCAGACCTGTAACCCCACGCTGCTGGTGAGGAACAGCACTGGCTCGGCGATGGCCAGCCAGCCGCTGACAACCTGGTGGGACGCCCCGAGCATCGTGGGACTGATAATCTTCATCCTCTGCACCCTCTTCATCAGGTGAGGACGTGGCTCATGTCCCTGGGGTCCGCACCGTCCCTCTGCCTGCCCGGAGCAGGGGGATGTCAGGTGGAAAAGCCACACTGGAGGGAAGGTCACAGCTTGCTCCAGGGTTTTTGTCACTAAGTGCCTCTTGCAAAGCCATCCCGGTCCCCAGGGACAGGGCAGGCTGCCCTGCGTGTTTGTGGTCACAACTTTTAGGGTTTCTGCACAAGCTGCGTCCCCCAAATGCCCTGCTTGTCCCAGGGATGGCTCTGCAGGGCACCCTGCTCTGAGAGAAGAACCTCATGAAATTCAAGAAGGGCAAGTGTAGGGTGCTGCACGTGGGGAGGAATAACCCCCTGCACCAGGACAGGTTGGGGGTGACCTGCTGGAGAGCAGCGCTGTGGAAAGAGACCTGGGAGTCCTGGTGGACAACAGGGTGACCATGAGCCAGCAATGGGCCCTTGAGGCCACGAAGGCCAATGGCATCCTGGGGTGCATCAAGAAGGGTGTGGCCAGCAGGTGGAGGGAGGTCATCCTCCCCCTCTGCTCTGCCCTGGGGAGGCCACAGCTGGAGTGCTGGGTCCAGTTCTGGGCTCCCCGGGTCAAGAAGGACAGGGAACTGCTGGAGAGGGGACAGCAAAGGGCTACCAAGATGCTGAGGGGACTGGAACATCTCTCTGATGAAGAAAGGCTGAGGGATTTGGGTCTCTTCAGTCTGGAAAAAAGACGTCTGAGGGGGGATCTCATCAACACTTCTAAATACTGAAAGGGTGGGTGTCAGGAGGATGGGGCCAGGCTCTTCTCAGTGGGGCCCAGGGACAGGACAAGGGGTAACGGGCACAAACTTGACCATGGGAAGTTCCACCTAAACACGAGGAGGAACTTCTTTGCTGTGAGGGTGTCAGAGGCCTGGCACAGGCTGCCCAGAGAGGTGGTGGAGTCTCCGTCTCTGGAGACATTCCAACCCCGCCTGGAGGCGTTCCTGTGCCACCTGCTGTGGGTGACCCTGCTCTGGCAGGGGGTTGGACGGGATGGTCTCCAGAGGGCCCTTCCCACCCTATGGTTCTATGATTCTATGATACTATGATCCCCAGGCGGGTGGGCATGGGGGGCTAAGCTCAGGCTGGGGGGCAGCCCTGAGCCTGCCGTCCCTCTGCCCACAGCGTCCGCTCCTCGGACCACCCCCAGGTCAACAAGCTGATGCTGACGGAGGAGAGCGGGACCGGGGCAGGCAGTGAGGCAGGGGCCGGGGAGAGCGGGCTCCACCGCGCCTATGACAACGAGCAGGACGGCGTGGCCTACAACTACACCTTCTTCCACCTCTGCCTCCTCCTCGCCGCCCTCTACATCATGATGACCCTCACCAACTGGTACAGGTGGGCAGAGCCCCCGCGGGGACTGGGGACCGTCCCCCTTCCTCTGCATCCCCCTCTCCTGGCGCCCTCCCTGCTCTTGTGCTGGGCAGAGCTGTTTGCTTGCGATGCGCCTGGGTGCAAGCCCACTTAACGCGCGCTCTAATCAGCGTTAATTATTTTTATGTGGCATAGGGCTGCCTATGGCAGGTTGTGCCCGGGCTCATCAGCTCCCTGCTGCGGCATCCTCGGCTGCAGCCTGGCATCCCTTGGGATGTGGGGCGCTGTAGGCTGCAGCAGCGGGGAATCATGCTATGATTCTACAGGAAAGCTGGTGAGGGACTCTGGATCAGGGAATGTAATGATAGGACGAGGGGGAACAGTTTTAAACTGAAAGAGGGGAGATTTAGATGAGATCTGAGGAAGAAATTCTTTGCTGTGAGGGGGGTGAGCCCCTGGCCCAGGTTGCCCAGAGAAGCTGTGGCTGCCCCATCCCTGGTGGGGTTCAAGGCCAGGTTGGCCGGGGCTTGGAGCAACGTGGGCTGGTGGGAGGTGTCCCTGCCCAGGGCAGGGGGGTGGAACAAGATGATCTTTAAGGTCCCTTCCCACCCGACCCATTCTATGATTCTATGATCCCTGGGGTGAGCTGAGTGACTGCAGGGATCTGCGTGGCTGCAAGCACAGGGCACCTCCGCTCTCTCCTCCATGCTCTTTGCCTTGCACCCATGGCTTGGTGCTCACAGCCCCCATCCCTCCCCAGCGCGGTGGCTGCCCGCCGTGCTCGGGACACACAGGGGGATGCCACCCCGCCGGCGCAGCGCAGTGATGGGTGCCACCCGCGTGTTTGCTGTTTCAGGCCGGACGAGAGCTTGCAGGTGCTGACGAGCCCCTGGACGGCCGTGTGGGTGAAGATCTGCTCCAGCTGGGCCGGGCTCCTGCTCTACCTCTGGACGTTGGTGGCTCCACTGGTGCTGCCGGACCGGGACTTCAGCTGAGGTGGCCTCAGGCATCCCGCTGCCAGGTCGGAGCCACCGCATCCTTGTTCCTCGAGGCTGGGGACAACCCCAGCTCTGCCTTAGCCTCGGGTTTTGTGCACAGGAGCAGCTGTGCTGGGTTGTGCCTTCTTGCAAGTCTGTTGTTTTATTTGGCAAGGGATGAAGTGCCAAGCAGGGAAAATCAGCAAGGGCTGAGAAAGACTTGAGGGTGTTTTTAAACCTCTTATCATCTCCATGTTTGTCTAGTGCCTTTGGCGGTGCCTCCATACCCTCTTCTCCTAGCGGAGACCACTGCCGTGCCTTGGGAGGGTTTGGGTTTCACTAGCTGCTGTTGTCTCGCTTGGTGCCCCGGGACCGTGGTG
The DNA here is from genome assembly GCF_028500815.1 of Rissa tridactyla. Lineage (NCBI taxonomy): Eukaryota > Metazoa > Chordata > Aves > Charadriiformes > Laridae > Rissa > Rissa tridactyla. The sequence goes on from NC_071483.1 coordinate 6,677,223, forward strand.
CCTTTTGGAGGGGCTCTGGGGACCAGCCGTGTATCGGGACCCGACCGGTGTTGCCTCCCCAAACAGCCTAGAGGAAAATGAATCTTGGGGGTTTGTGGCTGGAGGCAGACGTCCCGCTGCCTCCCCCCAGCCTTGGCGGTGGCCCCAGCTCCTCCAGGGCTCTCCTGCCCAGCCCTCCCCGCGGGAGGACGGGTCCCTGGGCGTCGCTGGAGCACAGCTCGGGCTTCCCGCAGGCTGCGCTGGCCTGGCCCCTCGTTAATAAAGTCTTGTTTGGGATAAACCTGTCAGATTTGTCGTTCTGGGGTTTTTCCTGACGCGTGTGCTGGGTGTGCGGGAGGGGGAGGAAAGGGGCTGTATTAAACAGCCCTAACGCCGGGGTGAGGGCCCAGCTGGCTGCCCTGTGGGTGCAGGCAGGGGTGGCAGCGCTTTGGGGCACGGTGGCTTGGAGCCCTGCACCCCGCTGCCAGCCTGTGTCACCCCGAGAGTCGCTGCTGGAGGAGGGCACGTCGCTTGCGGGGCAGGAGGTGGTGGCAAACATGGGGTGCACACCATGGGGTACACAACCTATGGGGGTGCTCGCACCGTGCCCGGGGGCACATGGGGATGGGGTGAGCATGGCGGTGGGGTATGCGCTGTGCTGGGGTGTGCATGTTGCACGTTGGGGTGTATGCCGGGGGGGTGCGTGTTCTGGCAGGGGGTCCCTGCCCCGGAGCAGCCGTGGGAGGCGATGGGTCCCCGTCGTCTGCCCCCGCTGGGGCTCCCCGGGATCGGGGCCCCGGCTCAGCCCTGTGCTGGGGCAGCGATCCGGCCCATCGCCGTGGCCGGGCCCGCTCCGGGCGGGAGGAGAGGACTGGGAGGGGGCACCGGAGCCGTCCGCGGGCAGGGGAGGAGGCAGGAGCGGGCAGGAGCGGGCGGGGCTGAACGGGGCCGGCGCAGCCACGAGGTGGTGCTGGCAGCACGCGCTGCGGCACCCTGCATCCCTCTGCCTGCACCCTGCATCCCTCTGCCTGCACCCCGCATCCCTCACCCTGCATCCCTCTGCCTGCACCCTGCATCCCTCTGCTTGCACCCTGCATCCCTCTGCCTGCATCCCTCTGCCTGCACCCCGCATCCCTCACTCTGCATCCCTCATCCCGCACCCTGCATCCCTCTGCCTGCACCCTGCACCCTTCATCCATCACCGTGCATCCCTCTGCTTGCACCCTGCATCCCTCTGCCTGCACCCTCCATCCCTCACCCTGCATCCCTCAGCCCTCGCCCTGCATCCCTCACCCTGCACCCCTCGCCCTGCATCCCTCACCCTGCACCCCTCACCCTGCATCCCTCTGCCTGCACTCTGCATCCCTCATCCTGCATCCCTCAGCCCGCACCCTGCATCCCTCACCGTGCATCGCTCAGCCTGCACCCTGCACCCTCCATCCCTCACCCTGCATCCCTCACCCTGTACCCTGCATCCCTCACCCTGCATCGCTCACCTTACATCCCTCAGCCTGCACCCTTCAGTCTGCATCCCTCAGCCCGCACCCTGCATCGCTCACCCTGCACCCTACACCCCTCAGCCTGCATCCCCCATCCTGCATCCTTCCTCCTGCACCATGTCCTGCCTCCTGCACCCCTCGCCCTGCATCCTGTGCTCTGCACCCTTCGTCCTGCACCCTTCATCATGTCTGCTGCACCCCGGATCCTGCATCCTGCCTTGTGAGTCCTGTATCATGGTCCTATCCAGTTCTATCTGGCACCCTGCATCAGGTACCCTTCACCCTCCATCCTTCATCCTGCACCCTGCACTGTGCATTCTTTGTTCTGCACCCTCCACCTGTCACCCTGCACCCTGCACCCCACATCCTGCACCCCACATCCTGCACCCTGCAGGCAGCCTGCGCTGGGCTGCGAGAGCAGTGCTGAGGTGTGCGGCCTGGGCAGAAACTGCGGGGTGGGGGGCAGACGAGCTCTTAGCAATGTGTTTGCAGATGCCCTCCCACCTTTGCTGCTCCAGCGGAGATGCAGGAGCCCCCACTGCATCCGGGCTGTGCAGGGCAGCAACGTGCCAGGGAACTGACGGGGTGATTCGTACGTCCCCATATGCACCTTTGGGCAAGTGACACTTGCCAATGCAAGACGGTTCCCAGGGTCTGCTGGGACACGCTGAAACCTTTCCCCTGATGAACTCTGCCTTTTGCATTTCCCACCTTTGGGGAGAGCAGAAAACCGCTGCCCCTGCTGCGGCTGTAACTGCCGGCCGCGGTGCCTCATCTGCACCAGCTCCTCCTGGAGTGCCGGTGCCCAACCAGGGCAAGCCAACGGGAGAGAAACCCAAGGCACTGGCTGCCTGAAACGTGCCCTTGGCTCCCGAATGCCAACCCTGGCCAAGGAGCCCCTGCGAGGATGAGGATGGCTCTGCAGAGCTGGCAGCACCCACTCTGGTTCCAGCAGTGACACAGCAGCAGGTGGGTGACACAGGGACAGGGTGTCCCACTCGGGACATGTGTCCGGCTGAGCCAGCAGCAAGCCTCTAGCTACCACCAAAATGCCACGTCCCTGGGATTTTCTCTGAAAAAAGAACTCCTTGCTCTTTCTTTCGGCTCTCCAGCCATACCCAAACAGCTCCAGTGTGGCACTGCCGGAACAACCCAGTGGCGAGTGGCAATGTCCCCCCTCCCCTGGATTGACTCGGGAAGGTCTGGATTGCACAAGGGCCCGCTAACAAGATTTATTTTCACGTCATGCCTCCTTGCCATTATTTATCTAAATAAGAAAAATCTTCGCTCACCGTTTTCTTTAGCAGATGTTTCAAACCACTAGCAAATCCACCTCACTGTAATGATCGTTGCACCCCCAAAACAACTAGGGAAACTGAGGCAGGGCAACTCGGGGTGACTCCGGCTGTGCCGCTGTGGCTGCCAAGCCACGTTGCCTCCGGCATCCTTTGATGTTGGGTTTCAGTGGAGAAAAACCTCCCCGTGGTGGGTTATTGTCTGTATGAGGCCACTGTCCCATCCCAAATGTATTTATGTGTCCACGTTTGTCCAGCTGCAGAGCACCCCGAGCAGGAGTTCAAGCCATGGGGCAGCCCGGCTGCTATATTTTCCTGCATATAAATAAAAAACAATGGATTGGTGGCAAAAAAAATCCCTAGGCCTAAGCATGATGTGAGTGCGGCTCCCGGGCAGGGATGCCGAGGTCAGTCTGGGCATCGCAATCCCCTCTCTGTCACGGGAGCGGGGACCTGTGGCTCTTCTGCAATTGCTTGATAGCGAGTGAGATCCATTTCTGAGTCCAAACACCCTGCTGTGGGTTGGCAGGGGGGATGGGCAGCAGCCCCCCCCAGCTGGGCATCGCCCCTGAGCTCCCCCAAGGCTGCAGGGAGCACCCCATGGGGGCTGTCACCCTCCAGCTCGGGGTGACAACCTGCTGCCAGACAGCTCTGGGATTCCCTGACTGCGGCTTTGCTTCACGGGGCTGATGGAAAAGGGATGCACCAAGGAGACGTTGCACACGTGGGGGGTGCACAACCACCACAGGGTCAGTGAAGGTCTAAAAATTTCCTTTTTTTTTGGTGATTGTCACTTCCAAAGGGAAATGTCCCCATGCTGTGTGTACACCCTGCAGCGGCAGCTCTACTTTTGGGAGGTTAGCTGGGTATTTAAGAAATATACGGCAGGGTCTGGTTGCTCCAACTCTGCCAGTGATGATGAGCTACAGGCTCTCTCCAACACGTGCCCAGTTTAGGGACCATCATCCACTCTGGAGAGCAGCGCTGTGGAAAGGGACCTGGGAGTCCTGGCAGACAACAGGGTGACCATGAGCCAGCGATGGGCCCTTGAGGCCAAGAAGGCCAATGGCATCCTGGGGTCCATCAAGAAGAGTGTGGCCAGCAGGTGGAGGGAGGTCATCCTCCCCCTCTGCTCTGCCCTGGGGAGGCCACAGCTGGAGTGCTGGGTCCAGTTCTGGGCTCCCCGGGTCAAGAAGGACAGGGAACTGCTGGAGAGGGGACAGCAAAGGGCTGCCAAGGTGATGCGGGGACTGGAACATCTCTTTTATGAAGAAAGGCTGAGGGATTTGGGTCTCTTCAGTCTGGAAAAAAGACGACTGAGGGGGGATCTTATCAACGCTTCTAAATACTGAAAGGGTGGGTGTCAGGAGGATGGGGCCAGGCTCTTCTTAGTGGTGCCTGGGGACAGGACAAGGGGTAACGGGCACAAACCGGAGCATGGGAAGTTCCATCTAAACACGAGGAGGAACTTCTTTGCTGTGAGGGTGGCAGAGCCCTGGCACAGGCTGCCCAGAGAGGTGGGGGAGTCTCCGTCTCTGGAGACATTCCAACCCCGCCTGGAGGCGTTCCTGTGCCACCTGCTGTGGGTGACCCTGCTCTGGCAGGGGGTTGGACGGGATGATCTCCAGAGGGCCCTTCCCCCCCCTGCCCGTCTGGGATTCTGTGATTTGGCCTCCAGATCCTGGTGGCTTCAACAAATGGTCCATCTGGGGGCATGGGCCAGCCCCTGGCACCCGCAGCCACCTGGTTTCAGAAGCGGAGTGGCCCTTTTCCTTCTCATTTTCTGGGTGAGTAATCCATCAGCCAGCATCTGCCATCTTTCCCTCAGCAGAAGACACAGCCCTGCATTGGGTGCCCCCCCCAGCCTGTCCCTCCCCATCCCACACCCGGGTTGCAGCCCCATCCCGGAGAGCAGGATCAGACCATGCACTGCTGAGACATCCAGATACCGGCACCGGCGCTATCTACCGATGGGGCTTTAATTGCTCTAATTTTCTCTCCCTGGGGGGGCACGTCAGAGTGATGGATATGGGGGGAATAAGGGTAACATGGGAAATGGGGGAACCCAGGCAAAGTCACTCAGCAGTTTGCTTTACCGGAGAGGGCCGTGATGGCTGCGCTGCCAAATTACGCTGAATTTAAACCCAGGGATGGGGACGGCACCCTCCTGGGGTCATCAAGGGGTTTAGGACCGCGCAGAAGCAGGGGACCCTCCGAATAAACACCCAGGTCCAGGGTGATGGGGCCAGTCGCAGTCCCAAACTGTTCCCCTGCCCGCCCCTGTCCCCAGGCGATGCCAGCGCTCCACGACACTGCTTTATTCTCTTTAATGCATGGTCTGCCTTGTTTTTTATTTTATTCATGGGATTAACACATTGGGCAGCAGCCGGACTGGCTTTTGCTCAAAAGAGGAGGGGAAAGAGTTTACATAATTCATTTAAATGAGGCACCGGGGGAAATCCAAATTGGACTTCCAGCGTATTTACAGTGCCACGCAGAGCCCCATGATCCGCATCTGGAGCCATTAATGCCTCCCAGACGGACCACAGAGCATGTATAATTAATTGTGGAGCAAAGCCATTGCCCAGCCTCCGAAGATAATGCTCAGAGGCAGAGGCAGCATCTCCCAACGCTGCCTCCCCCCCGGAGGCGTGGATTTATTTCACTTGGTCTTTTTTTCCTCCCCAAGAAGTTCACCCCAACCTTCCTTGGGGTAGGAAGGTGCTGGAGAATCGGCGGGGTTAAAGGAGCAGGAGGAATAAGCCAAGCACGGCTGCTTGGCTGGGTTTGTGGGCGAGCATCATCTGTGAGGGCTCCTCGGGGTGTGTGAGCCCGGCGGAGCCCCACGGCGATGGGCAGGCGTCGGGGCTGAGCCCTGCCCTGGGGAGGGGGCAAGAGGGACCCCACGGAGGTGAAAAATCCCCCTTTACAGCGGGGAGCAAACAGCCCCAGCACCAGTGAGCCCCAAATATCCCCATTCTGTTTTGCAGGGACATGGACCGAGCGTCCCCTGGTGCGACGCATGGCGGGGTTTGCTGCCGGGGGAGGCAGGGGGGGGTGCCCCAGGGGGCCTGGCCCCACGCTCAGCCCCCTCCCAGCCCTCGGAGGATCACTCCCAGTGGTTTCCACCCGTTGAACGGGGGCTGATATCGCTCCCTTGGGTGCTCTCCAGCTGCGGTGCCCGGAGGCAGAGCCCGCTGTGACCCGGGCTGGCCGCCAGCCGTGGTCAGGGTGAGGGTTTGTGGCTTTCTGAGAAGGTGCCCCCGTCCTCGCGCAGGGACACGGGGGCACCCCAACCCACTGGGACACTTTATTTCTAAACCCCTGGAGCGGGGAGTGACTTCTCTGCCTCCCCACTGCTTTCTGGAGCTGCTTTGTCTACCTTCAGCATCACTTTGAAGAGCAAAGGGGAGACGCAAAGGAAGACAGGGAGTAAAAAAAAAAAAAAAAAAAAAAAATTTAAATAAAAAAATCAGGCTTGAACCCTGCTGCTAGAGAAACATCTGTATCTATAAATATCCACCGACATGAGTGGGAACAGGCTGTATCTCCAGCAGCTCCCTAAGGCAGCGGCGCAGCCTTGCCCTGGCTAACCTCATTCCAACACATGCTCCTGCACCGCGCACGAGTCACCGCAGCTTTGCAGGCGTTTTTTTTGGGGATTAAAAAAAACCCCAAACCCCAGGCTTTAGAAATAAATAAAGAAATAATTTAAATAAAGAAATAATTTAAATAAAGAAATAATTTAAATAAAGAAATAAATGGATGTTGTCTTCTTGTTTGCAGCTCAGTCACGGGGAGGTCGAGCCATGACCCTGGGGGATGTGTCCTGCTGGTCCTCGCTGGGACATGATGTCCTGCTGCTGGTCCCCACCCTGCTGTCACCCCTTTTGGTGACCTTCTCCATCCCACCAAAGCCTGGCTCATGTGTGCTCAGAGAAACCCACATCAAGTGCAGGCTCGCTTCTTCACCACGCACGGAGATGCTTCCCCAGCTGGGAAACCACTGAACTCCTGGGTGGATCCAGCCTTGCCCTGACTCTCCACAGGAGCCCAGTGCCAGCCCTGGGGCAGCAGGGTGGGATGGTGGCCAGGAGGACACAGCTGGGGACACAGGTCACGTGGTCTTGAGCTGGCCCACGGACATGCTGGTGCTGAAGAACTTTCTCAGCAGGGTTTTGCTCTGCAAGTGCTGACCATCACCACCGCAGGTTGCTCCCACCGGGGAGATGTCCCTCACTGTCCAGCCAGGGACAGGAGGGTGTTGTTGGAGGCCACCACCGCTGTCGCCTGCAGGATTTGCCATCAGAATTACTCTTAAACAGGTATTTCTCACACCCTGAACAGCTCACATTGCACAACGCTCAGCGGCTCCTGGGAGTCTGAGCCCTCTCAAGAGGTGTTCGTGACCTCCTGCTGCCCACGAGCCATGTCTGCTGGTGCAAGAGAGGGAACGAGACAGGGACCTCTCCTGGTGTGGGAGCTGCTGAAGCCTCAGCTGCAAAGAGGTCCCTGCAAGCTCTTGCTAGTGCTGTGGCAGGTGGTGGGTTTCCACATCACACCTTGAGGTTTTCCAGATCCCAAACTGGAATTAACACTGGGCCCAGAGACACGGAGCCAGCTCTGAGCACCCCCAAATCCTTGTTGAGACCACAGGGGATCAGCAAAGGGGGAGATGAGTTTGCTTGGACTCTGCAGTCCTCCCCTTTGCCCATGAAGCTGGCTGGGGAACAGGGTACTTATGGGGCACCCCAGACCTTCTCCAGGCCACAGAATCATCCCGTAAAGCAAATCCCACCTTTCATCCCTCCTTGATGGTAGGAGCCTCCACACATGTTATAGAGTGTCTCCTTTCCCATCTCCAGCAAAACTACTCTCATCCAGCTAAATCCCGTGGTCCCACTGCCTGTTCTGGGGCTGCCCAGCTCCCTGTGACACTCCATGGGGTGGCCCCACCAAGCTGCTCATAGGAAGCCATTTCTCTAAGCCACACAGCACTGCTGTTGTGCTTTTTTCCTAGCATCACCTGTGTTATTTGTGCTTGGAGAGTGGCCATAAGCCCTCAAGCATCCCTTCAAGCACAGCGTCATTTAGCTCAAGGAAGGGAGGGGGCTGAGCCCCCCGGCTGAGAAGATCCCAAGGAGCTGCACAAGGAGTGGAAACATTTGCTCTGACAGACGCTTGCACCTTTGGCTCTTTCAGCTGTGTCCCATTTCCGCTTTTTTTCTGGCTTCCCTCCTCCCAAGATGCTGGTGAGGTGACACGCCATGTCCCAGCTTTGCAAAGACTCAGCTCGCTCCAGGTCCTGGAGAAACCCCGTGCCGGGGAGCATCCTCCCACCCATCCTGGGGAGCATCCTCCCACCCATCCCGGGGAGCATTGTCCTGTTTGTCCCAGGGAGCATCCTCCCTCCTGTCCTGCTGCCGGCTGTCACGTAGGGCTCCGCACTGGCTCGTGTCTCAGCGATGAAGGCAGCGGTGTGGGAAGCACAGGCTGCCCTTACGTCACCCTCCTCCATAGGGCCTTCTAGGGAGCACCGAGCAGTTCTGGTTTGTTTTTTCCTTTTTTTTTCTTTCTTTTTTTTCCCTCCCCTTCTCCCCGTAACAACTAGGACTTTTCATAAGCCACCTCCCTCCCCCTCTTTCCCTCTCTGACTCATTCCCTCCTGCCCTTGCAGCCGGGGATGTGCAGCTCCCCACGTCCCGCGGCAGTGCTCTCCCCTCGGTGACACCAGCAACGCAGCCCAGGAGGGGCAATCCCCGGGCGAGGGACAACGAGGGACTTTAACGCAACAAAACGAACATTTCCTTCCCTTTTGTGCTAATTCTAGCAGTGAATTGCAATACAAGAAATAAACAACTTGCTCACCTTGAAGATGTTGATAAGGAGAAATCCCCCCGCTCTCGTGGCAGAGGGGGCTTTCATGGAGTAGTGATGCGGCTGGGAGATGTGACAGGGTGAGGACAGGCTGGTCCGGCCACCAAGCCAGCTTGCCGCTCCAGCCTGCCATACTGTCCTGTGCCACCCCCGACAGAGTCCCTCTGGTGGCTGGGGAGGGCGCGGGGTCGGTCACCCAGGGTCCCACGGTCCCCGCTGGGCTGGGAGAGGGGTTGGCTGCTGGTACCTGGAGTGATGGAGATGGCTCCATCAGCCACACTGTTTGTCCCCAAAATGGCAGCCTGACCTCACTGGCAAGTGCTGTCACATGGCAGCCACGTGCTTCATCCTTTCCCCCGTTAGTGACATGCGCAGCCTATGAAGTAAAAGCAACGGAAGGTGGCTGGTCCTTTTTCTGTCCCCAGGGCCCTGCAGCCACTCTTGCAGCAGTTTTACTTGGGCAAAATGGCAGGGAACAAAACCTCTCCTGCCCCCAGCCCCTTCCATCCACCTCCCCTTGGCTGTAAAGGATGAGCCATCACAGAATCCCAGAATCCCAGACTGGCAGGGGTGGGAAGGGCCCTCTGGAGATCATCCCGTCCAACCCCCGGCCAGAGCAGGGTCACCCACAGCAGGTGGCACAGGAACGCCTCCAGGCGGGGTTGGGATGTCTCCAGAGACGGAGACTCCCCCACCTCTCTGGGCAGCCTGTGCCAGGGCTCTGCCACCTTCACAGCAAAGAAGTTCCTCCTCATGTTGAGGTGGAACTTCCCATGTTCCAGTTTGTGCCCATTACCTCTTGTCCTGAAATCCTCAATCCCCAAGCCCAGTACCACACCCCATCCCCACCTCTAATTCCATCACCCCACACCCACTAGCCCAGTTAAGGGGAGTTCATGCCCCATTAAAGGGGGTTAAGCAGCCTGGAGAAGTGGCCAGTGTCCCAGAGAAAGCCAGGCCAGTGCTGGGGTTATAAACTGGTATTTGTGGCACCCCAAACCACATGGGACACCCCTTTGTTGTGGCGTAGCCCAGCCTGGAGCCACGGCAGTGGGAACGCACTGAACTCTGCACTGAAAACGTGTGGGTCCATCATTCCACAGGCCCATCCTGGCGTCCAAATACAGGTGGGCTGTTAATAATCAGCACAATTTGGGTCAGTAATCAATAAGGTAATAACGCAACTAGCTGGGCTGCCACAGGAATGCTTTGTGGCCAGCAAACAGTCCCCGTTGTGCTTGGGGGGACATCTGCAGCACCATTCAAGATTCAAAGGGAACTGTTGCACCTTCACTAAGTTGGAGGAAATATGATTAAATAAAGAAATGAAACGGCCTTTCAGCTGAAAGGAATCTCTCCATAGGCAGAGCTCCTGCCAGCCGGGCCTCCCAGCTCCCCCATGCAAGGGAGAGAAGGGGCCGAGCGTGGGCTGGTGGCATCTCCCCATCCCACTGCTCTCCATCCCCACATGGACCTCCAGGACTGGGAATCCCCTTGGACTGCTCCGTGCTGCTCATGCTTGCAATCAGACACAACCTGAGCTTGCGCTTAATCAGCACAATTTCTTGCTTGGGCTGAGTAAGGCAACGTCACCAGTCCATGCGAAGGAGCAGCTGAGCACACACAGCCTCGCCTCTGCCTTCTCCCACTGGCTGGTTTTGTCACCTGCAGGGCAAACCCCAGGTGGCAGAGCTCTTCAAACAGAAGGAGAGGGGCAGCTGGTGGAGAACTACCGTACCATGGGGACATTGATGCCCGAGGGAGGTGGGGCGGCTGCTGTGAGAGAGGTGTATTAGCAGAATCATAGAATCATAGAATCACAGACTGTGTTGGGTTGGAAGAGACCTCTAAAGGCCACCTAGTCCAACCCCCTGCAGTCAGCAGGGACATCTTCAACTAGATCAGGTTGCTCAGAGCCTCATCCAGCCTGGCCTTGAATGTCTCCAGGGATGGGGCCTCCACCCCCTCTCTGGGCAACCTGGGCCAGTGTCTCACCACCCTCAGTGGAAAGAACTTCCTCTTAATGGCTGATCTAAACCTGCCCTGCTCTAATTTAAACCATTGCCCCTCGTCCTGTCGCTCCATGCCCTTGCAAACAGCCCCTCCCCAGCTTTCCTGTAGGCCCCCTTCAGGGACTGGAAGAGGCTCTAAGGTCTCCCTGGAGCTTTCTCTTCTCCAGGCTGAACCCCCCCAACTCTTTCAGCCTGTCCTCACAGCAGAGGGGCTCCAGCCCTCGGATCCTCTTCGTGGCCTCCTCTGTCCCCGCTCCAACAGGTCCATGTTCCTTCTTGTGCTGAGGGCTCCAGAGCTGGACACAGGACTCCAGGTGGGGTCTCACCAGAGCGGAGCAGAGGGGCAGAATCACCTCTCCGGATCTGCTGCCCACGCTTCTTTTGATGCAGCCCAGGATGCGATTGGCCTTCTGGGCTGCAAGCACACATTGTTGTCTCATGTCCAGCTTTTCATCCACCAGGACCCCAAGTCCTTTTCCGCAGGGCTGCTCTCTATCACCTCATCCCCCAGCCTGTATTGATAACGAGAGTTGTCCCGACCCAAGTGTAGGACCTTGCACTTGGCCTTGTTGAACTTCATGAGGTTTGCTCAGGCCCACCTCTCTAGCTCGTCCAGGTCCCTCTGGATGACATCCCGTCCCGCTGGCCTGTTGACCATACCACTTGGCTTGGTGTTGTCGACAAACTTAAGTACTGGAGGTTGGCTCAGGGCAGGAAGGGAGCACGCAAGTGCCCAGGGGCTGTGACTGATTTCTTTGCAGCTCTGTGCCCTTTCCATGATTTATACGGTTCGCAGGGGAATGGAGAGGGGGCACAAAGGCAGGAGATGAAACAGGTCAGGCTGGAGGTTCACATAAAAACATGGACGTATCCTAGTGCGATGCAGTGACACTGAATGTCCAAAAGGTTTTGGGGACAAATGCAGTAGGGTGCTACAGGAACGTGGTTCAATCCCTGTGCATTTGTGTCAGGAGATGTCTTTTTCTGCACTGAAGTCTATTCTGGTACTCTGGAGACAGCAGAGCTCCGGGCTGTGTTCTCCGGTGTGCAGGGAGGATGAACCTTGGTGCCACTGCGGTGCCCGCTCCTGTGAGAGGACACTTACAGGGGCTCCAAGAAAGCTGGGGAGGGACTTTTATCAGGGAGTGTAATGATAGGACGAGGGGTAACGGTTTCAAACTGAAAGAGGGGAGATTTAGATGAGATCTTGTGAAGAAATTGTTTGCTGTGAGGGTGGTGAGCCCCTGGCCCAGGTTGCCCAGGGAAGCTGTGGCTGCCCCATCCCTGGAGGGGTTCAAGGCCAGGTTGGACGGGGCTTGGAGCAACCTGGGCTGGTGGGAGTTGTCCCTGCCCAGGGCAGGGGGTGGCACTGGGTGATCTTTAAGGTCCCTTCCCACCCGAACCATTCTATGATTCTGTGATTCTACAAGATTGCAGCCTGGATTTGCAGAAGGATTTAAGGGCTTAAGTTCCACTGCTCAGGCACCAAACTGCCTTTGAGGGTCTGGGCTGCAGGATTAACATGCAATTTGCCACTGTCATTTTGTTTCTTCTAGTGCAAACAACCGGGAGGTGAGGAGGGATGAGGGCTCACCTCCCAGTGATGCCCTGAGCTCTCTGACCGTGCTGCAACGATGCCCACCACCGCTCCTGGGGTGCTGTGTGTGTTGGTTTTGCATTGCTCTTCCTCGGTGCCAGACTGCTTTGCCTCCTGGATTTTGGGTGGAGGAGGAACTTTTTGCCAAGTTGCTTAAAAACCTGCAAACGCACGTTTGTGTGCTAGAGAATAAGAAAGCCCTGAAATCTCTGCTGCTGGGACCCAGTCGTGTGGGTGCACGAGCCAGCTGTCACCCAAGGAAATGTGTTGCGGTGGGACCCGAGGTCCTGGGGGAGTGACACATGCAGTGCCCCGGGGGCAGCAGCATCCCCTCAGCCTCTGCCACCCCCCTCTCGTCCCCTGCTGCCAGCCCTGGGCACAGCGCGGGCAGCAGCGGGGAGTTGGGGTGGTGAGGGGGGGTTCATCCCCACCCACGGCAAACCATCTGGGGCTGGGATGAGTGAGGCTCAGCTGATAGTGAGCAACACTTCCAGAGACGGTGGGTGCGGGGACCGGGGCGAGGACGGCTCGGCTTTGCAGCCCCCGCTTCCAGCGATGCTGCTGGGGGTAGCTGGGGCTCGGAAATGAGCAGACGTGTGGGGTTTTTTTCCAGGAGATAAGAGATAAGGAGGAGGTAGGGGAAGGTGCTTTATTAAACTGGTTGCTCCAGAGAGGGAACTGAACAGGGAAAGAAGTCTGCTGGAAGAGCCTCTTCCCTGTTCAGGGCGCCCGGGTGCTTGTCCCTGTGTCTCCCCGGGGACGGCAGCTGCTCCTGCAGCCTCTCCCTTTCTCACAGTCTTGCGCTGTGGTTGTCATGAGGATATCAAAAATAAATGAGCAGCTCAGGCTCTCGCCTGGGGAGTTGCAGCCTCCATGGCTGGATGCGGCCATGGCCACGCTCCGTCTCCCACCGAGAGGCTGGTCCAGCGCAGCCAGCGCCGGAGCGTCTGACTGCCGGTGATGGAGCACTCTGAGTGCACCCACACCCCTGGGGTCCTGCACCCGGACCCGGTCCTGGATCACGCCCTGTGTCACCTCAGGACTGCCTGTGGCTACAGCAGGTGCAGGAGCACTGTGGGCATGCAGGGTCCCATCCTGCTCGTGCTCAGCCATCCTGGGACATCACCTGGTGTTTCCTCCAGGAGCTGAGGGGTGTATCTATAAACCCGCGTGAGCCCATGATCAACCCTAAATACATCATTCCTGACAGATGTTTCTCTCTCTCTGGGCCTTAAATCCCCTGGAGAAAAGTTAAATCCCTCCATCCCCGGGGATGCTGCATCCTCCCCAGGCAAACCCCTCCGGTGCTGAGCCCCACAGGTCCCCCACTGCAGCCGCCATGCCCGTGCTCCCCGTGCGGCTCCGCGGGCAGGCAGCACCCCCTGCCCCTGCCCCCCGCCACCCACCACCCAGCAGCCTGGCACCCTCAGCTGCCTTGCAGTTATTTTCCTGTTTACACGTCCCCAAGCACTGTTTAGCGGTTGTGACAGCTTGACACGGCTGACTCATGCTCAGCTTGTGATCGGCGCTAACCCCCGGCTCTTCTTCTCGCTGAGCTCCCACCAGCCCCTTGTGCCGGCCCGTGTTTGTCCCCCCCTCAGCAGCTCAGCCCGGGCAGGGGGGGCTTGTTCTTGTTCCTCCTGTGGGGCTGCTGCTTTGTCACGTCAACCTCCCCGAATTTGCAGGAGCGCTGTGAACGCCAGCCCTGTCCTCCAGCGTGTCGGTGGGACTGCTTGGCTGCAACCTGGAAAATGGATATATTCCTTCTCTGTTCAGAACCTGTAGTCAGGAACAGGAGTGCTGTTTAATGGAGGGCACTAATGAGCATTATTTAATCAAGTTTGGGTTGTTCAGCCTCGAGAAGAGAAAGCTCTGGGGAGACCTTATAGGGGCCTTCCGGTACCTAAACGGGGCCTACAGGAAGGCTGGGGAGGGCCTGTTGTGACAGGATGAGGGGTGATGGCTTCAAACTGAAAGAGGGGAGATTTAGATGAGATCTGGGGAAGAAATTCTTTGCTGTGAGGGTGGTGAGCCCCTGGCCCAGGTTGCCCAGAGAAGCTGTGGCTGCCCCATCCCTGGAGGGGTTCAAGGCCAGGTTGGACGGGGCTTGGAGCAACCTGGGCTGGTGGGAGGTGTCCCTGCCCAGGGCAGGGGGTGGCACTGGGTGGGATTTAAGGTCCCTTCCAACCCAAACTATTCTATGATTCTATGAAGATATTGGGCTTTTATTGTCTTTCCTTTGCCATTATTTATGGTTGGAGACACTGAGGCATGTGGACTTTCTCAAGGACCTCAAGGAAGCCCATGTAGAGCAGGAATTAGGGCCTTTTGGTCCCAGACCAATGCTCTGCCCTCTCTTGCATGCTGCCCTCTCAGCACTTGGCTTCCTCCTCTCCGTTCCACATTGCACTTCTTGGCCACGGGTAGGACCAGAAACCAAACAAAATTCAGCCGTTTTCTGAGCCCAGGGAGGCCTTCTTCTGGCACCCCCCCCAAAGAGCTGCATAAACCCATTTTTCTTATGAAACCATACTAACAGAGTTCACCAAAGAGAAACCTTCAGTAGCGTTGCAGCCTGACATGGGAAAGGTTCCAGGTGAAGATGGTTTAATGACTGTTTTCCAGGATTTGCCCTACGCTCTGCCCCGTGCTTCGGTAACCAGGCAGCTTCAGGGTGGGAATGTGCTTTCCCTGATCTGTATGAATCGAGCTGCTCGATCTGTGCTGAATTGCAGCTTTTCCTAAGCTGGTACGAGCCATAGTCTCAGTGAAGTGAATCGCAGAGATTTCACCCCAGCAACAAACTCCCGGGGCTGTGAGCGTCAGCCGCAGACTGCCAGTTCCCAGTCTGCGATATTCCTGATGTGTGTTATTTTTAAGGGAGGGTGAGATGGGCCTTAATATGGTTTTGAAAAAAATGATGCAAGCTGGCAGGTGGGACCGCTGCATCTTATTTCCCCTGGGACATTGTGAAAGGAGCATGAATGTGGCTGTAGCAAAGCTGTTCTCCTTCCCAGGGACACCACGCATCCCTCGGCAGAAGTGCCTTGGCTGAGCCGTCCAGCCTGGGGGGGAGAAAGATGAGAAAGGTCTTGAGAGCAAAGGAGGCTGAGTGGAAAATGAGACGCAGGAGGGACTAGAAGGTACGTGGGAAGAAATCCTTAAGGACTCGCATAGTCGATAATTGGGCATATCAAAGAAAGGGCTTCGTTAAAATGGACAGTGGAAAAGACCATAAAGACACCACTTAGAAAAGCTTCGTAAAGGCCAAGTGTTGTTAAATGAGCTGAGGCAATATAGAAATCACCCCTTCTTAGAACAATAAAGGGTTTTCTATGTACAGGGACTGTCAAGAGAAGCAGAGGGCTGGATCCAGCGCGATGGGTCAACCCAGCAAAGCTCTCCTCGAACACAAGCGCACACCTCGTGGTGGGATGACTTTGTGGAAGCTGGGGTGCAATTGAACCTGCCAGGCTTCCTTATGGGCACCTCGTTGCAATCAAAATAATTTCAGTATCATGGCTTTTTTTGCTTCCTAGGGAATGTGGCTGCAAGATCTCCTTTGTTCGCCACATATTTTCATGTTCTAAAGCACTTTGAATGTAAAATTTGAGGGTGAATCATATTTTTGCTTTAAATAAAACTCCTTCCATACTTAAGAATGTGTTTGTCATCGATTGTGTGACTTCTGTGATTGAACAGTGGTTAGAAGAAATAAGGCAGCCAATAATTATCCTTAAACTCCACCAAGAAGTGCTTTATTGAGGAAGACATAATGAAAGAGGCAATGTTTGTGGGAAGAAATAAGTTTTTTTATTAAATCAAATGATATAGCCGGAAAACAAGGACTAGCTTTTAACCACAAATCAGAGTGTGGCCATAGACAACAGCAAGTGTGGCCATTTTTTTTCGCTATCTGCTGTTTAATCTAATGATGGTTGTGAGTCACCCCCGCAGACTTGCCTCCCTCCCATCCTCACGCGGGCAGAGCTGTCGCAGCACTGTTACACCGGGACAATAAAAGTCATGTTCTCATCTGCCAGCTGGATGAATTTGTTAAATGGTTTTTGGAACAGGTCTAGACGCAGTGGGGGAAAAAAAAAAAAAAAGAAGTTACATTTACTTGCTGCGTATCCCACCTTCAACTGGTTGCTTTTCTGCTTACTCCTCAGGATTCTGTTCCAGGAGACCAGGAGAGCATCGGGTGGTCCCTGCAGCTCAGGATCTGCTGGTGTCTCGCACAACGTGCCCTTTGGTGGCCTTTTCTTCACTAAATGTCACAGTCCTTTTTAGGCAAGAAAAAGCACTTTGGGGAGTTGGCTTGTAAGTCAGAAAACTTTCTGCAGCGCTCGTCTGTCAGATGCAGGGCTCAGCATTGCTAAGTCCAGGCTGCGAGAGCCAGCCCCTGGGAGCTGGGTGCTGGGGATCGTGTCTGTGGGAGACGCTTCTGCAAAATGCGCTGATGGGCAGAACCTGTTTTTCCACTTATCTTCCCATTTTATACTGCATATTTCCTTTTCATACCCAGCTGAGCTGTGCCCAGGGGCCGTGCCTGCCCCCTCTCTCCTCTGTGGACCTGTGGAGGAGGAAGAAGTCAGGCAGAGAAGGAGGATTTTTGGTGACACAGCTCACACACAGTTTTGGGATCCCCTCCTGGGTCATAGGAGAGGGTCAAAGTGCTGAATGAACCAGCCAGGAAGAGATTAAAACACTCTGTAGCTTCCCCTAAATCCCTGCAGTCATGGGCACTGGAGCCACGACTGTTTCAGACTCTACGCAGCGATGGAGAAAAGCAGAAAAGTAAGAAAAGGCTAAAGGTGCCTTGTCAACCCTGCAAGGATGCTCTGACCTAAAATTAGATTTCTCTCCCCGGTTCTATTCTATTTCTTCCCCCAGTCGTTAGTAGCATGGACACCCATGACTGCTGCAGCGAGCTGGAGACGTGCTGGCTCTCTCCGCATAGTGCCTGTTTCTCTTCCTACCTCCAGCTGCTGGCCGATGGGAACCTGGGAGGGCAGCGGATGCATCCTGCCTCCCCCTCCGGGTGCTGCGAACAGTGCACAGATGTGCCGAGGCACGAGTGCTGCATGGCCGAGGGGTGACGTGCTGTTGCAGGACCAGCCCAGGGCTTGGCTGCGTGGAGATGTGGCTCTGGGTGCATTTGCTCACGCAGAGCTGAACCAAGTCCACAGTGCTTTGCTTTGGGAAACTGAGTCAATGCTTTGGGAAACTGGGTTTCCATGGTTATCTGCTGCGTCTGCAGGGACCCAAACTGCACTCCGCAGACCTTGGCATCAGCCAGGTGGCTGGTGGGGCAAATATTGTGTCCTACCACAGCTTATGGGACTCGAAGACATGCAGTGATTTAATAACTACCCAGTGTCCCTCCCCCCACGTCTGTGAATACAGCTGTAATTTGCCCCTGCTGTTTTGAAGCTCATGTCAAGCATAGAGGACACACAGCCATGAATGTTTAGCAGAGCCAAGAAAATGACCGAAGTGTCTTTGAAAACTGACTGGAATATGAACTGAAATTACAGCAACTTATTAGGTGTAAGCCTGGTGGCCAGCAGCCTTGACAGAGCAGGGATTTACCATGGACACCTGTTGGGGAGCAGGGAAAGAGCAGCCTGGAGATCTCCTGACATCTCATAGACAGACGGGCGATGATCTGCTGGCACACTGGGATGATCTGCTGGTACACTGGGGCCAGCTGCGTCGGCCAGACCCCATTTGCATGACCGTCGCTTGGGACAAGTTAAAAACAAACCCAAAGAAATGTGTGCTTGCAAATTGAGGGAACACAGCGTTTGTATTGGAAACATCTGGAGGAGCAAACAATGTCTGCCTTCCCTGGGGGCAAGGGGGTGGCAGGCAAAATCTATGCAAGCCTGTGCTACGTTCCTTGCAAGAAGAGGTCATGGGGACCCTCTGGAGAGAGCAGAGATCTCTCCCTGAGGAAAGAGAGTGACAGCAAACATTTGGGAGCCTGATGAGGTCTTGGCAGCTCCGCAGTCCAACTGCTGAGGGAAGGCTCTGGAGCTTGTTTAGTCGAGTGAAGAGGAGGCCAAGTTGGGACCTAACAGCAGCCTACAGCTCTTTGAAGGGCAGATAGAAATGACAGATGATGGAGCCAAATTATTCTTGGTATTGGCAGATGGTAAAACAAGGAGCAGCAGCCACAGCTGTGACTTGGGAAGTACAGGAGGTCCTTCACTGGGACGGTGCTGCAGCCCTGGGGTAGACTGGTGGGGGCATCTCCGTCCTTGGAGGTTTTCAAGGCTTGGCCAGACAAAGCTATGGTCGACCTGCTCTAAGGATGGTGATAGTCCTGATGCAAAGAGGAGGAGGGACTGGACATCTACATTGTCCCTCCCAACCAAGGCCTCTGCAATTCTATCAGGAGGAAACCCAGGGACCTGAACCTCACCCGGTGGCAATGCTGAAGGGACAACGCCCTGGAGTATCTTGCTATGAGGCGAGGACATAAAACACGGCAGAAGTTGCTCGAGATCTTCAGTCAGAGCTATGCCCATTTAAAAAGCAGATGTCACCTGGACCCTTGAGTAGGGGAGAAGGCTGAAGGCTGGCATGGCAGGAGCCACCAGTGGGGCTGCAGGGGTTGGGGCTGGGGGGCTGGTGGGGTCAGCCAGAGCCTGCTGTGACCTGTAACGTCCTGGGAACAAAGTTGTTCATGAACCTTTATTTCTGCTTCTGGACTAAGCTGCTCTGTGCATTCTGTATTTTTAAGCAAAGAAAGATAATTGTTTTGCATTTAAAAAGAATTTTTTTTTTCCATTTTTCCTTTCAGCTAATTTAAAATCCTTTCACTCACTTTGGGGAGCTCTCAATAGGAAACGGTCTAGACAGAGCCCTTGCAAAGACTCCCCCTTCCCACCACCACAGCACACAGTGGAAGGATCAGTAAGGAGAGGGAAAGATAGGAATGTCTCCTGGTGGCTCCAAGCCCCCAGCCAGGCTCCTGCAGGACACTGGTTTTCCTCTGGAAGAACTGAAATCCAATGTGGTCATCTGTGCCCGGAGCAGTGATGGACATGTAAGGAGGGAATAGACTGAAGAGTGATTGTTTGGCCTATAGCCACCAAAATCCACGGCCTGGAGTGGGACCACACCTTCCTAGCCAGCACTGGAGACAGATAAAGCCATGGCTGACCTGCTCTAAGGATGGTGATAGTCCTGATCCAAGGAGGAGGAGGGACACAGAGGCCCTAGAATCCCTAGAAATTGCCTGCACTTGGAGAGAGACCAACCCATCCAGCAGCAGGACTCCTCCAGTCTTGGACAATACTGGGAGTGGTGGACATGGTCAGGGAGATGGGCAGGACCTCTCTGGTATCAGGCAGGCAGTGCACCCTGGGGTGATGTTTGCTGCACTTGTCCTCCCGACCCGGTGGAGCACAGGGCACTGCACAGCCCTGTCTACTCGGGCTTACGGGTTGTCCTCTGGGTGGGCAAATTTCACTTGGAGCTTTTAAAATCCAAGCAGATCTTTCCACTGCTGAAGAGTGTTGGGCAGAAGGGAAGGAGGAGCTGTACCACAGGGGACTGTGCAGCCACCTATACAAACACACGCCCATAAATATATATATATATACACATATATATGGATACGTACGTCGTTGTATAGGTATATAAAGCAAATAGCCTGCTCAGTGAGCACATGCTTCACCGGGAACTTTCTTCCAGCAGCCTCAAACCTGGACATTAGCAAGGGCTGAGTGACCCATCCCTATGCCCCCCTGTCCGGTGGGGGTGACAGATATGGATGATGGGGTCATGGATATAGGGTGATGGAGGGCCTGCAGACAGGGAGGGGGGCCCAGGCTAGGTCCCGGTCTGGTGCATTTTTGGGAGCTGGCAGGATGTAGGGACATGGTGCTGTGGTTGACTTTTGGAACAAAATGTGTTGAGACACAGATGTTTGTGTTCTCAGTGCCATGGTCCCTTCCAGGGCCATGTGTGTCCTTTCCAGGCCTCCTCCTGCCTTCCAAGTTATGGATTTGCTCAAGGAAATCTCCTTTTCACCTCCCATCTTCATTGTTCCAAAGTTCTCTGGACATCTCCTCTCCCAGACTCGCATGTTTCCCTCGTCAGCATTCTGGTGAGGGTGACACCCAGGTTGTCCCAGCTGTAGCACAGCTGGATCTAAGGGCAGGACGACCAAGCTCAGTACTTGTCTGTAAACCAGAAAAAATGAATCCATTGTTTCTCAGACAATTTTGGGAAGTGGTTCTGGAATCTCCAGTGCTGTTCAGTGGTGGGAAAAGGCTTTGGAGTCTCGGAGAAGGTGGGAGGCTCATGGCTGGAGGTTGTCTGCACCCAAGCAGGACGATTTTCTCCTCGCTGCCTGACATTGCTCTGCTCATGGCTTAGGAAATTGATTGGATTTGGGACCATCCAAAGCTCCCAGCACCCTTTGTAAAGACTCTGCTCAGCCCAGCATGTCCAAGACATTGTCCTTGCGCCTGCCACCATGCAGAGAGAAACCGCCCCCATCGAAGTGGTGACATGTGGAGAGGTGGCTGGCAGAAGGAGGTGACCTGTGAGGAAGCATCCTTCCTGGCTGCCTGTTTTCCTGCCTGCAGGCAGCTCAGTCAGGGCAAGCCCTGCCCCGTCCCCTGCCCTTGCCCCTGCCCCGGCTCTGCCCAAGGCACACAAACCACTTTGCTGCACAGGGTTAACAACCACCTCCTCATCCTTCCTCATCCTCTCTCCTCCTCGGTCCTGCTGCCCATGACCTCCATCACTATGTGACGCAGGTGTCCCCCCACATTCCCCCCGGGAGGCTGCCGTGCCCCATGCAACGCCTAATTAGTCCTTATAAACAACATCCTAATTTCCTTCCAGTTTACTCTGGTTTTTGTCACTGGCGTGTTTTTAAGCTATTAATGACTCCCATTTGGGGTTATTCTTGGCTCTTCTGGCGGGAGCTGGGCTGTCAGGGAGCGACCAGACCTCAGAGGCAGCCGTGCCAACACCACGCCATCGCCAGAGAGGAAATGAAGCAGAACCCACTGTTTTTAACAAGTTATTTGAAAAGCAATTGCTTTGCCCCATGGTACTCTTTTTCCTGCTTTTTCTGCCCCTTGAGGGACTCTTCTGGCCTGCTGGAGGGTAACTACTGACTGGGGGAAGGCAGCTGCAGAGCTGGGGACAGCCCAAGTCCCTTAATTCCCTGGCCAGACCTGGGAAAAAAACGTCTCTTCCAGGAATAGACTTTTCAATCTTATCTAAATCAAGTTGTTCTGGGAGAATAAAATGGGTATTTCTCTGCCATCCTGCAAGCCCTCTCCTAGTGACCTGCAGAGGATCTTCTCCTAACTGCTCGTGGTGTAAGAAATCATGGAGTCCCTGATCCCGTGCCTTCACCTGAGCTGTCAACACCAAGTTGGAGGTCACGGGGCCACCCGGCACCTTTGCTAACATTTTGTTGTCATGTCCAAAAGCAGGGCAAGTCTTTCTCAGTGAGTATCTTTCTCCCCAGGTCAGTGGGAAAGGGTGATTGGGTGGGAATGGCTCCTCCCTGCCACAGCTCAGAGCTGAGAGCTCTGCAGCAGGAATGGCTCCTGCCCAGGAAATGGGGAGAAATCATAGAATCAGAATGGTTTGGGTTGGAAGGGACCTTAAGCATCATCCAGTTCCAATCCCCTGCCATGGGCAGGGACACGTCCCACTAGACCAGGTTCTCAACCATGCGTTTGAGTGACTTGCTTCACCTCCCTCTTTCCTGAATAGACATTTTCCACGTGGCAGAAAACAACCTGGGATATGTACAGAGTTCCTCCAAATGTGATTTTCTCTGGCACGTGCCACAGGCACCCTCATTTCAGTCACTCTGGGCCAGATTTTCCCTGCGGAAGGGACAAGGAAGAAAGTACACAGCTATTTTGCCAAGAGATGAACCAAAAGCTTGATGTCTCTCTATACTGTCGATCTCCATATATATCTTTCTCTCCCCATACTGATCTACCCACATGCAATCTGCCACTCTGCGAGCTATCTAGGTTTCCATGAAGTCCCTGGGGCAATGGAGAGGGAGCTGTTCTAGTTTATGAGTGTGCCGAGAGCCTCTTTTATAGCTGGGTTAAAATCTTTGCTGCTCCTTTTCCCTTCCCAACTCTCCACATCCTCCAGGGACACTGGGGAAACCTTTCCAGCCAGTGAGGAATTTTCCACCTAAACACTTTTCTGACCTAAAATCACTTCTTATCTTTCCAGCAGAAAACACTATTTCCATAGAAAATGACTGCTCACTCAACAAATAAAAACCTTGAGTTCTCGGCTTCCAGAAAAGAGAGGCTTTATCCTGCTTGCTGAGCACTAATGAATATTTTTAATCAAAAGCCTTTTTTTTTTTTTTTGCAAATAAACTTCCCCATTATCTGTCCTGAGGGGCCCATCCCCAGCATTTCCAAACCCCCCAGATGAAGGCTGGGAGCCAGCGGCACATCAGCTTCCTGCAGAGCTGCTCAACTTCTTAAAACCACCAACACTAAGAAGGAAAGCCAAGGAACCCATCCGACTCAGCCAGCAAGACTTGGCTGACAGAGATGGTTGAATGCTGAACACACTTCTGACGATGCTGTTGGCAGCTCTGCTTCCCTGGGCTTTGCGGACCCATCCTTGGAAATGCTCTTGCTGCTTAATAGCAAACACGTGGGCATCTCGGCCCCTTCCCCTTCCAGTGCCGGGGTGCAGAGCAGAGATAGAGGGCAGTGATGCTTCATCTCTATCCTCTGCTAGAGCCGCTCATCCCGGCAGGCAGCACCAACTGTCCTTGCACTGGGCTTGGCAAGAAATCCCAGCCTGGCTTCAGCGCTAAGCTGGCGGCAGAGGGGCCTCTTCTAGGCCAAATGAAGGGAGAGTCAGTGTCTTGTTGCGGTGCTGATGGCTACCATCAATGAAGGGGATAAACCTGGAGGAGAAAACCACAAAAGCTTTTCCTTTGCATTTGCCCCACTGCTATATCCACCTTCAGACACTTCTTGTGCCCCTGGCCTTAGAAGAGGGAGTCTCCTGGGGCCGGGAGGGATTTCCCTTGCAGATGGATATCAGTGCCTCCCTGCATTGCCTCATTTTTGCCCGCAGTCACAAGGACTGGAATATTTCCAGGAAGACTGTTCCTGACCCAACAAGTGCCTTGAAAAATCCCCTGAGGAGCTGCCATGGGGCCTGCACAGTGACTGGGGACATCCGAGGAGGGATGGCTGAGGCGTGAAACCTGGCCACAGCTTTCACAGCACAAGCCCTGGCAGCATTCATAGGTTGTTTTCTCTGGATGCAACAGGGAAGTTCATATTGCTAAAAATTTCCAATGTGGCATGACGGCAAGGACTGTTTCTAATACATTTTGCCCAATCCTTTCCCCAGCCTGCCTTAGCTTGGCTGGTAAATCCCAGCAGGAGCACAGCAGTGCTAAGGCTGCTGTGGTTCAGATGCCTCATCCTGTAGACCCAAATCCTCTCGGCAGCAGGTTTGTGACCTCCCACAAACACCAGGGACGACATAGACATTTCTGTACTCCGTGATGGGTTCCTCAAAGGCAAACCAAGCCCTCAACCCTAAATCCATCTGCACAAATCTTTGCACCTGTGGTTGTCCAGAGTTTAAAAGTTCCCACTCGTTTTCCTCTTAACTGGAGCCAGGTAACCATTTTTCCCTAACACACCACCTGTGGTGCACTTAAATGAAGGAGAAAAGCTATAAGAGAGTTTCAGAGATGAATTTGCGAAAAAGAACCTGACTACTGGAATGGGGTAGATGAGTGCACCCCACAAATGGGTATACGGGGAAAAGCATGTCTCTGAGATGCGTGGCAGCAAGTTGAGCTGGGAGTGGGACACGGTGGATGTGTTCCCCCCAGCAGTGTCAGACCATCCCTGCTTCAGCCACACTGGGGTGAGCTCAAGCGCGGAGACAAGGAGCTGCACTCACACTGCTGAGACTCTGGGGAGGGAGTGGGGCTTTTTCCAGTTAGTTTTTTTACTTTGAAAGCAGCTTAAACAAAAAAGCAGAGATGGCCCTGACCTCAGCTGGGAGCTGCAGTGGAGCAGGGTGTGCTGATCGTGGTGCCACCAGCCAGCCTCCGAGCTGGCTTGAAACAGCTTTTCCTTGCACCTTAGTGCTGGTCTGTGCTGGATGAGGACCTGGCAGAGGAGTTTGCAAGACAGGCATCTATATCCAAATTTCCATATTTGGAAAAATGGTTGCTCTTACCTGCCCCATTTCTGTAGGAATTGCACTTATTTTCCATAGTATCTCAGCACTCAAATTCCTGAGTTATCCCTTTTCCCCAGGTAGCACTTGGGAGGAGAGAAAGCCAAGTGATACTGAGTGCAGAACAACTCAGGCCTGGTGAAATGCAGGGAGATCATGGCTTTACTCCTGAATGATCTGAGGAGGATTGGAGGGAAGGGATGCCATCCAGAGGGACCTGGACGAGCTAGAGAGGAGGGCCGAAGCAAACCTCATGAAGCTCAAGCAGGTCAAGTGCAAGGTCCTGCACCTGAGTTGTGGCAACCCCAGGCACAAATACAGGTTGGGCAGATAATGGCTTGAGAGCAGCCCTGAGGAGAAGGACTAGGGGGTGCTGGTGGATGAGAAGCTCAACATGAGCTGGCAATGTGCACTTGCAGCCCAGAAAGCCAACCGCATCCTGGGCTGCATCAAAAGAACTATGGCCAGCAGGTCGATGGAGGTGATTCTGCCCCTCTGCTCTGCTCTGGTGAGACCCCACCTGGAGTCCTGTGTCCAGCTCTGGAGCCCTCAGCACAAGAAGGACACGGAGCTGTTGGAGCGGGGACAGAGGAGGACACGAGGATGATCAAAGGGCTGGAGCCCCTCTGCTGTGAGGACAGGTTGAGAGAGCTGGGGGGGGTTCAGCCTGGAGAAGGCTCCAGGGAGACCTTCCAGCCCCTTCCAGTCGCTAAAGGGGCTCCAGGAAAGCTGGGGAGGGGCTGTTTGCAAGGGCATGGAGCGACAGGACGAGGGGCAGTGGTTTAAACTAGAGCAGGGCAGGTTTAGATGAGACATTGGGAAGAAGTTCTTTCCACTGAGGGTGGTGAGACACTGGCCCAGGCTGCCCAGAGAGGGGGTGGAGGCCCCATCCCTGGAGACATTCAAGGCCAGGCTGGATGAGGCTCTGAGCAACCTGATCTAGTTGAAGATGTCCCTGCTGACTGCAGGGGGTTGGACTGGGTGGCCTTTAGAGGTCCCTTCCAACCCAACACATTCTGTGATTCTGTGATTTTGTGATTCTATGATTCTATGATCACAGCAGTCTATACATTAGCAGAGAAGACAGCTACGCTCACGCTCCAAAACATCTGCAGAACACGCTGACCATGGCTTATAGGAATACAATATGGGACTGATTATTTGATTGGAAGCACAGAGATAATATGTTTAAAGGGTTGTAAAATCTGACCTGAATTGCTTTTTGATTATTATTGCAAGTGGATTTAAGCTTGGAGTTGCTGATATAAAAACATAAGTAACATAATTAGTAACAAACATCAATGTGGTGAGGTTTCTTTTATTACTTCATAATTTGAAACAGAAACTGTTTGTGGTATCTTCTGGGATAAAAAAAATGCACAGAACGTCTGCTCCAGACGGTTTGAGACGAATCTGCTGGATTTGATGAAAATGAAGGAACAGACTCCAAGGCCTGAAGTTTGTTGATTTCTCTGCTGCTGTTATTTCCAGTTAAAGTGTCATCTCACTTGAATTTTCTATCAAAACTTTTTTAGACAGATTTGGAAATGTGTGAACCTCAGTCCCACCAGGATCTGTCTTGCACAGTGTGTTCCATGTAAGGTAGCAAAACCCAGCAGTGTGAGTGCATGTCTCACAGCTTTCCCTGAGACAGCTGCTGGAAGTGGGTACCATCCTCGGTTCATTTTTTTGCTGAGAAAGAAACCATCAGCAAAACCGGGCAACCCCAAACTCAGCACACCAGCACGTGCTCCTCCAGATGACCCCAGTGTTCCCGACCACAGCTGGCTGCTTGCTGTGATGGCATTGGGTTGAAATGGTCTCATGTCTTTAAAGGAAGAACAGGGATTCCCATATCCCGAGACATCTGCAGGGACATCCATTTGCCCTGATTTAGTGCCTAAAAACTAGATTACCAAATGTTAACCAGTCCCCTTCGCTTCCTCCGAAGGCAGTGGAGCTCCTCTACAGAGCAATTAATCTCCTCATTGTGGCCTTCTAAAGCAGGGCAGGTGACTCCCCATCTGGAGGAGATGACTCCTTATCTGCTGATCTCTACAGGCTATCTGGGGACTTTAAGGTGACATTTAAAGCTTAAAGCTAGGGCCAGAGGACTCTCACTTTCAGTATTTCTCATCTATAGGATTTAGCACAAGAACCCTGCATTTTCCAACCACTGTTGTCTCAGTCAGCTGAAGGAACGGGAAGGAGGAGCAGGGAGCTGGCAGTTACTCCCATGCCCCTGCCAGAGCGTTCTGAGGAACATCCATGTCAGGGAGGAAAAAATGGCTCTAAAGAAGATACTGGAGCTGATGAGCTAATTGTTGGCTTTTTCAATGATTATAGAAAAATCTAGTGCCAGTGTGTCCTCTGTGTGAGGTACCAAATGTGGACAGATGCAGGAGAGCTGGGAGGATGCGGAGCAGTGGTTTCTTGGAGGACAGTTCCTTGGTAGCGACACGGGGAATATAAAGCTCACCAGGAGCAGCCAGGAAGATATTCCTGGAGACTCAAGGGCACAAGTGTCTGGAGTAAAAGCCTGGCGAAGGCTCAGTGAAGCCAGGCTGAACATGTTTGGTAAGGATCCTTTCCATGAGTCAAACCAGTGGAAGATTATTCAGGCAAATAAATGGTATGCGAAACAGAAGGCGGCATGGATAATAAAGGGTATGGCAGGAGGGGAGGTGAAGCAGTGTTGGACAAAGTCATCAGAGCAAAACTCATCTAAAAACTTTCAGCAAGTGAGTGTGTTCCAGTATTGTGAGCTAAAAGCGCCCATGAAGATGTGAAGGACCTTGGTCAACTGCCATCCATCACAGGGAAAAGAAGCAAGACCTGGTGGCAGTGGGGACTTGGATGCTACGGCTGGAAGCAGTGACCTGAAGGAGGAACATCTCTTGGAGTTTGGTGCTCCAAACAGTTTTGCAAGTTAGCAAAAGTATTCAGTATCAGGACAGCAGCGAGGATTAGGGATGCAGCTTTATTTGCAGGTCTATCAGGGAACTTTCACTTTAGTAATGTTGGTTTCTCTGCTGCTCACCAGCACCCAGAGGATATAATGTGTCAAACTGGAGGGGTTTGTAGATGAGAGATAACAACTATTGAAAAATTAAATTAAACGTCCTTAGAAAGTGTTAGCCGAAGTGCAGAAACAAAACAGCTGTAACTGCAACACCTGGGAAGCGGAGTGTGAACTTGGGGAATGCAGGATGGTGATAATATCTTGCTGTTTCACCCAGCAACAGGTCCTAGAGGTAAATTGTCACCCAGCCAGGGAGAAGGAACTGGCCCTTGGAGACATAAGAAAGCATGCGGGCAGGTTTCAAGAGGCACATGTGGTCTTGCCAGTCCTTTTATCTGTGTTTTCAATGCATGTGCTAACAGTTATGTTCCCAGGGCCAATTATGCCTTCGTTTAACCCTTCTGTTTTGACTCAGGTGCTTGGAGCATGTCTTTCAGCTCAGGCAGAGGGAACGGAAGCCTCGATGCTTGGACCAGCACTTCTGGGTCCCCCATCCTGGTCAAGCCAGGCGGGTGCAGGAGGAAAGTGTCCTCCACACATAAGCAAACACATGCCAAAAAACCCATGCATTTGGCTTCTCTGGAGTGGATGGAGAACTGGCAGGAAATTCTGCTTCTACATTCCAGCTCCCTGTTGGCCAAATGATGGAGGTGCAACGGGGATGGAGGCATGGGATGCTGCGAGTGGTGTGTGCTGCCACGGATGCAGGGCATCCTGGCTTCATCCAGAGCCCAAACATGTGCTACAGACACAAAGTCACATCTTTGAGGTGAAGGTTGGGTGAGGTTGCAGGGTTTGTGAGGATGACCCAGGCCATAAAGCAAACACGTGGCCTACACCGGGGCTGTGACAATGGCCGGAGAGACATTGGAGAGTCTGAGATGCTGGAGCTCCTTCAAGAATCTGGGATTTGGAGTGCTCTTTGCACTCACACTGCAGATCTGCCCACACTGCTGAAGACATCTCCAGATACTCACCCCTGCAATGCTGAATTCCTGCCTATCCAAAGGGAAATGGCACAACCGACACAGACGGGGTCATTTACCTTTATTTCTCAAATGGAAGCAAAAAGAAAAACTTGTTCTTTCACTTTTTCCAGGCAGCCCAAATCAGGCTGTTATAGCAATTGCAAGACAACCATCCTCCCAAGTGATTCTCAGCCTCACAGTCTTGGCCAAAGGGCCACACAGCAGCCTGTACCAACAGTGGTTAAAGGAGCTGGCGAGGAAGCTTCCATGTGCACAAATTGCTGGTAGACAGGAAAGCTAGTATCGGTTTTTAACTCAGCTCACTTGGGTAGACAGCACAGAACAAACTTGACACCTGGAAGTGTGTCACATCAGCTCTGTGCTGCACCAACACATACAACACGCTGGCTTTGCGCCAATGAGAGAGCAGCGTGTGATCCTGCCCAAAACCAGAGTCTCGCAAGCAATGTGATGCTAGTTGTAGCTGGACTTGCAAATTCTGCTATAGCTGAAGAAATAGAGGCCCATGATGTCTCAGCTTGGGATGCCTGGTCCCAGCTTGCTGGAGTGTTGGGAGATTGATGTAATAAATGTGAGTGTTGTTTGCAGAGCGCAGATTTGGAAAGGAAATCTTGGAAAAGCTAAACCCAAGGCTGTCAAGAGAGAAGTGGTTTCCTTTCCCTCTTTCTATCCATCACACCTGCCAAACACTAAAGGCAACCCCAGGAGAACATCCCGCATTCACTTATGGAAAAAAGTTTCAGGTTTGTAAGGGTTCTCCACTTGCTGCCAGAGGAAACAAAGCAACGAGAGGACTTCTACTTTTCCAGAGTGTGAAATGTGTGGCACACTGCACTTTAATTCTGGCCATGTCGGAGCAGTGGCTGAAGGAAGGCTCAGGCTTGCGCTGTGTTGGTGGGTGGATGGTTTGACAGGCAGCCCTGAGCTCTGGGAGACGGATGGTTTGTACCTGCGTCCTGCCTCTCCTGTCTCATGTGGTCCAGGGAAAGAGCAGGTAGCCTGTAAATCTCTGGATGAGGAATGGATGGAGCATTTCTCTCTGCACACAGTATCCATCAGGACAAAGCTCCCACCCTTGATGGGGCCTCCAGATGCTCCTGTAATTAAAGCAGCTCTTAAGAAAGCTGTGGAGTGGAGTATGTTCATGCCATGGTATAACAGTCGGTCGGGGCTGATGAGGGAACAGTGAAATTGCCATTCTGCAATGGCTCCTCAGCCCTCCCCAGCCAGAAGATGGACTCGGGGCCAGGCGTCGGTCTCTTGGGCTCCTGCTTCTGCCACCAAGACTGATCAACGCTGGTGCCAGTGAACACGTGGAGCCGAGTCCTTGTTCCTCACAATCTCCAGGTCGAGTCTGGATATTTTTCTGGCCGAGATGCTTTAGTCAAACAGAGGTAACTGGGTGAAATTTAATAGCCTCTGGTTTCTGCCCGAGGCCAGATGAGATGAGCTAGTGGTCCTCTCTGGCCCTGAAGTTCACACCTCCAGGGTGGTATCATGCACAGCATCCAACATTGAAAAGCACAGCGGATGGAGATCCAGATGCCAGCTGTGCAGTGTTGTGTCCAGAGAGAGCCTCTTTGGACATGATCATCCCATGTTACGCATCCGGAGAAAAAGCTGCCTTTCCCTTAGTATATAACCAGAGAGAACAACGCTGGTCATCGTCTCGGCCAGCCCCTTTCAATCAGCAGTGTCTGTCCCTGGTTTCTGCTAACAATGAATTTCAAATGCTGGATCCATGCTGTGTGCAGAATTATTTCCTGATACTTTAAGTTTACTGGCAATTGACTGTCACTGCCAGAGTTGAGGATAAGGGGAATGTGAAAATGATCTTTGGAAAAGATCTCTTTGCACTTTGTGTTTAACCACACAAGCAGAGACCCCTCGGATGGGCAGCATTATGCCCTCGGGGTGGCCATGCAGAGCCCCTCCGCTCTCCAGACCCTGCCAACAGGATCTACCTCTGTAAACCCAAATCAACCCTACAGAAATAGTTGTTTTTGTGGGTCACATCACTGTGAGGTAGGTACATGTCAGGTCCTGCATCAGCAGAAATCAGTGATTTACTTCTGCAACTGCCTCCTTCTCCTTGCTCCTAATAACTCCCCCGGGTAACCCCACTGGCATCTCTCTCCCCAGGAATTGCCCAAAAAGCCACAAGTGGCCCTGTCACCAGGTCCCTGTCTCTGGCATAGGATGGCCCATGCCATGGGCACTTCCCACCTCGTGAGCAAGAACAGGAAACAAGCCCTTGGATTTTGTAAATATGAATTTAACAGAAATATGCCTTTCCTTCAAATGTTTATTTTCATGACCTGGTGGGTCAAATGGCCTGAAAGTACAGAGATGTTTTCTCAGTAGGCTTCGATTTGAAGCAATCCAAGAATGCTGGGAATCTTCCATGGAGTTGAGTTTGACGTCTTGGTCCTGGGCTAACAATGCAGGACGCAGCCGAAGGTCTGCGTGAAACATCCACCCTCCACATCTGTTTGGTTTTAATCAGAGATTTATTATGAACAAAGGCAGCTCTTGGAAGAGTTACTCTTCTCTGACATGCCTGCCTGGCCTGTTGGACCAGATGGACAGAAATAGTTTCACATATTAGTCAAATTCTGGATGGCTACTCACCATAAACTACAGGCAGGCATGAGCAGAATGGACATTATATTGTCATTGATTTATAGACAACCACAGAAAATAAATTCTAGCCTTGTATGGGGATGTTAGCCACTTAAGTTTCAGTATTGATCTCCAAGCCAAGAGACTGAAACTCCAAGTTTTCATAGCCCCAAAGCCAGTAGCAGTAAAAGTTTATATTATCCCCGGTGAATTTGTGCTGCACATTGAATTGGAAAACTGATCTGAGGAGCAGAATAGCAGATTAAAACGTTACACTGGAAACCAGGGGATATATCTTCTAGGCTGCAGTTCCAGGGCTTTGCTTCTTAGTACCCGATTTTGAACAATAAATATTTAACAAGGCAAATTTATCCTCCTGCATTCATAATTAAGGGGAGACAAATTGCATTCCTAATTATTCCTAACAAAAGGAAAAGCAATTTCCTCCAAGATCAGTGAGAATTCCCATATCTCCTCAAGTGAAATAAGAGCATGCAATGAATTAGGTGAGGTACCGATCTAAACCGAAAGAGGACATTTAGCATCTGATGGAAAATTAAAGGCAGTGCTCAACTCTACTGGATAGTCTTACCCAGGGACATTGGGTTAACAGAAAGGATTTCTGGGCTCCATCACTAACTTACTAATGGATTATGGGAAACTCCCCATCTCTGGGCCTCAGTTTCCCATTTATAATACGAGGATAATATTGGCTAGAGCTCACAAGGACTTTGTTGCTGGAACACTTTTTTTAATGCCAAGATATGAATTGCAACATCTCGTGGAAAAATACTTTCAGAGCATATTTGTTGTTGGAAAACATTAATATTTGAGTTTGGAATTGTCAAATATTGCTTCATATTTTATGAGAATTTTTTTCCCATAGTTACTTTTATTACTTTCAAGGATTTTTCCTAACATGCCCCAACTATTAACTAAGTGCTTTATCAACATGGCATAGCTGGTAGCAAACAAAGGAAAAAGCAGATTAACAGCATACACACTCACAGAAGGGGCATCCAGCCTCTGTCCCAACGTGGTGCTCAAGTAGCTCTGCCCCTAACAAGAGTAGAAATGCTGCATGTTGACAACCTCTGCTGCCCTTAGACAGAGAAGGGATAAGGCTTGGACCTTTCCTGGTCCTGGCTTGGTTCTCTGCAGCATCACTTGGGGAAGCCCACCCAGTTTCCCACTAAACGATCCCATGAAGCTCCAGCTCCTCCTGCCCACCTCTGCCGCGTGATTCCTGCCCTGTCCTTTCCCCTTGATGCTGGAGCAGTCCCTGCAGTCCCTGGCACCATTTGCACCCTTCGAGGAGGATTGCTTTCCACTGGTGTTCCCTCCCTGCGCCCTGGCTCCCACTCCTGGAGCTTCTCCTGGCACACAGCCTTATCTCTCCACACCCTTTTGCACAGCTGATCCTGGGCATCCTGTGAACCTCTGGGCCGCCTGTTCCCTGCCCCCCCGCCCCCCCGCCCCAGTTCCTTGTCCATCCCCTGCTCCTATCCTACTTTCAAATCCTTTTGGCTTTTCCTGTATCTTTAGCTCTGTTCCCAGTTTCCATGCTCCAGCCTACCCCTAGCTCTGGCTCTTGTCTCCCCTGGATCTGACTGAAGACGTTTTCACGTGCAAGACCTCAAACTAGTGAATGCTTGAGGGCAGGGGGAAGCTGTGGCTTTGCTGTCAGCTGCAGATTCAGCAAATCCCACTGGAGCAGAGAGATGAAAATACAGAGGGTCCTGCTCACACCTGGACCAGTGGTGGCCCGTGCAGTTGAACCTATGGGGGCTGTATCCCTATAACGTGCAGCTGAGATTTGGTGTTAAACACAACCTAAGGTCAGCGTGGGCTGCTGGCAGCCTGCTTCCCCTCTCCACACCCCGGCAGAAGATGTGTGCCCCTTCCTCGTGTTGCTCTGGTCATGGACCACCATCATGCAGCTCAGGTCCCTGATCCGGTGGAGGACTAACCCCAGCCCCACGACGGCTGAGACCAGCATGGTTGGGGGGGAGCTGGGGCACAGGGAGCCCAGGGAGGTGGCAGGGACACATGGCCAGGATGTGGCATAGAGAAAAGTTCTCCCTCTGCCAGCAGCATCCAACCAATTCAGTTGATTGAACAAAACCGCACCAAGCTGGTTTGCTGGACCCAGCCCTTGCAGCAATTTTTTTCCCATACAATTACAAGTTGGATTTTCTAGGTGGTAACAAATGGCATAAACTTCACCCAGAATTCACCCTTCGGCCCCTGTTGTGAAGCATGGGGGGGGGGGGGGTCACAACTTTTCGAACAAAAGTTGGCCAAAATTAGCAGGCTGGGGAAAACAATATGTTTTTTCCCCTAACTTTGTTCTTAGAAACTGCTGAATTGTTTTGGCTGAAGTTCACTCCCTCCCTTGCCCCTTAAACAGAAAATCAGCCTGAGGTGGATGCTCCATTATAGAAAATTTCAGCACAAATGATTTAAATTAAAATTATAACTCCAAGCAGTCTTACAAGGGGAGTTTCAGACAGCCTTAATAGGCAATGATGCTATAGATGGGGCTAGTGAATCACTCCTTTTTACTGGATAATATTAATAGGCCTCTTTGCACAATTACATCCAGAAAGAGCAATTAAAGTAAAAATCAGAAAGGGTATAAACTCTAGGCCAGATCCTCAGCCAGCACTAATTGGTACAGCACACAGAAAGCAACAGTCCTAAGCAGAGTTACACCAGTTTAGGACTGCTCCGAGGAATTAGTGATTTCCTGCCACCCGCCTCTTGCATTTATCTTTTTTCTCTTGAAGAGCCAAGGGCACAATTAGTTTAACCCTAACCATGGAGACAAAGGAACTTCTTCTCCACTAAAAATGAAAAATAAGGCAGCCTGGGATAATTGCTGATTTCTTCCAGTAGGGTTTGGTAGGGTTTTTATTAATAACATTTTTTGGTGTTTTTTTTTTTAAATAATTGTAAGAGTTACAACTACATGCATCCTCCAGGACCTTTGCTCTTCCTTGTATCTTTTGAAGAAGAAAAAGAAGGTAATACCGAACAGTTTAAAACTGAGATTTTTGTTTCAGTTAAAGAACAGGCATAATGTCCTGGCTGCTTTCCCTTTAGCTCTGGGAAGCAAAGGACTTCACTTGCTTCATGTGTAGAGAGATTAAGGCAGGTGAGAAGCATCTCATCGAAGAGCCAATATTTCACTGTTTATTAGGGGTGGTACCTGCTTCTCTCTAAACCCTTCCCTGAGCACATACGAGCAGAAAGAAGAATAAAAAAGCAGATATGGCTGTTTTCCCATCTCCTTTTGCTTTCTCTGGGTCCAAAATCTACATCTGTATTTAATCCGTTACCAGAAGACAAACAATTTGGGAATTTCTTATGAAGGTGTTGTTCTTATTTTGTGCCACTTTCTTAGCAGGTGTTAGATAACGTCATGTCATCGGCAAATTTATATGGCAGTCCTGGCAACTGGGAAGTTAAATGGCCCCTAAAGTGCCTTAAGAAAATAATCTTTTTCCTTCAAAATTGGATTATGTAAAAATAAGCCTTTTTTTTTTCTTTCATCTTCTAAAGAAGATAACAAACAAGCACTGGAGAAATAAAGGGGATGAGGCAAGTTTTAAAATGCATATTTTGAAGTCAACATCTGAGTTTGGAAATGCCTGGATCCGCTTACCTAGAGACACACAAGGAGGGTTACCATCTTGGCCAACACGTGAAGACCTGGGCCATGAACTGCATTCCTTCATCTCAGAGCCCTGGAAATTGGGCAGAGGGGATAGAGCTGATGCTGAAACGCCTGGTGGGATTTGCAGACACACACTCCCTTGGAGCTAGTGAGCAACCGAATCGCTGTGAAGTGAATTCGAAGGGAAGCTCGTTGCATCCCCATCTTGCAAACACCTGCCAAAGGTTGACCTTGGGGTAACGCCCCTCAGAGCCCCCTCTAGCACTGTCAAGTAATAATCTCTGACCTCCATGTGTACATTCATTAATTTTTCTTGTTCAATGAGTGAATAACGAGTTGTGTAAAGCCTGGTTAGACCCACCTGTGAGTGGAGAGAAACCCCCTGAAGCTCAGGGGGACATCAGCTGTCAGGGGGAGGTTGAGGATCTGCAGTTCTGTATCCTCATGGGATGGCTCTGGCTTGATGTCCCAGCCCAAATTAACCCCCTGCCTCCTCTACGCAGGCTGGCAGGGTGCAGAGATGCAGGAGCCGGCGGTGCTCACAGGGATGGACCTGAGGGAAAGCAGAGACACAGAGCAGCAGGAAAGGTGTGCTCTGATGTCACCATCATCTGGGATATTTGTTGGTGCCAGTCAGCAAGAGGCACTTCAGGCCTGTTGCGTAAAAGGCCGCTTCTTCCCCTGGGGTCCTGCCTCTTCTTGGCTTTAGTGAGGACGAAAATAGCCCCTTTTAGGCCTAAGGACAAGAGGCTCTTCCTCTCTGGCCACCTGCTTTCTGCTCACCCCTCTGGAGCGTGGGACTCCAGGGAGACAGTCTGGGAGGTGAAGGCCAAGGGTGTTAAGATGCTAAAAACATCTTAAGAAATGAAATCAACAGGGGAGAGAAGAGATCCTTGTGAACATCCTCAAGAAGGGAATGGCAGCAAGAGACACTGTCGTGGTTTGGGCTGGGCTGGCCACTGAATGAATGACAGATGCTGTCTTTACCTCTCTCTCTCCTTTCCCAGAAGAGAAGGGAGAGAAAATAAAGGAGATACTTACGGATTGAAAAGAAAATTAAACTACTTTAATGTAGTATTAATAATGAAGAGAAAAGATAATAATATCACAAAGAAAATAATGAAATATATGTAATATATACAAAACTGTATCAAGCTCCCAGGATGACATCACCGGCAGGCACTGGGAAAGTCCCAGACTGAACTCAGTGATGGATGGGAACTGGATTGGGGAACTGGATTCAGGAATGCTAGGATCGGGATCAAAGGCAGATGAACAGACAGGGTCCTACTCGGACACTGGTCATTGAAGAAAGAGGGCTGACCCTTTGATCCCTCAGCTTTTATACTAAGCATGGGGCAGATGGGATGGAATACCCTGGTGGTCAGTTTGGGGTCACCTGTCCTGTCCCCTCCTCCCCGCAGGTCCCCTACACTTTTCTACTTCCGACTCTCCAACAGGGCAAATAACAAAGTGGGCTGACCTTGGTCGTTATAGCAATAAGTACAAGCAAGACCCTCTCTACATACCATTCCTTGGTGTTCACTGTAAACATCAGGTGTTATCACTCTGGAAGCAGACACTGCTGAAGAATATGCCGTTAAATTCAGAGAGTGCAGACAGTTAGAACAGATGTAACAAAAAAGTAAAATTATTGAAAAAAAAAATTGGTTCTGTTTTACCTCAAATCAGGATATTCCACCCCTTATTTCATACCATTAACATCATGCGCAGGTCACTAAAACCAGGACAGACACCCTCTCTACAAACCAGCCTTTTCTGTCCCGGACTCCTGGGGTGATGGTGCCGCCGTCACCCCACAAAGCTGCGGCCTCGGAGTGCCCAGGTGACGTGCTTCTCCCCTCCTCATGCACAGCCAGATTGGCCGGTCCTGGCTGCAAACTGCTGCTGGGGCCAGCACAGGGGGCACGAGGCTGGGAACAGTCGACGGATCCAGCTTGACCCACTGGAACCAAATTATGGATGACCCACGACTGCTGTTGCAGAGACCTACAGCATCACACAGACACCGGCCGCCACCTCCTGCCCGCACACTTCACGCCTGCGAGCTGGTTGCCTGGATCCTCATTCAATGCACAGCTGGAAGGGATTGCCAAAGAGAGGGACAGGCTCCTTGGTTTTTATTTCCTTGTCGTATAAATGATTAAATATAAATTGAGACAGGGTTTTCACCTTGCGTTATACAACCCCCCAGCACCTGTGGAACTTGTCTACAGAGAGGGATGGCTTCAATGGGATGGATCGAGGACAACAACAAACCTGTCTGCCTTCTGCTTAGAGAAGAGAGGTAAAAACAATCCAAGCTTCAAACCAGACAGAGAAAAGATTCAATCTCAGGATTTCTGGTCCCACTGGGTTTGCTTTCCCCAGGGGGGAACGGGAGCAGCTCAACTCATGCAGACATCTTTCAGGAAGAAGAATGACCTGGTTTGGAAAGGGGTCACATCTTCTGGAGCCAGCTGGGGAGGGCAGCGCGGCTGTGCCCCATGGCAGGGTTTCTGCATGTGTTTTGCGTGTGTAACTTTTTGCTGCACTGCCGCAAGACAGCGGCGCCAGGCTCTGCTAATGGCCACGGTGCGGCTGGCCATTGCCAGCCAGGCATCACCTCCTCCTTTTCATCACAGCACATAGTACTCTCGTGAAATACAACGCTCGGCTCTCTTGCTGACTCTCTTAAAGCCCTCTACAAAGTATTTAACCCTGCAGTAAATTCACATCAGGACACAAGTTATGAAAATTATCTTCCTCTTGCCTTTCTGAGGCAGAAAGAAGTGAAAATTCAATTTTTAATGCCAAAAATTCAGAAGTAATGAGTGAGGCATCCCCGCCTCCCCACTTAAATATAGTAGGATCAACTTAAAAGTCAAGAACTTTGTTGCTGTTAAAAATAGCTAATGAAGTGACAGTATTTGCTCAGAGGCTGGCTCTCCCGTGTGAGCGCACTGCCAGCCACTGCCGAGTTGCAGATCAGCAGGAAGTTTAGAAGCGACGTGTACAACGGCAGCAACCAAGTTTTGTAAGCGCAATCTGGGAGAAAACAGTGATTAAGCAAGAAAATATGGCAAAAACAACCATCTGTTTTATTTTCTCCTTTTGTTTGCCCATTGGGTTTTGAGTCTGTGAGGCTCAAGTTTTCCACATTTTCTCCAAAACAAATAATTGGCTTTTTCAATGGAGCTTGAGATTATCACATAATCACCTGCTTCTTAGAGGTGAGGCTGGGAGGCAGTGGCACAATCCCCAGCATGGCCAGAAAACCCAGCGGTGCTCAGAAATGAGGTGTCTCTGGACACACAGAGAAGGAAAACTCCAACCTCCCCATTTCGAGACGTGTGTGAGAACCAATGAACCTTCCCCTTCTCTCTCGAGACTTGCAATTGCAGAGACTTGCCTACTAATTAACGTAGCGGATCCAGAGAAATAAAAAAAGCCCCTGGAAAAAAAAAAAAAAAAAGAAAGAAACGTTTTCCCTTTGCATGCCAAAACATATGCCTTTTGTTACACCTCTGGCTTGCGCATCCCCCATGTGCTGCAGAAGGGGAAATAAACTCCACTGCTATGCCTTGGTCATGCTCCTGTTCACGTTTGAGGAGTAATCTCCATGCAGATAATGCTGGCTTGGAAAGCATCATGTGTGCCTGAGAGCCACATGGTGAGAGAGAGGGGAAAAAAGCCCAGCCTTGCTTTTCACTGGTAGTAAATTCTCCTTCCTGGGAGACGCCGGCATTTTTGGGTGCAGTTTGTCTTCAAGGCAAGTGTTTTCTCCTTTCATCTCAGAGGTGCTGGGAGCAGCAGGCAGCATCGGCTGCTGCCTGGTGAGGGGCTCCCTTTTATCAGGCACAGCTGCTGGGAGATTCCTGTGCTTCACTTTCTTATAAATCATATTTAAAGACCAACAGATCATTCTGCACACACACACACACACCCCCCAAACTGGAGAATGGAAAAAAAGATGTTGCATTAAGAAATACGCAGCCTGGGGCAGCTTTTTAGAGGTTTCCCCATTAAAGGGAGATCTTCCCCAATTTCAGGAAGAAATTTTTCACTCTGAGGGCGGTGAGCCCCTGGCCCAGGTTGCCCAGAGCAGCTGGGGCTGCCCCATCCCTGGAGGGGCTCAAGGCCAGGTTGGACGGGGCTTGGAGCAACGTGGTCTGGTGGGAGGTGTCCCTGCCCAGGGCAGGGGGTGGCACTGGGTGGTTTTTAAGCTCCCTTCCAACCCAAACCATTCTGTGATTCTATGATTCTATGAAATAGATAAGATAGGGGATATGTCCTATAAGAGAGGGGGTGTTTTCCCACAGGGGGTTAGACAGGGTGGTCAGAGGGCCCTTTGTGACACAGGGCTGCTGGGGAGACCTCAGCTCTCATGGAGAAGGGAGAGGAAGGGGAGCTTGGCAGTAAGTGAGACAGGTGGGACGTCTTAAACCAGACCAGCATTGTGGTGGGAGGACAGATGGCAGCTGCCCTGGGGGTAGAGAGCTCCGGGCGGGCGTGCTCTCCAAGTCCTGCAGCAGCAGGAGGAGGAACAGACTGGCTTTTTTGTTTCTTTCCTTTTTAGCATCTCTGCTGCCATCTCGGTTCCTCTCCCAGCAGCCTGTTCCTGTGGCAGTGGAGGAGGCTCTCGGGGAGGCGTTAATTCTGTGTCTCTGTCTCGGCAGGTCCCGTTCTGCTCGGGTGAGATGCCTGCTGTACTCATCCCTCGAGCTCTCTGCCCAAAGACGATGTTAACCCTTCCTCACACCTATAAACACCCTGCAGAAAGGCAGGGAGACAATGCATGCCCAGAAATGTGTTTTTTTCTGATATTCACACATCAGACTACTCAGTGTCCCAGGCAGGTCTTCAGTGTTATAGGGCCTAATCCCTCACCCAGCTATCTCTATTTTGAGTCTAGTAAACTGTATTTAACAGGGTCATCCTCCCCAGGCTATGAATCTGCTCAGAGGAAAAGGATACCACAGCTGGTCGGCCCCTTTCCCTTTTGCATCTGTTGGTCAGCTGAGCAGAACCTCACAAATAACGAAGGTCCTGAGAGGCCCAGGGAGGCAGAGGAGGTGATTCTGTCCCTCTACTCTGCTCTGGTGAGACCGCACCTGGAGTACTGTGTCCGCACCTGGAGTACTGTGTCCAGCTCCTCAGCACAAGAAGGACATGGACCTGTTGGAGCGGGGCCAGTGGAGGGCCACGAAGATGATCAAAGGGCTTGAGCAGTTCTGCTGTAAGGACAGGCTGAGAGAGTTGCGTTTGTTCAGCCTGGAGAAGAGAAGGCTCCAGGGAGATCTTATAGCGGCCTTCCAGTACCTGAAGGGGGCTTACAGGAAGGATGGGGAGGGACTCTTGATCAGGGAGTGTAATGATAGGACAAGGGGTAACAGTTTCAAACTGAAGGAGGGGAGATTTAGATTGGATATTAGGAAGAAATTCTTTGCTGTGAGGGCCCCTGGCCCCGGTTGCCCAGGGAGGTTGTGGCTGCCCCATCCCTGGAGGTGTTCAAGGCCAGGCTGGATGAGGCTTTGAGCAGCCTGGTCTAGTGGGAGGTGTCCCTGCCCATGGCAGGGGGGTTGGAACTAGGTGATCTTTAAGGTCCCTTCCAAACCAAACCATTCTATGATTCTATGTTGCCACTGGGGTAGATGCAGGTCAATTAGGGTTGTAAGATGTCTGACTTGGCAGCAGGTGACCCGTCAAACAGCTCATCTTATCTCCAGAGAAAGGGAAGGTGAATGATTTACACTGCAGCTCCTGGTCACGAGCAGCCGCTATCCTCCTGGCTCCGCTGTGTCCTTCCCAGGCCAAGGCAGCCTAAGGCTGCACTCCCTGCCGTGCCCAAGCTGACCCCAGGGTGTGGGGGTGGAGATGTCCTGGGATACAGAGCTGGTACAAAGCTGAGCTTGGGGGCTCAGGTCTACCTTGAGGCAGCATTTTACTGGCTGTGCTGGTGGGCATCATCCCTTCTGTGGATGAGGGTGTGAAGAGGACAAGCATGCCAGCAGGTGCAGGTAATAATTACAGAGGGTTAAGTTAGTAGTGTTTTAGCTTTAAACCCTAACTAAACCTCTTCAGGCTGCTTCTGAGCCAGGGATAGTGGTGAATAGTTCTTCATCTTTCAGAAGAACGGATTCCATTCTTGCCCACTGCAGAGCTCCAAGTCTGTTAGCAGCCTTGGAAAAGCAGAAGTAAGAAGAAGAAAGAAAAGATGTCAAGGAAATGACTCAGTAAAGACTAAGCCTCGCGTCTGCCACTGGTGGAAATCAGCACAAGTCCATGGCCACCAGCAGAG
The DNA here is from genome assembly GCF_028500815.1 of Rissa tridactyla. Classification (NCBI taxonomy): domain Eukaryota; kingdom Metazoa; phylum Chordata; class Aves; order Charadriiformes; family Laridae; genus Rissa; species Rissa tridactyla. The sequence continues at coordinate 6,718,332 of NC_071483.1, forward strand.
CTGGGCTCACATGAAAGTCCTCCTAGTCGTCATCGCCAGCCAAACCAACACAAAGCCACATTAAAATATTTCTGGGTGCCCCCATGGCCCTGATCTGCAGCAGAAAGCTCGGGGATGATGTTCCCCCAAGATGTCTCTTCTGGAGGCAGGCTGAGGATAATTAACAAAAACTTCCTCAGGGGACCCATTGTCTGAGCCAGCTCTGGGGCACGAGGGCTCCCAGAGCTGAGTTCTTTGCTGGGGGTGCTGGGAGGACACGGGGGATGTAGTTCTACGCTAACGAACAGTCTCACATGCTAATCAGAGAAGTGGCTCAGCACGGGGGACAGGGCTCCTCCGTGCCCGCTGGGTCGTGTGTCTTTACTTACAAAGCTGACGCTGTGTTTGTGCAGAAGAAACAACCGCTGCGTGCTTGTGAGTGCCAGCAGCCACGGCCGTATTGATCTAATTAGCCCTGTGAAGCATGGCTTGGCAGCCTGTGACAGTGTCCCCCGCTGTGATACAGTCATCCTGCGACAGGCAGCTGCGGCCATCAGCCGCGGGAGGAGGCACGGTCACCGTGTAGGGTCTGCAGGCTGTTCTCCTTCCCCAAGAGGGGACGCCCAGGCAGGACAGACTGCATCGAGCTCAGCTCCGTTTCAGCAGGTGGCTGTACCTTATTTTTGCCAGTTAAAAACCAGTTATTAAACCAGAGCAGCAAAAGAGACAAGGAGAGGAAGCGGAAGGAAAGCCTCGAAGGGAAAACTCCCTGCTGATGGAGCTGAGGGGTGAGCGCTGCCCTGGTGGTCCCCTGATGCCGCACTGGTAGGGTGTCCCAGCAGGTCTGGGTGCTCTCAGCCCTGTCGGGACCAGGGATGCTGGGCAGAACATGGCAAGTGCCAAAACTGTGTTGGTGGACTCTATCAGGAGCCGACTTGGAATGTGCCTGCAGGTCTAGGAAGGGAGAAAAACTGGTACGGAGCCCAGGAAAACCAAAGCTGTGACCTTTGCTCATACCCTGGTGGTGCCCTTTCCAGAGCTAAGAGCCGTGACAGCCTGAAGCCACCTGTCAGAGCACAGCGACTTGCTCCCGTCTGAGCTCCTCGAACTCCCCAATGCCCCGCGCAGGGTGAGAGGGAAGAGCCGGGGTGTCGGGGCATGCACAGCCCCAGGGATGCACGGTGCTGGTGAGGAGGTGGAGGCAGCTGAGCTCATCTCCGGCCGCTTTGCCTTGGTCTCTCTGTTGACGTGGGAGTGACCTGTTTCAGGGCTCGGTGGAGCCAGCGTCGGTCTTTGCTCCCCTCTGCCCACAGGCTGTGCAGTGCTCAGAGGTGGCAGGGTAACACTGAGGGACAACTTTAACAACAGGTTGTCGTCATCCTTCATGTCTTACAGTGCAACAGCAAGGGACGAAAAGGAGTTAGGAAGGCTGCCCTAGCTATATTCCTCCAATAATTAAAATGTAGAATTTATTCCTTCTTCCAGTGAGCCTCATGCAGAGAATTAAACACAAGATTAATGAGGTGCCTAATGGTTTGTGTAGCCCCACTCAGAAATAAAACAACTGTTTGCTCCTTGTGTGATTGGGTGTCTGAGAGCAGCCAGTTTCTCTCCAGATGATGTGTGCTGCTACCAGTGACAACTGCAGATGGATGTTTATGCTGCTTGCCAAGCTGTTGGGAAAAGCACTGACGCAGATCTGAAAGAAACGCACTCAAACTTGCTGCTTCAAGTCACGGGTTTGAGAACAAAAGCTCGGGGAAGGAGCAATACCCAGGACTCAGCTGCAGCCGGGTTTGCTGGACGCTGCTCGCGCAGCAAGGTTACTCTGATCCGGTCGGGATTGCAGCTTTTAAATTGAGATGCCACAAAGCTGCTGGTGACCCAAGGCACTTTGTTTGCCCAGAGCCACAGATCCATGGGTGGCCGTGACAAGCAGCGTAACCCCGGTGCAGGTCTCCCCGCGTCCCTGACGAGCAATAAAAGCTTCAGTTGTATAACCACAGCGTGTGCTCCAACTGGATGTGTTATCTCTCGCTCTCCCTCATTTATCTTTTTTTCTAAGGACCACCCAGTTAAAGTATTCTCTTCCAAAGCATTTGGCCTCTGCGTCAAAACCACACGCTCTCCCCAGGCCTCCGAACACGGGTTCTCCGTGCTGGCTGCTGACGCTGGAGCTTTCTCCCAGTGAGGGCTGGGAGCAAGTGTCCCCCTGCAGAGGTGCCCTGCCATGGCTGGGGTTGATGGAGACAAGGCAGGAATTAGAAATGCCGACCTCTCCCCTTTACAGAAATTTTCAAGGTCTTTTCTTGTTGGTATTCTGCGGTGCATTGTAGTCTGCATAGACAGCCAGCATGGTTTCAGCCATGGCTGTGGGGATGTGCATGGTGACATGCTCTTCCTCTGCAGCTCCTGCTGCCTTCTCCCTGTTGGGACATGTGGTGGGGCTGGGGGTCAGTGGGTGCCTGGTCCCTGCTCCTCTTGTTTGTCCCTATAAATCTGTTCATAGGAGGAGCTCAGGGATCTGTCAGTGGCCTGGTGTTCACAGGCATCACAGTGGGGTTCACCTACCAACCTTTCTGAAGAGGAACTGTGGGCTGAAAGATTTCCATCCGAGAGCACAAGGAGAGAGCCCAGGAGGTGGCACCAACCATCGCCTGCCAGATCATGCCACCCTATATCCCTGGTGGGCACTAACCTGGCCAGGGCCCCCAACCACGGGTAAGACCCTAAACCTCCTCCACTGCCAAACCTTGGACTTCCTACCTTGGACCTTCCCTTGGACACCCATCAGGGTGTTATTCCTACATTACCCTAAATTACCCCTGAAACCAGGACACTCTGGTACCCAGCGACATGGACAACAGTTTATTCCCTTCTCTCTGCATCAACTGCTTGCATAGCTGAGGGCTGTTATCACGTCTCCCCTCCATCGCTTCTAGACTAAACAAGCACAGTTCTCGCAGCCTTTCCCCACAGGTCATGTTTTCGAGACCTCTGATCACGTTCGCTGATCGCCTCTGGACTGTCTCCCGCTGATCATCATCTCTCTTTAAGGGCGGTGCCCACTGGATGCTGTTCTCTGTCTACGTACACAAAGCAGAAAGATTATTTTTCATTTCTTATGGACAAGATTTGGATTTATACCTCCCAGGGGAGGGGAGAGAGGAGAAAGCCAGCCTCTCCTTAGCAGCTCCACTAATCACCCATTTATGATAGTGCCTCACAAATCAGGCTCCCGATACCCAGGAATGAGAAGACATAGCATTTCAGGCATTTTATTCCCAATTCTGGTGTCTCAGGAATCACTGGATTGACACTTTCTGGTGTTCCCTGCACCTGGGAAGGCTGGAAGCCCCATGATCTACTCCAGCACAAAGCGCTGAGAGATTACAAATGGACAGATAATAGATCTAGGCAGAAAAAATACAACTCTTCCTGGGAGAGGATCAGGAAAAACTTAACATTTTTCTCATAGAAAATCAAAATTCTGTGAATTCTGGCCTGAAAACCAATAGGGGTGGTTTTTTTGTTGTTTTTTTTTGTTTGTTTTTTTTTTTTTCCAATTCCAGAAATGCTCTGCAGTGTCTCGTGCATCTTTCTGGACCTTGCTCTCCATTCTCCATCCAAATTCCCTCCCTCAGGACACTCCACCGCCTGCCTTCAGCTGACCACGCTGTTCTACCATGGAGGAGTCTCCATCCACCCTGAGCCATCAGAGATGTCATTCTTTGGCAAAAAAAAATCAGCCTTTTTTAAACAGACAAAGCAATCTGTGATCCAAAAAAACCCCACAGTGTCCCGAAAGTGTCAATAAGCTCAATGCAGAAGATGCGACGCTCAGCAGTAGATAGCTACGTGCACCGAGTACTTTTTTTAATGAGTACTTTGATGAGTATAACATTTTGATGAGAGACGGATGTGTTGATCGCAGAGCCGAATGCCCAGGGAGGTGCAGGCTTCATGAAGGAGCAGTCGCAAAGGTGGGAGAAGAGCATCCCCATCCAGACCTGTGTCCGGCAGCAAAGCAGCATGAGCTGAATGAGCTGCTGTTTGGCCCCTGGTTTGGGAGCTTAAAATGACGCAAGAACTGGGGGGTCCCAGCTTTGCCACTTGTCCAAAGAGTTTCAGGGTAGGACAGCGGGCACAAGCTTAGATGGAAACACATCCCCCAGTACTAATCAGCATCTCATCTTCTCCCACCTCCTGAAATGCAATGGAATGGGAAACAGTGCGTCCAAGCGCTCATGCTGTAAATCCACCAGAAGCTGTATTTCCTAACTGAGGGGCTTTTACAGTCCTTACAGTAAGTAATAAAACTTCAGGAGGATTTTCTTGTGGTTAAACACTGAGGCCTGTTTTGGCCAAGCAAAGTGGGCTCTGCTCTGTCCTCCGGATGGAGTGGAACTGGATTTATTATTATTTGTGTTTCAGTTTAAGCATTACTCAGAAGGTAGCATTAGTCATAAAGCTGGCTCCCTGCATGGCTACCCTTGTTTTCCTTGTGTTTCTCTTCCTGTCTTTAGCTGAATTCTCTTTGACATCAACCATCAACCATTAAACTGCACATAGATCACATATTGTCGGGGGCTGGCAGGGTTTCTGATCTGGCCTCTCTCCGCTCTACAGCTGTTTGGAGAGCTTGCTCTGCTGGAAGGAGGGTGGTCTGTGTCTCCTGTCCTTTGAAGTCTGAGGAGCCCCTAGACACATGCTCACACTCTGATGTGCTCTCAGCTCATCCACGTTCCGATGTCAGCTGGACTGTGGTGGCAGAACTACCTTGTTGCATGAGGCTTTGCACTGGGAGGGGAAGAGGATACGTGCAACACCCACCTTAGGTGCTTCATCAGACTCTACCTGTAGCCAAGGGAGAGAAAGAGGGACTCCCAGGGAGCCATTCCTCCCACTCAAAGCACGGCAGGCGAAACGCCTGATGGACCACTCGGGCTTTTGCCTGGATGTGGAGGGAGCTGAAGGGGGCTGGCTCCGACTTAGGCATCTGGCTTTGAGATGCCTAAAATCAATAGTGCAATCCTATCCTGCACTCCCTGCTGTGCGCCTCCTTCCATTTCCTACATAATTTCATTTTCCTGACCACAATTTCTGCTGCACACTGGCAACTGCACCCACCATCAATGCAGTTTCAGGTCGTTCCTCTTCCTGTTTGCTGGCCTCACTGAACTTTACCCTTAAATTCACTCTTCCACCTCCTCTTCACTCAGAGCCGTCCCCTTGCAAGTATGCCCATGTGGGACCTCTCTTTTAGCACTGCCACCATCTCTTCTGGTGGGTGCAGTCATGCCTCTTCATCAGCCACAGGTTTGCTCCTACAAGTGCAAAAGACACGGCAGCGTCAGTGGATGGAGACGAAGGTGAGTGATGTGCCCACCTGAGAGTTGTTCTGTGGACTGAAAATGCTCCATCAGATCTCTGCCTGTCACCGTTCCTATCAGACAAAGGACCCTCAGCAGGTCCCTGGGGGCTGCCTGCCAAACTGTGGGGCTGGTGACTCCCTCGGTGGTGCCCCCAGCTCTCCATCTCCAGCAGGTCTCCCAACCTCGGACCTCTTTGAAGATAAATTCAATGTCTGTGTCCACGTGTCCGTCTCAGCAAAGGCGCTCAGCTTTCCTCCCACAGCCTCTGCGCGAGACAGTGTCTCTAAATTCATTTTCCAAAACAGATTAGTATTTACTCACCCAAGGCAAAGAAAAATATTCCAACACGAGGCAGCCTCCTGCATCGCTCTTACCCAACCCCTGGCGTATTCCTCTCCAGGTGCTGTAATTTGGGACGGGGAAGGCAGACAGCCTTGAAGTGGTTTTTCTTTCTCCTGGAGCTTCTCCAGCATGCTCCTCCCCTCCTCCCCACACCGAGTAGCTCTTCTTCCCCTCTCAGCCAACGTCTAATTGTCCTCTGATATTAGGAAGCTAAACGAAGAAACTGTTAAACTACTCGGAGCTGGGTAAATAATATACTTTTTCTAATTAAGGGTCCTAAACCTGTGTCCTGCCTGGGTGGGCCAAGCTGCCCATCACTGTTGTGACTGCTAGAGATTTTGGAGGGATCAATCCTGCAATTTAAAGGTAACTTTTCACACAGCAACAACAGCACTGCTGACATCCTCAGGGGTGCCTGGGATGGCAGTGAACTGCATGGGATTAGGAGGTGATCCTATTTTACTGTCTCATCCCTCTGCTAGTTAAAAGGCCTGATCCCAAACACCAGACAAACCTCAGTGTATGCTATTATTAGTTTTCCATTATAAATTAATAGATTAAAAAGTCATGCCGGTTAATTACAACATGCTAAAGCAGTAACCTGGCTATATAGGAATGTTAACGTGTGATCCAAGGAGTAAAAGCAATGGGCAGGGAAACAAAGTGAGAGTGAGCAGATCACATTGGAGGGTTAGAGCGAAGGAGGTTGTCATCTTCATGTTTTCCGCTGAAAGCCATGGCTTCGTCAGCACAGAACACCGTGATTTGGAGCCGAGAGCCGGAGCTCCCATCCCACACTGACTCCCAGAGGACCCGCAATGCAAAACCTCCCCACCTGAGAGAGCGGCAGATCCAGTGGCAGTGCTGGGGCAGAGGGATGGCGCTTCCAACACCTGCTTGCAAACGCCATCCTGCATTCTGCGACCCTCCACAGGTTTTATAATTGTTGACAGCAAAGCGTAAATAAGCACACCCTAAATTAACAGTGCCCTCCTCTGGCTTTAAATTATTTTCATGGATTCTTCTCTTGAAATCGCAGCAGGCTTTTGGTTCAAAGCTTTGTGCAAAATAAATCATAAAAGGAAGGAGACAGGACAGGCTAAAGTCCGCGCTCCTGCAGCTGAGTCTATAAAACCCTGCTGTGCCACTTGCACACGCAGTGGTTTCTGAGTGGGACGGCTTCTTCTCTCACTGATGTCTGCAAAAGGCGTCTCACCCCTAGCAGAGCAAGCTGCATCTGGCCCACAGTTTCTCTAATGCTTGCCTAAAACAACAAGCAAGCCCCAGCAAATCGAGCAGTGGCGGCCGAGTCATTAACAACCCCCGTGATGCCTTCTGGCCTGCTGTTGGGTTTCAGCATGTCTAGCAGAGGTGACTGGTGGGGACACGGGGGTGCAGGTCTGTGTCTCAGCAGCTCCAGGATTTTTATTGAATGGGCCTAAGCCCACTGCTGAAGGTTGTGTTGGATTTGGGTGACCTAAGCGTCAGGAGAGTGAGTGCAAACCAGCGCTGGGGGATGCACAGAGAGGAATTTCCCTTCCATGTCTTCTTAAAAGCTGTTGCCCCAGGTTAGGACCGTGCCTTCCCATTTAATGGTCGCCCTTTGGCTGCACCAGAGCCGGGAATTGCTTGGAAGAGAGAGGCAGGGCTGGCTTTTTACTGCTGCTAATGAAGAGTGATCCCTGCCTGACCCTCGCATCACATGAGTCCTGGCATGGTAGGTCTGGCTGTGTTTTACAGGGCAAAGCCCGTTAAAGAGGAGAGACTGAAGTTTATTGCCCTGTTTGAATTCCACATACGTCCAGATGAAAAACAAGCCACTTAAAATGATAAAAGGGCCTGCTTTTTATTTACTGGAGTGGCAACGAAACTCCTAGCTCCATCTCTCTCGTAGGCTGTATTCATGCAGACCAGACGCTACCAGGCACACGGTCTTTCTTGAAATAAAGCAATTGTCCGTTTGCAGGAGAGATGTGAAGGGTGCTGCAGAAATGCCTGCCTGCTTGTCCCCTGCCTCTGGGCTTGAGGTTGACCCATCCTTGAGCCCGACCCATCCTTGAGCCCGACCCATCCTTGAGGCCTTCCCTCCCAGCCCTCCTGCCACGCCAACATCCCTCCACTGTGCAGGGCAGAAGCAGGATGGGTGAGAAGGGATGAAATCGATGGCGGGTGTCCCAGAGGAGCAGCCATGCAGGGGAGGGAAGGTGATGAACAGGGTGGGAAAAGAGACAAGGTGTACTGCAAAGGGTCAGGTCGGTATCTGAATGGGGTGGAGAGGGTCTGAGACGGGGAAAGACTCTAAAGCAACGAGGAAGAAGAAGGTACAGAAGTGGAGGAAGGAACGATGGGGACCTGACCTTGAGAGGGGAGAAGGGGGAGAGCAGAGAAGGGACACTGAAGACAGAGCAAGGGAGGAACAGACGTCCCCCAGCGCATCTGTGGGGCGGGACAGGAGAGAAGGGGTGACACCCTGAGGCGGGGGGGAAAAGCAGCCCAAGCCCCACAGCTCATCCCTGGCCAGTCAGAGATGGGGGAGGGAGGGAGGGCAGTGGTGGCAGGGTCTTGTGGGAATGCCTGCCAAACAGGGTGAAGGCAGTTAGCAGGGTAGAGTCAAACCATGGTCTGAGAGTTTAACCAGCTTACCCTACACGAGCCCCTCCTTCAGCTTTGGGGAGTTGCAAAACCCCCCATTTTTTAATGGTTTCCAGGCTCCGATGTCCTACTGATTTCAGCGCGTTACAGACAGACTGAGAGATCCGCAGTCCCCCAGGGACAGGGGCTGCAGGAGCAGGAAAGGTGAAGGCGTCTGAGCAACGAGCACTTTACAAGGCAGCTCACCCCCCACTATCCCCGCACGTGTTCGCGTGATGCAGATGCAGATGTCCCTGTCAGTACATGTGCTCTCTACAGCATTACATCATTGCAGTGAAACAGCACCAGGTAGCAATGCAGCAAACTGCAATCAAGGGCTGGGGCAGGCTTCTGCCTTCTCCTTCCAAAATAAACCACGACAGCACTTGGTGGGAAAGGGGAGGCTTCTGAATGGTAGGTGTTGGGGTTTTGACCAGCCCCATCACCTGAACGCTTGTGCCACGGTCCTTCAAATATGATATGTCCATCGGATTTAGGGAGCTGGGTGGACACATGTGTTGCAGTGGTGGGACCCCACAGCGCAGTCCACTGGTGGGATTTAGAGGCTGCCAGGGGAGAAACAAAAGGGGCCGTTCAACGTGCCATCCTTGGATGGAGAACAATCTGTCATGGCAACCATATCAGTGTCATTCCAGCGTCAGGAGATATGTTGTAAAACAGATATGGCTTAAGGTGTCACCCCATGGAGCCAGAGGAGCCAGATGGGAGCTTGAATCCAGATCCAGGGGACAGGCTGTCCCTGTTGGATGTGTCAGTGAGTGGATACTCACCTCTGTGGCCAGCAAACGAAGGTGGTCACATATGAGATTATTTGCAACTCATCCTTGCCTGTACAGAAACCATACGGGGAGCATCTGTCAGTCCAAGAGGGTAGGTATGCTGAAGCATTGACCAGGAGGGGTTATATTGGTATCTGAATGGCAAGAAATAATCTCATCATTTGGGCCAGAGCTCTGAGCTGCAATGTTTGTGTTGTTGCACAGATCACGCCAGCTGCAGAGAAGGTAGCGTGTCTGTTTATAGACACTTCATTATCAAAGTGATGCTGATAAATTGGAGCAAATTCCTCCAGGGATTTTTTGAGACACAGCTTTGCAAAGGAGGCTAAAAGGACTAAATGCGCTTAGGATTTACTGAATCCTTTTACTCAGTTAAATGACAACACGGTGTCTGTCAGGTAGAAATGCTAACTACCTTGAAGGGGGAACATCACTTTGGATGGTTTGCAGTGGTAAAACTCCTTGGGATGAACCTAGTCAAGTGAAAATTTAGGCTGGGCCTTGGAAAGTCTAAAAGGATGTTACAGAAAAACTTGCAGAGGGTTTTTAAATGGGAACTTAACAAAGGACCAAAAAGTGACTTTAAAAGGTAATAAAAGGACTGACATTTTCAGATGAGTTATGTGATTATCACCATATATTTACTTTCTGTGATCTTTAATGCAACTACAATAACTGCTTTGTTGAATGAAGGGCTTGGCCGTTCTTCTAGACCATCATTGTTCCACACGCATTTTTACTCCCATGAATTTTAGTCAGGCAAATCATTTGCTACGTGCAGCTTATTACAAAACTGAAACCCTTTTTTCCTGTTTCCTTACTGTAAACACAGAGCAATTTATGTGACTTTCTTCGGTCTTCATTTATTTGGCAAGTGCAAACAGAACTTGGCTCTTGTGTCACCCGCAAAATTCTTCCATGATTATTCACAAGGTGTGTGTCAGGCAAGATGCGTAACCGGTTTGCTGAAATCACTGACACTATTTCTGATTTTTGGCCAGCATCCCAAAATTAGCTATATAGGCATTTTTGGCATGACATTTTGGCATCCTTATGCAAGTATTTGCTTTTTGTGAAGAACTCCTACAAACAAAAACTCCCTGCTTCCACGGACGTACATGTATGATGAACAGCAAGCACCAGTGGTATGTTCAAAGAGAATCGACTTCAGAAATCACCGAAAGATTTACGATTCTGTGCTGTTTGTCTGGGCATCTATTTGCTAGTTGGGAACAGGAATGTTGCCATACTGTGCTCAAGGCATGGTCCGATTCCAGTGCGTGATTATATTACAGCTATGGACCACACTTGCATGAACAGGTTAGCATGACTGGCACGATAGAGGATTTTGTTCACTGAATCTGGGGATGGCACCCACTGGGAGAAACTACAAGCATGTTGCAGCACAGGCTTTGAATTCAAAATGATCTTGACAAATTGGAGAAATGGTCTGAAATAACGGAGCTCAATTCAGCAGGGACAAGTGCCAGGGACCGTGGATATGCAGTTGCGCCAATAAGGCGTAAAAAGATCTGTTTGGGCAGCAAGTCCAGGGGAAAAGGGGAAAAAACGAAAAGTGGAAGCTGGTGGGTTGTGAGCTGAACGCAAGTGGTGGTGTGATTCAAGAGAAAAATAAACCAAAGAGAGAGAGGGTGTGAACACGGAGAGAAGCGTAGAGAAGAGGACCTACAGGGACGGAGCGGGAGACCGGAGCTGCTGATGCCCCAGCACAGGTGGGATCCCAGCAGTCTTCAAACACATCAAGTCAACCTGCAGCCCGTGGTGAAGAGCACAGAGATGAGCTTGAACTGCAGCCAGAAGAAGATTCAGATCCACTTTAGCACAAACAAGGCCAGCAAGCAGGCTGGAAAAACAGATATCAGGGAGAAACCTGCACCAGAAAACTCCTCAAGGTCTCTTCCCGGCTGATTTTTTTCTACATTTCTGCAAGCTGATTTGAGCATTAAAGCTACTAGTATGTGGTGCGATTAGAAAAGGCAACACAGTCCTACCCCAAGTGCAGCAAATTCCTCCCTGGATAAATCAGGCAGTAGGCTCAGAGTTTCCACTGCCGGCTAATCCGTGCCCAGCCTGCTCCTGGTACAGCTGCCTCTCTGAGATTAGCTCCAGGATCATGCCCTGACCTTTACTTCTCCTCCCTTAGCCATTTTCGTTTGCCTACTAAAATGATTCAAAATTCCTACACTTTTGAGCACCTTTAGAGTCATGCAGTACCTGGTGAGAGACACCAGTAGCCACCAATGCAGTGGTCGGTATTGCAGAAGCCGCTATCAATTGCTCGACAACCTTAGCTGAAGGGGAAAACAGGTGTCCCCCACGAAATCTGCATTGCACGGGGCAGGACCTGGCCAGGCTTGCAAAACTTTTTCCAGCCCTTTTGCCTGGTGTAAGCCATTTGTTTAGTTGGGTCAGTAAATATTATGTCTTGACTTCATTTTATAAGATTTTTCTTGCTAAGGAGTGTAAGGACTCTGATGAACGTACAGTTCACCAAGGGATTTTTAGATAAGTTGAAAAGAAAAAAAGGCAGGAGTGCACAGGGTTAAACCTCTGAGAAAGCATGTGCTGCAGCCTGGGAAAGTAGCTCACCGGCCTGAAAATGGACTTTTTCGCTTTTCACGTCCTGTTCTGTATTCTCAGGGGGAGAGGTGGCGTACAGTTCCCTCCAGAAAAGGATTAGGTCCATCTTAACACTGGTTTATTTTTTTATTTCCTCCTGCTTGTCTTAAGTTAAGGCTATTTCTGCACTTTGTGCTGAGGAGGGCTTCAACGTGAAGCTTAATTTTTTGAGGGAAAACTTATAGCATCTATAAACACCCACCAGCAGCACTGGGAACAGTTTTCTTTCCTTATCTCACGGGGTTCCCGGCTGGTTTTCCCACTCCCCTGCCCCAGTGAAGTTTTGGGGGATGACGTGCCCTGGTGGCTCAGATGTGGGCTCAGTGAGCAGCAGTCCGGTGTGTGACAGTGACAACGTGGTGACAGTCAGCTCCCCGTGCAGAGAGCAGGCTAGCAGGGTGGCAGATGCTGCACTCGTGGAGGCACTTTGCTCCTGCAGATTGTTCGGGTGCTGAGGTTTTGGTCTGTTTCCAGCTTCCTTGAAGCACCGCGTTTCCCACTAACTTCTTTGCACCTCATGTCCTCGACTGTGGGATTGGGGAGGGTCTCTGTGGTCAGCGCGCACAACAAATGCCAAAAACCTTCTCTCCTGCCTCCTTAGCAGACATTGTGAGGGTTGCCGAGGTAGTGTAAGTGAATCACCTTAAATATCAGGACCCAGAAACTCATTGTAAATGGAGACAGCAAAATATTTGGTCTATAGAATCATAGAATCACAGAATGGTTTGGGTTGGAAGGGACCCTAAAGCCCATCCAGTGCCACCCCCTGCCCTGGGCAAGGACACCTCCCACCAGACCAGGTTGCTCCAAGCCCCATCCAACCTGGCCTTGAACCCCTCCAGGGATGGGGCAGCCACAGCTTCTCTGGGCAACCTGGGCCAGGGGCTCACCACCCTCACAGCAAAGAATTTCTTCCCCAGATCTCATCTAAATCTCCCCTCTTTAGTTTGAAGCCGTTCCCCCTCGTCCCATGGCTCCCCTCCCTGCTCCAGAGTCCTTCCCCAGCTTTCCTGGAGCCCCTTTAGGGACTGGCAGGGGCTGGAAGGTCTCCCCGGAGCCTTCTCTTCTCCAGGCTGAACCCCCCCAGCTCTCTCAGCCTGTCCTCACAGCAGAGGGACTCCAGCCCTCCCAGCATCTCCGGGGCCTCCTCTGGCCCCGCTCCAACAGGTCCATGTCCTTCTTGTGCTGAGGACTCCAAAGCTGGACGCAGCCCTGCAGGGGTTAAAAGTACTTATATAAACCCTATATAAGTAATATAAGTAATTATATACTTATAAGTACTTGTATAAGTACTTATATAAACCCTATATAAGTACTAATCATCATCCACAAGCTGTAGGGGAGCAGAGCAGATGTAGAGTTTGAGCTGTCACATCATCCAAAGAGTTTTACAAGCTGCAAAGTGTCATCCAACAAGTTTGTTTTGAAAAACACTGCTGGCATTTCATTTTGCCAGTGCTAGCCCCCGATGTGGCTTGTGAGGAACAAGACCACGTGCCTGCGCTGCTGCCAGATGGGTGATTGTTGTCCAGGACAAAGCCTGACCCAGCACCCACATGTTTTGGGTGCTGTAAAAGAGAAGTGCTATATTAATGCAGCCCTAGGCTGTGCTGAAATACAAAATCCAGAGACAGACATGACTCAGGAAGCAGATATATTTCATTTATTTCTCCCAGCGGATTCAGAAGAGGACTAGGTAGGGAAAACACTATATTTTTTTCCCCAGACACTGGGCCATGACTTCTCTGCACGCAAGTGGAACCCGAGGGCCCGGGTTTTGGGAGAACGTAGTGCAGGTCTGCCACTCGTTAAGTGGTGTTGCAAAGACATTTCACCTCCATCCCATGTGTCTGCTTTATCCGACTCAACAGAGCTTTACCGGGGCAGGTTGCTACATTTTTGTGCAGTATTTGGGACACTAGGGTCTCTAGAGCGCTGGTAGATCCAGAGGATCCTGGAAATCAACTGCACTTTCTTAGACGGCCCTGCAAGGTTTGATCTTTCCTTGAGTCTTCTTAGTGGAGAACGCAGCAGACTCTCTACACCTCCCTGAAAGGAGGATGTAGTGAGGGGAGGCTGGTCTCTTCTCCCAAGGAACAGGCGATGAGACAAGAGGAAACGGCCTCGAGTTGTGCCAGGGGAGGTTTAGACTGGATATTAGGAAAAAATTTTACACTGAAAGGGTTATTAAGCATTGGAACAGGCTGCCCAGGGAAGTGGTTGAGGCACCATCCCCGAAGGTATTTAAAAGCTGGGTAGACATAGTGCTTAGAGATATGGTTTAGTAGTGGTTTTGTCAGAATTAGGTTGGTGGTTGGACTCTATGATCTGAAAGGTCCCTTCCAACCCAAGCCGTTCTATGATTCTGTGATAGCTTCCTACCCCAAAACTTGGCTGAATCTTATCAGTAAGACTAAGGCTCAGTATAAGAGCAAGTATCAAACCATGGATATTCAGCTCTTACCTGGGAGCTCACCACCCTCATGAAGGTCTAATTTCTTCAGGCACATGAGGGGTTTTCTGGGTGTGCCAACTGGAACCGCTTCAAAGCAGCAACTGCCCTGAATTTGCTGTTTTTTCTTTCCCCCACATTCCTCTTCAAGGGAGAAACAGCCACTTCTCACCCAGCTAGAGCACTTTGATCTCCTGGGACGTGGGATTTTTGGTTTTGTAGCCCATCTGGGAGGCACCAAGACGCGTGCCTGCAGGCCAGAGGATTTCCCATTGTCCTGCCATAACCACCGAGCTTTGCTGCAGGAACCCTTATCATTTTTTTCCTCCGTCTCTCTTTGTTTCCCAACTTGGACATAATATAAACATTGCAGCAATCAGGTCAGCATATTGTGCTCATGAAGCAGCAGAGGAGCTCCGGGGTCATTGCGTTGCAGAAGGGTATCAGAGCCATGGGTCGTACCTGCGCTACGGATGTACGGTACTGGTGCCACATCTGCACCATCTCTGTGTGTGTGCCACCAAAATGATGATCCAAGTGCTGCAGCGATATCCGTGATGCTACTCTTGTTCCATACCCTGAACCCCTGCGTGGGTCCTGCCTGCTCCTTTTTGCCCTGTTTGGCCCTGTTCCATTTTCTTCCTTGCCCCACTGCCCAGCCAAGGCACTGGTGGGTGTCACAGGGATGGAGACCAGTGATAGCAGGGCAGCAAGGTTGGGAGAGGAAGGACACATTGAGGAGGACAGACTTGAGGCATTACTGTCGCCTCCTTCTGCATCTCGAGTCATGGAGGAGAACCCCTCATGCCAAAACAACCCCCCAGTTCCATGAGCACGGCAACACTGACTACGTTGCACGGGGATTTTCTCCAGTGCCTGGACCACGAGGTGACCTGCAAACAGCAGTGAGATGTTGAGCTGAATCGCTCTGTCTCCCAAACCATGGCTATCTCCTTGACCAGTGCATCTTCCCATGCAGGTGACACAAGGGGACAGCCTACCCAGCAGGCCGTAATGCAATGTTCCTGTCCCCTTTGGTAGGACATATTTTCCAAGCAATCTGAAAGCGCAAACCATGGCGTTTCTCATGTGTGACGTCGGCAGGGAGGAGCGCGGCAGAGCCGAATTTAGTCACATAGCTCTCCCGATGTGTCACTGCCGAAAGGTCACCACATCTCTCCTTACCCCGCTGGCACGGTGCCCGAGGGAGAGGGCGACATTGTATAACTGAGCCTTGTCAGGACCTTTTTGTACTTGGCAGGGCAGGCATACCTCTGATTATTATTTCCTGCAAACAAACAACCTCGGAGCTTCGCAGCACCCTCGGAAACCCTCCATGCCATGGGGCTGGCGTGTAGCTGAGCCCACTGCCGAGACAATGCTGCTGCTTGATTGCTCTCTGTCTTCTCCACGGCTCGGCTGCTGCCACCACGCTCACACAAGGCCAACCCTCTCTTCTGTATTTTCCTTTTCTGACAGCTGATGACACCAAACCTTGAACCCGGAGAGCTGCAAAAAGAAGAGCCAAGCATGCCAGGAGAGGCAGCACGATGGCAGAGTAGAGAGCAGGCAAATAAGTAATGATAGGCAACATAAAACTGGTCGTGATGCTGCAAAGTTCCAGGAAGCAGCACAGCTAGGGGAACAATCCAGGGAGGGGGACTGGTGTGCTGAGCTTGGTGCCCAAAGTCCCCCAAGGTGGTGGGCACAGAGGTGGGAGTGAGTCACGCCGCAAGATGCTACTCTGCATCATAGGCTGCCATTGCACTGCTTGTGTCCATCGTCATGTCACACCTGCCTTGGGACTCTTCTTGGTCTTCTGAGCTCCCCAGCCTGATCTTCTCCCTGCCCACTTCATGGCAGAGTCTTTGCCCTCCAAGGTGCCAGAGTAGACACTTATATACATCCTACAAACAAAAGCTGGACTGGGGGACAGGGACTAAATGTATTCCTGAAATGATTGTGTTGATTTGTGCAGTTGAGAATTTTGCCCGAACATCAGTGATCTGCTGTCTTTCCACCCAGAGCAGCCCGTGAAAGCAGTGATGCCCTCTGTGGCTCTAGAAATCAGATCAGCCAGATGGATTAGAGGCGATGAACATGCCTGGAAGAACCAGATGCAGGTGGTAAAGAAAGGGCCCAGCACAGCAGGGCAGACAGCAGAGAAATGAAAACCGCTTCACAGAGTCATAGAATCATAGAATAGTAGAATCGTGGAATCATAGAATCATAGAATGGTTTGGGTTGGAAGGGAACTTAGAGACCTTCCTGTGTTTGCAGCTGGTCCTCGGCACTGCCCTTCTTTCTCTGACTCCAGCGGGACCTTGGCCGTCGATGCTGGGTGAGGTGGGTCCCACCCAACGCCCACCTGGAGCTGCTCAGACTTCTCCAGGGAGGGGAGAGACGGCTCTGCTCGAGCATTGCCCGCCCACGATTGCCCGCGTGGCCCTGGGCTCACCCAGCCACAAGCGCTGGCTGCTCCCGAAGCGTCCTCCCTGAGTCACGTCAGCGCACGAGGGACGGCGGCTCACCCCGGGGTTGTGACCGTGGTGGTGGGAGCGGAGCTGCTGCAGATACTCACATTCCCAAACCCCTGGGAGAGTAAGCTCAGACCTGTCTCTTGGGAGGAAAACGCCGGCACAACACAAGCCCTCGGATTGCTTTGTTGAGAGAAAGAAAAAACAAACATTTTACTTCTTAATTAACATCCTTCAACCCTCAAACACGCCAAGCAATTATTCCTTCTATATGTCACGCACTCTAATGACTAGTTAATAATAAAAGCCATGCTGGTCTGCAGCCTTCAAAGCCAGGAAGCAGATTTTAGAGTTAATCTCCTTTCACAACAAGCTTCAAAACATGTCTGTGTTTATTCTGGGACAAAACCATTGGGAATGAATAGGCCTGAACAGGGCGAGCAATTTTTTTTCTGTACAGGATTTTTTTAATATATTGTTATTAAGAAAAGTGAATAATGGAGGAAAGCGCTTTGAAATGATGGCTGGAAGGTGGCAGCAGGTAAGGCTTTGAGGCTTACTATCTCTGAAAGCAAAAGCCATTCAGCTGCAAAGGACTGGTTAAAGGCTGTGCCACCCTCACCCTGCCACCTCACCCTCTCCTACCTCCTTCAGCCTGTCACTGTTCACTTCGCCTCATTGGGGGCTGAGTTTCAAGCTTGCCCACAAACCCACCCACATGTCCAGAGCCTCCCCGAGCTGTGTTTCAGGCAATTGCTCATGGTGCTTGGGTAGTTTAGTGTGAGCAATGTCGAACTTCTTCCAGGCTTTTAGATCACAGAATCACAGAATGAGTAGGGGTTGGAAGTGCCCTCTGGAGATCACCCAGTCCAATCCCCTGCCAGAGCAGGGTCACCCAGAGCAGGTGGCACAGGAACGCCTCCAGGCGGCTTTGGAATGTCTCCAGAGACGGAGACTCCCCCACCTCTCTGGGCAGCCTGTGCCAGGGCTCTGCCACCCTCACAGCAAAGTTCCTCCTCATGTTGAGGTGGAACTTCCCATGTTCCAGTTTGTGCCCGTTACCCCTTGTCCTGTCCCTGGGCCCCACTGAGAAGAGCCTGGCCCCATCCTCCTGACACCCACCCTTTCAGTATTTAGAAGTGTTGATGAGATCCCCCCTCAGCCATCTCTTTTCCAGACTGAAGAGACCGAAATCCCTCAGCCTTTCTTCATCAGAGAGATGTTCCAGTCCCCTCAGCATCTCGGTAGCCCTTTGCTGTGCCGTCTCCAGCAGTTCCCTGTCCTTCATAAGCAGATGTCCTACTGCTGCTGTGGCTCAGGGCTGCGAATCCTTCTTCAGGAACAATGGCCCTAAGCCCGCTTCTTGGTGGCAGGATGGAGCATCCCCAGGCTACCTGGACCATCCCTTTCCCAGGTCTGGATAACCCAAGCTGCCCGAGGCTTGCTGGAGGTCAAGACGAGCTGCAGCTCCTGCTGGCCCATGGAAATGTGGGTGCGGAGGGAGGGGGACATGCCTTGGCCATGTCCCGGCATGTAGTCAGGATGTGGGCAGCTGAGCATCCAGAGCCAGAAGCTGGAAAACTGCCTGGTGTGGACAGCAACAAGCATCAAAGTGCTCTGATTCACCCCAGGGAGAGGCCTCTTGCTGGTAATTGCATTATTTCTTCAAGGACTTCTATGTTCCTTTCCCAGATCTCCATATCCCCATGCCTTGAACAGGACAATCATTTCCCAGTGCAACGCCAATGGGGGAATGGAGAAACTTAGCCCAAAGCACCAGAGACATCAAAGTGAGGGAGCGCTGTAATTCATGATGTCTCTGCAAGGCAGGCTTGGAGAGAACAAGAAAAATTCCTTCTCCAGAAAGATGTGGCAACATGAGCAATGCAAGGGGAGGAACACTTTGGGGAGACATGGAGCAATTATTAAACATCTGTCTTTCCGAATGAGGACTCAGACGTTCAGTGATGGCAGATGATTTGAAAAAGAGAAGTAAGTGACTAGAAATAAAAGAAAGATATGCGGTTGCACTGAGCAAAACAGTCAGGTCTGTACATGGTACTGCAGAAAGCAAGGTGGGAAAGACAGAAAAGCCCACGCCAGATTTGGGAAGGTGTTTTCCCGCAGCCTGGGGAATGAATCAAGGTTCAAGCTGCCTGTAGAGGTGGCCTCCCTGTGGCTCTGTGCCACTTGCAGACAAAGGGTGTTTTAGTGTGCACCTCCAGTGCTTTCAGATGGGAACAAGGCACCTAAATACCTTCTTGGTTTGGTGTTTAGTCTCACTGGGTTTTGGCACCTCTGCTAAGAAAGTGCTGCCCCCATCCCTTGTAGAGGAGTGATGGGGATGGAGACTTTCCTCTTCGGGCTGCCTGTGCACTGCGTAATGGGTATCTCCAACAGCTTCCTCCATAGCCTTACTGGGAGGGCTGGAAGAGGGTTAACATCACTCCCAGCTGACAAATTTCCCATTTCTGAGACATGTTTCAGCTCGGGCAGCTTCCACCCACTGCACATGGAGCGTCTGGCAGGAGAACAATAACCACCACGAAAATACCAACGCAGGTGTCACTGTCTCTTGTGAGAGATGTGTTCCACTTCTTAGATTTTTCAGGAATTAATTGAAAACATATTTGTGGGGTTTGTTGTAATGGGGGTTGCCATGACAACTGCTACAGCTACTCGGAAAAAAATAGGAAGGGCTCACATTGTCACAGGGGCCATCTGTCCCTTCCATGGAGGGTCATTATAAAGCCATGTACCAACCTCCCCGAGCCGAATCTTCATTTAAGCCTATGGTGATAAAAGTGCTTGGTACAATTTATCAAAAAGCTTCTCTCCTGAATCACTGTTTCTTTTCTCTGCACTGACATGATAATTTCCTCTATATCGGTGCAAATTAAATTCTAATGAGGAAGCTCCGCATTTCAATGTGATGGAAAGCTTTTCTTCTCTAAGATGCACAGAAGCATTGCACCCATTGTGGAGGGAGAGGAAGGGATTAAATACGAATCAAGGTGCGTGAGACAAGAGCAAGCTTTCCTCACCCGTGTTTCTGATGTTGCCTCCTAGAGCTAGAGGTGCAGGAGCCCTTCAGCAGCCCTGGGAGAGGCAGTTCTGCCTTATTTGCCTTAATGCTGCGGAATTACGTAGCCTGGGTGGCTGCGTGTTCCTCTCTGAGCTGAGAGGACAAAACCCTCCGAGGAGGGAGGTGGTGAGCAGTTCCTAGAAAGGCATCCAGGACGCAGCAGTGGGCAGGGCTGGGTGGCCCTGGGCAGGGGAATGGCGGCTGCTGTGGAACCGGGGGCTGTTCTCGGAGTGTTTTGGGTGACAGGTGGCACCACGGTTCTTGACACGGCAGTACTTGCAGATCCCCCAGGTCCCATGGGGGAGGAAGGGGAGGCCTCCACTGGTGCAATTTGATCTGGAGGATATTTTCATTTGTGTTTTCTACATGACAGTGTTACAGAGAGGGCACCCCCACGTCTCAGCAATGCGAACTGTCCTTTCAGCTCTGTTATCCCCATCATACAGACCTTCTGGTCATTGAAGGCCTGTGGAGCCCTTGGCAGGGAGCAGGGGGCTGTGTCAATGGCTCTCTGTGTGCAGGGGAGATCCTTGGCAGAGTATTAGATGGGGAAAATGTGGAGATGATGGGGAAAATGTGGAGATGATGGGGCCTGGGGGGTTCCCTGCCCCATGGGTCCATACAGTGGTGCTGATGTGGCTTGGGGGGATTAGAAGAGCTCAAGCATGGAAACAGCATTGGCACAGGCTGCCCAGAGAGGTGTGGAGTCTCATCTGGAGATATCCCAAACCCGCCTGGATGTGTTTCTGTGCAACCTGCTCTGGCAGGGGTTGGACTAGATGATCTCCACAGGTCCCGTCCAACCCCTGCCAGTCTGGGATTCTGTGAAATCTGCTCTCCACATGGCAGGAACAAATCCCAGCCCCACAGGAGAAAAACACGGGAGAAAACTTCTAAAGAGACCCCCAGCTGAAGCTCAGCAGAGTGACGGCTTTTCATTTGGATCCCCTCTGGGGCAGGTCTTGCTTGAGGCAAGGGGAGGTTGAGTTGCTCCAGGTTCAACTCCAAACAACTTATTTCCAGGGTCACTGCAAGCTGCTAGATCTTCCTCTGCCACAAATTCCCCATCAGAAGCTGGGGCTCAGAAAGCCCAGAGCTTCACCGTCGGGCAGGAGGAGGCTGAATCTCTAAGTTGTTGCAGAGCCCATTCCTGGGGCTGCTGGGATCCTGCCAGCAGACTGCCAAAGTCTGAGTTTGACATTCAGTGTAAAGTCAGGAGCAGGCAGAGAGTAGACTCCAAGCAAAACTGCACTGGTATTAGCTTGACCCCGTAATGTGAATCTGCTGTGCCCGCGTGACGCTGTGCATCAGAATAATCTCTGACATCTGCTGCCATACGGGTCCAAATACACCCTCAGTGGGAACAGCAGGGCTTTATTTGTCTCAGTGGCCTTTACTCCAGGGTTGCTTTTGGCCCCAAGAATGCAAGTTGCTGCCTCCGCAGCGTTATTTACTGGATGCCTCTCTGTAGCTGTAGCTGCGCCTTTTTGGGTGGCAACTTGTACTCTATGCTTTGGAAGCTGCTAACACTGAAACTTCCCAATGAAACTCAAGCCGAAAGACTCCAGGCAGAAAGCAAAAGATTAGAAGCCCTGGAAGAAGGTGGTCAATCTGAGTCATTGTTTTTCTAAGACTGTTAATTCCAAGTAATCTCAGTTGTAAACAAAGTTTGCAGCAATCATAGAGAAAAAGAAAAGAATGTAGTTGAACTCTATCCATCCTTGGAGAAATGCAGCTGCTGGGTTGTCCCAGAAATCTTTTCCTGGAAGGAAATAGTGCATTGTTCTGGAGAAGTTGCTTAGAAGTTGCTTGGAAGACCTGGATTTGAGAGCCCTGCAGAGTGCTCAGCCCCATCCTGATGCTGGGGAGACTGATGCGCCTTTGCCCATGTGAGGAGCATCAGAGCCCTCAGAGCTGCTCAGGGGCTGTTAACTCCATGCCCTGTTGTAGGTGTACACCATGTTTGTCTCTTTGTACAACAGGAACCATCTCGTTTCCATGACACTATTAATCTGTACGATCCACAGAACACTGTGGCTGATAAGGCTGTCAGAGCTAGACAAAGTAAAGCTCTGCTGCACTGGTATGTGCCATAACTGTATGGACTGAACACGAAGTAGGCATGGGGCAATCCCGGGATAACCCTGAGAGCCAGACAAGCCAAATGTCACTGAACTTTCATGTGATACGTTTCGAGTAAGCCAGGCAGGCAGGACAGGGCAATTTAAGAAGTAATAAACTTCTGCATAATGCCCGTGCTTCCCGTTTTCAGAAAAAACCAAGCAAATCAATCCAAAAGAAAAGGAATGGAGAGGAACAAGGGCAGGGTAATAACAGTGCAAAGACATCGAATGAAAGCACGTGCTCTTGGAAGGAGCCTAAAAGGGTTAGTGGAGGACAATTCCAGAACTTAGTGTCTTTCTTGTTTATCTTTTGGGAACTGATTTTATCTTCTGGGAATTCTATTTCCCAGCTTACAATTAGAAACTTGCTGTGGCTTCAAAAGACCCTTCTTGTTATCTCAAAACTCAAGTGCCTTTTCCATTGAGTGTAGAGGGGTGGAAGGACTTCCTGTTTGCTTTTTCTCAGTCACTGTGATTTCCAGGGAAGAAAGCAGAGTCAGGAGCTCTGTACATGTTGGATCTCCTCTGTCGCCTCACGCACATCATGGTGCAACTCTGGTAGAGAATTAATGAATCTTGCCCTGCTGCGCGCAGTCCCAGGAGGGCAATCCCTTGACTGGTGTGATGCTGACACATTTATCCGAGATGCATTGCTGCATACTCAGCCTCTAACTTGGGAAAAGAAAACGTGCTTTGGCAGTCCTCTTGGAAAGGCTTTGGACACCCACTTCAGGAACAGAGCTCTGCACAAGCATGTTCCCCGTGTTTCTGGAGGCAAGCTCCACGAACCTGTGTGTGCGACTGTTGTAGGAGCAGAGCAACACACTGGTTTTTCACATGAGGACTAAGGGAAGGTGCCAGGCTTGTTCCCCAAGACCTGGACCCAAACCAATAAGCTGGCAGGAGAAGAAGGGCTTTCCTTATGTGAAGCCAGGGTTTGTGCTAGTGTAAAGCAGAACAGCTCCGGTGGACTAGCACTTACTCACTTGTGAATGTAATGGGGGCTGCAGCCCCCCAAAACTACGATTTTTTGTATCTCTGGATTTGCAACGGAGGTTTGTCCAATGGGAAGAACGATTTATCTTCTAAAAGAGAGAATGATGTAATTTTTTCTGTTTACCTTCCCTAAACTAAGAGCTGAGCTGGTGGTTGCTTGAGGTCTATTCCTGATCTGTATTTGCTAAAAGCTGTTTTGGTTGAATTTTGCAAAGCTCTTAAATAAGTGTCTTAAATAGGCAAAATTTTAAATTACTTTCCAGTTGCTATATTGTCTCTCTTTGTTCTGGGACTCCCAAACTTTACAGCCTGGCCTGATTAGTACATAGAAAAACAGATGTCCTGTCCCCTTGCTGGCCTAGGGACACAGGGATAAAATTAGAACAGTAATTGTCCATGTTAATGTGAATTATGGCTTTGTATTTATTTATTTCTTATATTGCAACAATGTAGTCTTATGAGGTGGCTGTCCAGCCCACAGAGTGTGAATGACAGGGAAGGGGAAAACCAATAAATCCTTAAACGCTGTACAACTCACCAGAGAGACTGTGACAGAGGTAAAGTTGGCTTTTCTGATTTTGCCAGCTCCACGCCTTTCATTTCCTACTTTGCCCTACGCTTGGGGACAGTAAAGTTTCTCGGAATGCCCAGATTCCCAGTCAAACATCAGGTCTTCTTGGACTGGTAGTGTGTCCCGTCAGTGCAACCAACCCAAACACCTCTGTCTCCTTTCTTTGGGATTTTGGATGATGTGGGAAATTTTCCTCAGATCCAGGCCCATCAGTAGCAGGTGGTAACAGAGTGAAAAAAAAGAAAGCAGAACACCTACGTTGGGTGGTCACTTGGGAGCACCTGGCATTGGAACCTGGCCTGTAACTCATAGGTTGCATATGCTAATGGTGTGCCTGTTGCTTTCCTTTCCAAGAGAAATGCCTGCCTTGTTGGACTTGTCGCTGCACAGATGCAGGACTTTGTCCATCCTGTTCCCCTTCCTCTTCCTCACGTCTTTGTAACTCCTATGTCCTATGTAACGTCCTATTTTGGGATCTTTCTCATACACAACCATTGCTTCATGGGTCAGCTTCTCTGTGACTTTCCATCTGAATCGCCATTTTTGCCTTTCTCAATCTCCTAAAAATTCCTCCCTTACTGCACCTCTTCATTTATCTGCTGACATTATTATCTTCTATTTAGCTCTGAAAACCATCCAGAGTGATGGTTATGGGATGGATTGACTCAGAAATGAGACAGACACAAGGCGGTTTTGTCACTTGTGAGAAAGTACCTCTAAGAGAATTTGGCTCTCTAACTCCTCTGCAGTTTTCCTGCAGTTCCTTAGAGATATTTTTAAACCATGAGTGAAGATGACTGAATTTAATATGGCAATGCTGAGGATGCAAGAACGTTTCAAAATTCAGCTGTTCTCATTCTTAGGAAAATGAGAGTCCAGAAAGCTAATCCCTATATTATTTTTTAAAGACAATAGGGTTTGGTTTTATTCCAGTTACAAAGAAGAAGCTGCAGACACACGGATGCTCGACTGGTAACTCTCTGTCCTCAGGGCCAGAAAGTCCCTACCTGAAGTGTCCCAGCCAGGCATGGATGTTGTGAATTAAGGGTTGGATTCCAAATCGGATTTAACTTTAATATTTGCAGGTGCTTTAAAGACTACGAGAATGCCCCATCCCTGGAGGTGTTCAAGGCCAGGCTGGTTGGAGCTTTGAGCAACCTGGTCTAGTGGGAGGTGTCCCTGCCCAGGGCAGGGGGGGTTGGAACTAGGTGATCTTTAAAGTCCCTTCCAACTCTAACCATTCTGTGATTCTATGATCTTAAATATGAGATTTGTGTCTTGAAACTATCAGGCAGGTAGCTGGGTGGGGTGTTATTGATACACTGGGTGATGGTGCTCCCAAGCCTTCCCTCAGTCCCGACAACTAAATACACCTGCATTTTTATGAATGCATCTAAGAAAGGAATGAGAACTTGGCAAGTAGCGTGGCAACATCTTAACCCTATCTATGATTAGCCAGCAAAGGACATTTCCCAATGACTTGTCAACTCAGTTATTTCATATTGTTGGTAGATGATGAATGATATTGGGAATGTATGGAAATTTCAAGGATGTCATCACTGCTGTTCAGTCTGTAAACAATCTGTGATGGACGTAAATCCAGTTCTAAACAATAGTTCAACATGTCCATGGGCAAGAGGCTGCCCTACGAGAAGAAACCAGAGCTGCCAAAACCTCATTGTTGGTTTGATGTGGATGGTGATTTAGCTTTACCAATACTTGTGGTGAAGCTTCCATCATGTAGGAAGAGCACTCAAAATGAGCGAGCAAAGACATAATTTTTCATTACATTAAACCACAAATTTTGCCTTTGATGAAAAAAAAAAACCCAAACAAACCCAAGTGTTTTCAGGCAGCATTTTGACATTGAATCTCTGGAAATGGAAACCAAGGATCACCACTTCTGTTCCCAGAACCAAGCTTCCTGCCATTACAACTCCTTTGAAGTGCCAAGAAAAAGGTGAAGAAACACCCAATGTTCAAGGTCTTTTATGTTCATTTTAGGTAAAGTCTTGGCAGAAATTCTTTGCCGACATGTCAAAAACTCTACAGAGTTCCCTTTATGAGGGTTGTTGACTCAAATTAACATTTTCTGCTTACTGGTCTTAAATGGCCACCAGAAGTTTCTGGGAAACATTTTACTTGCCTGAATACATGTGTAAATTCATCCCGTAACACATAAAAAAATACTAGGTAGTACAGCTTCTCCATGAATGAAACCAAAAAAAGTCCATCCTACGTAGTCAGATGAATTTTATTAACTTGTGAAAAATTCTTGAGCTGTGTATATCCGTATTAATGTATATCCCAGTTAAAGACACACAAGGAATTAGAGGACTTCAAAATTTCATGTTCATACTCTGCTGATAAGACCGTATTTTTGGAACATTTACATTTCCAAATAAGGAAAATGCTAATAACAGAAATCTGTGAATTAGCTACTGTCCTCATAAAGAAGTCTTTTTATCCTCTTTTTTTTTTTTTTTTTTTTTTCCCCCCCAGTTTCTTTGTTGCACAAGGGAAGCACAGCAATTAGCACTGATTGTGTGACTGGTAAATTATCAACTGCTAGCTTCCAATCTACAACACATTCGAAAGACAGCTTTGATTGTAGAGACCAAGATCACAACTCAGGATGTCTAGGGTCCAAGGGCTTCTACAAGACTACTCTGAACATGGAGAAATCTTCAGCTTTCTGTGACATTTACTAATTTCCTGGGTAACAAACAGTGCCTAGCATTACTGAAATTATGTTTGAAGATATTAACCTTTGTCGTTGTGTAACTAGTAGTTTGATAAAGAAGGATAGTCCTGAGAAGTACAACTCACAGCTCACAGATTCATTTAGATCATACCAAACTGATCTAATTTCCTCTTTGACAGGGCAAGAGAAAGTAAAGAGATAAGGAGCAGCAGTAAAAAGTCATTTATCTTGAACTTGGGAAGGTTTTTGTATTGCTTCATATGGCACTTTCCTAAGGCTGCTCTGCAAACACGGTTTAAGGATAAATACTGAAAGGTAGAAAATTGGTTGGAAAATCATATTGAAGAGAGAGATTCATGGCTTTCTGCCAGACTGGTGTTACTGGCACTGTACATGGAGCAGCTCAGCACTGTTCACTGTTGTCCTTAATAACTGGAGAAAGAAGAGAAGGGAAGGGAAGGGAAGGGAAGGGAAGGGAAGGGAAGGGAAGGGAAGAGGAGAAGGAGACAATATACCTGCTGCACATGCAATGACACCTGGAAGAAGCTGCAAGCATGTTGAGCTGAGGGTTATGACTTAAAATGACCTTGGTTAGTTGGAAAAATATCCCAAAGAAATGTAATGATCTCTGATAAAAATTAATGCAAAGTTTGGCACATAGGGTAAGAATAATGATATAGATAAAGGAAGAACATCTGGATGGTTCTACAAAACACATGAGATGATAATGGTTTGCAAGCTGAACATGTGGCAAACCGAACATGTTATACTGCTGCAAAAAAAGGTAGTTCTGCAGTTCAGCAAAGATACGGGCTGATGGGAAAGAGCACAGAAGAGACCAAGAAGGACCACAGGCTGAGATGTCTAAAAGTGAGAAGGTTGAGGGAAGACATGATAATAATTTCCGATGCACAAAGGACTAGCAGAAAGAGAAAGGGTCGAATATGCACTCTGTGTGCAGGGCAGATAGGACAAGACATAATAGGTGTAGACTGCAGACAGGAGGCTGGAACTTAAAGTTTATGAAAATTATCTAATGATGAGGACTTCTGGCATAGGTAACTGTCTAGGGTGGCTGTGGAAGCCCCATCACCAAGGATTTTGGAGGACAGTATAGACAAAAATCTCTCAGAAACAGGTAGTTACAGATAAGCCC
Organism: Rissa tridactyla; assembly: GCF_028500815.1. NCBI lineage: Eukaryota > Metazoa > Chordata > Aves > Charadriiformes > Laridae > Rissa > Rissa tridactyla. The sequence goes on from NC_071483.1 coordinate 6,745,663, forward strand.
TCCCCTGACAGATGAATGAAATGGCATTTCAAGGTCTTCCTCATGCTTATTGTCTTTAGTTGTCTTATTAATCCCTGTGTTTGGCAAAACTCAAAGAACATAGTTAATAATAGCACTGGAGAGAATCGTTTGTTATTTTCCCTTATTTGGCGGATAACAGTAAATCTTTCTTTGTGACAAGGAGGAAACCATGTCTAGGAGCACGAGGGGCTCAGAGTGTGTCTGCATTTGATGATTCAGGAAAGAGGCCAGACCCAGGATCCTGGTTTCCTCCCCGGTTCTCCATGTTCTCCCACACAGGAGCTGCAGCTAAAGCCAGCAACGTCATTCTATCATTCTTGGCCTTTACAATTAATTTTTTTTTTTTCCTGTGCAACCTCAGCCACGCATTTCATCTCAGCAAGCCAGGGTACCTCTTGCTGTGCAAAAATGGAGATCCGCCAGCTAGGATGTCACATTAGAAAGTCATGTTTTTAAAATACCTCAAGACCCTCGAGCGGCAGATGCAGAAAAATGAGTGGGTTTGCAGTCAGGGACAACCCCGCATGCCCAGAAACTCTTGTGCTCATGGTGGAGCAGTAGGAAGGCACCTGCAACACAGGAGAGAGAACCACGAGAGGCATCCAAGCCCATCGCTCGGAAACATGGACTAGACATCCCCTTTTCACCCCTAAAAAGCCTCCCCACCTGAGCATAGCACATCAAACTTAGGACCATTGGTTCAAAAAAAACCCTCAGAATACAATTTGAACGAAGAAGCAATCGAGACAGCCAAAAGATGCTGCCAGTGCCTAGATATCTCATCCATCTTCACTGATGGAACAGGCGCAGTCCACAGAAGCGCTCCACAGCTTTAGGAAAGGCTGTATATACAATTAAATTCCCAAGGTCTGATCAGAGTTTCAGCGATATCAGTGTATATCAAGGCTATGGAGCTATGAAGGCATGAAATGAGATCAGAACGAGCCCTGCAGCCTTCTCCCAAGCCCAAGACCTATCCCTGGTTCCCTGTCAAACTTCAAGTGAGATCTCGCTTGCAGAGCGCACTCTCATTGGCATAACGCCACTGTCGGACTTTCTGCTGGAATCAGCCATGCAGTAACTCATTACTTCCAAATCATTAAATTATTTCTCTCTAATCCAATTAGTCACGTAAGCACAGAACAATCCATTCTACTTTCTCTTATTGGATATTTAAGCAGGCAGCTCCGTATTCATTTACTGATGTTCAGACCATTAGCTTTGGAGTGACTGGCAGGCAGCTTGCGTAGGTAAATGCAGGCAGACAGCAAGTCGTGGATGGCACAGCGTGGCTAAAGGGTCAGCTGCAACACACAGTACCTTAAAAATTCCGGTGTTTTGTAGTCATTTCCATTTCAAAGGGCCCTTCTCTTTCCTCTTCTGGTTAAAAGGCAATCGCTGCTTTTTTGTCTGGCTCGAAAGGCGCCTGCACCTCGTGCTCTCAGCAGGGCAGCGCCATCAGCGTGGGACGCCTGGGATGCACGTTTGCCAGCACGTGTGCCCAGATGCTCGCGAGCGGGGAGCCAAAGCCCACAGCTCTGCCTGGAAACCAGCCTAGCCGTGACTGCAGCTTGACGGACTCTGCTGCCGTGTCGCCATCATAACCAAGCTGGGTCTGCAGAGTGAAGAGACAACACATGGCTTTCTCCATCCGCCCAGCGCAGCCTTGCCGTCAGGGAGGTCTGATTGCGCCGAGTGCAATGCAGGGGCTGCCCCTGGGCCAAGGCAGGCTGCGATGCTGCAGCAGTGCCTCTAACATGCCAGCCAGTATGTGTCCACCTCTGCTACCCCAAGATGCAGCAGAAACACACCCAAAGGCTGGCCCAGCATCAGGCAGTGGATACTGAGACCTTTTCTGAGGCTGTGAATGCCCCTGCAGGCTTCAGCAAGGGAAAAATGTCAGCCTGGGCCAAATTCCAGGCTAAGGAAAACATCCTGCAGTCCATAAATGCTGGATCTGCTTCAGCCCCAGCCCCACGCATCCCCCGGCGTGGCACAGCTCCAGCCCTGCCGCAGGGCTGCCCTGGGCAGCTGGCAGGAGGCACAACTCATCCATGAGAGGGAGAGGTATCTCCCAGGTCTTTTTCCAGGGACCTCACACCTGAGACAACCTCCAGACACTGGAGGGTGAAAAAGAAGCAGCTACAAGGTATTTTTCCCTACCTGAATTTTATTATTTTTAACATTGCACATGGCTTTCTTGCTCCTCCCTAGAACCCTTGTGATCCTCTGTAAGCTCCAAATGGGCCCCCCCAACTCAGATGGTGGATTCAGCAGTTTCCGTCTGTTTTCACTGGGTGTCTCCGTGGTCCTTCTCCCAACTGTCTCCCTCAGCAGCAGCTCAAACAGGATCCTTCAGGCTATGGCAATGGAGGGAAACAGAGGTGAACGGCTCCCAGCCTGAGCAAGGAGCTGCTGGAAAACCTCCAAGCACAAGTGGGATGCTGCTAGTGCAGACAGTTTACATGGGTTCAGAAGGCAACTGGAAAAATTCACAAAAAGAAATGCATCTGGGGTCGCTGACTGCAGAGAACCCACCTCAACAGCAAACCCCAGAGACACAAACCAGTTGGGAAATTAATCTGGGGAACCATCTCCCTCTTCTCCCTGTTCACCCCCAAGGACCCACAGCTGCCTCCTGTCGCAGGGCGTACCCTTGGTCCAACCCCATGTGCTTTTCTTGAACTCTTAAGAAAAGCTCTACCAGTCAGAGAGTTTTTAAGGAGCCAGAGCTGTTCTCAATAGCCGCAAGGCCAGTGTATAATGAGCTTTCAGATTATTGTTACTAAGTGGAAAGGCACAATTAAAGCCCATTAACTACCATGACATCACCAGTTTGGAGGAAACGCTCTGTGCTGGGCAGGAAGGGGGCAGGACGGTCGTGCAGTTATCTGCAATGACGCCTGGGGAAATGCCGGGACCCGGGAGGCGATTTCTGGTCATGCAAAGAGGTTGCCGACAGACCATTTCCAAAACAAAACTCATTACTTTTCACAAATGCGCTGTGTGCTGGAGACGTGCACAGATTCACCAACTCTGATGGCTCAGAGAGGTTGTGATGCCTTTCATCTGCGCTGCAAAAAGTTAGTCATAGAATCATAGAATGGTTTGGGTGGGAAGGGACCTTAAAGCCCACCCAGTGCCACCCCCTGCCCTGGGATGTTGCTCCAAGCCCCGTCCACCTGAGCCACCTGGGCCAGGGGCTCACCACCCACAGAGTGAAAAATTTCTTCCCCAGATCTCATCTAAATCTCCCCTCTTTCAGTTTAAAACCATTCCCTCTTGTCCCATGGCTCCCCTCCCTGATCCAGAGTCCCTCCCCAGCTTTCCTGGAGCCCCTTTAGAAACTGGGAGGGGCTTTAAGGTCTCCCCGGAGCCTTCTCTTCTCCAGGCTGAACCCCCCCAACTCTCTCAGCCTGAGAGAGTTCACCCCATAACTCATGAGGGGTTGCAGAAGACAGAGCAACGCAACGTGTCCCCCGGACAGATCAAGACCGAGCCTGTTGGGTTTCCTCACTGGGGCGGGTGCAGGCAGCAGGGCAGCACCCAGCTGTTTCATGTCAGCGCAAGCAGCAGCCGCGCTGCTGGCACCCTGAGCCGCCGCGGCCGAGTGCGTGCCATAACGGAGCAGCAGCACAGAGACCCGCTGGGATTTCTTGAACTTTGGCTGTCCTCACCCCTTCTGTGAAAGAGAGTTGGGCTGGTTTTTTTTCTTCTGGGGTCATGTTTCTCCGGGGCAGGGGACACAGCCCTGCTAAGGGGATGCCATTCGGGTTGCGGCGGCAGAGCGGTGGTGCTGCATCCACAAAATGCTGGAGCTCTTTTGCAGTTTTGGAGCTGTCAGGATTTCTAAGCAGCAGCTTGGGACCGGTCTGAAATAAGACACGCTGCCTGCTGTCCCCCAGCAGGGCTGGCATCGCAGGGGATGCTCACAGCCCTCCCAGTGCGACAGGCACACGCACAGCACTCCTTCATGGCAGGCAGGGATTGCCTAAAAAAGCCATTCGAGCTGGGGAAAGCGTTTGGACTGTGTTTTTTTACAGATACATGCTGAATTCTTCAGTTTGTTCGTGCTGAGGAGCTGCTGTCTTGGGTCACGGGGGTGCGCTTTGTATTTTCAAGCTGTTTTTTGCAACTGTGAAAGTCTTTCTCTTCTTTCCTTCCTTCCTTCCCTCCCCCTTTCTTTTCATCCTCCCTTTGCCAAGTGAAGTGGAACCCCCTCCCCACCAGCTCTGGCTCCTGCCTCCGGGGGGGAACGTCATAAAGGCAGGAGATTATCCTAACAGCTGGGAAGATTTTCTTCCCCACTGTGGAAAGACGATATGAGTTTTGCAACCCAGCAGAGCTCGGGGCTGAGGGCAGCAAGCCAAGCCCCACGTAAATCAAAGGGAGTTTCCCCTTGTTTCCACAGGGGCCAAGATTTCACCCCAAGAAATTCTGCAGTTGCTTCCCTGCCACGGGTGCAAAGGTTCAGAGTCCTGGTGGTTTTTATTCAGTCTCATGGGAGATTTGCAGCTTCTCCCAGGCTGAAAACAGGCTCTCCCCATACCTCGGTGACTGAGGTCCTGGGTGACAGAGGGGTGGGCAGCAGTTTGTGCACTGTCAGGGCTCTGCTGGTCTCTGGGCTCCCAGAGGCAGAAATATATAACTTTCCTTGCAGCGAGAGAATAGCTGGTCTCCCAGATTCCCTCCTGGCGCATGTAAAATTGATGTACTCAGAGCAGGGCTGGAGATCTGAGCCTGCCAACTCTTGTTCCTAAATCTAGTTAACCATGTTGCCCTGTTGGAGTAATTAATTACATTCTCGGTTGCTAGAGAGAGGCCTCAGAAATGTTGTGCAGGGATCTTAGTGTCAATTTTGAGATGAGACAGCATAAACCAGCAGAAAATACTTAGGTGGGAATAAGATTGCACTGGTGTCAAGAAAAAAGGAGTAGGGGACACCTGCGAAATATTTGTCATCCTCTCCCACCAGTGGAGTTTGCTGTACATCCCTCCGGCTGCACAAGCAGAGCTGCCGATTCTGTGTGACACGTGGAAGATGCCACAAGCTGGGCAGGGCAGAGGAATCTGACCTCCAGCCCTTCAGACGCCATCAGCTCCTAGCTGTGAAATGCCTGTTGCTCACGAAGAATTTCTAAGGTCCCATTCATCATGGAGAATCTTTGCATCGTCACCTTTCACAAAGCCATGCGGATATTGCGCAGGAAAATGGTATATCTTCTCTTGTCTGCGTACAGCCCTTCTTACCACAGAGGCACCGAGCCATGCACAACAAACATAGAAATGGAGGATGGAATAAAACCAAAATCTGTCCCATTGCAAAGGGATCATTATAATCCAAGATGCCACTTGCATTTATGGGAAGGCATTCAACGACTCTGGCACGAATGAATGTCTGTTGGGCAGTAAAGACCATTCATCTTCAAAATTGAAAAAAACCAACAAGATTCTTTAAAACCAAATTCTTAACATACGCACGGAGCACAAAATTAGAAAACCACACTTCTTGGAAAGCTGAAAGGAAGGTCAGCTTTCCCCAGGGAAGGAGTCCTGTTACACGTGAGTGAAATCAGAAGGAAATGGGGTTATCTGATAGGAAAGCAAGCTCCAGAAAAACAAAATTTGTTATTAAGTGGGCAGGAAGGGCAGGATGGATGCATCCCCAGCTCTGCTATGGGTGACTTGGACAAGCTGTTTCACTCTCTTCTGCCTTTCAGCATCCTCATCCCTCCCAAGAATGGCTGCTTTGCAGGTATTACTGGCTGTAACCGATGCTTGTAAACGACGATGGATTTCTGGGATCGAAGATGCTTGAGGTGTGTCAACGCAGCCGGACAAACGCATTTCCTCTGAAGGGGGACCCAAAGCGGGACTGTAGGAAAGGCAGGAAAGAGTTTGCCTCTCATTTACTGACTTGGGAGAGAGCCTTGAATCACCCCAGAGGCGTGATGGTCTCATATCTTCTGGGTTGGGGCCACTGGTGGGACACATGGCAATAGATGTCCTGCAACACCCAATACGTTGCCTCCCCAGGCTCTTGGCCACCTTCATACACAGGGCCTGACATCCCCTGTCTCATTGGAGTCTGATACACATAACTGCTGTTTCTTTTTCCGTTTTTTCAATTTTGGGCTGGAATAATGTGAGAGTGTAATGTGTCCTGGTGGAAAACAGGGTGACCATGAGCCAGAAATGGGCCCTGGTGGCCAAGAAGACCAATGGCATCCTGGGGTGCATCAAGAAGAGTGTGGCCAGCAGGTGGAGGGAGGTCATCCTCCCCCTCTGCTCTGCCCTGGGGAGGCCACACCTGGAGCGCTGGGTCCAGTTCTGGGCTCCCCGGGTCAAGAAGGACAGGGAACTGCTGGAGAGGGGACAGCAAAGGGCTACCGAGGTGCTGAGGGGACTGGAACATCTCTCTTATGAGGAAAGGCTGAGGGATTTGGGTCTCTTCAGTCTGGAAAAAAGACGACTGAGGGGGGATCTTATCAACACTTATAAATGCTTAAAGGGTGTGTGTCAGGAGGATGGGGCCAGGCTCTTCTCAGTGGGGCCCAGCGGCAGGACAAGAGGTAATGGGCACAAACTAGAACATGGGAAGTTCCACCTCAACATGAGGAGGAACTTCTTTGCTGTGAGGGTGTCTGAGCCCTGGCACAGGCTGCCCAGAGAGGTGGTGGAGTCTCCATCTCTGGAGACATTCCAACCCCGTCTGGAGGCGTTCCTGTGCCACCTGCTGTGGGTGACCCTGCTCTGGCAGGGGGTTGGACGAGATGATCTCCAGAGGGCCCTTCCAACCCTGTGGTTCTATGATTCTATGAGAGGTGCCGTGGAGCCTGATGGAGCTATCTCTGCCTGGCATCGCCCCCAGGGCTCATGCCTGCAATGGGGTGTGACACAAGGCCATATGGGGTTACAAGTCCTTTGAGAATATTCTTGGAGGTGATGTGGTCCCGTTTACACCACCTGTATGGAGCAGCTCCAGGGGAAAACCATCCTGCCAGCCGTTCCCAGATTTTGTCTTGTAGGCACCAGGCTTGTTGGCTCCAGGGAATTTAGGGCAGAGCAGGATGCACGACGTGGGGCCTGGGAGCAAAGTGGGGGTGAGAAAACATGGAGTGGAAAGGCACCACTGGATCTGGACATGCTCTAAATAAGGCCGTTGTGTCTGAGTCCTCTCCTTGGGCACCTCCTACCAAAATCCCAGTGCTCCCCCCGTGACTCCTGCAGCCCCACGTACTGTGCTGGGGGTCCTACAACCTCCTGAGAGCCTCAATTCTCAAACAGTGCAAATACTCACCGAACACCAGGCTGCTCAGATTCAAGAGGCGTTTTATATTTCTCCTGTTTTTAAATGGGTTATAAAGAGTTAATGATTAAAAGATGTTCTGACCACATTACAGACATGTCTGTGTTAGACATGTTTTATGTGCTCATCTGAGAACAGCATTAGAGATCATTTATAGGGAGTTTTTGCCCTCTTGGATTCTATCACAAACACTAACAAATAATTATCCGTGTTTATTAACACTTTGTAAATTTATTAACACTTTGTAAAATATCTATAAATGGAACCTTAATATATAGTAGGGCCCAGAGCAGCCACCTAAATAAAAAGGCATTCAAAGTCCCAGCCACTTGTGCAAACGTTGGCAGCGGTGTTTGCGAGCCCGGGGCACGGGGCCAGATGTTGTCAGGGCAGCTCTGGGGTTTCTCTGATATGCAGCACGAGGCTTGATGAATGCTGCTTTCTTTCTGAATTTGCAAATATTTTGTTTTGCGGGAGAAAGTTTGGAAACCCAAGGTTTTCTTCTTCCATGCTGAAAGGGGGATATAATAAAATAGCAGAAGCCTTCTTTGCTCAGCACTGTCATGGTTGTTGGGTTTGAATGCACGCGCTGTCTTCAACTCCTTAACTCAGAGCTTTACCTTCGCCCTCCCCAGCGCTGGAGTGGGATCCCTGCCTGCACCAGGGCAGCAGGATTTAGCCCAAAGTTGATGACTGAAAGTACAAGAGAGCTGTAATGGCTTTGCAAGCTGAGCCCAAGTTATGCAACCACGGAATTGCACGTCAGGCTTCATCTCTCGCAGCTGGCATTTCCTTAACAGTCAAGCTTGAGCCTGCAAAGGTCTGAGCTCTGTGGCCCAGGAGATTTTTGGGAGCTGTGGGAATGCTCGGCTCCGTAGGAGCTGGATACTTCAGCTCCCCTCATTTCCCTTGAAATCCCAGCCGGGAGCCCTCTCATGAGCGCAGGCGTGCAGGCAGCTCTGGGCCGTGTCACTGCAACTGCCCAAAGAGGCTGATTTTCTCTTCCCAAACTACTGCAATTTTAACTGGTTATTCCTCTGGAACGCAGGCAAGAGAGGCTGATCCGCAGGAGGAGAAGCACCATCTCATCACAAACAATGTGCCGGATGCTTCTCTCTGCTCCAATTCAAACGTTTACACTCTTTTTTTTTCCTTTATCTTTCTTAGTTCAGTTCTCTCCATCTCCTGACAGTTCAGACTCACAAATTCCGTGTATTCAGTGGTGGGTTTTCTTAAAAAATGTCTAGGGGATTGATGCGATCAGGTTGCGGACAGAAAAACAACCAGTGATTATCCAAAGACACAACATTTTCGTGTTTCAATATGAAGCAGAGAATTGCTTCTATTTATAGAGAAAATAGTGCATGATTCCTAAACAGTGTTTGGCAAATTTACATTCCCATGGTGTCTCCTTTCCTGCAAGCATTTCACGTGTACACATCGCTAGAATTTAGAAACCCGTTGACCCTATGCATTTTATTTTGCTTTGCCATTATTTTGCCCCCTTGTTCCAAGCACAGGAATTTCCTGCCAGCGCCTGCAGAGTGGAGCCAGCAACGAGCACGTCTCAGTTTTTGCAGAGAAACCGCTTTTCCAGACCCAGCTCCTCTCCTCATTTCAGCCGTTTCCAGCACCCCTTCCTCGCAGAGCAGCCAACGTGCACCACTACATTAACAATTAATAACAAAGCAGCAGTAAGGAAAAAATACTTGACAATAAATTTGCTTTAATTGGGCAGGAATGTTGCCAGGTAACCTCCTTCCCTTTTTCTATCTGGGCTCTTCATCGCTCAGCGAGGCTCTCTGAGGGCAGCCCTTTTTCCGTTAACCGCTCCACGATGCTCATCCTGGAGGCTTACACCGTCAAGGTTTTTGGTGTCATCGACGCAGCGGATCAAGGCTGAACCAATGTGACATGCACCTGACAGAGCTCGGGAGCACAGAGTTGAAGCACAGAGAAGGGCTTTATTACCGTGGCAATGCAGAAAAGCATCTGGAAACCTTGAAACAAGCCCAGACCGGGCTACGGTTACAGCAGCAGGAAACGTCACCGGTTGGGAACCGGCAGATGGTCCATCATCCTGACAGCAGCAGCTCTGCGGGCTACAGCCGGAGAGCTTTGGCCTGCAATATAAGCCCTGTGCGATGCCGAAAGCTCCTTGAGTGATACAGAGCATCCCGGCTCCCCGCTGGCTCCAACAGAGAAGACGGCACGTGGCACCAGGCAGCACGGGTTCATCCCTGAAAAACCTCAGCGTGTGGTTTTAAGTGTCTGAGTCGGGTCACCACCTTCAGCGTGACGGTCGGCACACCGACACAGTATGTGCAGGAGTGCTCCAGACCCCGCCGCAGCCCAAATGTGTTGGCACAACTAATCTCGACACCGTATACAAGCACAAAAAGAAATCTCATTTCATCAGTGGATATTGCCGCGTACACACACAAAGAAACCCTCATCAGTGGATATTCAAGCCAGAACCTCCGCTGCCAAGAATTCCAGCCACTTGGGTTACAGAAAAATCCCACCCGTGGAAGTGACTCTGACCACCCAACGCAGCGGGGTGTGAGGACAGATTGGGGAGCAATTAACCCCTGATTGCAGAAGCTCTGACGGACTCTGCGGCTTGGGACAGGCATCTGCAATCTCAGAACAAGATGCCTTAAAATATGACTGTTTGTGCAGGAGGGTTAAACAGAGCAGGTTTACTCCTCTGAGAAAAGTGACCCGGGCTCTGCCCCTTCAGATCAGGCCTTTCTTCCTTTACTCACTTTGGAGATGCCATCTGTGAAGAGGGAGCAATTAGGAGTAATTAGTGCAAGATGATGGTTGTGGTCACCAAGACCATCATTTGCACTTATTTTGGATGGGAATACAGCCTGAGCAGCTTCTAGAAAATAGCTTCACCGATCTTCTGCCTGCTTAATTTTTACGTATTTCAAATATCAGGTTGTTGGCATGAAAGAAACGGGGTGATCATGCCCTGGGTATCTGGGAAAGGAGGAATTCGGCCGAGCAAGCCTGTAAGACAAAGGGCCAGAGCAAGGTGTTGAATGGCAAGTGGGTTGTTCAGACCAGGTTTCATCAAATTTCGTTTTACTGCCGGTTGTCCAAAAATGACCTTTTCCTTCAATAGAACAGACAAAGGGAGTGTAAGAAATAGAACTCCACCAATGTAATCCTCTGCAGCGGATAATGAGAAGAAGGAAAACAAAAGGCATTTCTTGGAAATCTCTTATTTTACTGATACCCGTAATTGCCCATTGCAGAATTGCTGGGTTTTTCTCTCTAGTTAGGCATTTTCCCTGGGTTATAAATACGTCATAAATGTGCCAGATCATAAAGTTTACAAGTTATGTGAGGGCCGACTTACTGTATAATTACCTTGTTTTTGCTCTCGGGCATTGCTGTCTTCAACTGTTATTCTGCAAGATCTCTCGGGCAGCAGGACCAGCCAGAAAAATAAAAATAAAAGCAAGAAAGAGGAGGTGTCCTGGTATTCAGTGGCTCAGTTCCGACATAAACACTGCCGGGATCAGGCAGACGTGCTGGAATGCTGCGGGACTCAGGGTCAGAGCGAAAATCCCCTGGTTTTCACATTCATACACCCCGAACCACAAAAGTACAAGTTTCCCATCTTCAGCTTGAAACCTCAGAGCCCTTGTAGCCAAAAATGGGACAATTGACAAATAGGAACTCCAACCACGAGCTGCTGCTGAAAGACTGGCCAGAAAAGAAAAAAACAAAACATTTCCAAATAGAGAAATATCCAAAAGCTTCACTGCTGAAGACAAAGATAATATTTGCTATGTTACCCTAACCAAATAACGCCACTCAGCACTCTCTCCTTTATCGCAGTTATTTTAGTGGTGTTGAGCCAGGGTCAAAATAAGTCAAAAATTCACAATTTTGCTTTCCAGACAAGGCTGTTTCCCCAATGAAATACAGACTCCACTAAATGTGTCTTTCTACACGATCACCCTTAATGCAGAGACATCGTTAGGTATAGTGATTGCTGTTCACTGCTCACTTTTTCGTCCTCACCATCTTGTTAATAACGTCTATGTGTAATTAGCTATTTTATCAAATAACTGGAGTCCCATCTCCTAACAGAAATCCCATTTGAAATTTCCGGCAGAACAGCTGCATTTTGGTAAAGTTTTAATAGGCAGAGCTTAATGATCAGGAGCTCTGAGCAGTTTTAGCCATGAGGATGCCACCAGCTTTGTCACTAATAAATTGTATGAGGCTGGGCATAAATACAGCATTTTTACACTGTTTAATGGGTTGTGTCTGTAGGAAGACCAGCATTGCACAGAGAAGCGTGAGAGATCTCCACAGTGCTATTAAACAACGAAATGACCATGAAATCAAAATCAAGCACAGTGCACCAGAGCCTGATGCAGCACCCATTAAAATCAAGAGAAACTCTTAATTAAGGGTGGTGGATGGGGACGCTGATCCTGCAACTCATCTCAGCAACACGCCGAGGAAGTGCTTGATTTTATGAACAGGTTTAAGTGCTGCCAACTTCAGGGGGACATTAGCATGTGTTTCGGTGTCCCTGCAGCAGATAAATAAATGTAAGCACAGGCGTAAGTCCTCTGCTAAACTGGGGTCTTGGAATGATGTTTCTGGGAGAAAGAAGCATGTTGGTCTTGCAAAACAGCAGGATCTTTTTGATGTCTCTATGTCCTCCAAAGGCACCCCATGGTGGAGAGGTTCTATTAGGTTTGACACGTTAGAGCTGCTATGGGGCTGAAGAAGCTTGTTTTTGGTTTTAATGAGACCTTTTAAATGAAAAGCAAACGCTTAGTTTCACATTTTATGTCACAGAGCTGCTTCGAGGTTGGAAAGAGACACATGAATCATAATTTTAGAGTTGCAGAATAGGATTTCATATTTCCCAACTAAAGTTTTAGAGCTCTCCAGTGTAAGAAAACACTGCTATTTTTATTTACACTTTAAAATAATAGCGAGGCTTTTGGGAATGAAGACATTTTTCAATAACATTTTGAGAGGCCTCTTTGCAAATGTGCGGCTTCCACAAATCAATTTCGCAGCCTCCGTCCTGCGGCGCGGATCCTAACGGGAGGCACAAAAAGAGTCCCTTTTGATCCACCTTTGAACAATCACCTCCCAAAGCCTTGGGGTCTCGCATCCTCAATGCCCTCCCCCCACCTCGTTAACACAGTTTGGGTCTGTAAAGTTTTTAAGGTCATGGAAGCTTATTCATTAGTCGTTTTGGCTTTGTTTCCCTGTTCTTCCTGATTTGGGCCAGTGCGTAAGCAAGGAATGGCACACAGAGTCCATCCAACAGCTCAGGCTAAATAAAGCTCCCATGGAGCCGCAGTGGATCCCCAAGAGCAGCAGTGAGCGATTGCATCAAACAGGCATCTTTGACTGATAAGGCAGCCCCACTGCAAACACAAGAAAGATGGACAGGTCTTTGAGCAAATGGACTTTTGGACAGGGAAACTGCCCTTGCCTCCTTTGTTAGAGGCTTTATCCATTTATTTATTTATTTATGTATTTCCTGGTTGGTGGGATATTAATTTTTTTGGGCAGAAAAGTGCTAAGAGGGCAAGGATCCAGGGAACTGATGGGGCAGATAGGCATCTTGTGGATGCCTCTTCCTTCCCCCATTGAGCTGGTGGCACGTGTTCTGAGCATAGCAAAGTTCATGGAAGTGAAGGGCTGAGATCTGGGAAGGAGTTTGATGACAAGGAGCCGGAAGGTAGAGACCAGGTTAGGGCACTGTCCCCTTTCTGTCCCTGATCACCCTGAGTTGCCTAGTGCCTCAAAAGCCACCTTTGGAGATAACGAGTTGGAATCCTCAGGGGAGAAATGTAGGAAATGCTCACATGTGTAAGTCAACCAAAGCCAGAAGAGGCTCTACTTAGGTTTTCACAGTCTGAAAAAACACAGCAGTTTTCAAAATAAAAGAGAGATTAAATAAGTATCATGTAACCTATTAATATCTAAGTTATAGCCCTGCTGCTTCTTTGCTTAACAACAAACACCTCATTCTCTTCACCATATGGAATCAGAGAAACAAAGAAGTTGATTTATATTGTTCAAAATTGGATTTACGACTTACTTCTGATGGATACTGTAGGGAACAGTCTCTTGACTGTACATGCATTTTTATCCAGGGGGAAATATAACCCCATCTCTGGTAAATACCCAAATGAATGGAAGTTCTGCTAGAAGGTTTAAAATGTTATAGGGTCATATTTTTATTTTTTTTTTAACTTGTAAATAGAGACATCTTAAAGTGCTCTTAAAGCTGCTTTACAACAATTAAGAAGGAGATTTTAAGAGACCACAGTTCCAGGATGTCAGCCTTAGCACTTTAAATGAAATTAATAAGTCTCACAATTATAGATGTCTTCCTGCTTGAAAAGCAAGTGCGAGCCACTCATCATTCTGAAACCCATTAGCAGAGACGATTAAGGGCCTTTTCATCCCGGTGCAGCGGGGCTGTAGCACCCTAATTTGGATAGTAAAACTTTGCTTATCACTCTCAGTGGCACTGCAGGAGTATTTGGAGTTGCCCTCCTAATGAACTCTAAATGATCTTGATCAATGACCAAACTGATTTTCTAGCCTGTGTGTGTCCCTACAGGTTAAGGGAAATTTCCCTTGCATCATTTTAGGGGTTCAGTGCAGGGAAATGAGGTTGGGGGGCTCACAGGGCACCGAAGGCGACCATGCGAAATTACATAAAACCTGTTTTTCAGTAAATCTTTGACACAGAGGAAAGAACAACTCCACTAATATCAGAAAGGGATTTTTTTTTTATTTCCCTGTGCTGTCTCTAACTTCATGTTACTATCCTAGAATAGAAGCAAACAGATTAATGACTCAGATGACATCATTTCCCACCATTTATGATGTGTCGTAGGTTAAAGTATTCATTAGATAGATAATTCAGGCACTGTGGATTTGACAATGCCATTTTAGGAGCAAAGACATTTTGGTCCCTGTGTTGTTCACACATGCGCAAGTGGAATAAATGCAAAACTTCAGATAATAAAATAATGCCACAACATTTTGGGCTCTCTCTCTTCTTCCAAAAAGGTAAATGCATAACAAAACATACATTTTTAATGGACTCTGTGGTTGTGTATTTGTACAGTATGTAAGAAATAAGTTCCAGACCGAATGAAATAGGCTGGGGCAGAATCCTCTGTGAAGCACATTTTTATTCACGTTCTTGCAAGAGCGGGTTACCTAGCTTGTAGGCACACTTCCAGTTCTTGAAACACACCTTTTTATTTCCTAATCCCGGCCGAATTTTTCCCTCCCCTGTCTCCCATTGATTAGGTATTCCGGGGTTCACAGTCTGTCCGAGGGGCCTAAAATCCTTCCCGGATGCTTTGCGTCTGTTTACTTCACTTTATGCTACACCTAAAGGGATTATCTGACTAGTCTATTTCTTTCCTTTTTGGTAAAAAAATTGCTCAGTGTCATTAGCCTTGGTTAAATGTTTGACTGCCCTTCTAGACACTAATCCAGTAGGAGTCAGTTTGTCCTTTTGTCTGTGCGATAAGAGATGTTCTACAAACCTTTGGTGGAGCCTCTTTGTCTTAGTCATTCCCTTATCGTGTCACCTCTGATGGAAACGGCTTTTCTCCTCCACAAAAGCAATACCTGCCTTTCTTACAAGCACGATTACCATACAGGAGTGCAACTGTTACAAAGATGTATATTTTCTCTCCTGCAACACTTCAGCCTACGATGTCAAACTACAATTGCATAGTATATATGCTAAAAATATGGCAAAAATTCTTCTTCTTGAAGACAATGCACCAGTTGGGAGAAGGCAAAGCAAATGCACCTTGGAGGGATCTTGAAAACACCCATCACGGAGGAGACTGGGCACATACTTGCTGTCTTGAACTCTCAAAGAGCATTTAGCAGGTGCTGAACGACGAACCCTCCCGAAACCCCCAGCAAGGAGGGCATTAGCGGGCCATATTTTCAGAGAATGGTTCAATTCTTCTCTTCCTTACATCCTCAAGTCACCAGTAACTGGCGGGTGGGGATTGCTATTGATCTTCAGCAGCAGGAGGAGGATTAGAATCAGTCGCCAAAAATGAGATGGAGAAGGTGGGGGTGGGGGTGGGGGTGGTGGTAGTGGTAGGTGAAGTCTCTGTAAGGCAAGGATGAGGTGTGAAGTGCTCAGGCTCATGGTTGCATCGGGCTTGCTCAGCTCCACTGTCTCCAGGGAGGCTGGGGAAAGCTGCTCTGTTAAAAAAAAAAAAAATAAAAAAATATTTTGTTCATTCTGCACAATTGCAAAATATTTCCATTCAGCGATGCCAGTGTAAACGTGGCATTTCCTTCGGGAAATGATGTCTTCCTCCATTTCAGGGGCTCTGCACATACACTCCGGCATGTAATTAACAGTGGCAAATGAATACCAGCACGTAAAAAAGGCAGGGGAAAAGATTGCAGGTGAAATACTGGTTCCTCTGATTTCCCCTCCACCCAGTGATTGTCCAATCGCAATGACTTGTGGCCTAAGATTGCAAGATTTTAATGCAACAATATTGCCCTTTCTTAATGTGTGGATTATGCGTAACCCATCTCCCATCTGGAGAAAATCCAGAGCTGCCTAAAGGTGCACACGGGACACAGGAGGTTCTGTGGCTTGGGAGCTCCGTACCAGCTGGTATCTCCTCAGAGAGAATCTGCGGGAGGCAGAGTTGCCTCTGTGGTCTAAGACACAGTGTGGGGAAGCTCCATCCTGAATCCCAGATGGCCAAGTCATCCCTCCTTTCTCCCAGAGGGAATAAAGACCATGAGGTTTGTTGGGTGACAGATGGTCCCTGAGGTTTCAGGGCCATAAGCAAGTGATGAGGACAGATTCGGCTGAAAGATGAACCTTCAGCCCATGGAAGAGAGGGAAGGTGAAAAAGGCTGGGCAGAGAATGGCTGGAGAGCAGCCCTGAGGAGGTGGACTTGGGGGTGCTGGTTTACGAGAAGATCAACATGAGTCAGCAATGTCACTCACAGCCCAGAAACCCACATCCTGGGCTGCATCCCTGTCCTGGTTCTGGCGGGGATGGGGTTAATTTTCCCCAGGATCTGGCAGGGACACGGGAATTCCATCCCTTGTGAGCCATGCCCAGTCCATAGCTGGAGCTGGAAGTCACAGCTTGGAGGGGGCTGGGGCATCCCAAGTCAGGTCAGTGAGCGGTGGTACCTTAATAGTGCTTGTACATTCTTCTGTCAGTGCTATTGTTGTTGTTTTCCTGTTCCCTTTGCTGTTTTGTAAACTGCCTTTGTCTCAACCCATGAGTTTTGCCTTTTTCTTCTGATTCTCCCCCACATCTGTGGGGGGTTGAGAGAGCGGCCACCTGGTTCTTTGTTGCCATCTGAGGCTGAGCAGCAGCAGCGTGGGCAGCAGGGCAAGGGGGGGATTCTGCCCCTCTGCTCCGCTCGGGGGAGACCCCCCCGCAGTGCTGCCTCCAGCGCTGGGGCACCAACAGCAGAAGGACACGGAGCTGTTGGAGCGGGGCCAGAGGAGGCCCCGGAGATGCTGGGAGGGCTGGAGCCCCTCTGCTGTGGGGACAGGCTGAGAGAGCTGGGGGGGTTCAGCCTGGAGAAGAGAAGGCTCCGGGGAGACCTTCCAGCCCCTTCCAGTCCCTAAAGGGGCTCCAGGAAACCTGGGGAGGGACTTTTTAAAAGGGCATGTAGGGATAAGACAAGGGGTAATGGCTTCAAACTGAAAGAGGGGAGATTTAGATGAGATCTGAGGAAGAAATTTTTCACTCTGTGGGTGGTGAGCCCCTGGCCCAGGTTGCCCAGAGAAGCTGTGGCTGCCCCATCCCTGGAGGGGTTCAAGGCCAGGTTGACCGGGGCTTGGAGCAACCTGGTCTGGTGGGAGGTGTCCCTGCCCAGGGCAGGGGGTGGCACTGGATGGGCTTTAGGGTCCCTTCCGACCCAAACCATTCTATGATTCTATGAAGCCAGAGCGCACAGCCATGACTCTGTCCATTTGCAGAGATTCAGGATGAGTAAAGTCATGTTTGGATGGAGGATTGTGTGGTCTGGGCAAATACTTCAGAAATGGTTGTCTGGTAAAATCAATTATTGGCATCTTAAAACTGAACATTATGTGGTGTATTTCATAGTGTTTCCTAAAAAACATACTTTCCCACCTAATCTTTATGTATGAACAAATACATGTGAACATAGATGAGATGCCACTGGGATTTTTTGCAGTCATCAGCTGTAACTGGAGAGGGGTGTGAAGCTGCAAACTTGAACAAAGGGAGCTGCAGGGAATTTCCCCATTTGCAATGTGACAAAAAAAAATGGAGGATCCCTGGACTAGTGTCAGGAAGGGCTAATGTATGTGCAAGAGGTGAAAGCGAACTGGATTTGGTTCATTTTCTTGCTTCTGCTCTCACAGACCTTGTTGCAGCAGGTCCTGGTGGCCCAGGTGGTGCTTTCCGTGCCATGCACCTTGGGCAGGCATCCCTGTGGGGACACTTTTTAAGTGTCGCTGGTGCTACGTGAACAGCACATTAGTTTAAAAGCGGCACATAATAAAACCACAGCACTACTCTGTAGGTCAAGCCTGAGGAAGCATTGGCGAGGTGCTCCAGCAGAAGTGAGAAGAGACATGAGAAAAGCCCCTGCACCGGCCTGGTCAGGGTCTGTTGAACATGCAGATGGGGGAGAAAAATATCACACCCACTTTGAATTTGCCTGGTTTCTCTGCATCCATGCGCCACGGCTCTTGCCCTGAAGGATTTCAACGGATTTAGCCCTGTAGCCAGAGTTTGCTGCTCTCAGGGGAGCAGGAGAGCACAGCCCATGCTCCCCACATAGCCTCTTCCCACGAGGCAGGGGAACGGGGTTGTCCTCACTCCACCCAACCACCAAATCCCCTGGGACAGCCCAGGGGACAGAGCTCCGCACTGGTGCACGTGTAACCAGGAGAGCACAAACGTGGTGGGGGCTGCTGGGCGCATCCCTCCAGCTGCAACACCTTGTTGCACACTCGTGCTGTGATTTGCTCAACATCTGCCAGGGCAGGGGAGAACAACCTGCTCATGGGTTCATTAATGTCTCGGGTTATGTTACAGCAGGTCAAGATTTGCATTCAAGAAATGTTTTTGCTTATTTGCCCTATTTGCCGCTGAATAGATGTTATGCCTGAGAAAAGCTCAATAAGCCTTTGTAACATTACAGGAATCCCATAAACACAGCAAAACGCTGTTTCCGAAACTCTTGGCGCAGCCCCTCAGAGGAGCATACCAAACTTGGGTTTCGCAAAAAAAACCCCATACACGGACTGATGAAATCCTGTGTTGCAGCACACGACAAAACCATATTTCAGCCACGGTGTCGAGCAGAAGCATGAGGCAACCCTGCCCTGGTGACTCCTGTCCCTGCTTGCTTCAGAAGTCTCTTCCCTCCCTGTCCATAGTATTCCCAATGTCCGTAGAATATAGCAGCTATTCTTTTATTTGCGCTATTATTAATAATATTTTTTTGCAGCAGCAATTTCTTTGGAGTATTATTATAAGTGATGTCCTAACAGAGATGCCCAAAACCTTTTCTTAAGGATATTTATTGTGAAAGGACCCTCAGCTTATTTTATCCCCTGGCAGCTGTTTCAAGGGGGTTGAGAGATTACTGCATCCATTTCTCTAAAATAAATAGGAAACTTTTTGCTGTTCTCTTCACCTTCAGCCTCGAGGACTTACTGTAGCACTTGTAGCACCGCCACAGATTTATAGGGCAGACAAACATCATAAAACAATCCGGAATAAGTTCATCTTTGAATGGGTTTCAGACCACAAGAATTTTGAACTCGTACTGTGCTAGCGGCTCAGGCGACTATCGGGGTTTGTTTTTTTTTTTTTTTTAAAAAAAAAAAAAGCTTGTTCCAAATTAAAGGCGTTTTTATGCCAATTTAAATAGGGACTTGAAGATAAAATTCCAGCCAAAATATCCTACGTCCCTGTATTCCCCAAAATAGGTTGGTTATTCTAACTGAAAAGGCTACGTGTTAAACAAGATAGACTTGTGCGGAGAATACTTTTTCCCTGTACCAGACTAAACATTTAAATACAGTGAAGTTGTTTTTATATAAATTCCTGTTAAAGATTAATGTTAAGGGAAAAGATAATCTTACAGCGAACCAGAGGGTAAAAAGCAATCCGCTGTAAGGATGAATGCTTTGGAATTATTATTTTATGGGGCTATATCTTAATAAAATGTTGCTTTGCTGTAGAGGTAGTTTTCCAGAGATATTGCAAATTTTTATCAGGAGCTGCATAACTTCAGGAAAATTACATCAGAGCCATGTGCTCTTGTAGGGCTGTGCTTATGCGGTTGGGGTTTTTTTTCCTGATTTGTTTGCAGGTAGCAGTATTTGGGGAAACGCTGGGCAAGGGAAGAACTTAGAGAAAAGCTGCAGGTAGGGAAGAAGTCACACTTGTACCTCAGTGCAAAAAAAAATAATAATTGTGTTAAAAAAAAAAAAAAAAAAAGGAAATCTTATCGTTCTGGTTCTCCACCTGGTCCTCTACAGTTTGTGGGCTGAACTATACCCATGGCTTTTGCCGGAGGCGGAATCCATCCCCCTCCCTGCAGGGAGGAGCACCCGCAAAACTTTGGCTAAGGCTGGGGGGGCTTGTACGGCTCCTGCCCCCGGCTGAGGGGCTGGTTCCGTATGGGGAGCTGGAGGAGCAGAGCGTGGGCTGCTGGGGGCTGTCGGCAAACGCACAGGTGCTTCTGGCTGCTGGGGGCCCTTCCTGGAAACGGCCGGTGCTTGGTATCGCACCCTCACCCACAGCTGGTGGTTCACACCGAGACATCGACGTCCTGCAGAGCCTTTCTTCCCAAACCTGAGGCCCCGCGAGGAAAACCAGCGTCGTTTCTTGGCTGCCAAAAGGGAGGTGCTGCTGCCTGTCCCCCTACGGCTTCCCGGTCGCAGCTGGATGGGTGAGGAGGACTTTGCTGCTCTGCTCCTGCCCCAGCCCCTTCTGCTTCCCTCAACCCTGAGCTTTAAAGGTCGAATGATGCCAAGACGTTTATGCAAACATGACCGTGACCCCAGCATGGAAGCTGGAAAGATTTTTGGGGGCGGCTCTCTGCCCTCCTGGGGCTCAGCAAAGCCGCGGTGGGTTGCAGTGGAGCTGCTGGATGTCCCAGGAGACCCAGGGTTGTGTTGTGATTGGGGAGATGAGGGAGGTTTTGGGGTCCTGAGCCAAAGCTTTAGCTGCTTTCCCATCTGCAGAGTGGTTTTGGTCTCATTCTGCCCATCTTCAGGTGTCTCTGTAAGACAAGCGTTCACATTTTCTTGAGGGAGGAAAGGGTGCGAGGGCATTTCACAATGTTTTTCCAAGAAAATAAAGCTTTCACTGTTCCCTCTCCCCTCAATGACTCTTGGAGCCGTGTATCACTGGGCTGAGATGATTTAGGAAGCACTTCCAAGGGTGCTTTGCTGCGGCACGTCTCCTGGCACAGGAGGTGGAGCGGAGGCTCCAGTCGGATGCCCGGCAAGGGCGGATGATCTTGGTACGATCTTACGGAGTTAGCGCTGGATAAGGCTGCTGGAAAGTCAGTTTTGCTTGTTTCCCTGCCATGTGGGTGTTCATGAGGGTTCCTCATCATCATTTTTGTTGTTGTGGAGTTTTGGGGGCTGAGGGAAGTGTTTTCTGTCAAACTTTCTTTTCTTTTTCTTTCTTTAATAGGCAGTATTTCCCCCCAAGCATTGCATTAATAAACAAGCCAACTGTGGGACAGGAGGAGATGCAGCAGAGACAGCTTTCGAATGATGGGGTTTTTTTGTCAAATAAAACCATTTTCTTCCTCAAAATGAGGAAAAAAAATACAAAACCATATATTTAGATTATGGTGCAGATACTTTTCATGATCTGTGGCCAACAAGAACAAAACTTTAATTTGACTCTTCTCAACAAGTTGATTCAAATTTTAACTCTTGTAAAGTTAGCTTCTCTGCACAAAAAAAAAAAAAATAGAAAAGAGGGATGTTTCTAAACATATAAGCAAAAGTGAAACCTATCTGGCTCCCGTTGCCGATGTTAAAGACTACTTGGCCATAAACGGAGTGTTAAATACTTTTACTTCTAATAACCCATAGTGTTTTATTAATCGTTCTCTTTGAACTTTTTTTTTTTTAATTTTTTTAAATCTGATCGTACTTTGACCAGGTAACAAATACTGGCTATTACTTCGAATACAAATATTGCATGCCAAAAATGGTGAGTTATTTGTGTATGACTTAAGCTTAATCAAGCTTTTAACTTTAACACTTTGTGACTTGTGACTCTCCTGAGTAGTGACCTTAGTGTTTCATCAACACTATTTTGATTTTATTGCCTACTACTCTTTAAAACTATTAAAGTGAAACTGTAATGGAAGTGTTAAAACCTGATTCTCGGGAGCTCCGCGTGCTATTTTATTCCAGTAACACCGTGATCAGAAAGTATTTTGACTATGTGTGAGCCCAGGATTTTTCCCCCCCTTTAGGGCTGGGATTCTCAGGCTTATTAAATCTGGGGTGCTGGTCTTTGCCTGGGTGTCTGTCTGTGCTCCCAGAACTTTGTGCCCCAGCCCTGCCCCACCTGAGCTGCAGTGTTTGCCCTCATTTATTGCCATCCTTGGCTTCTGTCTCTGTGTTTGTGTTGGAAAGGGGTTGCAGGGAAGGGGTTGCATCAGGGGGAAGGGTAAGGCTGTAGGAGGGTTATCTTTTTCCTGTGATTCATGCCATAGTGCGTGCTTCCCTTGCAAGTTTGAGAAATGAAGTTCAGGTGATGGTCTCCTGTCTAACACTGTCCTGGACACCGGGATTCAGTGACTTTAAATAAGGACTTTAGCTCCACAGATATCACCAGGCAGGAACAGGCACTCTTTGCTGGTTAAGAAGGATGTAATCTCTAAAAAATAAACACACATGGCTTAGGATGTCCTAATAGCACCCTGAAGCGCAGGTTTGGTCCTCCTGACAGGGCACTCAGTCTTGTGAATCATTAGCATGACTGTCTGCAATGCCTCTGTTTTACTCAGTTTCTTCTCTCTGCCCAACCTGGCACGAGATATTAGATGCAGGAAGTTTAATTTAACTTTCCAAGTTAATTAGTGTATTCTGCAACCTCCTCTTTGGTCAAATCCTTGCATCGTTGGCTCATCCTTGCAGGATGGATAGGACAGATAGGATCCCAATATGATCCTATCTCTCCCTGTCACAGCAGCTGAGCTGCTGATTCGTTTCTTGGGTGGGATCCAGTTTAGCAGGTATCACGTGGGCTTTTTTTTTGCTTGTTTGGATTTTTTTTTTTTGGTTGGTTGGTTGGTTGGTTGGTTGGTTGGTTGGTTGGTTTTTTTCCCAGCAAGGGTTTTTGCCCTTTTGGATGCCTTTTGGCCCAATTTGCTTTCTACGTCCTGAGTTCCCTTTCCCTACCTGGTCCAAGACCATTTGTGTTGAAGGCAGAGGTGAAAACTTTGAACATGCATCGAGACGTAGATGTAAACCTAGATATGAAGAACCTCAAGCAATTGCTAAAATATCTTAGGCCAAGGAAGGGCTTGAGGAAACATGCTTCACTCTGTCCCATGGATACAGCAGGTATCTCCCAGGATGAATTTAGGGATATGACAAATGGTTTCATGCCAGAAGAGTTGGGGAGTGCTGTTATGTCAATGGTATGATGAGAAGTGATATGCTCTGGTGCTGCTATGAAGCAGACAAGTGTGGCGTTGGCATGTCCAGCCTGCTGGAGTGGTCCCTGGGTGCGTAGGGAGCACCCGATATGTGCTGCCATGGGGCCACCCTTGATGGGGCTCACCCACAGCAGCGTGGACATGGGCTGCTCAGGGCTGAGATGTGAAGACTGCACCGGGGGAAGGGCCAGGACCCTCACACCCAGCGGGGCTCTATTGCTGTAGCCATTGTCCAGCACTTTGCTCCTTTGCTCAGAGATTTGCAAAATCTCCTATGTCCTCACTTCAACTTGTGTCAGGAAGAGAAGAAAACTACCTTTCCTGGGCATGTCAAATAACTAAAAAAAATTGTGGAAAATAAATTTCCTTTTCCCAATGAGCATCTGTCCAAAAATTTCCTCTCTTCATTGCTCTTTCTTCAAATCAGGGTAACTTTAAAATGCCATTGGTCATACTTTTTGCTTTCTGGTCATGTCTATTTAGATACAACTCCAGCTTGTCTCTTATAAAGTGAAATAAATTGACATATGTTGATTCCTCCTCTTCCTCCCCTCCAACCCATCCTTCTCCCTGTGATTGCAGTACTTGGCTGGGAGCCTCGGGCTCATCCCAGGGCGCTGGGAAGATTACACCAATATTGAAATTCCTTTTTGTAATGTTTATCTTTGCGAATTTTTTTCCCTCCATTTCTTGGAGTATGGGGTTTACTACTTCAAAAGTAAGTGTATTTCCCCCTGTTTGAGGAATAAACGCTAAGGAATAAGCATTGCTTACGTATTTGGCTTCTCTTTCCCCCCTGTTGCAATATAGACTGAAATTAGAACTTTAAACTCATGAAATAATCTGTTAATTTTAAAGGCCATTTTGTCCTTGTATCAAAAAGGTAATTTCAGAGGAATTAAACCTGAACCAGCTGATTCGTTTTTTTCTGATTTTAATGTGGGATGAATAGTCCTGGATATTGCAGTAATACACTACAAAGGGTAGCAGTAATTTTGAGCTGTCTCTCACTGAAGCATTCCAGTTCTTACTAGGAAATATCAATAGCGGCAAAGAAAATGGCATTTTTTTTCAGGACCTAGCCACTTTTCTCTGGTGAGATTGCTGTGTGCTGTGACACTGGGAGTGTAAAATAAACAACTGTCATCCTGGAGGCAGGGTAAGGGATCAGACCTGCTCGCGCTGCCCAGCAAACACTGTCTGTTCAATGACTTTTAGTCACTGGGTCTGATGTGTCTTGGTAACCTAGAAATGAAAGGCTTCTCAGCTAGTTTCCTAGGAGTTAGATCTTGCTTTCGCTGTATATTTATTGAATCTGTTCTCTGGCTGGGAAGCTGAACAAGTCTCTGTTTTTGTTTTTTGCAATCACAGCTTGGCAGAGAGTGTGCTGCTGCTGCTGCTGAGGTTACCACCAACTCCCCAACCCAGAGAAGGGCTCTGGTTTTATCCAGCACCACTTGGGACTCCTGAGCAAAGACGCAGTAGCAGCAGTTCAATGAGTTCATTAGACCTTTTGGCAAATCAGTTGGGCTGGTCGTAGGAAACCTCAGCGCCTGCTCCTGCTCTTTGTGGTGCTAGTTTTGCATTTTTCTCATCTGTGAACATTATAAAACATGCAATTCCTAATGTCAGCGAAGCTCAGGTGCTTTCTTCTAAATCCATTTTGAGGCAAACCAGGCAAAAAACCCCAATAATTTATCTCAAGGAAATTTAAAGCAATGACTTTCCAAGTCTACAGGGCCTTGTGCTGAGCTAGACTGGCCACCCAAGGGACACCAGGTCTACCCAGGAGATTGCAAGATTTAATCTACTGTTGCTCTTCCATTAATCATCTTTTGGAAGGGCTGTTCCCAATAAAAATGCTTCCTTTTGGTTCAAGTTCAGGTATTACTTGTTGGGAGCCCCAGCCTGGATAAATGAAATTGGTCTTTTTGCTGTGGGCAAGCTGAATTTTTGCAGCTGCTCGTGAACTGCTCTGGCCAAGATTGAGCAGCTCTGCCTTGAAGGGGAGAGTGTCTAGATGTAAATGCAAATAAAAGCAATCAGATAAGCTTCATTTCTCCTCTGCCAGGTTGGGGCAATTGTGTCTTGGAAGAAGTCTTTCCCTGAGCAGAAACAGCATGTGCCTCCAGGGAAAAGAGTGAATGTGCACGGTGGGATTCACTGTGCAAACAGGTGTGGTATGGCAGAGGAATAAAAAATACTGGTTTAGTGTGAGTTTGACCTCCTTCTTAAATAAAAGAAATCACAAGTGTTATAGGAGTGGGCAGCAGCCTTCTTAATATACTCCTAGAAACCAGAGAGGTGACAACACAACATATGCCCAAAGTATCGAAACATGCTGTAGTTCAATTTTCACCATTTTCTTTCCAGAGAGAGAAGTTAAACATATCCCTTACCTCAAATGACCTTTGCAGGAGGCTGAATCATTTGCATTTTGATGCACTGGCATTTTCTAAACCAAAGAGACACGAGAATTTTTATCACCTTCAACAACTGTGTTGCCAGGGGCAACGCTCATAAATCTGCTTACCAGCATCAATCTCTGCATGCAGCAGAGGGCGGTGTTTGTGTGTGAAAAAATGCATATTTATAGAAAAAATTATAAAATCTCTCTTGAACCTCGGGCAAAATTTGGGGTCTGAGACTATCGTATTGCTAATAGCCATGGTAACAGTATCAATCAAATTCACATTTTGATTTGTTTGCATCTGACCGTGTGTTATTGGGAAAATGCTGGTAGTGTATTTTAATTTATATCGGATAATCCCTGTCCCAAAGGGTTTGTGATTTAAAAATATACCTCCTGATGCATTGCTGCTGTCTTCCTTGATAACACAGCCTTCCCTGGCTCCAATTCCGAGGATACTGTCTGCCCTGTTGTAAAAGGAAAACTATGCAAGGAAAAATAACCCATTAAATATTTGCTATGGTTGTTTAGATGAGAAAACTGAAGCACAATAAAACTCTTGACATCCATTTCCTTAGCTGAACTTTTTCAATGCCGGCCATCCAGCTTCCACTTAGTGTTTGATTGTGCTCTGCCAACGGTGCTATTGGTTTTCTATTAGCATAGACATAAAGGTTATTTAAATTTTGGTATCCATTTTAAAGAGAGAATGAGACAGCCGCGCTGTGTTTTGGAGGACTCCTTGAGTCCTGCTCTGGCACTCACCAACCTTTGGGGAGACCTTCAGGACATTTTCTCTGGGCTTTCACTACCACCATCTTTACACGGATAAGGCTGATGGTTCCTGGTGTTTTAAGGCATTGTGTACTTGCAGCCCAGAGAGTCAACGGCATCCTGGGCTGCATCAAAAGAAGCACGGGCAGCAGGGTGAGGGAGGTGAATCTACTGCTCTGCTCCACTCTTGTGAGACCCCAACTGGAGTCCTGTGTCCAGCTCTGGAGTCCTCAGCACAGGAAGGACACGGAGCTGTTGGAGTGGGGCCAGGGGAGGCCACGAAGAGGATCCGAGGGCTGGAGCCCCTCTGCTGTGAGGACAGGCTGAGAGAGCTGGGGGGGTTCAGCCTGGAGAAGAGAAGGCTCCGGGGAGACCTTGGAGCCCCTTCCAGTCCCTAAAGGGGCTCCAGGAAAGCTGGGGAGGGACTCTGGAGCAGTGTAGCGATAGGATGAGGGGGAATGGTTTCAAACTGAAAGAGGGGAGATTTAGATGAGATCTGGGGAAGAAATTGTTTGCTGTGAGGGGGGTAAGCCCCTGGCCCAGGTTGCCCAGAGAAGCTGTGGCTGCCCCATCCCTGGAGGGGTTCAAGGCCAGGTTGGCTGGGGCTTGGAGCAACCTGGTCTGGTGGGAGGTGTCCCTGCCCAGGGCAGGGGGGTGCAATGAGATGATGTTTAAGGTCCTTTCCAACCCAAACCATTCTATGATTCTAAGGTTATTGTGCAGGAAAGCGGAGTGATGCCCACTGAAGGTCGGTGGGCGCTGCAGCAGCTCGCTGTCCCTGGGCATTTCTCTATCGGAGACTGCCGGGAGCCTAGGAAGGGAGGCAGAAGCCAGACTCTTAAATTTTATGTTTCTGCATTTAAGAGGAAACTCTCTGACAGATCAGACAAGAAAATGACATATTGCAAGAAATAGTGAAGCCACTGGTAGGCTGATGGTGTCCCTATTTAGCTTCTTAGCAGGTTTTTTTTGGGGGGGGTGAGTTTTGTAAGAGGAAAAAAAATTGTCCTGCCTCTAACAGAGAAAAACAGCAGGAGCAAGCTGCCCCACAGACAGATGCTCAGTGCAGATCTCCCCTTGTCAAACAGTCACTTTGGAATATGTTTTATGGAGACTTAATTAACACGAAATCTCTTATTAAGAGGAAAGGCTCAACCTCCGCCTGATACCTTGCTTTCAGACTGCGCTTCGGTTGGGGAACTGATAATGACTGATTTATAGGAATTTATTCACCTTTTGTAGCATCCTTTCAGCACAGATCCTGCCCCTGTTACAGACCCATATCTATGGGATGGGTCCCTGAGGAACAGGACCAGAGCGCAAAGAGGTTTTGCCTTGTGGCTACGTGCAGTAAACTTGGTAGTTAGCTGTAACCTACATCAGCAATGTGAGCTCACTATCTATTTTTTGTTGAGTAAACATCTTGAATAACTTCATTATGTTAAGTAGGAACCCTTATAGTTATGCGGTGTTTTGGTTTTAAATAAACTTACTTGAATGAAAGGGTAGAAGGTGGTGGGGTGATAAAAAGGGTACCAGAAAAACCAAAACCTTCTTAGAATAAGGAAGGGAAAAACCATAAGGGGGAAAAGAGAATAAAACCAGTAGCTAAAGCAATGAATGGCCTATAAATAGCAATAAAGTCAGAATGGGGAGTCAAGTACCAAACGGACTTTCGCTGCCACTGACAATTAACCTCTTGCAGTGTCCCTGTCCGCGGAAGAAACTTCATGATACACCAAATAAGCCTTTCTCTGTCTATAAATACACACTGCCTCACAGGCTGCAGTGTCCAAACCCGTGCGGTTTGGCTGTCCGGACATCAGGTGTCAATGCAGCCTCTGGGGCAGGAGTCGGGGCTTTTTATTCTGGTACCCTCTGGGCTCTGAAAGATGGAAGAGACGTCAGCATCACTGGCGTCGGAGCCAAAGGATGCAAAACTGGGGCCAGTGCCAGTAAAAGCTGCTGAAAGCAAAGGTGGACTCTGCCGTTTTTCCAGAAAGGTCTGCAAATGCAGGTGTACATTGAGAGGGTCAGGTTTTCTTTCTGGCCTGAATCTCGTGCTGTTTTGGGGGAGACGGGGATGCAACTCAGCCACTGGTCTGGGTGAACAGATTATTCTGATTTAGGTTCAGACTCTGGCATGGGAAAATCAGGGTGCGAGGGACAAGAAGACAGTGAGACCCCAAGTTATTCCTGGATATTAAGAACCCCCCCTATATAAACATGGCATAGGATCTGCCGTTACAGCCCCTTGAAGGTGCTTGTTGGTTTGACAGGGAGGTTTCCCAGGGCCAGGTCGCTCAGCATTGCCTGGCTGAGGGAAGCAGCCTGCCCTGCCTTATTCGCCCATCAGCACTGCAGCTGTAACAGACTTTGCACTTCAATAGGTATTTATCACTTTTTTTTTTTTTTTTTAATAACTGCACCTGCAAGGAAGTTATTTCGTATATTCAGCCCCGACCTGCCATCAGCCGCAGCGACTCGGTCCTGGGGCACGGTGACTGCAGGGCTGGGACCGCTGTCCTTGTTGAGGTCTCGGCTGAAGGCTGGTGAGACATGTTTATCCCCCGGTGTGCTCTCAGCTCCCTCTGGCCAAAGTGTGACTTGTGTGGCACGGTGCCGGGTGATGCATGCATGCGACGGTCTGTCCCCAGGGGAGAGGTGTCTCTGAGAGTTTCTCTAGCACCTTTTCTTCTCTCGGGGCACTTCTGTCATGAAATGACTGGGGAGCCATCAGCTGACAGCGAATGTTGGTGGTACGTGTTGAACGTGGTTGTATTCCCTAAGGGGTTCTGACGTCCCTTCTCAGAAAAGTGTTAGTCCTGGGTGGTTCTTTCTGTCTGTGAGAACAAACTTGTGCTGAATGATCTGAACTGCACACCATCCCCATTTCCCCAGACCCTTCCTGCGGAGTCCAGCCTCTGAAGGCCAGGGCAGAGATGTGCTCGTAGGGGACACAGGATGAAACCTTCCCTGTAGCTGGCCACAAATGTTACTGAAATGCTCACAGGGACTGGCTTATCACATTCATTTATTGACTTCTTCTTTCTAAAAGGCTTTTGAACAATTGAGGAAGTGATAACTGATGCTTGGATTTCACTTCCCATATCACGCAGACTTCCACTAAAGTCCTCAAAGATTCCTCACTTTGTGTTTCTTTTTTCTTTTTTTTTAAATTTAATGAAAAGCGTGAAGTCATTTTATTTAAGTGTAGTTACATCCAGAAACTTAGGGCAAAATCATATGACAGTATAGTATGCATATTGAAAAAGGATATGAAGTGTTATTGGAAACTCCCATGGAAAAAACATGAGTTAATTTTATAAGTCGCAGGTGGCATATTTTATTAAAGGATGTCATAATCTCTGAATAACTCATAGAAAGTCTAAAACAATTGCTACACTTCACAGCTGCTTAATTTCTTCCACCTTGCCAACACGTGATTAGGAAGGGGCATTCGAGAAACTACCAGATACCACTTGTGCAAACTGGCTGAGGTTTTCGGTGAGAATCTTTAACCAAAGGGTCTTCAGTTCAGGTAAAATAAACTGAAAATCATTTTGGATGCATCCTTTGGGCTTCTTTTTCTTATTGAATGGCCACAAAGTAATAAAGGCTTAATCTTTAGGCTGATCTTCCTGAACTGGAAAGCAAAATATCTGCTATATGGAGGGACAGGCTGAATAGGTTCAGTTCCACGGAGAGCAAGCTGCCGGGGCAGGAAGGTCTGTTTTCTGTAATTTTAAGGAATATATTTCAAATCTGCCTGACATTTCATGGACCCTAGCTGCTGGGGGTCTGTGAGAGCCATTTCCCGTGTGAATCCCGCAGTGCCTGACGGGATGTGAGTTCACCCCTTTGCTGTACAAGGTCTCTTCCCACCAGGTATTTGCCCATTTTGCACTGGAAGAGGAGGAACACAATCCCCTTTACCCGCTGATCAACTTTGTTTGAATCAGTCAATCGGTTCAGGAGCCATAAGGAAGGGAGAGCTGTGCAGCCGAGTGATCACGCCAACTCGCTGAGCTCCTGCTCCGTGCTCCCTTAGGACACATATTTCTGCCGTTAGGCTAAAATACTGCCACCACAAAAACATTCACAGAGACGCAACGCAAAGATTATTTCAAAGCGAATTTTGGCGCCAGTGTGTGAACCTTAGTTGGTGTTATTTTTTGGTTTGAATTTTTTTATTGGGGTTTGTTTGTTCTTTTTGTTTTTTGTTTTTTATTATTTTAAATATGTTATTGATAACTTTCATTATCCGTTTAAGACATGGTCAGCGTAAGAAGGAATCTCTGACTGGCAACCTCAGAAAAGATGAGACGGGCACTGAGCAGCCGTAAGAGGCAATACCTTGAGTCTCAGTTAATATTATTTAGGTTTTACAAGTTACCCCTCAGTGAGAAACCTCTAATTTTGTTGCTGATGGAATCAAATGACCGAATGTTATCACTGCAGTCACTTGATAGTCTTCTTTCTTTTAAAATATGTTACTGGGTCATTGAATACACATGCTACCTAAGGTCTTCATAGTTCTTCAAAATGAAACATCTGCTAATTTGGGAATTAAAAGTTCCTGCTCTCTCTCTTGTAGATCTTACGTAAGAGCTTCTCGCTTTCCTCTTCTTCTAGGTGCCACTTTACCACCCCAGGTCAGCACTGCTGCAAGAAGTTAATAAATCTCTCTTACAAGGCACTAACGCTTTCCTGATTGGTTTTTGAATGAAGTACTACATGCATATAGTATGTTAACCTTGCAGTCCGGCATTGACACCTCGTTATTTTCAGCCTCCTTGAGCAGTTTTCAGGGGCGCCCTGTGCCTGAAAAGCCTCGCTCTTTTCTTTCTGCAAAGGAGGAGCACAAGCCTGCTGCAGGTAATAAGTTAATTCATTGCAAGGGAAGGTAAAGAGAACATTAAATGATTTTTTTTTTTTTTTCTAAGTAAATAAGACCACGTAATGATTTTTATGGCCTGGTTCATTGTCCTTGAATTCTAGGAACTGGCCAGATGTTTTGTCTAAAAATATTAGGGCTCAGAAGTTAATTCTAGTGCCTGGAAGGGGGCATGTGTTGGGAAAAACCTGAGAGATGCACAGGGTCATTCTGGTTCCTTCCAAACCCTCCCTGATGCTGTCAGATGAGACTCTGGTCCTGGAGCCCCGGTTTGTGCTCCTGCATGGTGGGGCCATACTACGCCTCTTGGGTCTGGCACCTCCTGCACCAAAGCCACCGTGCCCTCCTCCGACGTCTTTCTGGGGGGTACAGAAGCCAAAACGTGAACAAATGAACTGATCTTGCAGACCACGATCCTGGCTCAGAGAAAATACAACAATTTTATATTAAAAAAAAAAAAAAGTCTTTTTACATGATTTTGGCGTTTATAGGCTTTTGGGGTCACCATGAGTAGCCTTTTCCTACAACTACATCTGTGCCTTGTCCCACTGCATAACCAGGACAGAGGTGTAGACACCCGTCCCACCAGGATAGGGGCTCTGAAAACTAATAAAGGCTGAGTCTTTTCTTATGAAAAAAATTCCCAAAACACGCACATAAACCCCCCCCCCTTTTTTTTATTTTTTAACACAGATTATTCTGAAGGACAGAGCTTTCAGAAAGGCACAAGACATGGTTTTTCCAAAGCTTTCGGCAATATGGTGTAACTTGGTCGTCTGGAGACCAAGGAATGGAGATAACGCAGCGCAGGAAAAGCTTCTGGTTCTCAGCATGACCAGCGGGATTTGCCTGGTTTTGCTACAATATTGTTGCTACAATATTGCTACAAATTGGTACAAATAACACTCAGTTATTTGTAAACCGCTTGTTCGCCGGCGGTGGTCGTCAGTGGCCGTCCCGGCTCGCGGGCGAAGATTCTCACTGTTTTGCTTGGGATTCTGGCAAGCAGTGGCTATTGCCATCTTTTTTTTCTTTTTTCTTTTTTCTTTTTTCTTTTTTTTTTTTTCCCCTGGTCCTTCAGCTGCCCCAAACAATCCTACACTAGAAGCCCGGAAAAGCACCCTTTCGCAGAAGGTTCTAGGAGCCAGTTAGGTACCAAGCGGTCTCGTGAGCTGCCGTGCAGGTGTTGCTACCTGTGTCTCTTCTTCACCAGAAGTCTGCAGGAGTTATAAAAGTGATATAACATGGAGGAATGCCCAGCCCTGTGTGTTCCCAGGTTAAAACGCATCAAATTAAAGCCAGGTCTAATTTTAACAGGTCAAAAAATAAACTTTAGGTAGGAAATTAGGCTTTTTCTTGCGTTTTTTTTTATTAATTAATTTTTTTAATTTTTTTTTTTTTTAAGATCATCAGTGAGGTTTTAGAGTGATCCTCTAGCAGGAGCAAGGGAAGCAAGAAACCTGTAGTTGCCCATGATAGCAAAGTACTAGAGCTCATGGCCCAGGGAAGTCCCCTCAAGCCTTACAGTCAGAAAGAAACCAAACTCCTTGAAGGGTGGCTTTTCTGGGTGGCTTTGTAGAAGCAGTGACTGTATTGAGAAAATCCTGAGTGATTTATTTCTCTCGTAGTACTATTATTTGCTGTTTGAATCAAGAGAGCGGTCTTCCTGCTGCTCGAGCTGCAATCCAGCATCATTAATAAATAGCACTGGTAAGAAAGTGAAGTGGGTAAATTGTCAGCTCCCCTTTGGAAGCTGCCCTGATTAGAATATCCATTAGAATAAATTGTATTTTTATGGTTAACCCACCGGGCTAAATATGAAACTGCATTAAGCTATTATGCTCTTTGTAGCCACTAAATTGAATTACCTGGTGCATCTGTTTAGTAAACTGTGAAACCTGAAGAGTTTGGCAATCATCGTTATTTATTTTGTGCATTTTAAATCTTTCCTTTGACTAATACGTAGGCTCTGCTGGGCTTTGGTTCACAGCATTATACCCCTCTGCACTTAAACATAGTTGCAGGGTTGCTGAAAACTGGATGTTAAGAAAATTGCCTTTTTAACTTTGCAGCGTGCGTACCGTAACTCGTTTTTACTCCGTATGCTCTAGTGCCAGAAGATTTGGAACACTTTTTTGTTTATATGAAAGACGATCCGTTTAAAATGGGTGAAAACTGCATTTCAAATTTCCCTGCCTGCTCAGATCAATGCTGACAGCTTAGCTTACATTGAATGATTTAATGCATTCCTCCACCTGCTAACCGAGAGAACGACTTGACCCTAAAAAATCTGTGCACGGTGGGGGAAAAAAGAAAAAAAAAAAAACCAACTCTTTAAATCTCTTCCTGACTCATGGGGAAAGTGTGTTTCTCATTACTGCTTAGGGACATGCTTATATCAGGGTAGCAGAGACACCTGAGGTGGTTTTGCTGGCGTGGAGGCTGGGACTGGAGGGAGTGTGGTGCAGAGCAGCTGGTCCAGGCTGGGAAGGTGAGTTTTAATCCTTCTGGTTTTACTCCTGCCCTGGTGTGTGAAGCCTATGAAATGCTTTGAGTGTTTATGGACTGAGGTCTCTTCCTCCTTCGCTGTGTCCGCGCTGGAGTTTGTTGTGTAGCGCAGACGTGGCAATGTCCCAACCTCTTTGTGCCCTGCTCCGCCCCGTGTTTTCTGCCCCTGGCTCACGGTGTTCTTCCTCCTGCTGCTCGCTCCTGCCTGTTTTCAAGCTATGAAAGGCATCAGCTCTCGCAACGTTTTTGTGACTTGTGCAACTTTTTCTGAAATTCTCAACTCCTGCGGGTGTGTGGCTGTGGGGAATATCAGCTTGCAGAAAAGCAGTACTTGGGTTTTTCCATAACCTCAAGGGCAAGAGCTTACTGGCCTGGCTCGAGTTACCCTCAGGGCTCTGAAGCTGTGAGGAAACAGAACCAAATGCTTTTTGAAGTTTTCTATTTCCTGACTGCTTGGGCTTGGTAGCCCCAGAGCGTCATTCCCACCCCCATCTGCTCTCCTTGTTTCCTCTGCTGTTCTTGGCCCTTCTCCAGACCCATGGAGCATCCCATCAGCTGAGGGGCTGGTGGGAGGAGGGCATCCTTTTCTACCCAAGTGTGTGCATGATTGCTTTTCCCTATATAGACCTTCGGTGGGGTTTTTTTTTGAGCTTATAGGAACAGGTGGGTGCTGTGCTAGTGAAACCTGGAGTGAAGGTGCCTGTCTGTGTCTTCGCTCCCTGCCCAGTGACCGGGAAGCAGGAGCAGCCATGGTCTCTGCTGTGCTGTAAGCAGCACGAGGGAGAGCTCGGGGCTTGCAGCTATGCTCCTGCGGCTGATGCTATGGCAGGAAGCGAAAACAGCCACATCGGCTCCGTCTTAGCCTGAAATTCCCAGATGCCAGCAACTTCTTGAGATATTCACAACTCCTAAATTTGCACTAAAAACAAACAAAAATGCTGACAACCAGAGCCTGCTGATTTCACTGCTTAAAACACAGTTTTACTTTCCTTTTTTCCTTCCTTCTCCTAAAGAGCTAAGGCTTGATGCAGAGAGCTGGATCAGTCTGGCTCCTGAATCATCACTAGCATTGTCACCCATGCCAGCTGCAGAACTTCATGCTGTTGATGATCCTTAGCCAGTTTATATTTGTGTTCCTTTGAGCTTGCAAGGCTGGAAGGGGGAACAACGGAACATTTACCCCGCAGACTGCGATGTTATCCTGCCCGAGACTTAAATTTGAAGTTTCATGTTTCTGCTTTTAATTGAGTGTCTCTTTAAACTACAGCCACATTTCAGCTTTCTGTTCAACCTTTCTTGCTTAGTGCTAGAGGTGACAGGACAGGTCCGGCTCAGCTAAATACCACGGGAAGTCAGGAATGGGCTAGGAAATGCAACCGAGCTGGCTCGTTTGTGGTCAAGTGAAACACTTGGCGTAATTCTAAATTAATCTGTCCCTTAGTTAGACAGTTTGGGCATGTCACAAGTACAGCAGTAATATAGCATGTGAATTAGTGATTAGAGAGTCAAAACTGTGACAGCTGAAGTGACTTTAAGCCATAGGTCTGAGACTTGCTGAGGGAAAGAATCAAACAAAGTTCAGTGCAGACGTACTGGTACTTACAAACCTATTTGAAATATTTTCTACAGCGGAGCAGTGCTTTCTCCTGATGTATGTTTTTTATTTTTTTTCAAAAAGCTATCTTTTTGTAGAGTAGAAATTTTTCGTCTCCCTTGCCAGAAAGGCATCCATTCACTCTTTTTTTGATGAGTGATATTCTTCTCACCAGTTATTTGTTGATCTGTTTGGAGATGGCTGCAGCCGTGCTTCAGATGGCTAATGTGAACCTGCTGCGGAGACCGAAGGAAAAGAGGAGTGGGAGGGCTATACTGTATTTAATAGAAACCAAAGAAAGCATTATTCAGTGGCAAATATCTATTTCTTTTATTTTTTTTTTCGCTGCATCTGCCACTATTGAAAGGATCAGCTGCGGTCCAGTGTCTATCATTGCTAATAAACAGCATCGGCAGGAGAGGGTCTCTGGCTTGAATAGGGAAAGAAAAGCCTAGAATATGTTAGAAAAATATGGTTTTTTTTTTCAGTTACCTTGCGCTGATGAACTTCCCGGTGTACTTGAATATACGTATTTATATGTGTATATATATATATATAAAAACCACAAATCCTCAAGCAATCTCTGCTGCCAGTGGTTATTTCTGAGATATCATGGACTTTAGTTGCTGGGTAGGGAGTTTTTCAGGCGGGGGAAAAGTGGCAATGGGGTGTATTTAGGGCTTTTGTTTATGCTTAATGTAGCTGTGGATGCACGTGGGAATGTTACGGTTTTCCTAACTTATTGTCTTCTGCATCTTGATGAAGCAATTACAGAATGGGCCCTAAGTTCATTCACAGAATCAATCACAGAATCATAGGGTTGGAAGGGACCTCTGGAGATCACCTAGTCCAACCCCCAGAGGTATCTACAAACTAATTACAGTTTCCTGTCAAGATGCAAGAGTGTGCGGTGTGGGGCCCTGTGACGTGGTCCTGCTCTGGTGACATCAACTGTTTTAATTGATGAGAGAACCCTTATTAAATTTGCAGATAGCACAAAGCTGGGATGGGCTGCAAGGCTATTAAAGGACGGGCTCAGAACTCAGATGGAGGAGGAGAAGGTGGACAAATTGGAAGGTAATTCAATAAGGGCACAAATAAACAACTAAATATAGATGGGACCCATCAGCAGCACACATGCCAGGCTGGGACCTGCCTAGGGGACGTCAGCATGGGGCTGCTGTGGTGTGTGTGGAGCAGCACAGGGCTCTCTGATGCATGGGGTCAACTTGCTCTGCTCGTCATCGGGGGTGGTTTTTGGCAGCCCACAATTTAAATGAACGTGGAACAGGTGAGGGAGTGCTTAGAGAAAAGGAGCTGGAAGGATTCGGAGGGCTGGGAAATTGGACTTGCAAAGGAAGATAGAGAATATTTAATCTACAATGAAGATTTTTTGTTTTGTACATGCTGTTAGTTTTCAAGTTGGAAGATGTTACTGCAAAGGGTTGGGAGATGCTGAGTATGATCTGACCCCCGTGGCAGGGCTTGAAATGGTGTCTGGACACTGAGGATATGCTGTTTCTATAAATCCTATTGCAGAGTAGGAAGGCATCTAATGCAAGAAATGGATGCCAAAGAACAAAAAGAAGCTCGCCCTCCTTATTTCTGTATTGCTTTTATTTGGAAAACTCGCGTCTAATCCCAAAGCTTTGGTGTGATTCTGAATGCATTGCTTAATGCCTCACCTTTTAATGTTGGGTGTGGGATGCTTTGTCCTGGCTAGTGAGGGCTGTACCCGCTAGCCCTACACGTGCCCCTTGGCCAGAGCCTGTTTTGCAAACACGCTGTCGTTGGTTTGCGTGTGTGCGGGAGATCTGCTGTTTCCTCCCAAATTGGTGAACAAATTCACAATTTAATACGCGGGCCAGAATTCCTCATCTGGAAAATGGAGATGATAACAGAAGGGAAAGAACAGAAATCCATTAATATTTTATAAAGCATTCAAACGCTATAGCAATGAATGCCATAGAAAAGCCTCTGAGGAAATAAACAAATTTCTGTCTTCAGAGCAGATGTTGAAATAATTATAGTAAATAAGGCACAAGGCCACACACTGAACAGCGAGAACAAAACGGGCTGTTGAATCTCAGCTCGATGCCTGTGCAGCATCTCCTCGGTGCAGTGGGGGAGGCAGAGAGCCTGCGGAAAAAAGAGTCATCTCAGGTTGCAGCGAAATTCTTATGTGCAACAAGGTTTATTTAAGTATTGGGCAGAAGAACCTGGTTTTCACATTTCCAAGCTTTGGAGACCTTGAATTTGCCATCCAAATTGTGTAAAGCACACTGTAAGGTAGACTCCGGTGTAGGGAAAAACAGTGAGACTGTGAAGCTAAAATGGAATATTCTGTTGGCTTTAGAAAAAAAATATCACCTGCAGCAGGAGAGACGGGAAGCATTTTGGCAATTAAAAAGAAGGCATATATGTTCAGCATGGACAGCTAATTGCTGGGTAATTTTTGTGCCCTGTGAAGTCCAGCTATAACATTTACACCGGTATTACAGTACCCATGGAAAAAGTCTCGGGCATCCAGACAGCATAAAATAATTATCGTTGAAGTGAAGGGAGTTAAACTTTTTTATACTTGTGTCTCTAGGAACAGTGTGAATAAGCTTTGAATGTTTCTACTCTTTCCTCGCCCATCCTTTCTCACCCCAAAATCCATCCTGCAGTGAAGACTAAATAACGCCCTATGCTGGCTAACTGGTCGAGGTGAGCCCTGGGTCCCTGCTCTCCTTCAATGCTACGAATAGGAAATTTTTTCCAGAATTTTACCCGGTCTGTGATTCAAAAGCTTGCATAAGCTCTGTCTTAATGCATACCAACTGCGTAAACTTACAAAGATTATGAGCTTACGATGGGGGGGATTGCAGCAAGTGTGGCATTGAATACTAGAAGAGAAACTTATTTCAAATTGTGACTATATTAATCATAGAATAATTTAGGTTGGAAAAGACCCTTGGGATCATCGAGTCCAACTATCAACCCCACTCTACAAAGTCCTCCCCTACACCATATCCCTTAACACCACATCCAAACGAGTCTTAAACACACTCAGGGATGGTGACTCCACCACCTCTCTGGGCAGCCTATTCCAGTGTCTGACCAATGGTTTGCGTTTGCAACTTGTTTTCTAAGGTCCAAACAAGGACTTCTATATTTAAATTTATAGAGTTGGTTAAGTTCCCCCGGCTTTACTTCTTCAAAATTTCTCCCATCCCGAGCTAGTAATTCATACCGTGGAGGTGCACAGTTGGTTCCAGCAGGTTCCTGACAGAAACTGAAGCTGTGAATTTCTGACTTGTAGCAATATTTTGCTCTGTATTGCATTTGCCAGGTAAGAGTTGTTCTGGTTTAGCGATGTTGCTTTTCTAGAGAGAGAAAAATGACTGCATGAGCAGCCCAGATGAAGTAGGCTTTCCTAGGGGTTTGAGTCCTTGGGTCTCTAAAGCATTTGTGGTGCATTGCAGTAACCCTCACGCAGGGTCCCTTGTGTCCCTTACAAGGTGCTATGTGCTGGAGATGACCTCACATACGGTCTGCACGGTCACTTCAAGCCCTCTGTCTGTTGATGACACCCAGACAGAGCTATAACAGCTTTGCTCTGGCTGCTTTTTCCATGTGTTGAGGCAGAATTTGTCCACTTACATCTACCTGTACGCTGCTTTTCACCAGTTTTTATGCCTTCCTTTTTGTAGGGACACAATTCCCTGAGGTTTATACCCATATTTTGAATTTAGCCGCAGTTTGGATGTGCAGAAGTGTGACTGTATAAGCCTTGTTTCCGTAGGAAACCTGAGTAATAAATACTATTGCAAAGTATTGCACTTCAAAAAGCCACCAGAAGCACAAATACACGTTTTAATTTTGCCTTTCACCGCCGTTGGAGGGACTAACTCAGCCGCTGCGATGCGTACCCACATGTTGGGGCATGACGGTGCCTTGGGCTCCCAGGTTCTGCAATGCCAAGTAATAATGAAGAGGAGGCGGCATTTTGAGATTTGCCTCCTGGGTATCTCTACTCCATAAACATAAAAATGCAGACACAGTCCAAAGAAAATCAAAAAAGCCAGAAGTTCTATAATTAAAACAGCACTAACCCAACAATTGCTTACCGGTTGGACTTGGGCCTGGCTCTCTGTGTTGCTGCCATTATGCGTGTATATATGCATATATATATGTGTGCACGTATATACTGCTAGGAAGGGTTTCCTTTCTAGGCACCTGTCTCCGTTCTGCTCCGCCACCCCAGTGCCGGCGCTGCCGACCGCCCCAGCTGATGCTCAGCTGCCAGCGTGGGAGGGATGAGGCTGGTGGCTCAGGTCCCAGCTGTCCCTGCATCAGCCTCAGCCACTTCTCATTATTTTGGCGTGCTGGACTCCAGCGGTCCATCTCTTTTCATGTGCGTGCTCCTATTTTCGCTGTTAGTCTCCGTAAGGGTGGAGGAGGTGAGGGTCGTGTACTACCTCTCCCTGCTTTAGACCCAGGCTGACACTTTTGCTGTGGGGAAACCTGGTGATTTGACAACGCACACTTTCCCTCCGATCAACTGAGACTGCTTTTGAAAATGTTTCCCTGGCTCTTTAGCTTTGTCCATCTCCGTTTCCAACCGAGATGTCCCCAGCTCATGGCTGGTTAAATTTCCCTGCAGCTTTCTCCATTAGTACTTGAAGGACCTTTGAGCGAGGCAATAGGCTTGCAGTACAGAACACGCAATATCATTCCGATAATTGCTCTTAATTCAGATTTCACTGGGCCTAGGGACATTGCGTACAAATACCCGTGCCGATTTTCAATATTCGTCCTCTCTCTTAACCCACAAAAAATGTTCTTAATAAGCTGTACTGGCATTACTGAAATCTCCTACATTATCACGTAGGGCTTTGTGCATTGTCTTTGTTAGACATAATTAGCACTTTGAATGTGCGCACATCAGATGGTCGCTGAATGGGAGAATTCGTTTAACCCTTCAGCCTCCACGTCGCATCCCTCTGCATGCCCTGGAATGGCATCGCCAGGGAACAGCAGGCGAATTTCTGGTTTCGGTGCCATGCTTTGTGGTACCAAATCAAAAGCCCCGAGTCCACGCTCAGCTCTCCGCGTGTGGAAGCAGGCAAGGGTGAGACTGACATTTGGTTAGTGGTTTTGTATTAATTCCAGCATTGAGGATCTTCTTTCTTTTATGTGTTTGTGCCACATCTAGCAATGATACAGTGATTTTTTTTAATGTCCCTAGCAATACAGGGCAGAGCAGAGCTTCGATGGGGTCTTTTGAAGTGGCTCTGTTGGGGTGTGGGGGTGACGTTAGCATGGAGAGAAGCTGGTGCTGCGCTGCTGAATTCAAGATTTTTCTAAGTAGAAAGAAAAAGCCCTTGCTATTCCAGTGAATTCTCTTTCTTCAAGGAGTAGGATTTTAAGGTTGACGATGGGAATCTGGAATTATGAGCTTCAGGCTGAGCAAAGCACGGCCTGGGTAAGCAGGACCGGGAAGAGAGGGGATGACAGTGGTGGTCGGGCACACTGCCCACCCACTTCCTGCGGGATCTCCTCCGTGCCTTCCAGCAGCGAGCGTTCTCTGGCATTGATTGCTCATCCGGAGGGTATTCCTGGAGGAAAACCCTGTGGAATAGCAAAGGCTGGGTTCAGGGAGCCTGATGGAGATGCCCAGCCCTGAGCAAGTCTGCACCATGTGTCAGATTGTGCTTGCAACAGGCTGTGGAAAAAGCTTTGTTGTCTTTTCTGGAGCGATAGCCGCAGCAGTGCCAGAAGTTAAACGTTTGTTTCTTGACCCTGACTTGGCTCAGCCTCTGCACAGGATGGTCTGGACTTACAGAGCTCGGGACGAAGCCCTGCTGGGGTTGGGATGTGGGGTATGCGTCAGGCAGCTCTCCCGCACGGACGCTCGACGTGCAGGGTGACCTGAGCTGAGTTTCATGCTGTCCTTTCCTCCAGGTTTATGAGCAAATTGAAGCGAACTCTTGTTTTTGTCTATTCCCTGGCTCAAACCTTAAAAGGGGTGTTTTTGTATGAAATTGAGAAGTGATTTGCATACTTCGTTTTCTTTACTCTCACAAGTCCAAACAGATCCCTTCCCCTCTCTCTCTCTTTAGACATCTGTTACTGGATTTCTCGGTTCGTCCTTACTGAAATTTTGAGCCTGCTGCCTGATTTTCTGGAGCCTCTCTGTTCCCAGCAGAGCACTGGGAGCCCAGCCGTGCGACCCTGTCCCACCAGCATCCGCCCTGGCTGGGCTCGCAGCACCACACCGTTGGGAGGGCTCGGACTTTCTGACGTTCCTTTTGATGTCTGTTAATAAGGGCCGAAAATAGCACTGAGGGGCCTCCTCCTTCCTCCCTCTTTGTTCATCTTGTTGCTGTTACAGAAAGTTGAGGCTCCTGTTGGAATACGGTCATGAGGTTATCTTTTATTTATTCGTTGCGTGCACGTAACCATCGCTGCAGAGGAGGAGGCACCGTGTTTTAAAAAAGGGAAGGCACGAGCCAGGCATGGTCTGCCCCAGGATTTATGCAAATATGTGTATTTTTATGCCAATTTACAGTCAACTGTCTGTCTTCTTAGGGGGAAAAGTGGCAAGCCTGGCTAAAAGCCAGCGCACAAGCCAGTCGTTCTCCCCGTGCTGGCTCTGTTGGCAGGGAGGGGGCTCCCATGAATGCTGTGCCAGGGAGGGATGTGGGGTGCTGGGGCAGGGGCTTTGCCTCTTGGCTACTGCGGGTGTTCGGGGCGAGGGTGCTGGCCCATGCCAGGTGAAACCCTGGCCTGGGGAATTATTTTCTCCTTGCGCGTTCCCCTACGCCTG
This sequence comes from Rissa tridactyla, assembly GCF_028500815.1. Classification (NCBI taxonomy): domain Eukaryota; kingdom Metazoa; phylum Chordata; class Aves; order Charadriiformes; family Laridae; genus Rissa; species Rissa tridactyla. The sequence continues at coordinate 6,787,701 of NC_071483.1, forward strand.
TTGCTGGGGTTGACCTTGGCTTGGCCGGCCCATGCCAGGGTGTTCCGCATTCGCGTCTGGGCTGTAATTCCCATCCACCAGCTGCCCAAGATGCCAAAATCCCTGAAACACCCAGCACAGAGCACTGTGAGGGAGGAAGGGAGCCGAGGAGCTGCCTCTCGTAGTCCCACCCTGCGGTTAATTTTTTCCTAGACGCCCCCCCTTATCAGCCTTTCGTACCTCCGACCCTCCTTAAAGCCATCGGTGAGAAAAGCCGCCAAGAAATCCAAGGCACGCTGGTCCGAGCTGCTGCAGGAAGCGCTGAATTATGTGTGAAGCTGGAAGTCTTGCAGCTGTCCTAGACATGTGAAAAACTTTCCATAAACATTTCTGGATGCTTTGGGGTTTTGAAAGAGATTTTTAAAAAAAAAAAAAATTTAGAAGAAAAAAAAATTAGTACCGGGAGATGCCTGTTTAATTGGAAATCCTGAAAATCTGTTTCAAGTTATAGTTTACGTCGTCTATTTTAAATAACTGCTGTGGAAGAGTCTGTGCGTGGGATCTCTTTGAGTTTTAAGACATTAAAAATATTTTACAAGTGATAAGAGTTATCTCAAGCACTGGAAGTCAGCTCAAGCTAACCGCATACATCCTTTCATACATTTATTTAATCTGTGGGCTTTTTAGTCTCTATAAACGAGGAGCACTTGGGGAAACTCTTATTTTATTCCCAATATAAGTTTTGTCAAAATCTGCGCTGTGAACCTTTTGCTTTTGTCACTTTTGTTTTCAATTGAATATTTGGGAGGGTTTATTTGTTTTATTTGGATTTCTTCACGCAAAACTGAGTAAAAGGATAGAAACTGCAAAACCAAGAAAGTTTGTTCTGGTCTACAATTGAAAACACCCAGGGGAGGACGGACCCTGCCACTGCCCCAGTCTGGGAGTCGGACTTCCAAAGTCTTTTCGTTACCTGAAAGTCTTTGAAAATCCCCGTAGATACCTGTGGAGGCTGGGAATTTAACTCCTCCTTTCAGTGCTACTTTGCTATTTAATTTTTTAGGTACTTTAAAAACTCCTGAAAGAGTCAGCCTACTACTGTTAACACACCTCTTGGAGAAGGCGCTCAGTTTTACATGCAAAATACGCTGTGATAATTCATTATTTCTGTTTGTTTTTTTTTTTTCAGCATGTTTCAATTTGATTTACTAAAATGACAAGCAAATAAAAATGCCGGTTTTGTGTAACTTCAACTGAACCCCAGTCTCAACTCAAAGACAGCATGGCAAAAATTATTAAATAATAAATGTCTGCCATTCTGTATTTCCTAGAATAATAAAGCATATAAAACAAATAAATTAGGACTTCAAATATAGCTTCTGACTAAGAGAATCTGGGTTATAATTGCTTGACAACACTTAGAGAATATTTTGTGTTCTCTAGGTAGCAAAAAAGCACCCAATTTAACATGAAGGCTAAATTACTATATACTCATCGCTACACCAGTTAACAAGCATCAGGCTGTCTTCAGGAAAAGAGCTAGAACTAGATAAAAATCAATTTTTTTAAAATTAAAGTTTCTTGTGGTTTTAAAACATGCTCAAAATTGTTGTGTTAATTAAATCTACTCGGAGTTTGCTATAAATTAAAGGGCGGGGAAGGTAATTCTTGCCTAAATTTCAGTTTTGTGTTACAAAATACTTGTGTTATGCTAACAAAGCATAACACTCACACAAGACCAGAGAATAAGGTAAACAAATATAATAATATGGGTGCTTGTTATGCAGGTAATTAATTTCTGCATTTCCGAGGAGACTGGACTTTGTAGCCAGACTCAGGGCAAAGGAGAAATCCAGGTTTGAAATCTGCCCTTGCCAGCCAGTGTAGAGCTTTTGTTCCTGTTTTGCCCCAGATTTCATCATTTCAGGTGAAATATTCGTGTGTTTGATGTGGTCGAAGCCCAAGCTTTGGCAAACTTAAAATAACTAAAGGCCACTTGGGTACCTCATGGAGGTGTAGTTGTGACAAGCCATCTAATGCAGTAATTTTATTAAGTCTTTCATGGGACTTCATCAGGGAGGTTGTTGTTATCTCCGTGCCAGGTTTCTGGGCTGTCACGTGAGTCCAGCTGTGGGATGCTCCGTCCTTCTGCCACGTGTTTCATGCCCCGTGCTGCTGGCAATGCTGGGGGGGATGCAAAGCTTGTCCCCAACCTTGGCTCCAATGGCTATATGAAACTTGGATTGTCTTGACGTGAAGGGAGAGAGCAGGAAGGTGACATCACCAGCGCAGATAAGCAAAACCTCTCAGGAAAAATTCCTGGAGGCAGTTACAAGGCAGCAGCAGAAGCGCGCAGGGTGAGGGTGCTGCTCCAGCCCTCACCTAGACAGCTCTTCTGCAAGATAAAATGAAACGTTTCACAGTCAAGCTGGAGGCTGATCTGTTTTCCTGCCTTTATTTACTCTTAATAATGGCGATACAAATCCGGTGGTGCCCTTTTTTACAGACTCAGAGGCAAGAAGTTCTTGCTAGAGCATCGCACGGACCCATGGCCCTTTTATAACCATTTCTGGACAAACGTTGCTTTCAGAGGTGGTAGAAATGCAGAGCAGCAGGACCTCAGTAGTGCTGTGCTGAATTGCAAATACTTGGGGTGGGTGAACGAGAAACCTTAGCCCGGTGGAGACCGGCCTCCTGGAAGTCCTGGGAGCAGGATGGGTCTGGTCCCAGTGTGCTGTTCCAGTGCCAGCATTCCTGAGTTGATGGGCTCTCGGAGAAGCTTGCGGAGGGGAGGGTGCTGGGATGCTGCTGGCAGAAAATCCCTATTGCTGCAAGAACATGAGAGGAGATGTCGCACCCAGCATGTGTTGTCCTCCAGCACAAGCAGTTCTTGCTGTGCTCCGTGGGGCAAACCTCGCCTACATCCATCTGTCTGCAGCAGCCGCCTGGGAGCAGGGCTTCCCCTGCCACCTCCTCCCGGCCGCGCAGGAAAGCCTTCCCCGCTCTTCTTTTGTCTTGCTGGTAACAGCTGGTTCCTCTCTGCCACCCGGGATATCTTCCCTCTGGCTGCTGCAGAGCTTTGGAAAGGGGAGGTCAAAAGATGCTGGGTTGCTTTTCTTTATTTATTTAGGGGGTTAAATTAAATGCAGATTTAGTCCTTTCCTGCGCCTTGTACAGCAGAGAATAGAAAACCACATTTCCTTACTGTAGCCTGAGTCCTGCCCCTTTGAAAATTAACTCTTGGGCACAGCTAGAATACTGTTTTCTGTGAGTATTTGGATGTACTGCAGCTGACGGGCTCTGAAGCTGTTCCCATGCTACATTAAAATAAAGCCATCTGCCAAGAGTCCTTGTGCTTTTGCCAGACCACTGAACTGGCCCATACAGGACAATTCTGGGATGGTTCTTCTGCACCTCATAAAACCCTGTTAATGCAGATGTTAGACTATCCTGACCTTTTCTTTCATGTGGCATTTCTGAGGATTTCAGTTGTATTAATGGCTACGTGAATGCATGCTTTGCAATATGGATGGGGGGAAGAAAAAAAAAAAACCAAAACAAGTCCAGTGGGGACTAGAAGGAAACCGAATTAAATCCTGCCTGGGCTGTAAGTGAAAATTAAACTGAAATTGCCCCAGGTGAAAGGCCGGCAAAGCAACTGTGCAGCTGAGCATGGCTGGGCTCTTTGCTTTTCACACTGCTTCTTCTGCCTGGAGTCATTACAAGGCAACACAATTTGTGTTTCCATTTTTATAGGTAGACCCATGGCTACGTGCTCTTTGCGTCTTTGTTATTGCTGTTTTGGTGGAGACTAACTGCTAGAGTATAATTAAGACTTGGATGGTTAGGGGGAGGGGAAAAAGATAATCGAACGGTGTCTGTGACATTCATCAAACTCCGCAATTTATTATTTTAAGTGTTGGTGAAAGGTAATGGATAGCCTGAGGGAGGTCCTCTGTGTACCCTCCAATTAATGTGCCTTATCTCTGGTCTGGAAGAGTAAGTGTGTCCCTAAGAGCCCTCATTGCATAGAAACATATATTTTCCCTGTATGTGTTCACCGTGGGGCCATTCAGTGGCAGTCCTGGTTCCTTGGAGGGCGAGAACTGAGGACCACCAGACCCTGCTGATCAGATTAGCCATCTACTAGCTATTACTTTTTTTCCCCACACAAAGCTTGACAGGACAGGATGAAGGGTTTCCGATAACTCAATGGCGATGAGCAAAGGCTCCATTTGTCCTTCTCTTCCCAATGCAACTTCTCTGAACTTTGGCATTAGTGTAAAAAAAAAAAAAAAAAAAAAAAAAAAAAAAGCCCAAAGCCCAGCACCTTCCGGATGACACACCTGTACTCTGTGGGCTGATGTTGGTGCTGCCGTATTGCAGAGACGGAGCACGTGGAAGGAAGAGCTGGGTTAGTGGACCAGCAAATTGCTAACCAGGGCTGAACACGTTTGTGGTTGGTGGCATGGGAGCCGGAGAGAAACCAGCCCTAGTTGCAGGCACCAGCCTGTTTTCAGGGCTATGTTTTTTTCTTAATGGTTATGATTTTTTCACTTGTTATTTGGAGAAACTTGGTGGAGAAGCTCACACCACTGCTCTCTGCTCTTGAGAATATGAACGTATTTTACGGTGCTTGACATGACTTAGCAACCTGATTTAAGAAAACTGAAATACAGCATAAAGAGACATTCCTAAAGTTCATTAGTAAAAAATGGAGAGATCACTAAAGCACCTCTCCTAGAGGAGATCCTCTTAATTTCAAAGACATAGCAGATACAGAGGGTATGCTGTGTTACTTCCCTCACACCTCCTGGTAAATTAATGTTTCAGAGCCCTGCAGACTTCATGGCTTCTGGGAGCACAAACAAGCTAAAATCATTATTTCAGGTTAGGAGAAATGCTGCATGTTGGAAATTAAAATACTTCCTCTGTGGTTTGCCTATAACTTTTAACTTATGTTTCTCCTGACATCCATAAAAACGAAGGCTCTAGTTACTGTATTTAAATAGCAATATTAAAATATGTAGCAGTTTAGCTAAATTACTCTGTTAAATGGAGAACTTCTTATTTCTCTTGAAAAGTGCAAGATAGAGACCAGTCTTCACAGGTACCGAACTGCCTGGGTTGTCCTGGGAGATCCTGGTTGCTCTGGGGTTTGAGAAAGAAGTGATGCTTCAGACCATGTCCGTGGCATCGTACTTCAGCTCAAACAGTGGACGAGCCTTCATTTGTCATCATACGTTGACAAACCATGCCAGGCAGTGTTAGCGTGTGCATTTTAAAAGGACTTGAGAACTTTTTTCTAGGATATTAGTAATCTGTCTATTAATGGTTGGTTATTTCTTCCACTTGATCCTGCTGCGTAAGGTTCTGTAGCTCCCAGCTGAGCATCTTCCAAACATTTATGCCATAAACTTCGTAACTAGCATGCCAGGATGCACAATTTGGAATATGATCTTTACTGAGGTCACAAAACCCCAGCTATGTTAAAATCTCCCTGTGGTACTATAATAGTTCGGCACTAAGATACTTGTCCCCTGTGGCCACGCTGTGACTCGAAGGCTTCTCCACAGTAAGACTGAGCCACGAGGTCTCGGTATTCAAAAAGAGGAAAGTGGGAGAATATGGACGGAGCGATTGCCCCTGGCTTCTCTATCAAAAAATGTTTGAATTTTGCTAGGTCAGATACTACATAGTTTAATAAGAGCAACTGTCATTAGGCAAAGTCTAATAGATGAATAAAGCCAGGTACAAAGACTCTGCTCAATGCTTCTGTGCTCATCTGAAATAAAACCTCTGCAACAGCTGTGTTATATACAAAGCTGATGGTGTTTGGACCTAAGAGAAGTTAAAGCTGTGCTATCTGTGACACATCCCATCTTTCGAAGTGCCTTACAAACATTAGGTATATGTCATTATTGCAAACCGGGGATTATTTTCCACCTTTTACAGTTTGGCTCCGGTTCTGGTTTAGGTTATGCTCTCCGTTACAGGAAGAAGGACCCCACCCCAGGGGGACACATCACCATGAGGCATGCGGGGTCACTCATGCGTTGCTCTTTCAGCTAATTTTCGGGTGTTCTGGACAGAGAATGGCTGAGAACCTACCCACAGGCTTTGACCCTTCCTATGTTTTGTTAGATAAGGATATTTCATTTAGGGATGCAGCTGGGTGGCAGCCGGGTCAAAAGCTCTCTGTAGTGAAGTCGATCTCAGATTTGTGCAAGGAAATCTGAATGCCTTGGCAAAGCTAGAGCTGAAAGTGTAATTAATATATTGCATCGTGTAATGTATTTGTCATATATGTGTATAGAAAGCTAGGAACAACAATTATTTCTCACTTTTTTTGGTGCACACCCCTTCCAGCCTGGTGACATTGCAGGGCACCTGTGGGAGAGAAAACAGATCTTTTTCCTTTCTTCCCCGGCCCCGTACTTTGATACCAATTATGAGTGATATTTCAGTTGGCAAAGCGCTAGCAGTGATGACACTCTAGATAATAGACATAGTAAAAAAAGGCCAGGAATAATTTTCATGTTCCAGACTAGAGTCTGCAGCACTGAGAAGCTAAAAATAAATAAATAAACAAAAAAAAGCAAACTTGGGAATTGCACACTGAGCACATTTTCTGTGGAATTACTAAGAAAGAAGCCCACGAGGTCAATTGAGTAGAAATGCGAGTTAAGACAAAGCAGTTCTAAATTAGTAGCTGTCAGGAGAGAGCTAGTTAGGCAGTAGATGTTAAACTAGAAGGAGTCTTAGCCAAGAAGGGGTCGCGAGTAGACTCATTAGCACATGAGGAAGATGGGTTTCCAGTTAAAGGTATTTTTAACACGGGAAAGAATTAAATCCTTCTCCTCAAATTCAGGAATTTGACGGCCAGATTTCTGCCCTAAACTCCGGGACATCACTGAACTCAGCTGAAATGCGTGACTATTGCACGAAACATCTCAAGCACTGGAACAGGCTGCCCAGGGAAGTGGTTGAGGCACCATCCCTGGGGATGTTAAAAAGACGGGTAGACGTGGTGCTGAGGGACACGGGTTAGTGGTGGACTTGGCAGTGTTAGTTTTATGGTTGGACTTGATGATCTTAAAGATCTTTTCCAACTTAAATGATTCTATGATTCCATTCTATGAAATGAATAGTTAAGGAGGCCGAGGGTTGGAAAGGAAACCAAGATGGATAAAGTCTTGCTTTAAATGACTATAGAAAAATGTACTGAATCAGAGTACAGTCATCAAACCAACTCCAGCCTCTAAAATACCTGAAATCTTTTGGAGTCTGCATTAGTACTCGCTGGAAGCATCTTTAATTGCAATAGGAAATCAGTTTAGTAATGATTTGGACACGAAGATGGTATTGCTGGAAGACATAGAGGGCTGATTGTCTTGACTTGCATATGTGCTGCCAGTCATAACTTTTGCAGAATGGGAGCAAAATGCAATTTAATGAGCATATTGGTGTTCTCATTCACTTTTCCACTCACTGGGTGGCTATCCAAGTGTGTGAAGAGGACCCAAGAGGAGAAACAAGGTTTTGCAAGGTACCTGGGGCCAGACCGCGCATTCTTGTGGTGCCCCATGGTGATGGAGAGGAGGTACAGGTTAGGGAGGAGGGAAATCATTCTGTGAGAGGTTGAGTTTCAAGCCTTCATTGGGGCCATTAGATCATCTACTCTGACATCCAGCAGATGACAAGCCATTATAGGGCACTCAGATGCTCTCTTTTGCAACTTAGGGCTTTACCTGGCCTTACAGGAGATGATGCATTGTCTTCCTCTGTCCTTCTTGTCCTCTGAGCTGCAGTGCCATCAGCTAACAATGCTCATACATAAACAGCCACACAATAACTTGCATCTGTGAGCATTTTTGCAATAAATACCCTTTTTCCCCCCACATAGATTAGCAGCGAAGTTAAAAGCTGCTGCTGCCCCAAAGGAGGGGTCGAGATCAAATGTCGCGCGGTAGGGAGTGAGGCTGGCCTCTGCCCATTTCAGATGTGCAGCCATAAATCAATTTATACCAGTTGGGAAGCTGTAACCTCAGATGAAAGCGTGCCATTTGATTAGGTGACAAATACCTAACCGATCCCAGCAAAAGCCCAGCCAGGCTGTGTGTGCTTGTGGTCGGACTGGCTGCAAAAAAAAAAAAAAAGAAGCATTTATGTTTCCCAAAAAGTCTCAAAAATGTGAATCTGAGAAGCCCTAAAGGCAGATGAAAGGAAAGCAAAGCTTGGCACTCAGAATAGCTCATCGTCTCCGGGTATGGCAGCCCAGCCTTCGCACGTGGGCTGGGAGCAGCAAGGGTGGTGTAGTGGCCTTGATCATGAACCAGCCACCTGCTGCGTGTGGTTTCACTGAATAACGTACATTATATACATATATGTGTGTATGCGTATCTATATGTATACACACACGCATGCCTGTATGTGCGAGCATATATACGTATATAAAACTGCCTCTGCTGAAAAATATGTTGCAGTGAAACATAACATTTGAGAAATTGCGATGTACTATTGAGCAAGGGCATCCCAGGCTGTGCTTGGGATGCTGCTGAGGATGGGGATTGTTGTGTGCAGCCCGCGAACCCCAGCCAGCAGCGCAGAGGGCTTCTGCCAGACCCTTGGGCTTTGCATGGTCAGCACAAAGGCCCAGGGCTCCCAGGCAGCCTGTGAAGGGCTTTAACGCCACTGCTGGTGCTTCACATCAAGCTTGAAGGAGAAAGAATTGTAGAATGGTTTGGATTGGAAGGGAACTTAAAGATCACCCAGTGCCACCCCCCGCCCTGGGCAGGGACACCTCCCACCAGCCCAGGTTGCTCCAAGCCCCGTCCAACCTGGCCTTGAACCCCTCCAGGGATGGGGCAGCCACAGCTTCTCTGGGCAACCTGGGCCAGGGGCTCACCCCCCTCACAGCAAAGAATTTCTTCCCTAGATCTCATCTAAATCTCCCCTCTTTCAGTTTGAAGCCGTTCCCCCTCGTCCCATGGCTCCCCTCCCTGCTCCAGAGTCCCTCCCCAGCTTTCCTGGAGCCCCTTTAGGGACTGGAAGGGGCTGGAAGGTCTCCCCGGAGCCTTCTCTTCTCCAGGATGAACCCCCCCCCAGCTCTCTCAGCCTGTCCCCACAGCAGAGGGGCTCCAGCCCTCCCAGCATCTCCGGGGCTTCCTCTGGCCCCGCTCCAACAGCTCCGTCTCCTTCTGCTGTTGGTGCCCCAGCGCTGGAGGCAGCACTGCAGGGGGGTCTCCCCCGAGCGGGGCAGAGGGGCAGAATCCCCCCCCTCGCCCTGCTGCCCACGCTGCTGGGGATGCAGCCCAGGCTGCGGGGGGTTTCTGGGCTGCCAGCACACGTTGCTGGCTCGTGTGGAGCTTCTCACCCACCAACACCCATAAGTCCTTCTCCTCAGGGCTGCTCTCCATCCAGTCTCCACCCATCCTGGATTTGTGCTTGGGATTGCCCCAACCCACATGCAGGACCTTGCTCTTGGCCTTGGTGAACTTCATGAAGTTCACATGTTTTGCCACCCCCAAGTCCTTCTCCTCGGGGCTGCTCTCAATCCGTTCTCTGCCCAGCCTCTATTTGTGCTTGTGCTTAATATAATTAATAATACTACATATATATCATATATTAATAAGGAGGTATTTGGATATAGCTGAGTCTTAAATATCCATGTATACAATATGCAGATTCCTAATCCTTTAGGACCAGTGAGCATTTCACAGGGGAAAGCTGCAGTGGGCAGAGGTTTTTCCTTCCTGTCTGCCTCTGAGGTGTGGATTTTAGTAAACACCAAGTGTTGCGACATTCTGGGTAAAATTTGAAGCTGTGACTCTGTTAGTATGTTCATCTGACTTTCCACTCTGCTACCAGTCGGCCGAAGCTGATTTAATCTGCAGAAAGCACAGAAGCCTGTGGCGCCATGATTTTTTTTTGACATTTATTTTGAAAAATAAATTCCACTGATCTTTGATTCCTTTCTTCTCTATAATTAAAAAAAAAAAAGTACTAAGTGTGTGTGTATGTATACGGTGTTGATAGCAATGGATTTCTGCTTTAGGAAAAGCGTTTGTATTTACCGGCTCAAGCAAAAACTGGAGTGCAGCTGAAGATATTCATCTTTCTTTTTCAGGATGATGCGGTTTTATTGCCCCAAGCCAAACTTTATGTTTTAACATACTACTTACTGTAATGGTATTTTGAGGGTCTTCCCATCTGCTGTGTCCCTCAGGGATGGCAGAAGTGAAGTTGGCTTCCGATTTCTTTATCGTTTCGTATGAAAACCTTATTCAGAAGAGATGCTTCAAAAAATACTTTCCAAATTGGGACTTTGCCTCCTTTTTTTGCTGTAACTGCTCAAAGGATTTGCCATGGGGTAGGTGGGACAGAGGGAGCTGACACCCCTTTAGCATGCTCAGAGTAGTGCAGATTTTAGCTGGAGGGAAAAGTGTGAAACCTTTCATCTGGTAATGAATTTTTTTTCTCATCCCACCCCGCCACCCACCAACAGATAGTTTTGGGTCTTGCCACTGGTACAAAATGATTGGGGGGCTTTCCAGTGTTTGTTTTTTAAAAAAAATTATTTTTCTTGTTTCAACTTTGAATACTGCGCTTGTTTCCATCTATGAAGAAAAGAGATGAGTAGTCCTTGCCCTAAAGACATCACAAAGTTTCCCATCCTCAAGGAGAGTTTCCTCCAGTCTCTGTGAGACCAAAGACTAGAAGATGGGGCTGTGGGCTCTGCTCCCAGCACCATCGCAGCCTTTCTGGCTGACCGCAGCTGTGTTTTTCCCCATCTTTTTTGCTCATCTTCCCCATAGAATCATAGAATCATTTAGGTTGGAAAAGACCCTTGGGATCATTGAGTCCAACCATCAACCCCACTCTACAAAGTTCTCCCTTACACCATATCCCTTAACACCACATCTAAATGAGTCTTGAACACATTGAGGGATAGTGACTCCACCACCTCCCTGGGCAGCCTATTCCAGTGTCTGACCACTCTTTCTGGGAAGAATTTTTTCCTAATGTCCAGTCTAAACCTCCCCTGCTGCAACTTGAACCCATTCCCTCTTGTTCTATTGCTAATTACCTGTGAGAAGAGACCAGCACCAACCTCTCTACAGTGTCCTTTCAAGTAGTTGTAATCACCCATCACCAGCTGGACCTGCTAGTCCTCATGTACCTCCTGCTGGAAGGAGACATGGGCATTTGCTGGTGCTTGGAGAACCCCTGGCAGATGACATGGATGAGCTGCTGGGCTCCGGTTAATAATAGTTTCAGGAATTGCTATTAATACACTTGGAGCAGCAGCGAGCTGTACTCCTGCAACATGTGACCACACACTAAGTTTAAACAGGTTAAATTAATTTCAGCATTAGACGTAATTTAAATTCAATTATTCATTTAAAAAATGTGGGACCTGTTAAGCGGCTGCCCATCAGGCAGAGCTGTCAGGTCTCCGGTTCCTCCTCTTTCCCACAGTTGCTGCTGCCTTTCCATGGAGGCATGAGTGCTCCGCTCCCCAAAGCCAATGCGCAGCAGCTTTGGGCGCTCAGAGACCAGAGCTTCTGCCTAATTAAAAGTTTCTGATATGCGTGTTTGGAGAGCAGCACACCACTGGCTCTGCCGTGCCAGCGCTGTAAAAGATGAAACTCAAAGAAACAGTAGGGAAAAAATTAATATTTTAGTGTGTGCGTGCAGGAGGACCTTCCAGTGCCTGTGTACGGTGAGTCAAGCTTTGAAGTGCCTTGATGATGGGTCTTTGCTTGTGAACGAGCTCTTGTAACTTTAGCAGTTTTAAAACTTTATTATATTTTCAGTTTTGCCAGGGGAGGAACTACAGTGAAGTGGTCTGAGCTGGGAAGGGGAGGATGGAACATGAATAGAGGCTACAAGCAGCTGGTGCAGGACCCTGGAAAAGATTTGCCAAGATGATGGTGGTGTAATGTGAAGTTTGGACAGCAGTCCATCCGTCTTTCCTGCGAGGTCATCTCTTGCCCTATAAAAACAAGAATTTAATTCCATAGTGCATAAGTGCATACTGCAAAACCTGTCTTTCATATTTCTGGATCCCATTTACTTTGATAAAATGCATGAGATACCTGTTAAACCGTGGCCTTCATTTTTCATGCTTGGCACTTGGTAACAGTCACTTGTGTAAGTTTATTGACAAGACAAATGGGTGGCGTGACAGCACCCAACCTCTTTCCTTGTTTTCTTTATCAAGCAGTTGAAAGTTTTTCTTTAAAAAAACAAAACAACCCACAACCAAAAAAGACAACAAAACCCCTGCCCTGAGGCATTTTTCCCTTTTTGCAGAAGGTCACTGAATACAGTTTGGTTTTCCCCTTGTATAGCCAATACTCTAGGGAAGTTTACGCAATTAAAAAGAAAAACTAAACAGTATTGTTACCAGTGTTGAGAAATGAAAGGTGTGACAGTAACCTGCAGGGAATTGCATTTGAATCTGGGAAAAAGTCTTGTTGTTTTATCCTTGTTACTTTTACTCGGGGAGATTAATTGCATTACGAGGCATTATTTTACTGTGAGACTGTTCCTGCCGAGCCCATCTGTGTCTGCGTCCAGGCTGCTGTCTTGAAAACTTCTCATTCTCAGGACTCGATATTGCAAATCGTTAAGTGTGTGTTAATCATTTTGGAAATCCTGTTGAAGTGACTTCTCCAGCAGGTGCGAGGCATGCTTGGCCATTCGCGTGCTGAACCTCCAGTTTCAGCGTAAAAATGCCAGAGTTCTTCCTCTGCCTCCAGCCTTTTTGGGTGTTTTAGGGTTATTTGTAACCTGGGCCAGGTCAGGGGTTGGTTTATAATGGGGTAGTGACTAGTGGCACAGGAAACCTCAGCAGCAAGGGTGCTGACACAAGACTCTGCTTAGCTACTGTAGGCAATTATCCATTGCTTCTTGTTACTCTTAATTCTTTATCCAGTGTTAAGTGGTAAAGAGCCACCAGTTTTTACTGATTTCCAGATTAATAGTTGTGGTTCAATTGTTTAATTTAATTTTATTTTTTAATTAATCCAAGCTGGGAAAGACGGAATGACAGAGAAAGTATGTGCAGAGATTGTATGTGAGAATTTAAAATGTCTTTTTGGAGAGAGCCTCCACTTTGAAGAGAGCTTATTCCTAACCTAAACCAGCTGCTACTGCGCTTAAAGAAGGGAGCAAAGCAAATGAAAACCTCCTGACTTGGAAGATCAGAAGGTTAGGGTACATGGTGTCAGTGCACTTTTATGAATCAAACCCCAAGGTTTCCTTGTCTGCTGATCTCCTTGGATTTTAGAAACAGGATTGAGCCAATGTTTACATGGGAAATCTCCAAGGGAATCTCCAGTACCTCACAAAGCACGTGGCTTCCTATGACATTCAATGGAGCGGACGGGATGAATCGTTACACTTGCGCTATCAAATTGCAAAGAAATAACTTTTAAAATATGAAATCTTTGGATTACTAAATCATTAGAGTGCAGGAAATACTGCATACAGGCAGGGCCTTTGTAGGCCCCATCAAGCATCCTTCCTGCAGGCGGTGGTTGGGTGGACATCTGATTACAGCTCGGTAGTAGCTGTAGTTGAAATCACCTAACAGTCTGCCAGTCTTCAGTGATTTGTGGGGTGCATTTTACTATGCTGCTGCCATGCCTTGTTTTGAGGATGGCTGTTTTTATCTGCCGTCGCCATCTCTGGCAATAGTTGATTTATTGCATGTTGGCTACTTTTGCCTGTAGCACGAGGAGCCTTTGGTTCAGCCAGATGTTGGGGTGGGAACAGCAGCGTGTGGTGGAGCACACCAACCTGTGAGTGTCCACCGGGAACTGGAATAGGACTTTGGTCCTCAGTCCTGCCTCCAGAGCACCTTTGTATGGCTTATAAACCCCTTGGAAAAGAAACATGGGTTTCTTCATGCTTTTCTGCTAGATTTCCTTTCTTTTGGTTTGTGGGTTTCCATCTATTTTTGAGGTGGAGGGAGCTGAAGCGCCAGTTTGAACCTCTTCTGAAGAACGGCACTGAATAAATATTATTACTTGGCAAATGAACCAAAAAAACGGCCCTGTTTTAAAAGTAACTTACAGAAAGTGCTCTTACGAAGTCCACAGACTGTCTGTTTCAAAATGACACACATGATTCCTGCAGGCGAGTGTGTGTCTGCAGGGACGTGCCCAGGGAGGACTCAAAATGCCGTAGCCCACTGCATCCCTGTGACGGGATGCAGACCCCTGGATGGACAGCAGGACTAAAAACTCTTCACATGGGGATCGTGTCCCAGACTTTCTATAACGACGGCGGACCGTGGCCTCCATGCTTCTCATTCTCATTTTCCTCTCCTGTAGATGACACTGGCTTGTACGAAGTTCTCTTCAGGTGTACAAATGCTAGAGAAGAAACCACAGGAACATTTTACGTCTTAGCTGCAGTTGTAGTAGTATTAAATTCATTTTTCTTTCTCTCTTTCTTTGAAAAGTGAGTCCTCAGCTTCCTCGGGACTGTTAGAGGAATCTGAAAAAGAGCTCTGATTTTGGAGGAAATTTTGGCTTTCTCATCCTCTCAGACCTCAAAAATGTCCATTATTTTGACAGTAATTCAGTCAGCAGGGAGGAACCAGGCCGTGGCCCTGAACATTTTCGTACTAAAAGATGCCTAAGTGTTCTTTGTAGACACTTTTGAATTATATCCATGAATTATGTCAGTGAAACTAACGATGATTCTCAGTAAAACTCACTTCTGTCAGAGGTACTTGAATAGATTTTATAGCATTTAAAAATACTTAGTAACACTTACAACAGTGTTAGAAGTAAAAATATGGGTAATAGATCATGATTTCCTCTCATTTCAAACACGTATTTTTTGTAAACATCCCATACAAGAGACTGGAATGAATATGGCATTTGCAGATGAAACATTTGTGCCAGAACTAAAGGTATGATGGAGTCCATAAATTCATTTTCACGTGCAAGTTGCGTTAGGACTCTTGCTGTCAAAATTCCGTAGGATGGTTGGCTGGCTAGTTTCTATATTTTATCCTTATTGCTCTGTTTGTGCCCCCTTGTCATTGTCCATCATTTGTTGCTAATTGTTCAAACCCTGTTTTGATGGCGGGATTATTAATTCATTCATGAATTTCTCTGGGGTGGAGGATGAGCAAGGGGTTAATCTTCAGCACAGTCCAGTGGTTCAACGCAACATTGCCGCTGCTGTTACTCTGCTTTGGAAGACCCGATGAGCAAAGAGCAATGTCAAAAATAAATATCCATTTTTCTGGGGAATTTTTAATGACCCGTTTCTTTACAGAAGGAAGCAGAGCACACTGCCGTGCACTTAAGCTGGAACCTGCAGTCAGGCAAAGGCATTTTGAGTCTGGGACCTTGGAAATTAAAAGAAAGCACCCTTGGAGGGCTAGAAATGAAAAGTTTGGCTTCAGCAACCTCTAATTCCAAACTCAGGCCCGCAGGGTGAAATCTAGCTCCCAAGTCCATAAACTAGCTTTTTTTTTCTTTCTTCCTTTTGTCTTCTAAATTACACCTCTAGCTTCACCTCTAGTGGAACACTTGCAAGCTAATATTTTATTTAATTTTCCTTCAGCCACAGCTGGACTCACCTGGGTTAGGGTCAGACAGGAGGAAGCATAGATTTTTCCATGCTGTAGTGTTATTTTTGACTCACAGATGTGCTTCGCTGAAAGCATAATAGGAAGTATGTCATCCTCTGGCAAACCACTTGCTGGGGTAGATTCCTGTTTGAATGGGCTAGGGCTGCTGGCCATCCGATTAGTTGAACGTGACTTTAACAGTGAGTGTGGAGTTTGACTACATGGAGAAGCTGCAAAATGTCATCAGAAATTGAGATAAGGAAAAAAAAAATTGCACGCTAGTTTGCTGTTTCCAGGGGTCAAACTCCAATGAACGTTGAGCACAATATTGTACAAATATTCATCTTGATGAATAGTGGGATGCTTGATACAGTTTTGAATTAAATTGGAGTATTTTTTTGATCCAAGCAGGATGTTATCTGGAATAACAAGTGTTGGACACAAAGGAAACTGTGTGAAATCTCACCTAAAATATTTAACACAGTAGTGTTATTTTGTTCCTCCTAAATCAAACAAACCAGTTGAGTTGTTTATCTTTGAGCCATGCAGAAGAAAAGTGGGTGCCAAATATGGTTTAAATCTTTTGCTTGCACCAAGAATCTGTCCTCTGAAACACTTTCTGAAGAAAACAAAGGCCTTTTGCTGGGCTTCAGATCAGCGTAGTACAATAGGTTTTTCTTAGCTTCAGTTTTGGATTTGGTTTTGGCTTGGCTCGACTTTGGCTTTCACAGCAGGCCGGTTGCTTCCCCCACCATCGTCGATGTTTATTCCTGACAATCTTGCTGAAACTTTCTTGTTTCCTCCTTGTTCCATTGTGGGTTTTTCAAATATTATTCACCTGGATATGGTTACACAGTGATAACTTAAACCCTCTACTACAAACCTGGTTTATAAAGCCTTGGAGGAACCACGCTCGTGCTCCTCGTTTTGGAGATGATGGGGACAGCAGATGTTGCTGCCTGCAGGTGACCATAGATCATGATGTGAGCACAAACCCTGGGGCATGCAGGTGGGTGACCGAGACTCAGCTAGTCAAAGCTCTCTCTGACCCAGTGCCAAGATTTTCCTGTAGACTTCTTGTAAAGGAGACCAGATTTTGTCTTGTAACTTCTTGCCTTTACTCTTGTAGAAGAGAAACATTGACGACGATGCCAGACTTCCAGACTAAATTCAATCCTTGGCTGTGTTATCTCCATTTGATCTTGTGCCAATATTGTCCTTGAAATAGCTCTTCTCCTCTCAGCTTGCATTTTGCTAGGTCAAACAAGCTGTCCTCTTTTAGTCTTCCCTTTTATTATATGTTCTCCATTGCTTCAATGATCGTCATTACAGTTCTCTGCACCTTTGCTGGAAATCATTTCTCTGAGATGTGGTTAAAAGGATTTCAGATGAGGTCACATCAGGGACTTGTACAACAGCATGGATATCTCCTTCTGTTGAATGTATCTTGCTGGGTATGTTTTAACATTGAATTTTCTTTTTCTGTTTCCTGTCGGTTACCTTCACCCTTTGGTGGACTTGAGTCTTTCTTTCCAAAGACTGTTTTTCTAACCAAAGACCTCCCAGCAGATTCCACCCCTGCCCCTTCCTTTTCTTATGAACTTCCTCGTTCCCTGCACCATGAAGCTCCATCCTGGTCCTGGTGCTCTGCTCTTCAGAGTCCTTCCACTTAAAAGTTGAGAAACACCCTTCTTTGGGATCATTTCTTTTCCTCTTTTCTCTGCATTATCTCTCCTTATTCCTAGTATCCTTTGAGAGAGATTTAATTCTCCAGTTAGTCTGAAGCTTTTCTTCATGATTTTTTACCATCCCTTCTTTGTCCAGGATGCAAATTCCTACTAACTTTCTACCCAACAGCTAAAGAAATTCCGATCATCCTCTCTGCTCCCATCCCTAAGCTTATCTAAACTGATTTTGCTAAGTTCCCTTCATTTATAAGAATTTTTCCTCTTGAATCACCATTCTGTGAATCAAAGGTGTAATTTACAGTTTTGATGTTTTGCTATTAACTTGAGAAATTTAGATAATTTTCATTATTCACGGTCTCTTCCATTAGGCACCTGGGACTGGAAGTACCTGTGGCAACTGGCAATTGCTTCCTTGGGGGAGATCTTCAGACAGAGAGGACCGATACAGCTCACACTGCACCACTGCTTTTACTGCTGAGCCAAAAGGCGCTTGGTTCGTCTATGAGGGCTCTTGTACGTAAGACGCTTTCCTGCTGGCAGCATCTCTGCTTGCTCCCTGTTTCCGTAGCTGATGGAAGAAAAACTCATGTTGAGACCATCAAGAGTGATTCACAGGAGTATGAGGAGCCTTAGAGTCAATATATTGCTGAATATATTTATGTGGTCCTCCTGTACCCATCACTGGTGAGGTCCCACCATGAATAGTGCGTCCAGTTTTGAGCCCCTCACGACAAGACATTGAGGTGTTGGAGGGTGTCTAGAGAAGGGCAATGGAGCTGGTGGGGGGTCTGGAGCACAAGTCTGGTGAGGAGCGGCTGAGGGAGCTGGGGGTGTTCAGCCTGGAGAAGAGGAGGCCGAGGGGAGACCTTCTCGCTCTCTACAGCTCCCTGAAAGGAGGGGGCAGCCGGGGGGGGTCGGGCTCTTCTCCCAAGGAACAGGTGATGGGACAAGAGGAAACAGCCTCAGGTTGTGCCAGGGGAGGTTTAGGATGGATATTAGGAAAAATTTCTTCACTGAAAGGGTTGTCCAACATTGGAACAGGCTGCACAGGGAAGTGGTGGTGTTGCCACCCCTGGAGGGATTTAAGATGGGTAGATGTGGTGCTGAGGGACATGGGGTAGTGGTGGCTTTGGCAGTGTTGGGTTGACGGTTGGACTCAATGATCTGAAAGGTCCCTTCCAACCTGGGCAATGCTGTGATTCTATGTAGCAAGACTTGAATGCGCATAAGCGTGTGTGTAGCTAATGCTGTAAATTGTGCTCTGGTTCCTATGCAGAACTAAAGCTTAATTAGTAGCTGCTAAGTGTCACCAGAACAGCCCTGATTCATAGGTGCGTCGCACTCCACAGCTGTCAGCCAAACAAGCCAGATTCACTTCTGCGTGTGTGTTAGCCCTAATTTCTAATTTCCTGCTGTCGCTGCTGTGCACACCAGGCCCCTCGCGGGTGCTGAGCTTCTCTCCATCACTTCTTTCAGGACTTGGGAGTTTTGCAGCCTAGAAGTGAGCTGCGCTCCTGGGCAAGGCTCGTTCTGCAAGGTGATAGTTAAGGAATACCCACTTGATGAAGAAAAGGGCGGGGGGAAGTAAAAAGAAAACAAAAAAGAAAGTAGAATATTCTGTAGTAAAACAATAACCTGTTTGGACACAGGTTTTGGCTGGCAGAGCAAAATCCGCCACAAAACCTGCCAGAGCAGTTGCCCTGGATCCCTGAGGGGGAGCAGAACGAGCAGGGGGTGACCTCTCCAGGACAGGGCAGATAATTTGCCCGACTCCAACCCTCTGGGACCAAGTCAGGCAGGCGTATGCCATTTCCCCTGAGTTGTGGTGGTCTTGAGTTATTTAACTCTAACTTAATTGTTTCTGCAATGGATGTTTTCATTAATTTCTTCCTAGTGACTGCTTCTACAGGCAGCCTGGTTGCTTAGCTGGAAAGAGAACAGTTATCCCCTTATAAAGTTGGTAATAACAGGCTTTCCGAAAGCCTAAATGTGGTATTCCTCATATATATTAACAACATGGTATTTTGTTATTGCCATGCTAGTCTAAAGGTATTAAAGGAGTTCGTAAGGACTGGGCATATCTTTTGGTGGACCAGCTGGTAAGACTGATAAAAAAGGGTAGGATTTTAGGCACGTTGGTCCATTTATTTCAGTTCTGGTCAGTTTAGTTGTTCTAATAAAAAGATATAAATTCTTACACGTTTGAATTCTCCTGTATGTTGCTCACTTCTTGGTATTCATGTAAAATGCATGGGTTTTTTAACGTGAATGATCAGCACTGCCTGCCTATCTCTGTCTGGTAACATCTACCAAGCCAGTGTTTACTCAACCTTTTAATATACGTTTTTTGAGGTAGTACCTGCTACGACCATTCAGCTCATTGCTGAACTCATTTTCTCTAGGGTTAATGAGAACAAATCCTTTGAACTTGCTAGTTATTTCTGTCTGATTTGGGGCAGGGCTCACTCTAACTGCCTTTTCAGTGAAATTGGTTAAATAAATTATCAAGGGTTAGACTATGAAAAAGTTTGATTAAGTTAATTAGAAATTCAGAACTTGGCCTTTGGCCAAAATGTAATTTTCTTTCTGTGAGCTCAATTTGAAATGAAATCTTATTGCAGGTTTTAATCTAAAAATTCACGAGTTTTCTTCTCTCTTATTTTCTACTGTTTAGAAAACAATGCAATGAATTAAATGTCTAGAAGTATTTAAATAAGGAACTTAAACATGGATGGATTCTGCAGTCGGGGTGGGGACTGTTGTACAGCAGAGGCTGCCTTGGAAAGGTGTTTATCACCCGAGGTGAGCTAGCTTAGGGCAGATGCCAACCTCGTGGTTGGCATCCCATCGCCAACCCATCTTCAGTGGGTTACAGATGAGGGTCTGGTGTCTGTGCTGGTACCAGTGCTGGGTTCTGGACCTGCCACGGGCATCCGAGCGTCTGTGCTGCTTATTTGTCCCTTGCACGGTTTTGGGCCAGACAAGGTCTCTCCTTCAGACCAAGCCTGGGTTGGGTTCAGAAGGTGGCACAAGCCAGGGACCATCCTTAGGATGTAATTTAGACCAGCAGCTTGGGCTGTCCCTGTCTCCAAACTCTTTCTGGCTTTGGGGTTACCAGGGGACCTCAAAGTCTCCGACCATCCTTTCTCATGGTTGCACGTGGATACACCCATGTCTCCGTGAGAGCAGGATCTGACCACTGACAGCATTCATCTTCCTGAGATATTGGCAACCCTGCGCTGGCAGCACATCCCTACTCTGGGCAAATGTAAAAGTGCAAGGTGTGAAGAAATGCACTGTCCTCTGATTTTTCAAAAGTGGTGAGTAAGGAAGCCTAGCACAAGAGAAGCCTAGGCCCCAGGTTGTGCCGGGGAGATTTAGGATGGATATTAGGAGAAATTTCTTCACAGAAAGTGTCACCAAGCACTGGAACAGGCTGCCCTGGGAAGTGGTGGAATCACCATCCCCGGAGAGTAGATGTGCTGCTGAGGGACATGGCTTAGTGGTGGCTTTTTCAGTGTTAGGTTGACAGTTGGACTCGATGATCTTAAAGATCCCTTCCAACCTAGATGATTCTATGCTTCTGTCTTTGCTGATGTGTCAGAAATATGTTTACCTCTGAAGCAGAGCAGAATTTGCATCTATACCCACAGAGCAGTTGTGGTAGTGGCTGGGTCTCTCTTTTTTTTCTCTAAACAAAATTTCTGCTCTTGGGTTTTGCTGCTTGGGAAGCTGTTTCTCGTCAGTGGTGCACAGCACAAGCCGCGAGGCTGAACTGTGCAGGAGGATGGAAAAGTTAAACGCTGCACAACTTGCAGGTCTGTGGGCTGGCTCTTGCTCCAGTGCAGCTACAGAAGATGAACACACTCCCTTGCTGGGATTTAAAAAAACAAAACAAACTATTTAAAGGCCAGGTTTTTTTTCAGAATTTTTACGACTGGATCTACCTTAGCCATGGGTCTTTGGGTTCAATGGTGGCTCCAGATCCAGCTGAGACACTGGGGCCATGGGATCTCCAGCCCAGTGCGTGTAGCAGAGAGCTCATAGTCAGAACCTGCAGACTCTTTTCCTGCCAACTTGAAATACGACTCTCTGAATCGTTTACTCGCTCCATCCCTCTGTTTGCATGGTTTTGAACAGATGATTCTGTGATAATGCAACCAGGTATCATTAGCCTCTGCAGCGTGTTTTGATGTTCCTAGGGGAAAGTGCTACCAAAGTGAGTGATTTTGTTGGTACTTCTTTTTAATCATCACTCTGTTGAATGCAAGACGAGGGACCAGTGTTCCTGACGATACAGCACGATAAGGAGGGAGAGGGATGTAGAGCCCCAGGTAGGGACTGCAAGGCCGGCTGCTTTCTGTCATGCTTAAACCCCCTTTGGGACAGGAAAGCAATACACTCGCTATTCCAGCTAAATGATTTTATAATCACCCCCGGCCTTCGTTTTATTCTTCTGCCCATTCACTATTTTAATTATGATTTTTTTTTTTCTCCCTGGGCACTAAAACCTCTTGGATTTTGCCTTTTGGTTCAGTTATTTCGGGAACTCATTAAATGCCTAAGTCACGTGTTCGTTATTAGAAAGTGAAAACAACTCTCTAGCTGTGCCATGGGAGAGACTTCATGGTGAATTACCGTAGTTAAGTAGTAGCTTAACAGCTTGAGACTCTTCTAACATTAGGCAGGGTTTTTTTAGACCTTTAATGCATGGCAGATTATGATGCTTCCTGTACCGAGTGGTATGAGGTTATTGTCTGTGGTTGGTTTAATATGGATCCTTGTAGAAGGATAACACACAATCCCGTACATGCTGGAAAAGAATTAGATAATGTTCTCTGTTTGACGAGGGCAAGGAATGATTTAAATAAAGGGAGGGGGAAAAAAACCCCACCAATAATAAGCAAAGCCCATCCTACTGCTTAGCTACTCGTATAGCTCTTGTCTAATAGGATTCAGGCTAGAACCAAAATTGAATCATGATGTGATTCATCAAACTTCAAATTTCACTGTAGTGTCATATCTAGACAAATAATTTCTTCCGAAGAAGCTGGTTCCTCTCGTCCCTTTACTCCTGACAGTTGAGATCATCGAAACCTCTAGTGCAACTGGGAGTGCTAAAGAGCCCTATAACTTGCCCTGAGAAGCGCCGCAGTTGGTGGTGAGACAGCGGAGAGGAGGAATCGATGCTGTGGGGCTCTGCCGGCAGCAGCCTCATGGAGACCGATGGAGAGATAATGCCTGTGTCCCTGAGTGTCACTCTGGGTGATAGATGCTGCGGTGCAAGATATTGCTGTTTAGTGACTGAAACAAAAACACGAGAACTAGACTACTCACTCATGAGCTTTTATGGCCGTCCTTTCTGGGCTTTGGTATTCTTTAGAGCACAATGGCAGATCGTATTTTTTTTTTTTAGTACCAGTTGCTTACTTAATTGGGAAAAAAATGTGTCTGATCTGAGAAGTACTAGGCTGTGAGCTCGGTAGAAAGTTGACAAGGAAAAAACTCTCCTGAATATCAACTAGTTTTCTAACGTGAAACTTGAACCTTTTGGGATTCACCTATCATTTGGTGTCGGATGGTAATTTTGGATCACAGAACTAGCTAGAAGTAATAATCCAGATATTTGCAGGTGTTCTTCTTTAATCAGTCCTAGTTAATATGTGTTCATTCTGGGTGTACAGACAAGCTTAGAGATATATGTCCTAAAATGAGGCCAGACGATGCAATGGGACACTTGAGCAAATGTGTGAATACTCTCTGCAGATACCGTTTGCTGTAGCAGAGAACTACCGTCCCCTTCTAGGATAGGAGGAAAGAAACATAAGCCAAACACCTCTGCTGAAAATTGAGAGGTTGGTAATGAAATAGGCTCAGGTTTGCTCAGTGATCCTTATTTTCCCCTACAAGATTGTGCCCCCTTCAACCCAAAATGACCCAGCTGGGTACGGTTCCTCTGTGCAGCCGCTCACCCAGGGGGATTTCACGCAGCCCCTTTCGGAGCTCCTGGCAATCCCTGGGACACCCCTAGGACTGGCCGAGGGCAGGGGCTTAGAGGTAGGGAAAGGGATAGAGAGGCTCCTGCCCCTGTGCAAACTCCATAGACCCCTTGTCCACAGGCTTCTGTACTTTTTTTTTTTTTGGGTTGAATTAGTTCTTATTCCAGTACTGAAAGGGGGCTTACAGGAAGGACAGGGAGAGACTCTGGATCAGGGAGTGTAATGATAGGATGGGGGGTAATGGTTTCAAACTGGAAGAGGGGAGATCTAGATTGGATATCAGGAAGAAATTCTTTGCTGTGAGGGCAGTGAGCCCCTGGCCCAGGTTGAACCCCTGGAGGGGGGTTCAAGGCCAAGTTGGACGGGGCTTGGAGCAACCTGGGCTGGTGGGAAGTGTCCCTGCCCAGGGCAGGGGGGTTGGAACTGGATGTTCTCTAAGGTCCCTTCCAACCTGAACCGTTCTATGAATAAGTTTGAAGAAAGAGTCAAATGGCACATGGCACTGCCCATCCAGGCTGCTGGTTATGCAGGAGGCAGCAGCTCCCTAAGACAAAAAGCCAGCTGTGAGCAGCAACCAGGCGGTCCTCAGCATCTTATCCTTTCCATCCTGCTCCTCTCACTCTGCTCTTGCGCAAAATCCCCCAGCTGCAGCCAGCAACGCCGGCACTGAGAGGAGATGGATCAAAATCCAGCGGCTCGGTAAAGGCACAGACACTCGGGGCTCTGAGAGCACTCGCAGCCCTGTGGTCTGTTCCCCTGGTTACAGCTCGTCCCTTCTCCCTCTCCGTGCTGCTATCTTCTGCATCTTCCTAAACCACAGCGGGTAATCCAAATGCAATGCATTATGTACGGGCACCAGGAATCCTATTTGTTTTGCTGTCTTAGGTCCCAGGAAGGCAGTGGCTGCAGAGGGCTGGAAACCAAAGCCGTGCTTTGCCTTTGTATCTTTGTTACTTATTAAAAAACGCAAGAAGAAAAACAGGAGAACAGCCCCATACCCTTGCCTTTTTCGATCCCAAAAGCAATTAGTGAAGCTAGCAATTAAAAGGAAACACAACTTCCCGCTCCTACTTGAGCAGGCTTGATAGGTAGCTTAAAAAAAAAAAAAAAAAAAGGCAGAAAATATGGAGTCTCACACGCCTCTCTCGTTTTTCACAGGAGAATGCCCGTTAAATGTCAGAACCATGAATTCCCATGTAAGGAGCTCAGCCCCATCCTGCTGAGTGATGCGCACTGTGCAGATGGACGGTGCCGGGGGGAAGGGGCAGTCTTCTGCAAATATTCCCAGAGTTTTGGACAGGCTCTAAGCTGTTCCCTGCACCTGCGTCCTTCCCCACCTACTCACTTAGGGTTAGGCAGGTTAGTATTGTCAAGAGAAAAGTATCCACGAGGTAGCGTCAAACAGTTTCGAAACAAGTTTTGAACTCTAACTTTTTCTGGTTTTGTTTTCCTGGGAGAAAAAGGAGGAGGGAATGAGTTACGGAGGGAATGTCTGTGACCTCTAAAATACAGCTGGGTATGCTTGCAGCAAGTCCTGCCTAACCAAAAAAAAAAAAGAAAAGGCAGAAAACCAATAGCTTTGACTCTTCTTTTGGCCCATCCCACCACTCCTACCCCCTCTTTTCACTGATTGCAACCAGCACAGCCCTGGCCACGCAGCAGGGCGGTTTTGCGGTCGTGCTAGTTCCCAGCAAGACCGGCTCCTGCATGGAGCCCAACTAATAAGCCCCCCTGAACTTATTAGCTCAGGTTCTGTGGAGTGCGTCGCCTCTAATGAGGGTGTGCTTCGCTGAGTAGGGAGCAGTGAACTAATGCACCCAGCGAGGACAGGGTCTCCCAGGTTTCAGACCCTTCTTCTGCGTGCGAGGACGTGGATGATTTGTAATGCAGGTCTTTCCATCGCTATTCGGGGAGTTCTCCCTGCTGTTCATGTTGATTTTTAACGATTTTTGAACTGCTGGGAAAGTTGCAGAATACTGGAGGAAAGCTGAATTTGTATTGCGGTTAAAAAAAGGGGGGGGGGGGGGCAGGGAACAATGTGGTAAGGTAACTGGTACAAAGCACTTGCATGGATGCTGCAGGCATGCTGCTTTCTGTAAGAAAGGGTGATGCAAGCTCAACATGGCACATATGGAAAAGCTTAAAACATAGCTAATGGTTTTCAGAATGATTTTATTGATTTCCGTTTCTAGGGGTGAATCAGGTGGTTGTGGTCTTGCTGCAACTTCTGTGCTGCCTTTGGTAGAATGGTTTGGGTTGGAAGGGACCTTATAGATCATCTCATTGCACCCCCCTGCCCTGGGCAGGGACACCTCCCACCAGCCCAGGCTGCTCCAAGCCCCGTCCAACCTGGTCTTGAACCCCTCCAGGGATGGGGCAGCCACAGCTTCTCTGGGCAACCTGGACCAGGGGCTCACCACCCTCATAGAAAAGAATTTCTTCCCAATATCTCATCTAAATCTCCTTCTTCAGTTTGAAGCCATCACCCCTCATCCTATCACTACATGCCCTTGTAAAACTCCTTCCCCAGCTTTCCTGTAGGCCCCCTTTAGTTTCTGTAAAGCTGCTCTAAGGTCTCCCCGGAGCCTTGTCTTCTAGCCTTCTAGCATGTGTTTTTCTGGAAGAATCTCCTAAAAATTGTGGGGAGTCGGAAGGAAGCTTGCACCAGTGTAAGTGAAGAACATGCCTCCAAGCAGAAGAGTTCAGACACCTCTTATCCTTCCCTTATGTAGATAACGTAGTAATGGTCTGCAAGGGCAAAAATGGAGAGCAAAACTGATAAGAGGTCATCTTTTCCAACGCCTGCCTCATTTCGTGGCTTCTTATTGAAATGTCACAGGAAATAAAAACAAGACTCTGGCTTTGCTTAGTGAGAAGTGACCAGGTCCCCAGACTGGGAACTGGAGCCGGGTAAATGGAGGCTGGTGATGAGGCTCATGTTTAGAGGAGATATGTAGCCACTGTGGGTAATTTTTAAGCTGATTGTATGTTTTCCCAAAGAAAGTCACTTGTTCAAACAGTGTTTCATTCTGGGCAGCGTGGTGTTTTCCTCAGGAGGTTGGACTATGGGCTCGTGCAAGGTTTTCAAGCACTGACTGCCCAGCACCGAGTACGAGTTGATGGTTGCTCTGGTTTTGCTACTGGTCATGTAGGAGTTTAGATGTCAACTTGGCAGACTTCAATAAACCCTGCTGTGCTTTCTGAGCACGGCTATTTTCGCATGTGTCCTGCAGGTGTGGAAAGCGAGGCCCATAAAGACAAGTCACTCCTCAAGGTCTATGTGGCAGAGTGTGGTGGCATGTGGAGGGCTCCGGTGAGGGTGGTGTTGGCAGGGATGCAACGCCAGTGTGGTGACACCCCTTCCATAGCTCCGTTAAGTCACTCAGGTGCTTGTGCGTGGAGCTGCATGGCACCTTGCAGACCTACCAAGGCAGGATTCATGCATCTCTCGCGTGTGGCCCTGGCTTGTGTAGGCAATGAAATGCCTTGTTGTGTGGCTTCTTGTTGAAATCTGGAAGGGGAAGAACAGCATGAAGAGCTGTGTCCTGTGACTCTGGACTGAGACAGTGGTTTTTGGCTTAATAGCCTGATTATCTCCACTTCTTCCCTCTTGCTGTACTGGTTTTAATGCCTACAGTGACACACAGTGGTGATGAGTTTCTGCTGTGCCAAAGCCTTGCCACAGGGAGGTAGAGGACATTGTGGATGGTTGAAATGGTGACTGCCAGGCTCCCCTTGCGGGAGCACCCTGCCATGGGCTGTCTCTGCTTGCTGATGTGACTCGGGCTGCAGGCTGCTCATCAGATGGTCAGATAAAGAAGCTTTGGAGCTTTTTACTCCTCCATCCAATATATTACCCACTTACTACTGATTTTTTTCACGATCAGTAGAGAGTTGCGGGTTTCATAAGCTGATTTGTACCATAAACGCTGCACTCAAATCCTCTTTATTTTTTGTGACAATGCAATTTATTTTTTTTTTTATCCTTGTGTAAGCAGCCGCAAAATAAAAGTTAGCTTTTGGCTGTTGTATTTCCCTTCTTCCTTATGCTCCCATTGTGCTAGAGAACCCGGCAGGAAAGCGCGTCTCCGTTGCTCCTTAGGAGAACATTTTTCAGTGTCCTTGGAGGTGTTCGCCTTTCACTTCCAGGTAGTGCGTTTGCAGGGGAGTAGATGACTGTTTTCATCAGGATTATTCCATTGTGATATTCCATCGCTCCATTTCCCAAGAAGATTATTTTCTTTCCCCACACCCCCTGCCCCCCTCCGCCCTTTGAGAAGGAAAATGAAGATAAGTCTTGGGCTGTCTTCCTACTTGAGCTGCTGCTCCACACTGGGTAGCTTCAGGCAAGCCCCTATTTCCAAATCCCACCTTCTCCAGCTATTAAGATGGTAAAGAAACATGCTGATACGTCTTGTATGAAACGTCTGGAAGTGGGGGGCAAGCCGTAAACAAATGCGCTCCATTGGAAAACGGATGAAAAAAAATAAAAAAAAGAAAGCATCTGTTTGTCAGGCGTCGTCCCTCCGAGAATCTACGGTACCTGTAGTGCGACCAGAGCTGTGCCCGTGGAGCTGGTGCTGGGGTGGGTTGGTGCGGCTGGCGAGGAGGAGGAGGAGGAAGGAGGGAGGCGGCTCCGCGGAGCAGAGCAGATGTGCTGGGTCTCCGTCATCCAGAAAACGCTTCTTGCTGGCAGCGCAACACAACCCTGCAGGTCAAGGTCAAGTTGCTGGCAGCCTGCATCCCTGCGGAGCTGAGCCAAAGTGGTGTTAAAAGAGGAAAAAAAAAAAAGAAAAAAAATAAAAGAAAACCAAACACCAAACCCCCGTTTTTCCTCCACTTTTGATGGCCAGCCCTGTGCCCACTGCTGTGCTTTGCAAGCAGCGGGGACCCGGGGGGAAGGGGCGGCTGCGGGCAGGCACCGATGCTGGGCTGCTCCTGACATTTCCGCCTGCGAATGCCCAACCAATTGGCGAGGCTGGAGCAGCGACACATGAAATATGATGATTTTCTGCTGAAGAGGAGGAGGAGGAAGGAGTTGGGGGGGGGGGGGGGAAGAGGGTGGGAGGACCGCTTGCTCCCGCTGGTTTGCATGCCGGGGGCTGCGCAGAGGACTGGCCGGAGCAGAGCGCGGGGTGCGGAGCCGCAGCGCCCCGGGGATGGCCCCTTGCTCCCCGCGCCCTGACCAGGAGGATGCCATTGCCACCCAGGTGGGCCAGGCGCCGATGGCAGCAGGAGAGGCGCGAGGCTGCTGGGGGACACTCCCAGGGGGTGCCAAGGCCTGGGGACCCACAGCTTTTGGGGGGGACCCCCTGGCCGCCCCCCCCCCCCCCCCCCACCCTGGGGATGGCTCCGGGGCCGCCGGCGCTTTGCGATGCTTGTTAGTGGAGGGCTGAGATTTTTTTTTTTTTTTTTTTTTTTTTTGGGGAGGGGGCTTTTGGTTCGGTTTGCTCCAAAAACCCGAAATCCCACTCCTGGAAGAATGCTTTATTGCTGTGCCAGGGCTGCTGGGTTCAAACTTTGCAGCCTTGATCCTTAGTTTGATGGGAAGCACTTGACAGAGCTCCTCTCCGCTTGTCATTAACCCTCTCACACCTCCGCCTGGGATGGAAACTGTTAACACCTAAAAATTCAGTTGCAAGAAATTTAACCCTGATAAGGACCGGCCGTACAACTCCCTGAACTGCACCCAGCAGCTGTTCATTTTTATAATGACTATGCATTTATCCAAGAGCCGAGTGGCAAGTTTTCCGTTTATTATTATTCTCCCAAAGGAAAGGGGGGTGGGGGTGGGGGGGGGGTGTCCTATTAAAAAATAAATAAATCGTATAATAATATTCGTCAAGAAAGGCTGCTCGTGCAAACCACACCTCCCCCTGCTCTGACTGTGCCGCCGCCGCTGCCGCTTTATTAATTTATTTGCGCCGTGAGTGACAGTCCTCCAGAAGTGATAATTGGTGCACTGTAGCTTTAAAAGGTTAAAACCCTTTTCAAAAAGGCCTAGACTCATAGTGGGAAAAGACAAGAGAGGCTTTGGCTGGCTTTGGATCCAGAAAACAGCTGCTGATTAGAGTCTGCGTCTTCGGGCTGAATTTATTACATATTTTTCAGCAGCAGGGATTCTAGGAGGAAGCTTCCGTTTGGGTTTCTTGATCGTGGTTTATTTTTATTCAGAGGAATAACAGAGGAAGGATTTGTTCCGGCTGGAGCATGCTCACAACCTGCAAGATCTCCCATTATTAAACTGCCTAGTTTGGGCTTTAATATACATGTGGTGGTTGTTTTTTTTTTTTTTTTTTTTTAATTAGCGTTATTATTATTTGGCAGCGTGCATCTCTATTTTTTTTTTTTTAAATAATTTATTTTGAAAGGAAGCTGATCTCGTAATGAGCTTTCTCCTTCCTTACTTGAAACAGGTGCTAATGAAAGAATGCAAATAGCACCGGCTGAGCCGAACATTTCATAAAGAAGGGAACAGCCACCGACCCCAAACGGTCCGGGATCTGCCTGCCGGCACCCAGCAAAGGTAGGCACCGGGGGTGGGGTGGGGTGGGGGGGGGGGAGGGAATTTGGGTTGGTTTTTTTTTTGTTGTTGTTCTCTGCGTGTATATTTGCAGACGGTATATTTTCCTCCTCCCTCCCTCCCTCCCTCCCTTGCTGCGGGTGCACAACCGGACGGCGAGATTCCATTTTGCCTCCACGAAAGGTGTCAGGTTGCCACCGAGACGCTCGCCCACCGCACACCGAGTGTGCGCATATAGAGATAAATATATATATGTGTGTGTGTGTGTGTGTGTGTATGTGTGTGTTCCCTGGGTGGCCGTGCTGGCGCGATGGGCGAGCTCCCCGAGCCTGGGGTAACCTTAGCGGTGTCAATCAGCCCGCGGCCGCCTGTAACCCTGTCCCCGCCGCGCTCCCACCGACTTCGCTCCTGCTTAATTAGCCCCGGCTGTCGCATGAATTTATCGTCGCTTGACAGCAACTTCATTTTCTCCCAATATGCAGAGATTTTACTTATTTATTTATTTATTTATTTGGCTGGTGGGAGGCGGAATGCCGTGTGTGTGTGTTAGCGATGTGCGGGATGGACGCGGTGCGGGCAGAGGGACGCGCGGCTCTGCCGGGCACCCCGGCCCCCGCCTCGGCGGAAAAATGGACGTGTTGCTCCGTGGGGAGCCCTCGTCCTCTCGGGGCGACACTGGGAGCCTCCTGTGCCCAGGCCCTGCGCCGCTTCCCATCCCGCATGCAGGTTCCCTGCGGAGTAGAAGCAGCTGTTACCTGACGCTACAGTGTGTATAAACATATTTTTTAAAAAAATAATAATAACGTGCATATTCCAACCCTCGTTTTAACAGCTAGATGCCTGCCTCTGGCTGAACCCCCCTTTGCCTGCACAAAGCCCGGGCACTGGTTTTTCTTTTTTCCGCCCTGCCTGATTTTCTTTGCGCCCACGCCGGGTGAGCGTTGGGCAGCGCTGGGATATGATCCCCAGGGGTTCGTCCTTGGCTGGGAGCGGGAGTTTCTCCCCGTGCTGGCGGCGGAGGTGGGGGGAGGCAGCCCCACCTGCACCCACCCGCGGCTCTCGCTTGGGCACCCGCGTCTCTGCCCTATTCCCCCGGCCCGGGGTCGCGGCAGGGATTGCAGTGGCCTCTCCGAGGGCCAAATCCAGCCCTCACTGGTATCATCCAGCTCCTTCGGCCGTATCAACCTCCGAGGGCAAAAATTAGCCCTTTGTCTGGAAGTTTGCCTTTATATCTCAATGTCTTTAAGCATGTTTTGTGCAATGTATTTCTTTCTCTGTGTTGCACGCAAGGTTATTTGTAGGGTTTTTTTTTTTTTTTGCCTGACTGCTAAGGAGAGGCTCTGCAAAAAGTTTACCCCAATTAATTGTGCAAGCTGAGGATGGGCAGCACATGAAATAAAATACTTATTTTATATAAACAACCCCTTGGGGCTTCCTAGAAAGAGAACTTGTGAATCTCTAACCTGACAGACAGAAAGTAATCAACACTGAATACGCAGTTTGATCTGGTGTGTTCCCCCCCCCCCTCCCCCCCTCCCGGCTTCTGAAAGCATTCTGAAATAATTTTTATTAAGGAGTTTGATACGGGATACGTGGAGGAGAATATGTTTAAAATAAGCTTTGGAGCCAGCGATGGGGGAATACTGCCATGGATTTGGTTGGGTGCGGGGCTGCGGGCGCCCAGCGTCCCCTGCCCTCCTGCTCTGCCAGAAACGGCAAATCCAAACGCTGTCGGGCGCTTGTGTCCCCCAGCCTTGTGCTTTGGGATGCAAAGAAAAAAAAAAAAAAAGGTATGTCCCCAAACCTGGCGCTCCCTCGTGCCCAGCCAGCGATGCTCGGCTCGTGCTGGGGCTGCATGGCCCTGAGGGGACGGGACGTTCTCTGTGGCTTCCATGCCATGCCAACACAGGAGCGTGCCCAGTGCTGCACTTTGATTTGTTTTATTTATTTAATTAATTCCTTTTTGGAGATTGCCAATCCTCCCAGCTGCAACAAAACACGGGGTGGCGGGGGGGACGGTGTCGGTCTTTATTTCTTCCTCCCCTCGGCCAGCCTGCGTGCTCAGCGGGATCCCTGCGCACGGGTGCCATGTGGGAGCTCGCTGCTCGGCACCGGTCCCCAGCTCTCACTCTGCTCAGCCTGGTTTGGATGAGAAACCTCCCCAGAAAGCCCAACCGGGTGGTAACTAAGGAGGAGGAAGGGAAAGTGGCGTTTTTCTTATCAAATCATCTCCTGTATGGGGCATGGCCTTTTGCCCGGCTGCCTCTGGGGCTACGAAATCCTTCATGCACTGCCCAGTCCAAACCCTCCTCCTGGCTGCTTAAGCAGGACATGGCAGACCTTGTCTCGTGCTGCACCAGAGTGCTCCTCTGCAGGGGTGGTGGCATCTGGGTCCTGCCAGGAGCTGCTCTTCTATGAAGTCTCTGTGATACCTTGGGACCGGTGGGAGTTGCTGGCCCTGCATTCCTCTGACTTTTATCCTTGCATCACCTCCAGAGAAAGGGAAATGAAATCGTTGTTTGAGGCATCGGAAGCCAGGTCACCCAACAGTATCGTGCTTGCATAGGATGCTCTTTGTTATTTTGTTGGAAATAGTTGTAAGACTCCTATAAATGTACACAACGTGCAGGGTCGTGGCTTTCAAATGGCTCTCCAGCATCTTGGCTGGTTTCCGGCAAAGGTTGTGGCTGACCCGTTCCATCAAGTTATGTAAATGGTGATATTTGGTGGGAAATTGAGATAGCTGTGGATGGGCCAGGAAGTTTTATAGACCCTTGGAGGAGCCCAGGTTCAGAGTGCCTCCTCCTCCCATGCACTTTAATTCCGGATTTTCACCTGGCCCTGGGCTGGTCCAGCAATTACCAGAAATCTCAGCTGTCTCTGTTCACGATGTGGAGCTGGTGAGGAAGGGATTGGTGCCAGGAGAGCAGGAACATAATATTGACCTAAACCCATCATTTTTAATTGGACCAGCTGGGAGTGAATCTTCCTGCCTTGTGCTGGTAGGAGCACAAACCACTCTAGGCTTCTTTAGGGCTAAAAATCGTCTCCTTTCTCCATGTAAAGCTAAATATCTGCAGCTGGCTCAGTTAAGGCAGCTGTATAATATGGGTTAGTATGGATGCACCAAGGAATAGTACGTCCCAGCAGGCTGATCTATTTGACCGTTTAAAGGTGCAAATCATTATCTGAAGAGGATCTTCAAAAAGGTATAGGAGGGCTGGCTGTTGCTTACCCACATTTAACCATATTTCACCATATTTCTGACCTTACTGTAAAAGGGATGTCAGAATTCATAGCCCAAATCTTTCTTCATTTAGTTCTTTAAAAAGCTCAGAAACTTTTATGCCAAGAATGGAAACGTAGCAGCTATGTAAGTCAAGGCTTTGCTCAACTCTGATCTCAGTGGCTAACTGAGGTGGAGGGGGGGGTGGAAAGCAGTATGGCCTTTTTTGTTCCCATTTAACCTTTCTGCGTCTTACTTTTTCTTCTGTGTGGGAAATGGGGAGGAGGGAAGGGGGAGCCATTTGGCCAAGATCACAGTATGAGTCCCTGGCAGATTGAAAATGCAAGTAATAAGTTTTGACTCTAAGCTCCAACTGCAGACAGCAGCGCTCAATATTTTTTTTGTTTTTTTTTTTTTTTTTTTTAGACTAGTATTTGCTGGGCAGCCACCAGTGCTGTAGGAAAACGTGCAGGGGAATGTATTTTACTGTATAGACAATCCCTATTGCTAGACGTGTTTTGTTGCACAGATGATCCTTGCGGGGAGAAGCAGGAGCAGCCCCAGCTCCGGTGGGTGCGGGTGCCGTGGTGGTGTCTGGGCCGTTCGGAGGTGAACACCACAACTGATTGCTGTTACTGATGACTTGAATAATTTATTGAGGCACGTTGCGTGCAGGGTGACCAGCTTGGGCTCTGAGGGCTGCGTGTGAAAGCCCTCGTGGCTGAGGAACACGGGATGCTGCTGGCATCCCCTGGGAGCAGAGGGAGGGGTAGCCCCAGAAATAGCTGCTGGGACCATCCCCAAGAGGAACCCAGCTGCTGGCCCCAGCCCGGGGTCATTCTGGATGGGTTGTTATGGCCCAGGACGCTCTAATGACCCTGACCCTAATGGTCCTGGCTGATCCGTCTCTCCCTGCAGCTGGGAGAGGAGGATCCCACAGCCCTGCTGCTCCAGGGCTGCTTGCAAACTCCCTGTATGGGAATCCCATGGGGACTTGGGACCGTCAGATGGTTTGTCCCCCCCCTCGAACAGCCCAGATTTTTCAGTGCAGTGGAGAGATTGTCTCTTGCTTCCCCTCCCATGTGCCGTCTCGTCACTCTGGCAGCTCTTGATGTGGGATGCATGGGCGTCTTTGGAAGGAGCTTGGTCAATAAAACCCGGTGGAGGGGACAACCGCGGGTGGCTGGACCATCTCCTGCACCTCTGGAGGAAAGGCCCAAGGCTGCCGCTGACTCACGGCCCCGATTTGGGGGCTGCCAGCAAAAAGAAATGGGTAAACCCTGATGTAACAAGTGATCTGCTGAAAATAAGCCACCGCAGAATTTATCATTCTGTTAAAGTACAAGTGAGAACGGCGAGGGCTGCTCATGATGAAGTCAGGGATGATCTCAGAGTCCTTCAAAATACACCTCTGCTACAAACAAAACTTCTAACCCACTTTTTTAGTTGCCTTTAGAGTTTAAGCATATTTTATATAAGCCAGTGGACGTTACTGCTAAGTGATGAATTTGAAATCAAAAGGTCTAATATGTTTGAAATAACGTTTGCAATTGGAGCTCAGGCGGCCTTTTAAATAATTGTTCATGTGCAAAAGAGCAGACTCCTGGGCTGGGCTCAGCTGTGCAAGTCTCATCCCGTCCTGCCCTGGTCCCGGTCCCTCTAACCATGTCCATCCTGTGTCATCTGTATTTCAAAGGCATTTCCAATCCTCACGGGCCAGGTCCCCTTCATCCCTTTGTGTTTTAGTCCATGAAAACAAATTTATTGTCCCTCATCTCTCCCCTTATGGCCTTTACCTGATTCTGTGTTGGTTGTCACAGTCCTGGAGGTAGTGTTCCCGTTGACCCCATTTTTCATTGCTTATAACTCATATTTTCAATTTTTTTTTTTTTTTTTTTTTGTGTGGTCTTGGCATCATAGTGAATTTTATGGGAGAGTGAAAATTGCTGAGCCAAACAGGTTGTCTTGTTTTTAGTGACTCTTCAAGAGCAGTTTGGCCAGGTTTCTTCGGAAAACTATTTGCTGCAGAGAATGTGTTGCTCGAAATGAATTCTCCCTGCGCAGCAGGGACATCTCCGGCAAGCGAAGGCAACTTCTACCTTACTGATACTGGCATTTGATTATAACTTTGATTAATTCATTGGACAGTAATTTTATGCAGTGGAAAAAAAAAATCTGCTACCTGGCAAGTGAAGGACATGTACTGTGCACCCGTGGCAGATTGAAGGAAAATATTTAGAGTGGCTTCGTGTCTCCGAACAAGATGTGGTGCCGTGCCAAGAGAAGGCGGCTGTGTGGGTCAGACCACCCACTGCAGGGGGCGAACGTTGATCCTGGGCCAGCTTCAACAGCGAGGAGAAGGTGTGCTGGTGTGTGTGCGGCTCCAGGGCTGCAAGGTGCATGGGGGCACAGCCGGCAGAGCATGAACTGCAGCCTCTAAATGAATAAATAATGTAGTGAATGGAAGGTATTGCTGTTATAGCCAAGGTAGTTGCTTTTTGGAGTGCTTGACAGGCTGGGAGAGTTGGGGGTGCTCAGCCTGGAGAAGAGAAGGCTCCGGGGAGACCTTAGAGACCCTCCCAGTCCCTAAAGGGGCTCCAGGAAAGCTGGGGAGGGACTCTGGAGCAGGGAGGGGAGCCGTGGGACGAGGGGGAACAGTTTTACACTGAAAGAGGGGAGATTTAGATGAGATCTTGGGAAGAAATTCTTTGCTGTGAGGGTGGTGAGCCCCTGGCCCAGGTTGCCCAGAGAAGCTGTGGCTGCCCCATCCCTGGAGGGGTTCAAGGCCAGGTTGGACGGGGCTTGGAGCAACCTGGGCTGGTGGGAGGTGTCCCTGCCCAGGGCAGGGGTTGGAACTGGATGGTCTTTAAGGTCCCTTCCAATCCAAATCATTCCATCGTTCTATGACATATACCTGGTTTGTTTTATAGTGAGAGTGAAAGATATGCTTCTCAGTTGGGGCAGAAAATACATTATTTTACTCCTCAATTGTGCTGGAATGGGATTTAGTTGTCTCTCGTGAAGCCATAGTGACCTGGAAGCAAAAGTCCTGTTAAAAGTTGTGCTCCTAAGTTGCGTAACATATGGAATTATTCATTTTCCTCTGTCTTCTGCATACCCTGTTGTCCATGAAGTGAGGCACATGTACATGCTCTCCCAATGCCTGGGCATGGTTGATGGTTGGGTTGATGCTACACAAGGTCTCTCATGTTTCCCTGCACTACAGGCAGTTTAAGACAAGAAAGAGTCCTTTTTTTCTGTTTTCACATAAATGTATCACCCTGTAAGGCAAAAATGTTCCTTGGCTTCAGTTCCTTCTTGGCACCTCAGCAAATGCCTGTGCTGTGGGTGTTTGTGTGGCAGGGGGTAACTGGCAGGCTGTTGGGCAGAAAGGTGCTCTTGCTGTTTGTGTAGGGTCCAGCTTTGTGGGACCCTCGTCTTGGTGGAGATTTCAGGGTGCTCCGTCGTACAGAGTAGACGATAAAACCAGAAAGGAGATGCCTTTCAGTGAATTGTGCAAAGAGAGGGAACTTGGGCAGTCCAGGGTGGACAGTGCGCTTGGCTGACCGCAGGCCATGAAGGAGGAGTCTGGGCTGTGTTCATGGGGATGCCATGGGGAAGAGCTTCATGCTCTTTTAATCTCTTATTTTATACAATCTGTATTTCCATGCTCCAATTTCTACACTCCCTTGTCAACTGGCAGGGATCGATAACGTAAATAACAAGGCATGACAATAATGTAAATAACAGCAGAACTCAAAAGTGTTCTGGAAAACTTGCATGGGGAATACCGGGAAGGTAACTAAATTCCCAGAATAGCTACTTCAGTTGGACAATTTGGCTTATTGATGAATGTGGGAATGCGATGAGTTACGACAAAGCTCTGTGATTGGTACGCCTGCAGCTGGAAGGACCTATATTCCTTTTGCTGTTGAAATTTTGGGGTGCAATGCGGGCGCGTTCCCCCTTGGATAAACCAGCTCATCGGTTCTGGCGCTGCCGTGTGCTTCCCAGGGCTGCCTCCTGGTGTGGTGTTCTCGCTTATGAAGATTTTGCAAATCATATGATAACCTTCAGATAGGGAGGACTCTAAGGATGCTGTAATTACTCTGTATCCATAGTTATTCTGCGCTTCGTTTGTGGATGCTGCGTACACTTTTGAAGCACAAACCCATCCCTGAGCAGTCTGTTGTTCCTTACAGAGGAAAAGGTTGGGTAAATTGAAAAATCAAGAGGCCAATTTTCTCAGTTAACCGTACATAACAGGTTTCTGTTGCTTCTGTTGCTATTTCTGTCAGCGTTTATATGTGGTGGGTTTTTTTTCTCAGTCATTTGGATTTTGCTCAGTGTTTGCCACTGCAAAAGCTGCCCAGGGACTGACGCTCTCTGCAGAAGCATAGTCCCAAGTCCAAAATGCGTATTGAGATAAAAATCTCGATTATGAAAAAAAATCCTTGCTTGGTTCTCCATGACCGAATAACCATAAAATGAACTTGGTACCCAAGAGCAAACTGCCAAGGTGGGGGGAGAGAGAAGGCGCTTACATCAATATCACAGAAAGGTTGCAAAGTTAAGCAATCAAAAGATGGAAATAAGTGAGCGTTAGGTTGAATATGTAATCGTAACTTCCCTTTGTCTGCGTGGTGTTTATCAGATAGAATGCAATCTTGTGTTATTTACAACTTCCAATAAATAGATATTTAAGATAAGCTCGATCATGTAATTAAAGACTTTTGACACGTGGCCAGATGCTCTGCCTTTATGTTTGTGTAAATGAGAGCGGAGGGTGGCTGTGTACCACCGTGCCTCTGCTCAAGTGCCTTAAAAAAAAGAAACACCCAAAGGCTCTTTGTCCCACTATAACTGCATTTTCTGCATCTAGATGGCATGGAGGGATGGGACCGTCCCCTCCCTAGGGGGAGAAAAGGGAAACTGAAAATTGCAGCCACCTAAATTTCTAAAGGAGACTAGATGTGTTTTTGCAACTGTTTATAAAAGGTGTGCCCTCAAGCAGGAGAGTTGCCCAGATTTTCCAGACAATGTTTTGGGAAGGAAATTCAAGCTCCCCAAGGGACGGGCGGTGACTCCGTCCCTGCAGTTAAGCGCTGTGCTCCAGGAGTCGGGGCTGAGCTTTGCTCTGGCCTCCTCATCTCACAGGCTGGCTGGGACCGGAGCTTTGGTCTGGGGCTGAAGCCCAGGTCTGGAGCGGACCTTGCCC
Source organism: Rissa tridactyla (assembly GCF_028500815.1). NCBI lineage: Eukaryota > Metazoa > Chordata > Aves > Charadriiformes > Laridae > Rissa > Rissa tridactyla. The sequence goes on from NC_071483.1 coordinate 6,825,935, forward strand.
CAGCAGGCCTCCCATGCCCTGCGCGGTGGCACGGCCCAGCTGGGGCTGGGAGAAGCTCTTGTTGGGGTAGCAGTTGCAGAGCCCGGGGTGCAGGGTTGGAGCAGGACCCAGAGCGTGCATCTCGTGCAGAAGTGAGCTTTGGGGACTTTGGGGATGTTTTGAGCCCAGCTGGACCTGCTGGAGGGGACTTGAGGAAATAAAAGTGCTCCTTGAAGCTAAGAGTTTGGCACATCAGCAAGATGGGGCTTGAGAGCGTTCCTTACAAAAAAACTTACTCCACTTGGGTTAATTTTGTGCTGGAAAGATGCAGGTGAGTGGAACCCATCCCAGCATCCTGGAAAAGCCTTCCCGGACTTTGCGTGTTCCAGCACCCCCTGCAATACAGAGGTATTGTTTGAGGCAACTACTTGTATGCCTCGCTGGGGTCTCGTTATTGAGTTTTTCCAGCACCACATGGGCACCTTGGACTTTATATCCCCAGAGACACCTGTGGGCTTGCAAATGGGTGTAATCCTAAGAAGACCGTGACAAGGGATACCATATTTTGGTGTCTACTTTTTCTTAACAGGATGGAGATGTTGCATCAAGGTTTTGCGTAATGTGGTATGGTACCTTTTTTCTTTTCTCTTTTTTTTTTTTTAAAGACAGAGAGAGCACTTGGTGCTTTAACAAGGGCGTGCTGCTCCCCTCAAACGTATGCCAATAGAAGTCATCTGTAAACTCAGTATTTGTAGACTCGGGACTGACTGACTGACTTTTAGTGTTGCAAACAAAATATTTTACTCCTGTGTAGATATTTTTGCATTTGCACCATACTAACAGCCATGAAATGGTACAACTGGCTCCCAACAAACAACCCCACTTGCTTTTTGGGGAATGTTTTGTGAGCAGTCTAAACCTTTGTAAAACCTTAAAGCCGCATAAGCAGCTTAAAGCCATCTAAAGCCTTAGATCATTTTAAACAGCTTGTGCCAATATAAGGACTTAGATTATCTTAAATACCTTAAACAGATCTAAAGCTTTAGTGGAAGAATTTGGCCAGTCTCAGACTTGGTTGATTATTTGATTGATTTCACAGGTCCATTGGTGACCACAGGGTGACTCTGCCCAACCACTCCTTACTGGAAGATGCCCTGATTTTCTCTATCTTGTGATTTTTATACTTGGAATATTTGATGGTTTGACACGTGAGCACTACACTAAAATTTGAATCTGTAACCTTAACTCTGCCCTTCTGCTTAGGTTACGATCATCTGTAACTTCTGTACACGGCCCCAGGTTATTTTGGCTAAATGTGTATCTAATTTGCAGTAGAAAATGAATTCTGTTACACCAGTTGAGGATTTTCAAAGAATCATGAGTGCCCAAACTACTCTTTGCAGTCTGGATTCTTATGAATTGCTTATATAGCTTTGAAAATCTCATCTTAAGATGTGGTAGCTTAATTAAACCTCTTCAAAAGTGTACATAAACAGAGGAATGAGTCCAGACTGTGACTTCAGTTAATTTGGACATTCTCTACTTATTGCCTGCTCCTCACTACTGCATCCTCATGGTGTTAATATAAAGTTGGATTCTTCCTTCATTTTGCGAGGAAAAAAATCAGAAGTAATTCAGGCTCACGGATTTAGGGGATTTGGGTTTTTTTCCTAGTTTAAATTAGATGGAGTTTCACTTCCACACCAGCCAGCCCTGAAAGGCTGAGTTAGTTGCTTTCCCTTAGAGCACAGCTTTTCTGAAAGCTGAAGGAGCAGCAGCCCCCGGAATATTTTCTTTAGGAGATATGCCGATAATAACACTACAGCAGTAAGAAGACAGCGTCAGTGAAATTTCCCACTTGTGCTCCTCAGCTGAGGAAAGTGAAATTTGTCTTTATCGGGAGTTTGTATTAAAACAGGTGGGTTTTTGTGGCGGCGCGTGCAAATCGGCATTAACCCTAAGCTCTCTTCTCAGTTGCTGCGTGTAACGTAGTATTGGAACAGACCCAAATAAATCGGAGAGGAAAATGTGACAGTTCATAGGAAAGACTAACCCAGAGCAAACCTGGTATCTCCATTCGTCGTCCTCATGGGCTCTGCCATGTGCAAGATCTGCTTTTCAATCTGTCTTACATATCAGTAAAGCAGATGCACGCGGATCTCTGACATTACGAGGAATCAGTATTTTAGGACTTTCACGTGGAAGAATTGCGAGAAACTTTAGAAAACTAAGAAAAAGTTTCAGTTTCATTTTTAGAGACGCGGCTTTTCAAGCTCAAGTGTTAGATTGCTAACACAGGTTATTCACAGTGCAGCTGCTAATAAGTTCTGGTCTCCTGCATTTTATTCACTTAATAAATTAATGTATTTATTATTCATAGAAATAGTAGGTGAGCGCTTGCTTGAAGGTGAATTACTTTCTTTCAGCCTGCCAAGCTCTGAATTCTCTTGTAGATAGTATCATTCATACTTAGAGCAAGAAGCTTGAATGCTACCTTGGTATCTCTGAGAATATCTAGTGGAAAAATCTGGGATTTTACAAAACGCCCTTTTTTTAAAAAAAAGTGAATTAACAAAACCCAACATAAAATACATCCAGAAATTCCTGGGGGTTACGCAGTGCTGGAGGTTTCAGCCCAAGCCTGGCTCCTTGAGGGGCTCACCGTGGGTGCAGCTCTCTAGTACATAATTAATAAAGTTCTTTTCCTTTCTTAGAATATCTGGCCCAAGGAGTTCAGGATTAAGTTTGCTAGAAATGTAAACACATGGCAGCTGGGTAAACTGCAGCTGAATCAGGGCAAAGAGCAGAGTGGCTTTATAAATATAAATCTGTCTATAACCTGGAGCCTGGGACTGGGTTTGCTTCTGTAGATGTTCTGCAAATCTGTGGATCTTTGCCCCTATGATCTCAGTGCTCTTGTCTGCTTGGATGGGATGTGGCGCGCTGCTCGCTAGTGGGGATTTCTCCTCTTGCTGCAGAGCTGAGTTGGTTTTGGAGCGGGACGGGGACATTTCTCCCCTCCTGTGGAAACCCACAAAGCACCTGGTTCGCTAGTGACAACTTGGTGCAGTGACTTTTTTTTTTTTTGTTTACTCAGCTTAGCCTTTTTTACCTTTTTTTACCCTCAGTTTGCTGCAAGCTCCAGAGTGGTCTCAGCTCTGTGTGCTTCTGACTGGAGGCTCAAAGCACAAATAAAGCAGCTGGTGCAGGTACCCCCTACAGCAGCCTCTTGCTCTCAAAGGTGCCCATCCCAAATTCTGGGCCATTGGCAGACATAGGAGAGAAAACATTTCCTAAAGCCAGTAGTAATGGCAAAACTTGTGAACTTCATAAAGTTCACCAAGGCCAAGAGCAAGGTCCTGCATGTGGGTCAGGGCAATCCCAAGCACAAATCCAGGATGGGTGGAGACTGGATGGAGAGCAGCCCTGAGGAGGACTTGGGGGTGTTGGTGGATGAGAAGCTCCACACGACCCAACAACGTACGCTGGCAGCCCAGAAACCCCCCGCAGCCTGGGCTGCATCCCCAGCTGCGTGGGCAGCAGGGCGAGGGGGGGATTCTGCCCCTCTGCTCCGCTTGGGGGAGACCCCCCTGCAGTGCTGCCTCCAGCACTGGGGCACCAACAGCAGAAGGACACGGAGCTGTTGGAGCGGGGCCAGAGGAGGCCCCGGAGATGCTGGGAGGGCTGGAGCCCCTCTGCTGTGAGGACAGGCTGAGAGAGCTGGGGGGGTTCATCCTGGAGAAGAGAAGGCTCCGGGGAGACCTTCCAGCCCCTTCCAGTATCTGAAGGGGAACTACAGGAAGGCTAGGGAGGGACTTTTTAAAAGGGCATTTAGTGATAGGACAAGGGGTAATGGCTTCAAACTGAAAGAGGGGAGATTTAGATGAGATATCAGGAAGAAATTTTTCACTCTGAGGGCGGTGAGCCCCTGGCCCAGGTGGCCCAGAGAAGCTGTGGCTGCCCCATCCCTGGAGGGGTTCAAGGCCAGGCTGGACGGGGCTTGGAGCAACCTGGGCTGGTGGGAGGTGTCCCTGCCCAGGGCAAGGGGGTGGCACTGGATGAACTTCCAACCTGAAACATTCTATGATTCTATGAAAAACAAAGGACAGAACTTTTTTCCTTCCCCTTGATATATTCCATCCCCCTGTCACCATAGGTCTGGCACCCAAGTGCACCCTGATTGCAAAGACCCCCATTGTGTAGTGTGTAACAGAAACCTGGGTGTGCAGATGGACCGAGCCTGGTCAGAGGGGTCAGCAGGACACAGGGCTTGGACCTCTCCTGTCACCGCGTCCTAGAGAGAGAACAGAAATAAACTGCTTGTTCCACTGTTGTTCACAGACGGAGGCGGGAGTAGCCACCAAACGGTGCTAAAGCAGGAATTAAATGGATTTACTGTAGATGGTGTGGTGCTCGGTGAGCATCACCCCAGGGTTTCTGGCGGCCCCTGCGTTCCCCTTTGCTGGGGACCATTGTGCTGCCAGGCAGGACTCTGAACCCAGGAACGACGGTAGATGGGCTGGGTGTGTGGCAAGCGTTGTTCAGCTGTGCGCCAGCCATTATGGGATGCAGAGAATAACTCGGCATATATGGGGTTGTAGCAAAGAGCCCAGCTGCCTGACGCAGGCAGTGGAGGCGACAGGTTTCCAGTTTTCCTTTCTCCCCAGTTTGTTCACGCAACCTGCAGCGGTACAAACAAGTCGGTGTTAATCCACTCAGCAATTGCGTCTTCCTTGGAAGGGGCCCTGGTTTCCAAAAGTATCGCCATCCAGGACAGCATTTAAGCATGTGCTTGCCTGTAAGCGTGTGTTTAATTGCTGCCCTGGATAATGTTGTACTTAATCACGTTTCTAAATGTTTTTCTGGTTCAAGGCCAATGTTGGCATCCTGCGGGTTGCACCGCTGCCGTGTGAAGAGCTGCCGGTGGTGGATGCAGCATCCCAGCCCCACGGAGCGTGGACGGGCATTAGGCGAGGTATTGCCGTTGAGGAGATGAGCAATGTGTAGGGAAGGAGGCTTGAAGCTCTCCGGTAAAGAAAAGATCTGTGTTATTTAATGGGATGAATTGGTGAATACAGTGAGCTGTGGAGGGTGATAAAACACCCAGCATTTGTAGCAGCGAAGGATTTGTAACATCGGTAGATTCGGGTGAGGATTAATGAGCCTTTTCAGCTCTCAGCGACTTGCTGAAACTCCTTAGCCTCATTCATTTGGGGACTTAGTCAGCAGCTCGGGGCTTCTTCCAGACTTCTTAGAAAGCTCAGAAGCCTTGTCTGTCTGTGCCCAGGCACAGGCATGTGGAGAAGTGTCTGTGTTCAAAAGAACCATGTGAGATGTGGAGCTGAGGTCTTGGACCTGCCTGGGCACTGACCACAAAAATCTGCGCAGAGCAGGGAAATGTGAAGGCAGAATATTTCCAGTATCAGCTTAAACTCCTTTGTCACCATATTAAATCATGGGAAGATGTGTGGTCTGTACCAGGAGGAACGGCAGAGTGTCCCAGAGAGCTGCTGGGGGGCCTGGCCTGAAAACACCCCTGTGTCTGTACCCCAGGAACCCTGGCTGGATACGTCCCTCCTCTCCTTCCTTCTCTTGCTGCCAGCTTTACTGAAGGCTGTTTGCAGCCCAAATGCAGCTTTATGCAAAAACTGCTGATGCTGCACCGGAGCTGTGCATTGTACTCTGAGAAAATTTCCTCCTGGCATGGGATGGTGCCATGATGTGCCTCCAGGTCCTAGTATGAGTCACAGCATCACACCGTTTCTCTTGTTGACCCCATAATATATATATTTTTTGAAGCTAAACGAAACTTAATGCTGTATCAGGGCTTCAAGCCATGTGAGATGTAGGGCCAGGTGGCAACCACGGCACCGTTTCCAGAAGAAGTGAGCACTGAAACAGACGTGCCACCATGATGCCCAAAGACCGCATGTGTCAAAGATTTCTCGCCTTGTCCTCCTCTCTGTATGGCAGAGAATGGTGCGTTTTATGGCTGGCCAGGTTTTATGAGGCCAAATATGCTTGGTCAATGTGCCAGAAGGGCTGTCAAAACCCTGGTATTGAAAGTGGGGACTAGCTTCGCTGGTGTTTGGATGCGGGGAATTAGAGCTAATGAATTCCCAACGTTACTGGGCCAGAGATGAGCACGAGAATGAGTGGGCACAAATTAATGGAAGGTTTGGGCATGTCAGGAATTTAGGTGGAGTTTTTTTTTTTTTCTTTTTTTTTTATGCAGGGAGGTTGGCGTGTGAACCAAATTGCAGTGGGAACAATTAATATAAATTATTTTTAAAAGTGCTTGGACGTAAGGACAAACTTGAAGATTACAGCTGATAACTTCAAAGAGGAAAATCACTCCATTTGCATTTGATGTCAGGGGAAAGAACATTACCTACTCTGGAAAGGAGCAGACTTGGGGAGTATGTGAATATTTGATGTCTTAAGGGAAACTGGCTGCATCTCCTCTTTATGCTGTGTCATAAAACAGGCACAAAGAGGTCACTTTGTCACTAATGGGCAACACATTTAGAGTTGGTGAAAGGAAATAGCTCAGCCAGCACGCAGGATGCAGCGCAGGAGGAGAAAAGACGAGATGGGAGATGCACCACCAGTGGTGGGGAGATGCTCCCACTGGTACTAGGTCAGCCCTGGTCCCAGGCGCTTCCCTGTGCTGCGGTTTGGGTTGCAAAACAGAGATTCACCTGTTCATTGGTGAGGTTAAATAGCTCACTGTGAACATCAGGGAAGAATTTTGTCCTCCTGGAGGGTGTATAGGAGCGAATGGCGGTTGGGTATGGCCCTGTTTCACCTTCCAGGAGAAGTTGAGCTGGTGGGTCAACACCTTATTACCTATGTTAGCCTCATCCTCCATTTCTCTTTTCCCAGCGATGATAGGGGGTGTTAGTTGGTGGCGCGTGAGTGTGGCTTGGTTACCTTCTTCCATTTTCTGCTGCACTCTGGGTTCTTGGCTGGGTTGAAAGCACTCATGTAAGCCTCAGCTCCATCAAGGTGAAGTTAGGCTATGCACAAACCCAAACCAAGAAACTTCATGTTAAACCCCATGTTTTCATGCTAGGCAGTGCGGTGTCTCAACGGCAACGTCGGTTGTACCTTGCAGGGTGGGGGCCATTCCGTGGATGCCTATGGGATGCTCCCACCGTTCTTCATCTGGGCTGGACTGCAGCATCTCGCAGAAGGCGCCAAGCCCACCCAGCTCCCCTCGTTGAGCTTCATTTGCTGTCAGCACAGTCCATCCACTGCCACGCTTGCAGCGAGTCATACAGCTGTTTGGGAGCTGACTTTGATCTGCAGGCTCTGAGACAGGAAGGATTTAGGTAAACCATGAGTTTTGGCCAAGGAGGAATGGCCCATGCATACTGCAAAAGCCGGACCAGCAACCCTGCTGAGTAACGCATTTGGCAGCACGGGGGCTGAAAAAGGTCCTGGGAACTGGTTAGTGCAGGCAGGGACACGGGTATGAAGGATTAGGCAGGTGGGGAGAGCTACACACCATGCTACACACTTGTGAGCATGAAGCTGTGCTGATGAACTCCTCTGATCGAGGGATTTAGGAGGCTTGAGTTGCTCTTGCACCTTCTTTGTAGCTCTGGTCTTTGGTTTCTTCAACCCATCCCTCCCGGGTGGCACTGCCAAAGCTCGTTGTCCCGTTTGCTGATGGTGGGATGTGAGGACGCGATGGGAAGCAGAGCCCCGTTGGCATGGGGAGTTGGTGCAGTCTCTTGCAAGCAGCCAGCCTTCGCGGTTGCTGTCCGAGCGGCAGCGGAAGGCAAAATTTGTCGTGACATCGAAAACCGCTGCTGACGCCAAGGAAGTGTATTGGTGCTGTCAACAGGACAGGGTGGGTCCTGAGGGGGTCACCTGCACGTTAGAGAAAACTTCCATGCTTTAGTGAGTCCAAAAAACCTCAAAAAGAATGAAAAATCAGGGTACAAAGGGAACAGATAAATTATTTGCTGGTGAAAAAAGAGTCAGGGTTGTTTTCCTATCTGTTTTACAAGTTGGGGCACCTCAGAGTCGGCTTTTGCTTCTCCCCATCCCGAAGGAGACGTGGGGGGTCACTGGAGAAGAGAGACGGGGTTTTGTGTCCTCTTCCCCACTTACGCATGAAACCCCTCAGAAACCCCCATGTTCTCGTGGGAGCAGGGTGAGAAGGATTACATCCATCTTACACCAGGGTTTCAAGAGGGGAAATGGAGTGGGGGGCTGCACTTGCACCCCACATTTGCAACCAGGTTTTTTAACCCAAAGATCCCCTTAACCTTTCCATGGAAGCAGGGCACTAGCTCTCCCTCTTATTTTGCTGTTAGTCTCTATAAGGGGAATTTAATACTCTCTGGGCTCTCTGCCGTTCCGCAACAGAAAACTATATTGTAGGAATAATTGCCTGTACCTGAAATAAAATTATATTTTGTCTTTTTTTTTTTTTTTTGGTACAGTAGAAGTGGCTTGTCTTCCCCCAGCTTCTGTCTTTGCGTGCTTTCCTTAGGGAGGTACCTACAATCTTTTAATTATTGACTGTGTAACGCGGGGCAGAGTGACATTATTTGTCAGTAATACAATGCCGGAGGAGCTGCCCTCCCCTCTCCCTCATTTTCTGATGAGCGAATTGAACCCCGCGCTGTGTTCAACCAGCCCTTTCCTTTCCAGCTCCACATACCTGCACGTGGTGCTTGCGTCCCTCCCGTCGTGCGAGCAATTAAGCGAGGGTTAGCAAACGAAGCTCTCGCCTCCGCTGGGTGGCTTCGCTATGAGACAGCCTCCCTCGTAAGGAGAATTGACGCTGATGAAGCTCGGCTGTATCACCTCCACTCTAAGGCTGCGCAGAGGGTTGCGTGGATGTTGTCCGTGTCCCCGTGCTTTGTGGAAACGAATCAGAGGAGTCCCTGAGTGTGCAGCTGAGTCACCTTTTCGTTTGTGTGTGAACTGAGATTTGGAGATGACACGCCTGCTTGTCCTGTTAATTAGGAGGAGGCAGGTTGTGGTTAGTTCCAGGCGGGAGGCGGGAGCATGTGTGGGTGCTGCCCCGATGGAGCTCAGGTGGGTGAGGACACCTGGCTCCCGTTGCTGGTGGTGGGGACCTTTGGGGATGGTTTGGAGGTGGTGAGTTGGGTATGTTCAGTGGGGTTTAGCGTCTCTGCGTGCTGGACACGGCACCCTGGCAGCAGAAGGAGACACTGGGGTATGTTTCCTAAACCTTCTCGTGCCAGTCGGTTTTGCCCGTCTTTGTGGCACGCGTGTAAGAAGAGCCAATGTGAAAGCACAATATTTATTTTTAAGTTTTCAGTGGTAAAGGAGACATGCTGTTCTGAATGATGCACGGACATTGTTGTTTTCTCAGGGTTTACGGGGCAGGGTTGCCTGGAGGCCAGATCAGACCCATGGCTTTGCAGCCCATCCAGGCGTGTGCTCACAGATAACTCCTCACTCCCATGAAACACAACGTAAACCATGAGCCATAACGGGTAGAAACGAAAAAACAAGCAGGAAAGGGTTGCAAGGTAACAAAGGGTAAGACACTCGGGGAAGAGATGACTGCGCAGAAGGATGAAGCAGGTGGAGAAATGTTGTCCTCTGCAGAAAGAAAAAGTGAAAACGGCAATAAGACCTATGGGTTACGTCAGGAAACTTTCTAGAGAATAGGAAAATAGCAAAAAATAGTTCCATTTCCTGAAAACAGTATCGTCTGAGTAAAAGGTTTTGCCTTTTTTTTTTTTTTTTGGCACTTTATGTTACTGTGCCCATAAACATGCTTTTAACTTGGGTTTTTATTAAAATACCAACGTTCCATAGAAAACTATTATATTTTCTGGGCAACTTTCTTCTAAGCCCACAATCGGCTAATGCTTGCCTTTTCATCCTTTGTGGCACATGATCCTATACAATATAACTCTAAGTACTGTTGCTTATTCTTGCAAATGCTGCGGTGTTCTTGGGATCTTTAAGCTCTTGGCTTCTACTCTTGTGACACTGATTGCCAATGGAACAATTGCACTTTTTTTTTCAATTTTATTAAAAAGCGCCTTTTCTTTTAAATACTTAATGCTGTCTTCAAGTGTTATTTTCCATTGTATCGCACTTTTTCTTATTTGCCTTCGCAAAATGACGTAATAACCTGCCAGACCAGAATCGTATACGTATTTTTATACAAAGTATTAAAAAATACAATTTTTTCACGAAGTATAAATGGGGAAAAAAGGAAAGCAAAAATCTTTAATTTCTCTCTGTAACATCCAGGAAGTTCACTGTATTTTTGTGCTGGAGGTACTAGTTGTTCAGAGGAAATAACCGCAACGGGATTGTTGCAAGGGCAAGTTGAACCGACGTGGTGCACTGAAAAAGTCATTGTGGCTTTAAGGAGCTGCATTCAAAGCAAGTAGGGAGATATACGTACGTATTTTTTTAAATACAATTACTCGCTCTGTCCTCCAAATTACCCCGCGTGTGCGCTCCCGAGCGAGGCCTCACCGAAAGCTCCTTGCTGAAGGGCCTGTTGGGAGGGAGCGCGCTGGTCCTGCAAGGCACGGCATGCCGGGCGGCAATTAACGAGTTTTACATGTATGCAAATGGGGAGCAGCGGTTACGCCTGCAGACTGCGACTGCTACCTTCTGCCGGTGGGCACGAATCTCCTTCCTGGCAAAGTAGGTCTTGAGCATCTGCAGGACTAATAAGCTAGAAAACAGGCCCTGGGGAAAATCCCTCTCCCTCCCTCTTTTTCTTTTTCTTTTTTTTTTTTTTTAAATTTCTTATTTTTCAGTGCGCCGGGCAGAGATTTGCAAGACAAAAGCGTTTGCTTTGCATTGTGCATTTTGTTTTGTGTCTCTGGGTTACATGGAAACACACCTGCCATTTTACTGCGTCCTGCAGCAGATGCAAATAGAGCATCCTCTCAGGAACACGTTACATCCCTTAAAATAAACTCTGCTGCTCAGCGGTGCGCGCTGTCTCTGCTTTCGTGCTGGAATGTGTCTGCAAAAACAGAAAGCCACAGGATAAAAATACAGTTGCCCCCTAGTAATAACGAGGGGTTTTGATGAAAGGAGCATGCAGACTGCTGCTGTTTTATGAAGTTTCAGTGCAGGGGTGTTTGGGGGGTTGGGTTTTTTGTTTTTCTCTCTCTCCTTCCTCCTTCCCCACCCTGTTTTGCTTCATAGAGCCCCTTGCCTGGCTCTCTGCCTGTGAGCCACACGGCTGGCCACGATGGGCAGCAGCCTCGGCTTTCCCTTGCCCGGGGTCTATTGCTCCCTGCCTCTGCTGGGCCGCCACCGGCTCCTTCTTTCTTTCTTCCTTTGCCTAAAGCCTAGAGGCCCCCAGTTCAAGAAGATCAGGGAACTGCTGGGGAGAGTCCAGTGGTGGCTGTGGAGATGCTGAGGGGCCTGGAGCATCTCTGTGCTGAGGAAAGGCCGAGAGCCCTGGGGCTGTTCAGCTGGAGAAGAGCAGGCTGAGAGGGGATCTCATCAATGCTCAGCAAGAGCTAAAGGGTGGGTGTCAGGAGGATGGGGCCAGGCTCTTCTCAGTGGGGCCCAGCGACAGGACAAGGGGTAATGGGCACAAACTGGAACGTGGGATGTTCCATCCCAGCATGAGGAGGAACTTCTTTGCTGTGAGGATGGCAGAGCCCTGGCACAGGCTGCCCAGAGAGGTGGTGGAGTCTTCGTCTCTGGAGACATTCCAAAGCCGCCTGGAGGTGTTCCTGTGCCACCTGCTCTGGGTGACCCTGCTCTGGCAGAGGGTTGGACTAGGTGATCTCCGAAGGTCCCTTCCCACCCCTGCCAGTCTGGGATTCTGTAATAGGAGAGTTTAGGACAGCTCGAATGGGTGAGAAATTGTCTTGCTTTTGGTTTCCTCATCCTGGAGCCAGACCGTGTTGGGTACACAGAGACCATGAAAACCTGCCTGATACTGGAGTTTCACTCTCAGGTCATCAGGTGACTGCAAAAATGAATAAGGTTTCTTTCAACTGTAGAAAAACAGACAAGGAGAAGAGACTCCTTTATGCAACTGCAGCACGGAGGCAGCCGAGGCATGCACAGTGGGGCATGGGAGGATGCGGAGTTTGGAGGGGACAGTTCCGCACATCTCTCCAACGACCTCTGAGCATCAGCAGCTGACTCAGCACTTGCTTTTTTGTTTTTGTGGTGGTGGCTAGGTGTGGATTTACCGTCATTTGGGGTGGGCTCTCCAGTTTGCAGGATGTGGACGCGGGGAGAGATGCGTAGAGGCTCGGGGTTTATTGCCTGGAAAATACGTGGCTGAGTCATTCAAGAAGCTTTGCTATCTTTAAAATCACAGATAGGGTTGGCTGCCAGCATTGTTTAAAAACAGAGAGCTGAGATAACCTACCTGGAGGTCACAGTGGTTGTTTGGAGGTATTGGCTGGATTTGGTTTTGTTTCTAGTCAAAATAACTTTTGGTCATCAAGTGATGAAACGGTTGGTACAGGGAAAGATAGATTTGTGTGAGATCAGGGTGGATCTGCCAGGGACAGAGAAGTTTCTTCAAGGTGACGTCAAATGGCAGGGTTGGAAACGAGAGGAACGGTATTGCCAGGGGGAGAGAGGACAAGGAGCCCCATGGCCCTGGGTGTCTGTGGGACACAGAGCTCAGAGGGGACGCTGCGGGCAGCACAGCTCAGGGAGAGCACTGAAAGAAGGTGTTCAGGATGTCTTGGTAGAGAAGGGAATGAGTAGCACAACCATAATTGACGGAAATTACTGCTTAGAGAGGCTTGAGGTTTTCAAGAGGCTGCAAACTCCTGAAGGATGATCTTCTACGGGGCCAAGCTCTTTGGAGACAGCAGGGAGGAGAGCTGAGCCCGGGATTCTGCGGTGGGATGGGCCAGGCGGCTGGCAGGGCTCCCTGGGGAGAGCTGGGTGTGCAAAGGAGAGCTCGCAGGTGTGACTGTCACAGCGTCTGTTTTCACAGCCCATGTTGTTCTTGGCTCCTGAACGCAGGAGAGGGGTACCGGGGCATGCCTCCCCATGCTGACAAGAATTCCCCTCGAGGCTTGCTGGGTTCAGGTGTCTTTTCCCCAGAACTGCTGTTGGATCGCTGCAACTTGCTGCCGTTTTCCCCCTTTTGTCCTTCGCTCTCGGTTGGCAGCATCCCATCCCCACGGTGCCTGTAGGTAGGTCCCGTTGGGCGGGTGGTGTGTACCGCCTCTGTGGCTCCTTTCCCACCCTAATGGGGTGGGGGGGGGGCACGGCACAAATCCAGCTGTCTGATGTTGGGGCAACCCCTAAGAAATTCAGCTGGTTGCCATAGGCTGACCCTCAGCTTGCACGGGGGGTGCAGAAGCCAGATCTGTTTGCGATTGCTCTTTTTAATGTGCTGTGTGATCTGCTGAGAAGTGGGGGGGCTTCTCCCCGAGTGGTTGCATGTGTCTTTCATTTTGGCGATGAGCATTTATCCCTCCACATGTGGGACCGGCTTCTTTCTGTCGGCAGCATCTGCTGAGACTGTGTCTGTCTGGATCCCCTTGTCACCCAGCTCCCTGCCCCTCTGGGGCTGCCAGGCAGAGGACAAGCCCACCCAGGCTCTTCCTTATGGCTGCAGTTGTGCCACAGGACCTTTAGCAGTGCCGGCTTTTCCTTTTAATGCCTGATGGCTGCTAAGAAGTTGGCTTGGTTGGAGTAAAGGGCATCTCCGATGCAAAGGTTTGGCCCCGAGGCTGCCCTCCAAGGCTGCCCTCCGGGGATACTGCTGCGCAGGGGCGCTCCCGAGGCGCCTCCTGCTTCCCTTTGAGGAAATGCATGTTCTTGAAGTTCAGTTCGTATCTTGTTTCCTGAAAGAGGTCAGAAAAGGGAAGTGTCTCTATTTTAAATATCCTCTATCCATTTGCTTTGCATTTTGTCAGCTGGGGGCTATGAACCTGGTCCTGTAGGGGTTAAAGTGGAGCACCTTGCTGGTGGCTTTCACCTCAACTCCTGCTCGCTCTTTATCCCAACAGCGACTAATCCTGATCCTTGTGGTTTCTTGGTAGAGACTTGCGGACACCAGGAAAGCCCCCCTTCACCCTCCCTTCCACACCTGCATTTCAGGATCGTGCAAGGGGGACGCGTAGTCCCGGTGCACTGTGTGGGGCGGCAGCTCCCGCCACAGCTGATGCTTCAAGTGCAATATTTTGCACCGAGAGTATCACTGCCCCCCTTCCTCATGAGGCTGTCCACATCTGTAACAGCTCTATTTGCTTCCAAATCATATTAATGTCTCTTCGTCTCCTAAATCTACGCAGTGTCCTAGCAGACCAGCTGGCTGAAGCAGTCACAGGCAGCTCTATGGGCTACCTGGAACTCAGGGCTGCGCTGAATTATTTGCAAGAGCGAGCGACGCCAAACATTCTGCTCAGAGAAGATCAGAGACTTTTTCTTCTTTTAATTGTGTGCTTTCCTCGCCTGATGAAAACATCTCGGTACTGCTCCTGCTAATAGCAGGAATCCTAAGAAAACACAGAGAGGGGGATCTGCAGTAAAGATTAAGCTACCGACAGCTTGCCCAGACAGCTCTGTTATCCCAGCAGAACAAACCTCTCCAGTGGGACTCCAGTAACCTCACCAGAGGTAACTGTGGGCAGATGCATCACCTGGATATGATGTCATTGCAGTCTGCTAACGTTATTTTGTTCAATGGTTGAAGGAGGTTGATGAAATGGCTGGGAGTGTTAGCACACAGCACCAGGGGCTCGACCAGGGTGATTTACGCAGCCAGCTGGAAGAGATCCCCGCTTTGGGCAGCATGACACTCCCTGTCCTTTCTCAACATGCCGATTCCTGTTATTGTGAACTACCTGCTGGAGGCTCTGAGGAGGTGCTTGGCATGGCCCAGCCTGGAGTTTGTTGCCACGTTTTTCCTCTCCTGAGTTGTTGGACTTGTGAAGAGCTTCCCCCATGTGTTATGTGAGCCTGGGAACCGCCTCCTGCCTGGAGCCTTAATCTAGTATTAGATGCAACCGAAGGGATGCCGGACCATAGTAGATGTTATCCACCATTTTCAAGCTGAGACTTGAGCGTTGGTGCCCTCTGAGATCTGACCACTGTGCTCTCAATGTGTGCAATATCAGCTGGAGGCAGAGGAGGAATTCAGGCTGCAGTCCAGCTCCCACAGTGTTCCACGAGGTAGGGTTGCTAGACATCCGTGTAACGTGAGATTTCCTGTGTTTCAGACTGTGAGTTGTATTGGAAACATACGGGATGCTATCCTTCCTGTGTTTCTCGTGCAGTTTTATTATGGGATGTGAGGAATCCCACTATCACCTGCCCCTTCCCCAGATGTATTTCTTAGAATCTTCTTCATTGCCTGTCTTTTCCCCCAAAGTTTGCATTTGGCCATCGATCTGTAAAGACAAAGTGACCATTGGAATGTTTCAGGTTTTCACTTTTATCATGTATCTCTCCACTGGCTTCCGTAAGACCTTCATCAGAGTCAACCAAACTGCATCACAGGTTACTACTAAGGTGAAAGACTAAGTGATGTCTATCAGATGATTATTTTATTACATAATTAAATGCAAGATAAAAGCGAGTTATCCCAATTCTCAGTGAGAGCTGATTTTGCAGACAAGGAAAACACCTTGGGTCTCAACTCTCCAGATTTCTGGAAGTGTTTGACACAGCGCCGCATGGAGAATTACACACCAAAGAAAATGCAGACTAGCTCATGGGCATTAGCAAGGTAGGGATGGCTGTGAAAGGAGTCCCCTGAAGATCGGTCATGGCCTGAGCTTCTCTGTGGCATTGATATTGGAGCAAGTACAAGGAATACCCTGAGGAGAAAAGTGGACAGCATGTTAGGTGGCTTTATGGGTGGAAGGGAGGATTGCGATGGGAGAGGAAGCATGGGAGGATCCGGGCTGCTTTTATACAAAGTTCTGGTTCCCCATGGTGAGGAAGATGAATTCAAATTAGGATAAATGTGACGACCAGCTATTACAGTGATGAGAACAGAGCAATTTCCTTACCAAGAGGAGATTAAGGGCATGTCTACATCATCATAATGAGAGGCAGTCTTGTCTTGGAGTTCGTAGTCCAGCGTAAAGCACAGTAGTGAATTTATAATGATGGAGTTGAATTTGGGACTTGCCAAATTCACCATATAAATGACCAAATGTGCATTAAATAGGAGCAATTATGGATGACTTTACAGCCAGTCAGAATGCAGACCAGTGACTACAGTGCGAGTGTCTTCGGGTGCATGGTCCCCACAAGCGCTGTCATATTATTTGGAAAAGGAGGCTGCTTTTCTTTAGAGAAGTACTAAATCAAGATCTGATGGTTTTGGGGTTTGTCTCAGCAAAGCTCGGTCTCAGACAGGCCTTTTATCTGTCACACCTTCCTCCTAAACAGGCAGCTCTGCGTAACCGCCATCTTTCAGCTGGGAGGAGTTCAGAGGGAGCAAACGCGTTCGGCTCCAGACTTCAGCAGAACTGCGTGGGTTTTGCTTCCATATCCCTGGCGGCAGGAAACAAGTTGTGCCTGATGGTTCTGGACATAATTAATGAAATACTGGACTGCTAAATGATGGCCGGTTTTTATTGTGAGCTCTAGATGCTCCTAATTTGAGACGTTCTTCCTGACCAGGTGGGTGGGAGCTGGGCCTGCTGCTTTGGGGAGCTGCGTTCAGTTCCTTGCTTCTCCCCAAAATTTTGCAAAACTCACGAACGATGGAAGCCTTCCCTGACCCAACCGTGTGAAGTTGTTCTCAGACAGTGGAAGAGGTAGATTTACAGACTCAATGGCTCAGACTTGTGATTTAGTGCCTTTTGGCTTTTTTTCTCTTAGGAATAACACTGAGTTCCCTTCTGCCTCCTGTTCTGTGAAGGCTGCTCCTGGCATCCAGGAGCATCTGTCTGCTGGGCAGGCCAAAGCCACTTTCCTCTACAGTGAGCCACTGTGACACCCATGTCCCAGGGGGTCTTTGCAGCGGTCTGCCCCCCACCATCCTTGTTGCTAGTGCTGCAGGAGGTGTTGAAGTCAACAGCTGAGCTCAGCTTCTTTGCATTTTAACAAGTTGCACTTTTAAAAGTAATTCTATTAAGTGAGAATTGACTTTTTTTTTTTTAGAAAAATGAGAAAAGATGCGGCACTTGCAGAGCTTGGGAGAGCTGCGTGTTGGAGCCAAGATTGTGGATGCCGGAGTCTCTCCCTTCCGGACTCCCCCAACCAGTAACAGGCATGTTATGTTCCCTGTTCAATAGCTAGGGATGTAGGAATGCCAAATAAACCAAGCTGCTGCCTTTCTGTGCCATGCTGCAGAATTACATGCCGCCACTGTGCTTTAGGCTAGCCTCAACTACTTGCTTGTTATCAGGGTGGAGATCAAAGTACATCATTTAAAGAACAAATGCAGTAAATACCTTGAATTTATGTCTTGACTTTTTTTGGAAAAGTGGATTGTCACAACAAGCTCAAGCTAATCTTTTGGATTTTGCATAAAGAACTGGGAAGAGAGAGAGAGACACAAGTGTTACCTGAGGTGTCTCGATTTGCATGATGCAGCCTGATTTTTACGAGGATACCGCTGCCTGCTGTGTAATTCCTGTTTCCGCACCTTGGCGCTGGGAATCTCTGCGTGGTCTGAATTTCCTCAGGTCTCTGGGTACTTGGGGAGTTGAGTCAGTGCTCTTTTCATCTTCTAAGTGCTGACTTAGATGTGATTTATTTTTTTTCTGCTATAGGTTTATTTTTAGTATCTCCTGAAAAGTTGCATACCTTGAAAAGTAAAGCCAAAGGCACCACTGGAGAGTCTGCTGCTGAGCTGATTACTTTGGTTCCTCTGGTCCTTCCTTTTAGAGGGATTTCTTTCCCTACATAGCAGCTTTGCTTCGTGAAACTTGTGGTATATTTGGAGGAAAAAGTTGTTAATGAATTGTCACTTGGGCTGAATCCTTTGCCGTTTTAGTGTGGTCTGGAACTGGGGAAGGAGCAAGGGGCAGAGGAAGAGAAGATGGCCAAGATCCCACCCCATCCAGCAGCGAGGCTTTGATCTTCCCTGACATTAGAGTTGCCGTAGTTAGTTCAGATTAACTAGCAGGTAGCGGTATGTAACAGATATGCACAGCCACGGTGGATTTAGAGGCGTAGCAGCCATGAATATAGTGGAAGTTATTTGCCGTTGTAGCAGGATGTCTGGTGTAAGCTAAAGCCTACCCTTGACAAGCAAAATGACTGCATAGAATTGGATTTCATGGCTCCTATGAGCAATCTGAAAGACACTTTTTTTCTTTAAAACACTTAGTTGTGCTGCAACCCCAATGTTTTAATTATGTTGAAACGACTGGACTTATGGTGGGAATTGTTATTAAGGTGTCTCCACAACGATTTTTCTTATCTCCTTCAATGGAATGAATATAAAAGTGATAGCCTTTGCATGTCTGCTTCATCCTGTAGTATTTTTGCTGTAACAAACCTCTTCATAAGAGTTTAAATGACCTGTTTGGGGTTTTCTGTGCAAGCTGATGGGAGAACTTGTATGTGTCTTAATTGACAATAACAACAATTCCTTGCCAAAAGAAAGCGCAGTACTTTTCCCTATTTCTCTACTTTTCTTAAGACAAAAAAATATGTAACAGTCAACCCGGCAGATGTCTGTGGTGTTGTCCCATCTTCAGTCTTGCGTTTCCATCCTGAGTTTCCAAGGCGCAGGAGGTGACCGCAGCCATCAGCAGGTGCTCTTTGCCGGCGCTGCAGAGCACCATCCTGCCTTGCCTTGGGCCCAGACTGCAGAGCAGCCGTAGGGAAGGTGTTATGGTTTGAGAAAACCCACAAGGATTTACTGTCGCTTAGACAATTATTCTATCACCCCATGACCTCTCCCCACCCGGAAAGGGGGATCGGGGAAAGCAAGGAAACACAAGGGTTGAAATAGAAATAGATTTAATAGGATAACACTAAATAATTACAATAATGCTAAAGAACCAGTATTAATCCTGATACTAATATAAAATATACAAGAATTATACTTAGCCAATTATATTAGCAGGAAGCTGTGCACTCAAAACAGCAGACAGCAAATGTTGGACCCTGCGAGCGCTGCGGCTTCGGGAGGAAGGGAAGGGCTCAGGGCTCCGACACCGGGGCAAGGAGTTTCTCTGGACCACCGTCATCAAGGGAGAGAGAAACTACGCAGCAAACTTTCTAATTTATATCAAATGTGACTTTCACGGTATGAAATAATCCTGTTGGCAGCTTGGGTCAAATGCCCAGGCCTCGCTTCTCCTCATCCCTGCACCCACCTGGCAAGGCTTGAAAACACTGAGATCTTGAATCCCACGTAGCCTAGCTGGCTATAAAGTAAAAATTTTCACAAATTCAGATACTAGAGTCTTCTAAAAGTGCAGTTTTCCCCAGCATTAGAAGAGAAATTAGTCCTGTGTCACTCAACCCAGGACAGAGGGGACGTCTGGGATGGTGTCACCAGCTCGGACGGTGCTGCCACAGCCCTTGACAGCATTTACACCCTCAGCCCTTGGGGGCTGCTGGGCTGCGGCCACTCTGCTCCTCTTTTCCAGACGGATTGAGAGGCTGCAGGTGGATAACTGTTATTTCAAGCTCTGTCCCTTTCCCCCTTCTTTTTTGTAGCAGATGGGGAGAAGGTGAGAAGCCATGAACTCTTGTGTCAGCAATCTTCTGAGAGCAGTCCTTTGTGTGCTCTTTATCCCAAATTATCTACTACGAAAAAGTCACAAAGTCTGCAGAAATCCCAGCTCGAGGAACAGCTGGCTCCAGGTCCAGCAGGTGGGGCTTGAAATGGAGCTGGGTGGAGAGGAAATAACTTTGAAGGACTTGCCCTTTGCAGAATTCATGCACCTTCTGTTTGCAAAAATACCAGGAATCCCCAGCAGTCTCCCTGACATATCACTGAGCTGCATTTCTCAGGAAGGTAGATGGGAATAAAGGCCTCTTTGAGCACTGGGTTCATTCGAATTGGGTGGTTCTTTCCATATAGGCTGAAGAAGACAGAAGTCCTTGCATTTGTCACCAAAAAGCTGGATTATTTAAAATTTTCTCTGTCTGAAAGCCATAGAAGGACAAGGCAAAAAGCTCCAGCTGATGCAAAGGAGAGGTTGCAGGTCTCCTGTAGGTCAGTCTGCAAAGGGAATCTCATTCCATCGCCCTGTTTTGGTCCTTGGCTCCAACTGCAAAATCATGGTCTTGGTATGGGTCCTTGAAAGCCAACTATGTCACAAATTGAATCTCTGCTTGTGGTCTTTGTAAACAGCAGAAGCACCAAAGGGCAGCATAAATCCGAGAGGCTGGGGATAAGGCTTTTTTTTTTTCCCCCCTCTGTTTCACTGGACGCGGAGAAGCACTCTCTTGCACGGGGAGGTGTCCGGCTCAGGAGCTGGATCATATGTGGAGGCGGCTTCTCCAAAGCCAACTCCGCTTCTGCCAGGCTGCTCCTCTGCATCATGGTGGGAGACGAACCCACGCTGGGCTGCAGCCCCAAACCTGCCCTGAGCAGGCTGCGAGGAACCTGTCACCCCTCCCAGCCCCTGCACCAGGACAGAGCCCAGCAATACTACTTGGGGGTGGCACCTCCCTGTCACCTCCTCTCGATGGCCGAGATAGGGAGGCCAAATGATAGGAAAGGGGGGGTTGTTGTTTGCCTGCCTGTTGTGCTTAATATCTCCAATTTTGTCAGCTTGAGCTGCTGCTGTAAGTGTATAAATGTGTTCTGGTTTATTTGGGCAGCAGATTTGTTTTTCTTTATTGGCTTAAAAATAAATTGTGCAGCCTATACCGTTTAAGCCACTACCCAGGCTGCTCGCTCGACTGCTGGAGAGCCCTTCTTCAGTTCTGTACTGTCGATTCAAAGTGTGCTTTAGCTGGTCTGCTTTGCCTTACAGATCTTACTTTATTCCCCCCAACGTTTATTGCTATGACTTCTGGGTGTTATTTTCTCTGCCATACAGGCATTCTCTGTGCTTGCTTAAATTGCCATGGGTATTCCTGTCGAGGCTAATGCATTAATACCTGTTTCGTGCTAATGTGTATAGAAGTGTTATGTATGCTTTATAAATTAACAAAAAGTTAATAATTGCCCAGCACGTGATATACTTGTAAGTCCACTCAGAGCTGGGCACGGTGACTTTTCCTGCTCTGCTACAGGCCAGCTTGTGCCTTGATGTTTCTCATGGAGAAAGAACAAAATACCCTCTGTCTCCATTGCCAGGGATCACACATCCCAATTTGTTTTGGGAATATTATTTCCTCTTAAATCCCGTGTATTCTTCTAGCTTGTTTGTTTTGGTGTTACTTTCGATTCCACCGTGGAGAGGTGGGAGCTCAGCTTAGTACTAAGCATCGAGGAGACGACCTCTTGACTTAGTCCACCATTTTTCTCGCCTGGGTGTGTTTCTGGAGAAACACCCTGTCGACATTTAAGATAGTAATTTTTTAGCCGCATGATGAGCTGTTGCTTGGGGATGTTGCTTGGATCTTAGCGCTGGGAAACAAAGGGTTTAATTTTTGGTTGGGGAGTCAGCTGGGTATGGACCCTAGGAGTACGGACCCTGGCAGAATACTTCTCTTGCAGAACATCTCTCTTTGCTCGTATTTCGTGTTGAGGGAGCATTGTCTGGGCTCAGACACAGCCCCTGCAGCTCCGCTGGGTGGGTTTGTTTTGTTTGGATGCTCGTGGTGTGGATGACGGCTCTGGGAAGCATTGAATGCTCGCTCGCACAGGAACTTTCAAACTGCATCCGCTGCCGACTTTGGCTGTACCCAAAGTGGCAAATGAAATATGGGACAGAGCGAAACTTTCACACCTTCTAGCCAGCCAGCCCCAGCGGAGCAGTTAGCTCCACTGCTGGCTTTTCTGCACCTAAATACACCACGGGACTGGGTTAAAGGAACAACATCCCACTACTTCATTCTCTGTAGGACTTCAGGAAAAAAATAACCGAAAGTCTCCACGCAGTTTCCCCACTTGCAAAATTGCATTAATGATGTTTGCATGCGTTCATAAAGTGTTTTGTGCTCCAAGAATAGAAGTGTTATGTCAGTGCTGTGCATTGTCATTATTTATTATCTCAGAGCTAATGGGATGCAATACAAAGAGCGCGGCATGATTTCGGAAGCTGAAGGCATGCCGCGTTTCCTGATGACAATGTGAATGATTGCGGCTTTTTGAGGCAGTGAGAGACGTGGAATTTGTCCTTTGCAGTGTGCTGATGAGGAATCCTTCATTGTTCCTCCAAGCGAGACTCACCAGGCGGTAGGTGTTTTGTATTAGTCTGGAAAGGACACTGGAGAAATTTGAGAAAATAGCTGGTGTAAATTTGTGGTTTCAGCAATATTAAGAAACTGTTGACATGTTGGGAATAGCATTTCAGGGTGTAAATGCATGAGAAAGGCAGTAGAGAGATACTTGAGTTACAAAAGCATTTCAGCCTTGAAAGTCCTGCATGACCTGTCCTTCACGGGAATAACGTTTTGAATCCAAAAGGAAATTGTGAATAACTAAATTTTAATTCCCTCCCGTCACTTCTCCCCCAGCTCTTCCTCAAAGCGGGTCAGCACACAGGTAGTGGAACAACCATATGGGCTGTACCTTGGCTCTATCATCTTGTCACATCTCACAAGCTCAACAGTGCGAGGTTTGAGTCCGGTCCTTGAGCAGGAGACATCCAGGCATAGAATCATAGAATGGTCTGGGTTGGAAGGGACCTTTAAGATCATCAAGTCCAACCAGTAACCTAAGGTGTCAAAAGGTAACAAGTTTTGGCCAACCTGGCCAGCAGAGGAGCCAAGGAGAAGACTTGGTTGTTTGTAGTCAAGGAAGTTAAACCTTATGGAAAATCCAGCTTGTGAGCCATGGGTCTGGCCGCTGCCTCATCTGAGCGCACTCAACTTAATTCCTGGTTGCCACAGTATTTTGCATTTTTAATTCAGAAATGTTTCAGATGAGCACAAATGGCTGCATCCCATGGTTTGAGGTGAATGCTTTCGACTTAGATTTAGAAACTTAATTTTGAAGCTAATACTTTTGTGAAGTTTTATCATAAATACTAGCGTCCCTCCAATCCAGGGTCTTCACTGACATGAAGCTGGTCCCAACTCTTTTAACATGGTTAACTGGCTTTAGATCTTTCAAAAAAGAACACATCCAACTATGTGTTAAAAAATGCAACCCCCCACCCTGTAATTCCAGATAATTAAATACATCCTTGCATATTTGTAGTCTGCACAATCAGTTGTTCAAACATGACAGCCTTATTAAGTATGGGTTGTAAGTAGTCTTTAGTTTAAACTAGTACGTATTTATTTAAAAAGAAAGAAGAAAGAACCTGTGGCCAACACAAATGTCGTGTCGTACATCCTGGCTGACCTGCTGTTGTCTATCAAGGTATGTTTGAGCTTTCAGATATTAGAACTTTTCAAAGGAAAACACATGGATCCCACCTCTTTCGTATTAATATTTCCTGAGTGCTTTTCCTTTCAAGTGTTTCTGTTTTCAGTGGTGCCTTTTTCGAATTAAAAAGGCTTCCCAAGCCTTTAAACACAGCGTGTGTCCAAAGTGTGGAAAATTCTCTTTGAAGAGTCACAGTGTTTAAAAAAGAAAAAAAAAAAAAAAGAAAGGGAGGTAAAAAAGAAGGAGAGCAAATGCTGGATGGTGTGGTGTGAAGGGCAGCTCGGCGCTTTCAAACAGAGCATTTCTGATTAGACATGGGCTTTTCTGTGCTGGTGTTACACATTATCCAGATAAAGATGAATATGCATGCAGGCGTACTTTGAAATATTTGTGTGATCTGTATTAATCTAGTTGGTGTTAACAGGAATATTTGGCCGTTCGTGCCGTTTGCATCCGAAGTAGGGTGTAAAGTAGCTGAGGTTGGTTTCTCTGGAAGGTTTCAGGTGAGCGTGGGGACACCTGACAGTCCTGACATCGTGGGGAGGGGAGGGAAGAAGGGGAGAGTTTCTCTACAAAATATAGATTTCTTTTTTGATATAATTGCATTTGCATATTCCTCCGACACTGGCCTGCATGCTGTTGTTTTCAATGAAATGCCAAGTGATTCTGTGATAAAATGTGACGGTTGGACACACACGCCAACCTGTCCGCCCTCTGCCTGGGATCCGCCGCTTTCCCCGGCCACTTGAGGACAACGAATCTGCAGGATCGGGGCCGGTCTTGTGACAGCCGAGAACTTGATTTTGAGATTTCTATGGGGTTCCTGCAAATGAACGGGGGATTAGGACATATTTTACTTTACAATTTGCCAAAACTCCCCATCAGCCTGAACCTTTCCTCGGCTGTAGTGCTCTGCGGGCATTCCGAAGCTTTCCTCGTGGCTCCCTGATCGTCCTGGGTTGTTGGTGGAGGAACAGGTCTCAACGGTGCTCGGATGTGCTTGAGGGTCCCCAATGTGCCACGACCCCCCCATACCCCCTGAGCCAGATAAGCCAGAGGCTGCCAGGGCCCTGTTTCCTTCCTCAGGTCCAGGCTAAGCTTCAGGTTGGCGTGGGGAGGGAAGGGACCGGTGCAGCCCCTCACAAATCCCTGATGGCCTCTTTAATTGACGAGGAGCCGTTCTGTCCTTTTTAATCGGTGCAAAACTTTTCCTGCAAACCAGCTTAGGTAGTTATTTGTAGTCTGTCATTATCAGATTATCACAAAGCTGATTGATGGGCAGGGAGCGCGGTGAACGTCTGACCCTGAAGCTGCTGCAGAACACGGTGTATTGAAAACCTGTGAAAAAGGCAGTTATGTGTCTTTTAGGCTGTATTAGCCAGCAATTAATTACATCTCTGTTACTGAAACAGCTTCCAGGATAAAACTGGATACTTGTAGACTGCTTGCTTCATTTCTCTGTGTTTGCTATCCCCTTTTTTCTGCCTACCTTGCATTGCTCACGCTAATTGTAGAGCAAAACTTCTCTCTGACTGGCGGGGTTGTGAGTTCGCAGGTTTACTGTTAAATTACCGCTCATCTAAGGCAGCAAAGTTCAGGACAGGAGCTGCGAAAATACTGGGAGAATAGAAGCAAGGCAAAAGTTTAAGGGATGATATTTCTCGTTAGCAGGCACCTAATTAGTCAGAAAGGAGAAAAAGAAAAACATTTTGGCTTACTGCGACATTGTCTTTTATGAAGATCTCTGCATTTTAAGACGTACTGTCTCTCCAGTATGCATGGCCCGTGACACCGGCACCTCCATGGGAAAAGAGGAGATTGAGAGAAGCTGCCTCATCCCCTGGGACACAACCGGGAAGAGAATTCTGAGTTTGATTCCCAATCCCCTCCCTTATCTGCAGGTTGATGTTTCCTTATTCTCCATCTGCTTAGCACTGGAGTAGAGTCATAGTACATAAATTGTCCTTAAACCTTGCCAGATGCTTGATCAAAGGTGGAGAGGTAGTACCCAGGTTAAAGGCCAAAATTAGACCTGCCGGGAGCAGATGCAGAGCTGAGGTGTCCGAGAGACCATTGTCTCGGATAACGAGTTTTGTAGCTGCGATGCACAGCTGGTAGCGGGAAGAACAGGGAGAAAAATGGATTCCTTCACTGCTTGCCCTTTGGGATTTAGGATATCAAGACAGTATAGTCTGGTCTTATTTGATTACTTTTTTTTTTTTTTTTTTTTTTCCGGATCTGAAAGTTGAATTGTAGGAGTGGGGATGTATTTACTTGAACGTACCCAGCAGGTTTGGCTGGCTTCTGGGAATCCCTCCGAACGTGAACTTGAACTCCGAGGGATGGAGCTGCTGGCCTTGGAAGAGGTGAATAAAAGGCTCCACTCGCTGTATCTTAGCTGCTCTTTGCATTTTTTTTGTCCTCTGAGGCTGTGCTCCTTTGTCTTCCCAGGCTGTTTCCTGGTGCTTAGAGAAAAAAAGGCCACAACTGTGCTCTGAGAAGAGATTTGTGCTATAATGAGAATCCTTTGCTTTTATTAGCGCTATTTGCATAGACTCAGAGCATGTGGAAGATAAGAAGCTTAAGCCGTTAAGTGTAGAGAAATGTAAGGTAATAATGAGGTTACGGGGGAAACCCTTGGCGGCTGTGCGGAGCTGGGGGGAAGTCCTGCACCCTCCGCTTATCCCTGCAGCGAAGCCAAACGCGGGTGTAAAATCGTGCCGACCCCGGGAATTTCCCCCGTCCCCTGAGATGTGCAGCACTGGATTTTGCCTGAAACGCCGCCTGTTATTCCACCTCTTTGCTTCTGCCTTTCTCCCGCTGTATTTATAGTCTTTGCTTCTAATTTCTTCCCGTCTAGCGTGGGGTTTATCGCCTGTCTGGCGGGGTAAGCGGTGGGAGGATGCCCAAGGACCTTCAGAGAGCAGGAGCAGGCGGAGGGGGTTTGTGCTGCCTCCCGGCTCTCTCTGCGGATGCTTCAGCAGGCTCTGGGAGCCCGCGCGGGTGGGATGCTGCTGGTAGGAGATGGACAGATTTTCTTATAATGCCATTTACTTAATGACTTGTTTAGATGCCCGACTGAAAGCCCTTCATGGGGACAGGCTCCTCCTTGGAATATGCCATTTTGCAAAGCCAACACATGCTTTATCTTTACATAGATATAAAAATATATGTATGATATTTATATATATTTATGATTGCCTCATTGATGGAGCACTCTGTAGATTAGTAGGAAATGTAGTTATTAGCTCTTGATAAGCAGCTGCTTTTCATCCCAGCTGTTTTTTAATTAAACATCGATGTGAAGTGCAGCTGTTCATTCAAAGGACACTTTTTACTTCTTTGTAAAACGCAGCATTTTCCAGTGTTGAGTCCTGTAGCTCAGTGCAAGAAGAAAGTTCTTCATAAGGTCCTATTTTCATTCCTTTCAGTCATAATTTTCTAACAAATATTTCTTATTACAGCTGAAGGGAAGCTTAGTTTGGGAACTATTAGCAAAGGTGAGGTGCGGTCTTCAGGAATGGGGAGAGGATTTATTTTATTAGCCTGAAAAGTATTTTTAGATCTTGGTGGTTTTGTGTTTTTTTTTTTTGTTTTGTTTTCTTTTTTTTTTTTTTTTTAAATTGTAATTTTATGTGTACAGCTGTGACTTGAGGCTTTTCAAAAGCTTGCAGCCCCGGCAGTTGTTGAGAATCTGTGAGTGAATCAGAAACTGGTGTGAGACAGTTGTGCGCTGCTGAGAATATTGGGACTGGCTATTCAGGAGGGACAAAATTCTGTGGTTGAAACCCAGGTATTAACATGGTTCGACTCTAAATGGCCTGAGCGGATGTTCTTACGGTATTCTTCACTGATGGAAGAAGACCAGTTGTGGTTTTGGAGAGGATTTTTATAGGCCACCAGTGATATTACAAGCAATTGTTGATTGTGATTGTTAACTAGTCTGCCAAAGCAGTAACTGTGCACTGTTTTGATTTAAAACAGCGGGGCTGTTTCTGATAAATCAATTGTATTTGCGTTACTGGTCATCTGGGTTTTTTCTTTCTTGCTCTTCCTTTTCACTCCCCAGATACGCTATAGGGATATTAGCAACACCCATGCTGGGGATAGAAGTTAAAATAAGCTTTGCAACTGCTGAAAACGTTTCAACAATCCCTGGTCATCTCAATTTTCTGCTTGTCGGTGCTACATTTCGTGCTTGCTGAGAGCTGCACAAGCTAACGCAGGGTTCACAGGTGATGCGCTCAAAATTTTAAGGTGCTTCACAGAATTTCCTTGTTTAACACCTTTGCGTTTTTGCAGTCAGCCCACCTGGATGGAGCACGTTTCCTTTAAGGTCCCTATGGTCTGCGTTGGAGACCCCTGGGTTGCAAAGAAACTATGTGCACAAAAAAAATGGGGACTTTCACTATTTTTACTGTAGCATCAAGAAACCCAGCCCACTAAGAGTCACACTGCTCATTTTTACTGGGGTGCCTGACAGTTTTAAGCAAGTTCTTTAACCAGTATGACTTTGGATATGTACTGCCGCCTTTGAAAGAAATCCTATGTAACCCAGGTGTGTTTCAGTTGTGTCTGGCTCTACTCGTGCTATGCCTGGAAGGTGTGTCACAGTTTTGGGCAGAATCCATCAGCAAAAAACAAGGAGTACGATTTCAGAGTAATTACAAGTGCATTTGCAAGTGATTCCTAGTGGAAAACTTGTGAGCAGATGAGTGTGGTGTCTTAGCATGGACCCAGAACAATGAGTCAGACTTTCGATGCGATGCTTTTGCCGTGTCTGACTCTTGTTGCCAGTCTCTCTGGTGAATGAAACTTCTGCCGTCTTTTGCTTTTGACTCGGGATTTTCCACATTAATTTCCTAGACGGTTCCAGGTCCTCACAATGGTGTTTCCCAGTGGAGAATACGGTGTTGTTTATACCCTTAGAGGAGCTTGTTAAATACCAAGGAAAGAGGAAGAGTTCTGGGTCAGGGAAATTTTCCTTTCCTGTGTGGAGTGAGTGTGAGCTCAAGTGCAAAGGCTGGTGCGACCCGGCACATCCCACAGGTGTGTGTGAAGCTCTTCTGTGGATGACATGTTCTCCAGGACGTGTTTCTTTTTATTATTTCTATGTCTAATGGTCAGTGTGACCACTTGATGGCGAACGTCTTTCCGCACATGATGTGCGCCGGGTCTGTCCCTAGACAGATGCAATTTCATAAGCAGCAATTTCATAAGTGTTGCTGCTATTAGTGCTCCTCGCCAGCCTGCCCAGCCATCTGGAGGGACAAAAGGGGTGTCACCATCTGTGCTGAGAATACCAGCCACACCATGCATGGCATGGACGCTGATGCCTCCATTGCTCAGGACTGTTGGTTCTTGTATTTCTATGCAAAAGGAGGGCCAAGGATTCCTCTGTGATTTAGTAGCACATTATCTCCAGTTATCACCAGTGTAAGTGATGACACGGGGTCAAGGCAGATGAAACCGTACCTTCAGATTCTTCCAGCTGGGACCCTAAGACTGGGTAACAGGGACACCAGAGCTGCTTCAGGCGTTGAACCACCGACGGCTTAAAGGTGAAAATCCTAAGGTCTTATTCTTAATGCATCAAAAGAGTATCTGTTCCTTGCAGTTAGAAGCACTGAAAGCTGGTTCTGTACATGTTGGACATCAACACGCTCAACACTGACTTCTTTTTCTTTCCTTTGTGTACATCTTATATGATAAGGAAAGCTGCAGTCTCAACCTGCAAAACTATTTTTGGAAAGAAGCTCAGTTCATTAAACCTGCAACTTGGTATTTTTTTAAGGGGAGAGGGAGACAGGGTGGTTTGCTACAGTTTATTTGACCTAGTTAAGGAAAATATCAAGTCGCCTCAGGCAAGTAATTAATTTGTACATACTTCCTCCTGCTCACGGCGTGTTGTATGCAGCCAATATTTTCTGCAGGTGAAGATGATCGACTTCACGGCTCGCAGGAACTCTGCCCAGATTTGCAGCTGCCGTGTGGTATGTTAGGTAGATCCTACATCTGAAAGGAAAAGCAGCAGGTCTGCAAGAGAGTTCCAGATGGTATTTATTCGAGACCTCAGCAGTTGACTTGGGATGATATAAAGCTTTCCCTGTTGCTTTCTCTTTGGCAGAAGCGCTGCCTCTCAGTGTCATTTCCAGACTGACTGTCAGGGCTGCATTCAAGGGTATTTTTGTTGTTAGCTTGAAAGTCCTGTTTGCAAAGGAGACGCCGAGCAAGCACGTCTCCTTGCAAGCTCCTTCTGTCTTGGTCAGCCCCAACTCACAGGGACCAGCAGCCTGGGGCGAAGATGGTGGTATTGATCTCTGTTCCTGTCCCCGCTGCTGGGACAGGTTATCACGGGCTCCAAGGTGACCCCAGCCCCACCAGCTGGTCATTAGAAGAGGAATCCACCCTCTTCCAAACGCCAATGCTGGGTCATTTCATCTCATAATGCCTGTCCGACTCCAAACCGTACATTTTTGCAGTTTAGTGCTGCGCCTTGGCTTGGTTTTTAGAAAAGCGTCAAATGTTGTGGGCACAGGGCCAAGCCACAGTGGTGAGGAGGTGACAGTCTTGCATGCAGTAAAGCTAAACTCTTAGAATTAAAATAACTTGTTTTCAGGCTCTGAGTCAAAACCCTTGTGGAGCCCAGTTTGGGGGGAAAAGCCACTTTCTTATTATTTGAACCCCTGCAATGGGAAACTCCTGGTTACCCAAACCTATGGCAGTTCTCGAGGGCATGCAACGCCTCAGTCACCCAATACGTTCAGCCACACTCATGCCATTTGCGTAACGAGGAATGTCTGGCAGGTAAAAAAAAAAAAAAGGGAAAAAAGTCCTTGGAAGTTGTTTTAACCTGGAAATCCTGAACTGTCAGAAGGATAAGTCTCAAACTCTTGCCTGGTTTGTGGGGTAGCATTTAAAAGAAATAGAAATGGTATTTTGCTGGTAGCTGTGGCAATCTGTTAAAGAGAATATCTAATTTAATGAGTTGGCACGGTGGTCATTCGGAGAAGCTTGCTTTGTACAGAAAAATGTAAGTCTTTTCTGTAACATGTAAAATTTCTAGCAGCAGTTGGCTCTTTAGCAGGAAGGTAGGTCCATGCCGGAATCAGGAGAAAAGTGGAAATAGGCCCAGATTTGGCGAAACACAGGCAGAGAGTTTGCTGAAGGGCTGTGCTGTATAGAAGTGAGTTGTCTGAAACCACCCGGACTGGCAGGGCTCGGTGCAGCCGGCATCCGGGTAAATTCCTGGGGGGCGCACATAGATGTAGAAAGCATTGACTAAAAATGTAAATGTAAAAAACTACACTAAGAAGCCAAATGTGAAATTACTTCTGTGTTGTGACTGTAGATGTTGCTCTCGGGTGTGTATAGATTCGTGTGAGTGCTGTGCCTGTGATTCCTGTCCCGAGGCGAGGGCTGCAGGTCCCCATCGGCTGCCCCAGGTTCAGGCAGGCTCCGGGAAGGGTCGCTCCTTTTTCAGAGGGAGAAATCATATAAAACTGAATCTTTTGTGGCCTGACATGATACGAAAAGTTATTCTGTAGGGGTGTTTTTTTAGCCTCATTGGGGTTACTGATGGTGGTTGAAGGGCTTCAAAAACCACACAAACCATGGGGATGGGAATAACATTGGCAGAGCATTAGGAAATGAACATAGCAGATTCAAGGAAAAGAACAATTAGGTCACTGTACTCCCTTCTGGGACCAGCATTCCTTCTGCACAAGTTCAAGTGCTTTGTCCCATTTCAAATGATCCAACTTGCAGAGTTTCTACTGTAACCTCTTTGGTGACTGGTCATCCAAGACCCCTTGCTACCTATCTTAGAGAGAAAGAAAAAAAAAAAAAGGGAGATAGATATATATCTCCTATATGTTTATGAGGTGTCTGCCAGTTTTTTTCTGGTTTATTTTCCTTTCTTTAAGCTGGAGGTAGAGGGACTGTGAGTATCTTCACTGTGGGTACTTGGGTGCTAAGCATCTCAGGTGATAGATGTACTTAATCTGATATTTAGTTGGGAATAATCATGCTTGTTTATCCTGTTTTCTGACCTGGAACATTTCTCCTTTCTTTAGACCAGTGTGGATGGTTTTCCTTGTCTTCAGTGATACTGGAGTTTCAACTCTCTTCAACACCTCTACGATAATGGGAGTGTGGGATATTTATCCCCCTCCAAGTAACTTGGATTATTTTTTTTCCCAGGGAAACAATCTGATTCATTTTAAAACTGAAGCATCATTTTTTGGTAGAAAATAAGCTGGAATAACCACAGTTCTTTGATTTATGTGTTAAAAAGAACCTAATGGACACAGAAGCACAACTAATATTTGTTTTCAGATGCATCTTTTGATCAGTTCAAGTGTCAGAGCTGGGAAGCAGGTGGCCATTTTGCTGAGCTTCTGTAATTTATTGTGTTTTGGGTAAAAGCATCACTGTTGATCTAAATTGCTGAAAAAGAGAATCGGTTTGAACATAGCGAGAGGCACCAGTAGAGACAGGAGCAGGCAGCTGTCCTGGGGATGGGAAGTGATGGGAGAGGGGTTACTGAAAAGCAGCGAGGACGGGAGCAATGCAGCACCAGGAGCCAAGACGCTGAGCAAGAAAGACCAGAGAGCCCTGAGAAACTGCGGCTGAGGCCAGGTTTGCATGCACATTGGCTAAATAAAGAGGTTTTTCAAGCAAAATGACCCCCAGACTGGGACTTCTCTCAGGGAGGTTCCTGTGCTCTGAACCCAGCCCTGCCGGCAGGAGGGAAATTCCCAGCCGCCTTGTTCCCTAGAAATGGAAATCGGAGCCTGCTGAGGCAAGCGTTGCTGTTGGAGGTCGTTAGGGCTCTTTCAGGAGATGATTATTTGCGTTTAGTTCTATTAATTTCCTCTACTAAAATACGCCCCTTGGGCCCCAGCGTTGTTGTGGCTGTTCAGCCCTGGGTTTCGTTGAAGCCTTTTCAGTATTGGGAGGCTGCTGGAGAATAAATTTCACTAGTTCGACATGATCATGTTCATGCCACACTGCTCGGATTTATGAATCAGTGCTTCTCACTTCAGCTTGTATTACTCGGGTTTTCCCTCCTCCCGACACTCTCTTCCCAACGTCTTGCAGTTGTTGCCAAACAGCTGGCTGGGCAGTAGCATCACCAGTTGCTAGCACAGGATGAGGAAAAAAATAAATAAATCAGAGTTTCTTAACTCATGAAAATGGTTTGAAAACGGTGAGGTTTTAAGCATAATACAGTTTGGGATTTAGAGGTGAAGACTTATTACTTATTTAAGTTTTATCTCATGGTTTTTGAGGATTTAGGTTGCAAGTTTTCTTCGGGCTGTTGCTGTTAAGGAAAACTGAAACTCTCACCGGGCTCCGGGAACTGGGCCTTTAAGGGAAATAATGTCAGGATATTCTGGGTAAAGTGCTGAGTTCGCAACATTCAGATAAATCTCAAGCGAAGCAGTTTAAACATCTGAACGACGGTGTCGTAATCTGATCTCTGCTGATGGGATCGCTTTTCCATTTGCCCCCTTTGGTGAGATCCTGCAGGATTTTCCCCCCTGGCTGAAGGCAATCAGGCTGGTAGGGAGGAATTATCACATCCAGCATCTTGCTCTGCACACCTGGCCGGGAAGCCTCTGTGATGGAGAGGAAACACTCAGATGTGTAGGTACACATATTTATATGTACATGTACCACAGAATCCCAGACTGGCAGGGGTGGGAAGGAACCTCTTGAGATCATCCCGTCCAACCCCCTGCCACAGCACGGTCACCCACAGCAGGTGGCACAGGAACGCCTCCAGGCGGCTCTGGAATGTCTCCAGAGACGGAGACTCCACCACCTCTCTGGGCAGCCTGTGCCAGGGCTCTGCCACCCTCACAGCAAAGAAGTTCCTCCTCATGTTGGGATGGAACATCCCATGTTCCAGTTTGTGCCCGTTACCCCTTGTCCTGTCGCTGGGCCCCACTGAGAAGAGCCTGGCCCCATCCTCCTGACACCCACCCTTTAGCTCTTGCTGAGCATTGATGAGATCCCCTCTCAGCCTGCTCTTCTCCAGCTGAACAGCCCCAGGGCTCTCAGCCTTTCCTCAGCACAGAGATGCTCCAGGCCCCTCAGCATCTCCACAGCCTCCGCTGGACTCTCCCCAGCAGTTCCCTGTCCTTCTTGACCGGGGGAGCCCAGAACTGGACCCAGCACTCCAGGTGTGGCCTCCCCAGGGCAGAGCAGAGGGGGAGGATGACCTCCCTCCACCTGCTGGCCACGCTCTTCTTGATACACCCCAGGATGCCATTGGCCTTCTTGGCCACAAGGGTAAGATACATATCTATATACATATTTATCCAAGTCTTTGCGGGGATGGGATACAGTGTAATTGTACACACTGGCATAAAACACTGTCTTCCCGTTTATCCCAGTATGATGCTGTCTTTGCGTGGGTATAAATGGAGACAGAGGGTGCAGGGCAGCCCAGAGCGATGCAATGGTGGCATGGTCCTCCATCAGAGAGGATGCTGCTTTGGGAGGACGGAGCTTTTGGCTCTGTGTTGGGAAGGGTTTGCAGAGGCTCAACTCAGCTTCCAAAATGCCTCGGCCTGGGGGGATACGAGCCCAGACCTGCCGGTTTGCTTGCTGGGGGATGATGCCTGTAGGAATGTGCCAAACCGGCTCTTGACGGGTGCCGAAAACCCCTGCGGAGCACCATGGTTTTATTTGGGTAGGTTTCAGCGACAGGTAAAGCCATTGAGCTGCATTAAAATGAACTCACAGTGAACTGCATGCGTAGGCTCGGCTGAATGGCCCGTTTCATTCAAATTCTTACGGCTGAAAAGAAGCCCGCTGTGTTCCAGTGTCAAGAGGGGCCAGCGCTGAGCAATTCGTGTCGTAGCGCTGAGCACTGAGCAATTCGTGTCGTAGTGCTGAGCAATTCGTGTCATAGCTTTGCCTTGGTGAAGGCAGAACTGTGAGGGAGGCTGAGATGTTAGAAAGTGGGGGTGAACTTTCCTGATAAACCGATAAAATGGATATTTTCTTAGTTCGGCTTGCAGCAGAAAGTAGGGATTTGGTGATTTAAAAAAAAATAAAAAAAAAAATTGAAGATGAAAAGCGCTTAAAAACCTGGGGATTATGTAAAGTGTCTGCTTGTGTGGGAATTACTGTGACCCCGCACACAGCTGAAAAGCATCCCAGCCACATGCCTCGGGTTTGGTTTCCTCCCATCGGGTGGCGAAGTGCTGGGGACCGGCGTTGTGGCAGCCAGTGGGACCCGAAAGGCTGCGGGAGCCCATGTTTGCCAGGCGAGCATCCGTCGCGCTGAGCCCAGCCCTACCAGTGCCTGGGGCCGCCAGTGTTGGCCTGACCCAGCCGCCCTCCGCACCCGCTCTCGGATGCCGTGGGGAGGGGGAAAGTGGGGAAGAAAAAGCATGGCTCCCAGGCAGATTTGGTAAAATTTGCATCTCGTTCTCTGTTGGTACGTGTCTCCAGGCCAGGAAACGTGCTTTGCTTGAAAGTCTTTCTTGAACCGCAGGATGTGGCGGCGCAGTGCCGGGTGCCCGGGGTGCAGGATCGGCTCCCGCCGGCCAGCAGAATTGGTGGCAATAATGGGAGTTTGCTTCATGCTGCTTAAGTATTTCATAGAGAGGGATCGCAACCTGGCTTTGAAGTACAGTAAGAAAATTTTAATTGGCCTAATTAGTGCAGGGAAATAAGGTATGTAATAAGTAGGACTAATAGCCGAAAAATGGCTTTTAATTTTGAGTACTGCAGTTCTTTGCCTGAAATTACACATGCGAATGCCTGCTTTTTCATCTGTCAGAAACTTGTGCCATAATAAAGAACGAAGCCATCCAAAATCAGAAGTCATTTGTGAAAATACAAGCCTTAATCTCGGTGCTTAATCCCTTTGTGTGAGGCAGATATTGTTGCTCACCCACCCACCGGACTGCGACTGAACGTCTTTTAATCCGGGGTGTTTTGAGGGCTGATTTGTGGCGACTACCCCACTTTAAACCCTTGAAAAGCAGAGCCGTGTGCGGCCTCCCTGCGAAACCACTTCATCTCTAAGCCCCGCTTCTCGCTTTTGTGCTGGTGATAACCCAGAGCGGCATTGGGGAAGCCAGAGGATTAACATTAATGCTCGTGTAGTGATTTGAAAACAAGAGCTCTGCTTTGCGGAGGAGCAGTTGTCTCCTCTTATAAAAGTAAAAAGGATTAACTCCTTTCCTGAAAGCACGTTAATTTAGCCAAAACAACATCAGTTCGCCTAAAACACGTCGCAGGCGGTGCAATGAAGTCTGCAAGTGGCTGCATGATCTGCTGCTCCTTCTTCCAGTCAAGTGTTTCAGGATTTCTGGAAGCAAAGGTCTCGCTGGCAGCCCTTGCGGAGGTGGGGGGTTCAGGCAGGGTCTGGGATCAGGAACTACTAGAAAATGGTTTTGCATTTAGAAAATAATAATAATAATGATAAAAGTTAACTGGACTAGGTTTTCTAAGCACCACTGATCGAATCCCGAGAAGGCAACCTGGGGAAAAATATTTATATCCCTTACAAAACAACCGCACTCTTCATTGGAAAATCCATAGTAATTTTCTTTCCTTGACCTTGGGAAGACCTGGGATTTTGGAGAGGGGCTGGCTGGTGTTTCGTAAGGCCTAAGAAAGAGAGAAGCTCTCCACAAAAGACGGGGTTTGCTATTCTACAGCATATTTAGCTTTCCCAGGAAAATGACATCTAACATTTGCTTCCAGCATCCTTCCCTGACCTCCCCGCACACCACATCATGCCAGCAGTATTTCTGCAGAATATTGCTGATAGGAATAAACTCTTATTGCCTTGAATTTTTTTGTTTGGTTGTTTGGGGTTTTTTGTTGTTGTTTTTTTGGGGTTTTTTTTTGTTTGTTTTTGTTTTTTGCCTGGGCAGGAGAAAGCTTTGCTTTGGCGTCAGGGCTGGTTCAGGCCATGGGGTTTATACATTTCTAGGTCTCTCCTGGGTTTGCCGGTTGGTGCAGAGCCCAGCGGTGTGCGAGCACAAGACTCTTTCTGTAATAAGGTCATTTAACATCCAAGGGAGGAGAACAGCTTTTAATCCTTACTAGATCTGGCTGGGCTGGATTCAGACTGGCATTAACAAAGCCTCAAGGCATCCAGTTTCAGCTGCAGTGCTAATTTAAAGGAAGAAGGGGAGATATGTCATGGCCGGAAAGGGTGCTGAAGAGCTGTAGGGTTGAGAAGTCCAATTCAGGAACTGCAAGATTAAACTTACAGTTTGTGGTTCATGCAATAGATCGCACATATGACATACACATACAAGGTCTTTTTATATAGATATAAAAAGATATATTATATATTATATAATATTTTTATTATAGCATATTGTTATAGAATCGTAGGATGGTTAGAGTTGGAAGGGACCTTAAAGCCCACCCAGTGCCACCCCCTGCCCTGGGCAGGGACACCTCCCACCAGCCCAGGTTGCTCCAGGCCCTGTCCAACCTGGCCTTGAACCCCTCCAGGGACGGGGCAGCCACAGCTTCTCTGGGCAACCTGGGCCAGGGGCTCACCACCCTCACAGCAAAGAATTTCTGCCTCAGATCCAATCTAAGTCTCCCCTCTTTCAGTTTGAAACCGTTCCCCCTTGTCCCATGGCTCCCCTCCCCGATCCAGGGTCCTTCCCCAGCTTTCCTGGAGCCCCTTTAGGGACTGGAAGGGGCTGGAAGGTCTCCCCGGAGCCTTCTCTTCTCCAGGCTGAACCCCCCCAGCTCTCTCAGCCTGTCCTCACAGCAGAGGGGCTCCAGCCCTCGGATCATCTCCGGGGCCTCCTCTGGCCCCGCTCCAACAGCTCCGTGTCCTTCTTGTGCTGAGGGCTCCAGAGCTGGACGCAGGACTCCAGGTGGGGTCTCACCAGAGCAGAGGGGCCGAATCACCTCTCTGGAGCTGCTGCCCATGCTTCTTTTGATGCATTCCAGGATTATATATAACACTTTATCGTATTATTATATCTGTAATGTATTATATATGTATAAAAATATACATATATGTCTAAAATAGTCCATATATAAAATATATATGGACTCCCGAGGCAAGCCCCTGGCTCTGAGCAGAAACCAGGACTGGTGATGGGATCCATGGCCCCAGTCAGCACGCTCAGAACATGTTTATTCTGAACCTCTCTTGTCACATTACGTCTCGAAATCCTGTTTACAGTGACGTCTTTGCCCAGCCTCGCCGTTCCTTATTTTTAGATTTGGATGCATTACGGTCAGGGCAAGGATTCAAGGTTGCGGCCAAAAAGAAGTGTGCTGAATGGCACCCAAGTCACAGCAGAAGGGATGAAATCGAACCCCACCTTGGCTTGAAAATAAAGAAAAAACAGTGTTGCAGTGCGAAAAGAAAGACGTTTGCAGGACCCAGCTCCTGTCCAGATGGTGCACTGTGGGGTCAGTCCCTCCCCATGAGGAGCAGGGATTTAAATCCATGCGTAGCGAGCAGTAACCGTAGAAATAAAGTGATTTTAATTTCTGGAATCATTACCATTGTGTCATATCAATTCTGTATAGAACAATCAGCATCTGAATCTGATGGGACATTTTGCAGTTGCCATTGGTAACGTTCACTGCTCCTTCTAAAAACACTGAGTCTGGGGGAAAGATGTTAACGCCGAAAGCTGAGTGGTTAGCACAAAATTTGTGTTTATTTTCCAGGATGTATTTTATTTTGGGGGGTCATTTAAGGATAACAACAGGCAGTGATTGATTAGGGGCAAAGTGGCTCCATCTGGCTCAGGGATCCGACTGTTTTGCATTGCCTTCCCAGGCAGTTTTCCCGGTTACTGTTCAGGATCTCAATTCTATCTTTAAAATAGAATATTGTATTTGTGAAAATGGCTTAAAATCCCCAGTGGTTTCAGCACAGATACATGTTAGTGATAGAATAACATTGTTAATTGCAAATCTCTCCTCTTAACAGCCTTTTATGCATGCGTTATGTTTTTTGTGAATCCTTAAAAGACTTCTTTTCTAACATCTTATGGCATAAATGACTCATCTCACCTGACATGAAGAGTGAGAAAATCAGAGCCTGCTTTTTTCCCTGCCTCCTTTTTTTCTGATTTCAGAATGCGTCGTTTCTCTGCTGTGGTTAAAGGCAAAGCCTCAGCATCCCATCAACTATTTCACCAGAATAAGAATAAAACCCACAGTGTCAGGTGGGGAAGAGCAGGGTGAGGAAGGACAACGCAGTGGGGTCTCTCTTAGCGTTTTAGAGGCTGCTTCAGGGTTTCAAGCTCAGGTTTTGGGGCATGTTGTGTTTAGCATTAACGCGTATTTTTTTTCCTCCAAAACTCTGAGCGTAGGGTCGCTTGCTTGGCCTGCATTTCTCACTCTGCTCCCGTGTTTCCCCCCTCCTGCAACTCAAGCAGCTATCAGTACAAAAAAGTGTATTTTCTTATTATTTATTTTTATTTTTTCCCCTTTATCTCATATGTTTTTATTTGCACTTTAGTTGCCTGTCCAGACAGGAGAGCATTGAAATAAAAATACAAAAATCTCTGAATTAGTCCCCGTAGATCAGACTTCCCTCACAAGCCTTTTGCGTCCGCCCGATGACCTCACCTCCGCTGTGTGTGACAGCGGTGCCTTCCCCGGGGGTGACGCTGCTGCCCCTCAACTAGCAGATGCCCGAATCACGCCGGGGAGTCAGCAAGTTTCAAGTTTCTTTGCCTTCCTCTCACAAGTGCCTCAAAATTATTCCCAGCCCTTCAAAACGTTGCCCTTTGCTGACACAGGCTGATTTAGAAAGAAATGGTATTTGGAATATTCATAGCAAGTCTGTCGCTAATTAGTGCTTTACAGAAGGGCTGTTTGGGGTCCACACCTGCTGGTTTTGGGACTGGGATGTGTGCTGTGAAAATGGGAGGAGATGCAGCTCTTCTGCCTTGGCACTGACGGGCTTCGTCCCTCTGCAGCAGGAGTCGAACTGGGAGAGACAGGAAGGTGTCATAAGTCACCCTGCTCGGCTCTGCCCCCAGGCTGCTGGGGTGCAAGGACTCTGAAACAGGCTTTTATTGCAGTATCTTAGCTATCATGCTCTCCCACAAGCCACAGGGCTTGGAAAACCCACTTGGCATCTTCAGGTCCAAGGAGGAAGTCGAGGGTACTGTTGTGCCCCCAGAAAGTTTTCACTTTGATGGATGCTGATGCATGTAATTGTAGAATCAGAGAATGGTTTGGGTTGGAAGGGACCTTTAAAAATCATGGGCAGGGACATCTTTCACTAGATCAGGTTGTTCAAAGCAAGTCTTGCAAGGGGCTTTGATGCCTGTGATGAGCCTGACAGTCCTCTGTCATGGCAGATACCAGGAGCAGGAGCTACCAGGATACTGGAGCTGGAGCCTCAAACCCTCCACAGGCAGGAGAGGGATAGATGTTTAGGAAGAAGGATCTCTGCACAGGACGGATTGTAATTTTGGCTATTTGCAAATCCGTCAGTGATTAAGAATGTTACCAATGGCAAGTTATTTCTAAACATTTAAAGCATTGGGACTGTTTGCATTGAGGTACACTTTCTTTTATTCCCACTGCCCTTGGATACGCCAAACTGAATTTATCCTTGCAGTGGTATCAATACCTTTTCTCTAATAATGCTACTCTACCTGCTAATACATTTTTCTATGCAAACATGCCAAATGCTGTGCTGTTCTGACCCCCACGTTTGCCCCTTTGATTTGCACCTATTTATATGAAGCGCATCCTTTAAGTTTATTAGTAAAGCTGCAATCAGAAGTACCGGCACCTCAACCAGACGCTGGGACCAAATTAAAGGTTTGGAGGCAGAAAGTGTGCTATCGTCTGTTCTCTAGTTGGAAACAGAGCTGTAAGGAGGAGGATGGTGGCCACTGTAAGGTCCAATGAGCATTGAGGCTTTTGCAAAATGCATTTGCAACTGCTGAGCTTGGAGTCTCAGTGTCAGATGCTGAGCAAATACACGCATTTGCACTCACTGCTTGTAGGAAAGGACTTTCACCCGCTCGTGTTTCTTATTTCAGTCTCACGAGTGAACAGAAATGATGGTGATCTGAATACTAGACTTGCATCTCTTCGTCTCGGAGAAGGACTGATGAGCTTCAGTCGCCCTGGCATCACCTTTGCGCTGGTGAAATGCAGTTATTTTGCTATCAGGTGCTTAATTGGGAACTGTTTTTCCTCCTGATGTTGAGCCACATGCAGCGTTTCAACTCCAGCATTTAAGACCTGAAAATAAGAGTTTATTTCATGTAAGATGAAGACACCGACAGAAATATTTCTCTTCTCATTTAGTCAGGTAGTCCTAGGTCAAAAGTGTAGCAAATTGTTGGCTTGAGTGATGACTTTCACCGACTTGATTACAAACACTATGCTCAATTAAACGATTTTGCAGTAGTAAAATGGAGAGGGAAAACAAGGAAGACATTCGGTGACCCCTGGAACGGATGCAATCTCATTTCCAACAGACTTGTGTCTTGAGGTCTACCGGCTTTCTAATGAAATTAAAAAAGACTTCAGAGTGAGCTATTTATTAGGCATCAGAGACTCTACAATGGACAGAGCTATTACGAATGCCCCGACTTTGCAGGACAAGCTTTGACTGGCTTTCCATGCCTATTAGACATCAGAGAATCTACACGGGAGGGGACGCTTCACTGAGGAGTGTATATTCTCTGGTGTCTAATAACTGCAAACAAAGCTTTCCGGCAGGTTAGGGCATGCAAAATATTGTTCTCCTCTTCCATTAGTGGTCTAATAAATTCATGCTGGCATTTCATGGGGTCCCAGGTAGAGTCACTCTGTTTTGCCTCTTCTGTTTCCATGAAGTTGGTGGGAAAGTAATAATTTAGGCTGCTGTCTCCTGGTCTGAGGTGACAGGAACGAACTCGGTGGTTCAGAAGTTAAGGGGGTTTTGGGGGCAGGATGATGCGTATGTACCCAGCAGTCATGCAGTCCCGTAAGCCCTGTATGTGAGCTTTAGGAGAACGGGTGAAAAATCAGAAATCTAAGCACAATTAAGCAGCAGAAGGAGCTTTTCAGCTGAGACTTTAAATCAAGCCACGAAGACACTGGGGCACAAGAAGGCTGTTTGAGGCTGGGAGGGACACGGAATGGAAAATCCATGCTGTGGGCTATGTTTTTGCCGTAAGGAATACAGGAGGGAGCAGGGCATTGCACAGAGCTGGGAGCTTGTCAGGAGCATCCCTCATCTCACAGGGTGGTGGAGGACGCGGTGGGGACCTGCAGAGCGGTGCAGGACACAGGAGTAGGAGACTGGGCACCATCCCCCTCACTCTTCATAGAAGCACTTCTTCCAAGCTATCAGTAGAATAATTTATGCAAAATTTGGGAACTTTTGACAAAGACGCATAGCACTTCTTTGCACTGTTGTACAAAGTGGTTTATGGTTAGAAGCTATGGAAGAGCTTAAATTAAAATAATTGAAGTTACCTGTAGGGAGTAAGTCGTGACAAAATAAGGAATGTAGACCAGTCCTTTAGGCATTTACAGAAAAGCCGACAGCAGTAACTATTAAATATGCAAATATTGCATTGTTCTTGTTGGGGACTATCTGTCCTGGGGTGATGGGTGAGGGTACGCGGAGGAGGGATGAGCAAAGGGGTGAGAGCTCTGCAGGCATCTGCTCTTGCTTTTCTACCGTGGACAGTAATAAAGGAAGATGATAGCTGGGTATTTATCTGTTTTAGTTTTTCTAATTAACTCCTGGCTAACGAGAAGAGGAGAACATTCTCTGTTTCTCACTCTTCGTGTGGATGTTAGCGAAAGCAGGAGGTCTTGGCTGCTAGAAGGGAGGAATCAAGAGCCTGGTGGTTGCGATCCCATCGGGATTGCAGTGCTAGCCTGGAGGATTAGTCTGGCTTTTGGGAGAGCTGGAGCAAAGCCAAGGAAAACTGCACGTTGCCTTAAAGCAAGCAGCGCGCTCTGAAAAGCCTCACAGAGTCTGCGTCTCTTGGCAACACGCGGTGTCACTCGAGTCGTGGGCAAATCGAGACGCGGAGTAAAAAGCGTTATTTCAGAGCTGGTAAAATGTTATACAGCCCACCTTTGACACTCAGTAGAACACCCTCAGCGTTTAATGGGGAGGGGGAAAGAAAGTCAGTTTGCAAAAACTCGAGTTGTTTTTCTCATATTTGACTTCACCGCTGTGGTGAAATTTCTTTAAGTTCTGAGTAGCATCAAGGGTTGGCCATGTTTTAGATCAAATGACCCTGATAGACTTTTGCTACCTACTCAAAGTACTAGATATACCTTGGGCTGGAGAAAAGCTGGTGGTTGGTGTCCTGGCGGGTGGGTGAAGAGTCGAGGAGGACCACTGCTTCTGCTGCGAGTAGGAAGTTTCCTCTTTGCCCCTTGGATGCTGGAGGAGGCACCCACGGAATGTCCTGCTTGTCTGTGACCAAGGCTCGCTTCCACCCTCCTGCTGCGCGGCGGCTCAGGAGAGGCGGGTGTAGGTTTTGGGTTAAGTTCTGTGTATTTTTGTCAAAGAGAAGATGCGCTCCAAGAGAGCTGATGCATGTTTCACAAGCGGCGGCCCTCAAGAACCTCACTGTTTATTTAATTAAGCCTCTTTTTATATTGTATCATAAAATTACCTGAGCGGGAGCATGGGAAAAAAGCTGAAATTGTTACAAAGCGTTTTGGGTTATAACTTCTATAACTTCATTTTATACTTTGTTTTGTAACTTTCCCTTGTGAAGAACTTTGATTAAATGTGTCCATGTGCAGTTATAAATTAACCATTTATTAATGCACTCTGCAGAATTTGAGCATCAGATGCAATTAGCTCTGCCAAGGTGCTGCTGTCTTTCAGAAGAGTTGCCAGTCTAGGACATAAGGTCGGTGAGTCTGTGAGGGTGCCAGGCTTTATCAGGAAAAATTAGCAACTTGTTCTCATAGCCTGGACAGTATAAACCCTTTTTTTTTTGTGTGTGTGTGTGTGTTTTTTTTTTTGTTGGTGTTTGTTTGCCTTTCTTTTTTTTCAATAAAGAACGGACTCTAATTAAAGAAGTGCATCCTTATGTGCTGGGGAGTGAGCCACCGTTGTGGGAAGGGGTTTTCAGATTAGCACAGCCTCCAGAATGTGACGATGAGTGGGTTTTGCTGGGGCAGGGTGTAGCCAAGTGGTACCTGCAGAGGGGCGGGATGGACGCTACAAGGAAAGCTGCCGGGAGCCCAAAATGCTGCACCCCCCAACCCGTTCCCAGGACTTGGGACAACTTGGCTGCAGGTGTCTGGCAGAGAGGAACCTTATGAAATTCAAGAAGGGCAAGTGTAGGGTGCTGCACCTGGGGAGGAATAACCCCCTGCACCAGCACAGGTTGGGGGTGACCTGCTGGAGAGCAGCGCTGTGGAAAGACACCTGGGAGTCCTGGTGGAC
This sequence comes from Rissa tridactyla, assembly GCF_028500815.1. Classification (NCBI taxonomy): domain Eukaryota; kingdom Metazoa; phylum Chordata; class Aves; order Charadriiformes; family Laridae; genus Rissa; species Rissa tridactyla. The sequence continues at coordinate 6,869,686 of NC_071483.1, forward strand.
AACAGGGTGACCATGAGCCAGCAATGGGCCCTTGTGGCCAAGAAGGCCAATGGCATCCTGGGGTGCACCAAGAAGAGCGCGGCCAGCAGGTGGAGGGAGGTCATCCTCCCCCTCTGCTCTGCCCTGGGGAGGCCACACCTGGAGTGCTGGGTCCAGTTCTGGGCTCCCCGGGTCAAGAAGGACAGGGAACTGCTGGAGAGGGGACAGTAAAGGGCTATGGAGATGCTGAGGGGACTGGAACATCTCTCTTATGAAGAAAGGCTGAGGGATTTGGGTCTCTTCAGTCTGGAAAAAAGACGGCTGAGGGGGGATCTTATCAACACTTATAAATACTTAAAGGGTGGGTGTCAGGAGGATGGGGCCAGGCTCTTCTCAGTGGCGCCCAGTGACAGGACAAGGGGTAACGGGCACAAACTGGAACATGGGATGTTCCACCTAAACATGAGGAGGAACTTCTTTGCTGTGAGGGTGGCAGAGCCCTGGCACAGGCTGCCCAGAGAGGTGGGGGAGTCTCCGTCTCTGGAGACATTCCAAAGCCGCCTGGAGGCGTTCCTGTGCCACCTGCTGTGGGTGACCCTGCTCTGGCAGGGGGTTGGATGGGATGATCTCCAGAGGGCCCTTCCAACCCTGCAATTCTGTGCTTCTGTGAATGCCTCCTGTAGAAGAGCAACAGCCAGTTGATGGGTTTAATGACTGGGAACAACTGCATTTTATGAAAAACTGTGTCACAATGCACCTCCAAAGGCGTGTTTTGCGTCAGCGTAGCAAAGATGAGGAGTGAGGATTTCTGTCTTATCCTACCTGTGATGCTGAGCGTGTCAGTCAGCTCTGTGCCTCGGTTTCCATATCGGTCCAAAGGCTATGATGGCACTAATGTAGGGATGCAAACCTCCTCCAGCCAACTGCAGTATGTCCCACAGGCTTTGCCATTTGTCCTTTGCTCATTGGGCTGGAAGCCGAATCCCTCATCTTACTGCTGGGTCTTCTGGAGGGGATGGCTGCCACGCCTCCGCGCGTGTGAGCGAGGTGAAGCCCTGGAGAAAAACACCAAAAAAGACAGCTCTGCAGGAGTGACTGTCCCCGTTCCAGCGGCCGTGTGTGCCAGGTGCTTTGCCATCCTGTGCCAGTGCCATGGGAGGGACTTGACGGCAGCCAGGCAAGCGGGATGCCCTTGAAAAACCCCATGGGTAAGGCCTGATCCTGCAGATCCATGGCAGATCTCTTGGCTGTAGTTGGTAGCTGTTACGTTGCCATCCTTCCTCTGTCTTTCCATGTGTTTTTTGTGTTTTTGTTTTGTTGGGGTTTTTTTTGGTTTTTTTTTGTTTTGTTTTGTGTGGTTTTCTTGTTTTGCTTTTTTTTTTTTTTTTTTTTTTTTTACTTTGTCTCATTTTTTTCACATTTTTCAATTTCTTTCCTCCTTTCCTGGTGGCAGCACATTGAAGCCTGAGCTCCAAAGGCTCTGGCAGATGTAGGCTCTGGGATGATTCAGGTTTTTTCCCCATGCTACTAAAATATGTTCAAATAAAGGGCAGGAAAGGGTAAATGAGGTCTGTGGGGGTGCAGTGTTCAAAACTGACAGTTTTGACTCTCTGAAGACTTTTGCATTGAAGAAAGTTACTCCCGATTTTCCAGTTTATCCTGGCAGTAGACCTAAACTCGTGCTCAGTTTTCCCACTCTTCTCTTCATCCTCTCACATTGTTAAAGCTGGCCCGGGGCAGCCTGGCCCTCCTGCACGCAAAATCAGATCTGTACATATTTCCCCCCCTGGCAAGGAACCTGGCCGAGGTGTCTGGTGTCCCAAGGCTGTCCATCCATCCTTTTCATCCAGCATTTTCAGCTTTCTGTTTGCTGTTCCCCAAGGCCAGGGTTGTCCCGTGCCACGGGATGCAGCTCGGCAGCTGGGATGATCCACCAACTGGAACCGTCCTTGCTGCGGAGGGTGAGAGATTTAAAGGCTGTTAAAAGATTTGTTTCCTACTGAAGTTTATCCAAAAAGAACAAAAAACATCGCCAGGCTGCAAAACAGGCTGAAGAAATCTCAGACACTGTATTTCAGCCCAGACTGAAGGGAAAGCCATCGTATCCCCTGCTCTGGGAAGTACAGCCCTGGCTCCCATGAGCGACCACAACTGTCGTCTTCTGGGGGCTGGCTGCAGGGAAAGGTGCCTGTGGATGTCCCCTCCCAACAGGGACCAGGCGCGAGCATCGCTCTGTGTTTTCCACGCAGGCAGAGATGCATGCATTGAGCAGCACCCCGGAAAAAAACCCAAATCCTCTTTATGTGCCAGGGTCTCATGCTGCGTGTGCCGTGTTGGGGATCTGGGGTACACAGGGAAACCTTTTTGTTTCCCATCCTGTGCGTCGGCAGGCTGCTGGGCTGCTTCCGTGGGGGTTGCTTTTGCACTGGATTACTGGAGGGTAACAGGATCACAGAATGATCAGAGTTGGAAGGACCCTCTGGAGATCATCCCGTCCAACCCCCTGCCAGAGCAGGGTCACCCACAGCAGGTGGCACAGGAACGCCTCCAGGCAGGATTTGAAAATCTCCAGAGACGGAGACTCCCCCACCTCTCTGGGCAGCCTGTGCCAGGGCTCTGCCACCCTCACAGCAAAGAAGTTTTTCCTTATGTTCAGATGTTTCCCGTGTTCTAGTTTGTGCCCGTTACCCCTTGTCCTGTCACTGGGCCCCACTGAGAAGAGCCTGGCCCCATCCTCCTGACACCCACCCTTTAGCTGTTGCTGAGCATTGATGGTTGTTTCCTGCTTAGGGCTCGTCTACAGCTTTTTCCACCTGTGCCTCGTTCCTTGCCTGGATTCTTTAAGCGAGCTGTGTTTATTCATAGTGTTCAGAATAGAAATGGCCCCTTTTATAGCCAAAGTCTCTTTCTTTAGCCACCACTGACAGCATTTCCAAACCACCCGGTGCCCGCGAGTGCTGTCTCCGTGCCCGAGGTTGGCAGCATCGCTCACCTGCAGCCTCCCCTCCTTGCTCTGGCTCCAGCCGTCTCTCCCCTCCTTGAAAAACAAGGCGTGCATCCATTTCCTCCTCTTTCCTTCAAGTGTTTGACAATTATTACTACTGTTCTTCCTTTATTTTTGTTTATCCATCTGTCTGTAATTTTTGTAGAAGCTGCACTGTTTTTAATTAATGAGAAATTGTTATTGTATTTGCTGTTCAGCACTCCTTATTCCTTTGGAAATGGGGGGGGGGTTGTTCTGTTAGTGAGCCATTTCGAGCTAGCCTTTTCCAGCATGAAACCCACTCAGTTTAGAGTAGTAGTTTTTTGGAGTTAAGCACTGAGCGCTTGCACTCAGCCCAGGCAATAGATTTCTTTGTTCTTTATTTTTATGTTGCTCTTAACTGTGCTGATGTTCAGCTGTCTGAGAGCAAGAAACTCTTTGTGGGTTTGCATTGAACCAGCAGCCGGTCTTGTGTTTGGGGGCCTTATGTTTTGCCCAGAGAGCTGTTTGTGATGGCTGGGTGCTCTGCAAGCCTTGTCTGTGGGCATGGTGGGACCATGGGATCCCAGGGCCAGGCCCCCACACCGTGCCACGGCTGTGCCTTCGCTTGTGCTTGGGGGCTGGTTTGGTGCCTGGGGAAGCTGCTACCTGGCAATTATCTTAAAAGCAGACGTAGTCACCAGTGCTGGGGTTTAACCTTGCCCAGAGCTCCCTGTCCTACACCCAGGTTCATTCCCCAGTTGGAGGATGAGGACATGCCCCTCTACTCCGCTCTGGTGAGACCCCACCTAGAGTCCTGTGTCCAGCTCTGGAGCCCTCAGCACAAGAAGGACACGGAGCTGTTGGAGCGGGGCCAGAGGAGGCCACGAAGATGATCCGAGGGCTGGAGCCCCTCTGCTGTGAGGACAGGCTGAGAGAGCTGGGGGGGTTCAGCCTGGAGAAGAGAAGGCTCCGGGGAGACCTTATAGTGACCTTCCAGTCCCTAAAGGGGCTCCAGGAAAGCTGGGGAGGGACTCTGGATGAGGGAGTGTAATGATAGGACATGGGGTAATGGTTTCAAATTGAAGGAAGGGAGACTTAGATTAGATCCTAGGAAGAAGTTCTTGGCTGTGAGGGTGGTGAGCCCCTGGCGCAGGTTGCCCAGAGAAGCTGTGGCTGCCCCATCCCTGGAGGGGTTCAAGGCCAAGTTGGACTTGAACAAGTAGTAACTTGTTCTACTTGGACAAGGGGGGCTTGGAGGAACATGGTCTGGTGGGAGGTGTCCCTGCCCAGGGCAGGGAGGTTGGAATGAGATGATTTTTAAGGTCCCTTCCAACCCGAACCACTCTATGATTCTGTGACTTTGAATCCAAGGTTGGGTGCTTGTCACTAAGTGCCTCCGCGGCACCCAGCACTGGGTGCTGCCGCTGTGCCAGGGCACGATGGGGCTGGTGTTTAATTAATACCCGTTGGCTCTGCAGAGGGTCCGGGTGCCCAGAGCCTGGACGTGTGTGTCCGCTCTTGCTCTGCCGAAGCCGTGAGCTGAAGGTGCTCAGTGCGTGGCTGGATCAGTCCCAGGCTGTGAACCGGATCCATCGCAGAAGTGGCAATTGGCCTCAGATTTTTCTGCTCTTGTCCAGGGTCTGACTCATTAATTCCCACACTTACTGGAAGCATAGCTTATTGTTGCAACATTTAATAAAATCATAAGCCAAAACAAAATATTGACAAGCAAATTGTTTCAATACTAAAGGAAAAATTGCAGCATGCTGTTAGTGATTAGGCTTGCTGCACTGTGCTGCGTCTTCACTTAAATGCTTGCTATATCTTTCTGTATCCTGATTTTTTCACATGGTCCCTTATCTCTCTTTGCCTTGGCTCCTGCACGGAGATAGGTGTTCTTTTGTCTTGCACTTTCTTTGGAGCACCCTTTAATATTGACAGCTCTAACATATTTTTAAAAAGAGGACAGCGGCAGCATCTTTCAGCATGTTTGGAGAGGTGAGGCTGAACGCTGTGCTTCCAGAGAACTGTGAAAGTCGGTTGCTGATGAGGGCTCTGAGAAATGTACTGCTAGATGTTAATTTTCCTGATCATTACTGGTCTTTATTTTTGTATTCAAGTCAGATTTCTGTACTAGCAACTGCAGACTTGGCAGTGGTTTGTTTTTTCAAGTAGAGGTAATTGTATTTAGCGATAAGTCTCCTGCAGCCTTTCTGTTTGCCTACCTAATTTAATCTGCTTGTCTGTATCCCTCTAATTGGGGGCATTAACAGATGGTGATTCCAGGAGTTGTGGTGTGTTTCAAACTCCCACCAAAGCCCATGTGGACTCAGAGCCCCTGACCCGTTGCTGGCACTGTTCACAGCAGCGGAGGTCTGAACTTCTGGTGTGGTCCCTGGGCACAGGATGGGTGCAGGGCAGGATGGGTGCAGGGTGGAGCATCAGCTGGGACGCTGCAGGACCAGCAGTCATTGCCTGCAAGGAGAAGTGCAGGTCTTCAAAGTAGGAGACCAGATCCAAAACCAGATGGAGATACCTAGACGGGGTGTGGGCCGATTCATGTATCAAGGATGAAAACCTCGGTTGCAAGAAATGCATAAACTAAAGGAAAGAAACTACAGGCTGTGGTTCTGCAGTAATTCCCAGTGGATCCATTCACAAGGGCCAGCAGGATGGTCAGGATGTGGGTCTACCAGGTTTGGCACTTGGGTGGTGCACCGCTTGTGGGTCAACTGAGGTTGCACTTGAGAGAGAGGGGCCAGAGAAGAGGAGAATTGATGTACTCGCCACCAAAATGAAAATTACCCAAAGTTTTAAGCAACTTAGAGCCAGGAGGGTGAGCTCAGGTTGGATTAGTGCTGCCCTTCAAGATGCAGTTTCGGTGTGGTACCTGGGCCCTTGTTCATCAATTTGCTGCGTGCATAGTGGGGAATTTTACAGCAGAATTGGCCCAAGTTGGAAAAAGATCTCAAGCAGAGATTTTTTTTGTTGTTGTTGCTGTTTCTTTATGGATCAGTTCACGTATGCGTGTCAGAGCATGACCCACTGACAGCAATCAGCCAGGGGAATGCTTTTCAGAATATTTGTTGGAGCGGGTCCAGAGGAGTACACGAAGATGCTCAGAAGGCTGGAGCCCCTCTGCTGGGAGGACAGGCTGAGAGAGCTGGGGGAGTTCAGCCTGGAGAAGAGAAGGCTCCAGGGAGACCGTAGAT